>NC_055997.1:147956563-148597578 GCF_018446385.1 Zingiber officinale
GGACGAATCCAGGATTCGTCCCAAAATCTGGGACGAATCCAGGATTCGTCCCCAAATCTGGGACGAATCCAGGATTCGTCCCAGAATTGAAAATATTAAAAAAAAAAGAAAAAAAAACGGAGGGCTTATATATTGACCTAGAGACATCGGAATTTCATGAAATAAATTTCTATGGATTCGTATTATTGTCCTGATCATAAATATACCATCATCCATAAATTTTAATTAATATTTTGAGAGATTCAATTTTTTAAATCAAATTAGGTCAAATTAGGATAAAAAATTCAAACAATCAATATATTTGGTCAAAAATATTTATAAATATATATTTACGCTCGGAATAATGATACGAACGCATAGAAACTTGTTTCATAAAATTTTGATATCTCTAGGTAGATGTTTTTTAAAACATATATAGTTTATGACTAAATTAAAAGTTGTTATGCAACGCTTGTTAGTAGATAAGTGATGGAAACATTAAATTTGGACCTAGAGATATCGGAATTGTATAAAATAAATTTCTATGGATTTGTATTCTTGTCCCGAACGTAAATATATCATCATCCATAATTTTTAATTAATATTTTGAGATATTCAATTTTTTAAATCAAATTAGGTCAAATTAGGATAAAAAATTCAAACAATCAATATATTTGGTCAAAAATATTTATAAATATATATTTATGATCAGGACAATGATACGAACGCATAGAAACTTGTTTCATAAAATTTTGATGTCTCTAGGTCGATATGTAAGCCTTACGATTTGATATATTTTTTTAAAGTTTGGGACGAATCCTGGATTCGTCCCAAAATTTGCGACGAATCCTGGATTCATCCCAAATTTTGGGACGAATCCAGGATTCGTTGTAACAACCACCCTTCTTACTACTACTACTCTCTAAGGATGACCGTTACTTAACTACTAACTCTACTTAACCGGTGTGATTAAATATCACATGGAAACCCTACCGAAAAATTTCGGCAGAGTCTCCCCTGTACCGGTGACCAAATCTATAATACACAAGATATATACGCAGCCACATGCGGCTGGAACACATTTCATTCACAATCACGCAATAATAAATTCATACTATAATGGAAAGACTAGACTAGCAACAAGTACTAAACACAACTCCCAGAATAGGACATAAATAAGCTACAATACGAATCAAACTCAATCACAATCACATAACTTCATAACAGTATTTAAAGAAAAGAACTAAAGCATAAACTCTAATCATTAGGTCCTGCAAGTTTGCTAGCACTCTCTGGATCTCTCCATAGTCCAACCACCATACACATTCATCATCATCACCACCCTGTCGCCTCCCTTCATAACTTAGCTTTTCTTTTATCTGCGGTAGGAGGAAAAAGAAAAGATCTATAAGCGAAAACGCTTAGTAAGTACTAATCTATCTCACAAAACTCGAAATGCATAAATGTAATGCAATAATACTGAAACTGAAATGCTAAAGCAAATCTGCATGTGCTCATGGTATACAGAAAATGAAACTGAATACTAAACATGCTCACTATCTAACAAGATAATAAGAAATGAACACTGTAAGCTTAGAATTAAAGAAACTAACTTTTTATTTATTCTAAGCATAAAACTTATTATATTTTCTTATATCCTTGTAATAGAAATTAATCTTTTAATTTCTATCTGTTACTTTCTTCTTCTTTCTTTCTTTCTTTCTTTTCTTTTCTTTCTTTCTTTACTTTTCTTTTCTTTGGTTTTAATATCTTGGTTTTCTTTCCTTAGACCAATTCTTGGGCCCAGGCCTAGTACCAAGGCCAAGACCTCGGAAATGGTCACCTGGATTTGTTTAACGACAAGCTCTTGGATGTCGGGTACTAGCCTCTTGCTTGACTTACTTGTTATCTTTCTTATTCTTTTATCTTCCTTATTATCTTTTATTAAAGATTGTGGGAGTCCTTTAAATATACTTAACAAGTATGGGTGTATAATCAACTAACCATGCTATATAACAGAATAAAACAAGTAACTTAAAGCTTACTGATCATGCTATAAGCTAAACTAAAGAAAGCAATTTAAAGCCTTTGAATCATACGGTGAAAACATGGCAAAGGATGCTATTTTAGTGCTTCTAAACATGCTGTAAAATCAAGTATGGAATGATTCTAATCATGCTATAAATAAAGCAAAAGGAAGCTAACTTTGGGCTTTCTAAGTATGCTGTAATAAAAGCAGTATATGTAACTCTACACTTTCTATCATGCTGTAGAAACAGAGCATGGAATGCTACTTTAAGGGCTTCTAATTTCTCATGCTTATAGACTGGAAAGAACAATGACTCATAAATGGCACGGAAGATACAATCAATTAAGCTTAAGGTAAAATCGTCAAGGAAATCCAAACCTAAGCTTAAGGTCTGTTCATGCCATGTAAATACTGATCTTACTCGTGTTACTGTCAGAAAAATTTAGAATTTCTTCTAAAAGCATTCTAACATGTAGTTAACAATTTAGAGCAACCAAAATAGACAAATCTACACATGCATAGGGCCAGATCCTCTAAGCAGGCTACCACAGCAACCCTAAGGCAGTAAATAAGTTTTCGGAACTCCTAAACAGATCCCAGGATTTCCAAAAAGGGCAACCGAATTCCTTATGCGGTTTACAACAGCAATACAAGCCACAAGAAATCTTCAGAACTACCACTTAGCCTACTAACAACCACAATCCGGTTTAGCTTGTTCCGAGAACAACAAAGAGAATTAAGTCCCTGGCAAGCACCAAAACAGCACATATTGAATGCTATAGAGATAGAACTAAGCCCTAACAACCCTAATCCAGCATGTGCCGAGACAAGGAGAGAAGACTAAACTCCTAACATCCACAATACTGCCTATTTCAGAAATCACTAAGAAAACACAGACCCGGAAGCTACTCCTACCACAGGTGAGTAGTACTTACCGCCGGTTCTTGGACTTACAACCGAAGAGAGGAAGAGATTCTAGGGTTTCGGCCGAAGCTTCTCCTTTGTGCTTCCGAGCTCCTTCCGTCGGGATGACCACGCACGATGAAGCTTGGAGATTGGCCGGAAGAGTCCTTTCGCCGGCACCGGAGAGGAACCCTAGCGCCGTCGCCTCGATGTGTTTTCCGCCCGAGCCGCCGCTTTCGCGCAAGAGAGGTGAGGAGAGAAAGAATTTCGGGAGGAAAAGATCCTTTTCCGAAAAATCACTTAAGTTTTTCCCTCTTATTATCTCTAGGGTTTCCATATAACTTTACTTTAAATATTTTTCTCTCCATACCTAGTTAACAGAATGAGCGTAGCTCAACTGGTCGGGCCAGGTTCGGTTGGGTCAGTCCGACCCGAGGTCCTGGGTTCAAACCTCGCTTCTAACGCTTTTTGCCTAAACTTCTTTGGTTTTGTAAAAATACTAAACGACCTCCAAAAATTACGCAAAAATACTCTAAAAATTTCTAAAAATCTCAAGAATATTTTAAAAACATTTTCAAATATCTTTATGGACATTTGAAACTCAGAATAGGGAAAATTGGGTCGTTACATTCGTCCCCAAATCTGGGACGAATCCAGGATTCGTCCCAAAATCTGGGACGAAATTGGCAACAAAACCTTTTTGATGCTAAAAACCCTAGATCTAATAAGTTTGGCTCTAGTTTCCTTTGTTTCTTATTGTCTCTGTCCCGTCCCCTTCGTGTCTCTGCCACTGCGACCTTCCCAGATCTGCGCTCATTTCGGCGACAGCTTTGTACTCCGGCGGCGGCGTTGATCTCCGACGGTGGAATCCTGTGTAGGTATGCATCTTCTATCTCGGCCTCTCCCATGCATCTCCCCTTTCCCCTCTATGGCCGCGCGGACGGTGTCACCCGCGGGTGGCTGCCGACAAGCGCGAGTGGGCGCCAGCAGACGCGAGTGGACGCAGGTGGCTGCGGAGAGGCCCGAGTTGTCGCGCCTGAGCGTGGCCTGGCCTAGTCGCCTCTCCTGGCCGAGTCGGCGCGCCTGACTGCGCCTGTCCGTGAGATGTCCGTGGATGCCGGCAGCGGCAAGCGGGAGGCGACGAATCCTGGCGTGGGCTGCTGTGGGTGGGCGAGTCGCCGCATTTGGTCACAGGTGGCTGCTTGACCGGCCTTGGCAGTGACTGGCCAAATCTAGCCGTGAAGGGGCGTGGCCGCTGTTGCACATGTAGGGTGGCAGCGGCTGCCCACTGTGGCCGCTGTCGGACGCTAGGAATGCGGCTGCCCATGCTGGCCGTGGATGCCCCCGGATGGCCGTGGCTGCCCCCGCTAAGCGCGGCAGCATGGAAATTAATATTGTATATATTTTTATTTAAAATTTGAAAGTTGCTCTTATAATTCATTATGTTAATTTTTGCAGGTCTCGATCAATTTGCCGTGATATCAGTGTACGATCAGGACAACCATTTTTGTTCACCTCTTTTCGGTATTCCTAAGTACATTAATATACATTTTCTTATCTGTATATTAAGTTAACTTTAAATAATTAGGTTATAGTTCGGTGTTTAATTGTGTTCCTTCAATTTGATCTGATGTTCTTTGTTGCTTAGTCTTCAATGATAAGATTTAATTTGTAGTAACTTTTATTAATGATTGACTAAATAATTACATACAGGTAAAATGCAGAATCAAAGAAGTTGGATGTATAATAAGAATTTACCTAATCGTCAAGGGTTAACTAATGAGTTTATCACTGGTCTGAGACAATTTTTGCATTTTGCATCTAGTCAAGTTAAGTATATGGATGGCAAGAAGATAAGGTGTCCATGTAGAAAGTGTCACAATGGCAAATTTTTACCCACAGATAAAGTTGAAGAACATCTATGTAGATTTGGTTTTACCCCCAATTATTATAATTGGACATGTCATGGTGAACCGTTCATATCTAATGAGGATAATGAATGGAATTTCCAAGCCTCTGTTAGTGGGGATCAGAGTTATGATGAACAAGTAAATCCATATCAGAGGATGGTAATTGATGCAAGATGTCAGAATTTTATTCCCAATACGCTTGGTGCAAGTTCTAATTTTCCCCCAACAGGTGAACAAATGTTTGTTTCTAATACATCACCGTTGGAGGAGCCCGATGTACCAGGTCTTGATGAAATATATCACAAATTTAATGAAGTGTTGAGTGCCGCAAATGAACCATTATGGGCTGATTGTGATACTCAAACTAAATTATCTCTCACCACCAGACTATTAAATATAAAGGCAGATCATAATCTCTCCGAAGATTGTTTTAATGATATTGTTCAAGCTTTTGATGATACATTGCCACGTGATCACATTTTGCCTCCTGATTTTTACAGTATGAAAAAAATGGTGAAAGATTTAGGTCTTCCGGTTGAAAGAATTGATGTTTGCAGAGATGGTTGTATGTTATATTGGGGAGATGATGCATATGCAGATGTTTGTAAATTCTGTAATCAAGATAATTATAAGACAACCAGAAGGAGTCAACAACGACGTAAATCATACAGCCAGTTGTTTTATTTACCTTTAACTCCTAGATTACAAAGACTGTATGCATCAAAGGCAACAGCAGAACACATGACTTGGCATGCAACTCATAAAACAGAAGAGGGGCTCATGTGTCATCCATCAGATGCAGATGCGTGGAAAAATTTTGATAGAACATATCCAAATTTTGCAAAGGAGACTTGAAACATTAGATTATGTCTATGTGCTGATGGATTTGCTCCATTTGGTAAATCAGGAAGAAATTATTCTGGTTGGCCAGTTATCTTAACGCCATATAATCTTCCACCTGGGATGTGCATGAAAACACCTTATATGTTTTTAACATTGGTTGTACCTGGGCCGCAAAATCCAAAGAAGTTGATAGATATTTATATGCAACCCCTGATAGCTGAACTTAAACAACTATGGGATGAAGGTGTTCCTACATACGATGTTAATTCTAACCAGATGTTTATAATGAAGGCTGCTCTTCTTTAGACCATAAATGACTTTCCAGCCTACGGTATGCTATCAGGTTGGAGTACTGCTGGGATCTTGGGATGCCCCATATGTATGGAGAGATCAAAGTCAATCAGATTGAAACATGGGAAGAAACCGAGTTATTTTGATTGTCATAGGCAATTTTTACCAACAAATCATAATTTGGAAGGAATAAAGATGAATTCACTAAAAATAGGATTGAACGAACACCTTTGCCTTTGAGATTGACAGGTCTAGATATTTGGTACAGAGTGCTTCACTTTCCATCTGTTATTGAAAACCCTCATGGTACAACATATGATTATGGGCATACACATAAATGGACTAAACGGAGTATATTTTGGGATTTGCCATATTGGTTTAGTCATTTGATACATCATAATCTCGATGTAATGCATATTGAGAAGAATGTTTTTGATAATCTGATAAATACAGTGATGGATATCAATGGAAAAACAAAAGACAATCTCAATGCAAGAAAAGATATGCGACTCATTTGTAAAAGACCCACTCTTGATGTTGATGAAAATAGTAGGGGACCAAAGCCAAAGGCAGTTTATACATTAAATAAGGATCAACGACGTGTCCTATGTGAATGGTTAAAGTCTTTAAAATTTCCAGATGGGTATGTCTCTAATCTTGGAAGATGTGTTGATATCAAAGAATGCAAATTATTTGGCTTGAAAAGTCATGATTGTCATATAATAATGCAAAGATTGATTCCTATTGCTTTTAAGGAACTCTTACCACAATTTGTATGGGGAGCAATTACGGAGTTAAGTATTTTCCTACATGATATTTGCTCAACAGTTTTGCGACGTTCACACATGGAGAAGTTAGAGAGAGGCATTCCAATCATTTTGTGCAATTTGGAAAGGATATTTCCACCCTCTTTTTTTTGATTCCATGGAACATCTTTTGGTTCACTTACCATATGAGGCTAAAGTTGGAGGACCCGTCTATTTTCGGTGGATGTATCCATTTGAAAGGTAAAATTTCTTTTTTCCTATACTTTAACTCTTTGAATGGAAAAAAATTACTAATTATGCTGGATTATGTATTAATAGTTAACATAATTTATTAAATTTTCAACAGATTCTTATATCATTTGAAGAAAAAAGTGAAAAATAAAGCACGTGTTGAAGCCTCTATTGTTAATGCATACATTGTGGAGGAAGTAACAACTTTTGCATCATATTATTTTGAATCTCATGTCCCTAGCAAAAGGCGAAAAGCGGGCAGAAATGATGAGGGTCCTATTGATCCAAATATCAACTCATTTTCAATCTTTAACTACCTTGGTCGACCAAGTGGACCATGTAAACAAAGATATTTAACTGGCAAAGAATGGCGGGCAGCCCAAACCTATATTTTACTAAATTGTCCAGAAGTATCGTCGTATTACGAGTAAGTATATATTTATATTTTAATTCTTTTTATGCCGTAAATTGGTTGTGTAATAATATGTTTTTTTTTAAGTAGGATATTTCAAAACTTATATTCTGAATTGTCGCCACAAGAGTTCGATAGATTTTGCGAAGAAGAATTTGCTGCATGGTTCAAATCATATGTAAGTAAATAATATCTATTTGGTTGAATCATATGCATATGTTTAACATTTGGTGTTTTGACCTTAGGTTCAAGGTAATCAAGCTCACCTTGAGCAAAAATGGCTATTCCATCTGTCATGGGGTCCAAAATCATTTGTACGCACTTGATCAGCATATTTCATAAATGGATATAATTTTCATACTCAAGAATATGGAATGGAAAAGAATACCATGAATAGTGGGGTGTGTGTATCGTCATCTAATGAAGGAGGTCCAAGCAATGATTTTTATGGTTTGTTGGATGAAATTATAGAAGTAGAATACCCAGGGCCACAAATGCAAGTAATATTATTTATGTGTCGCTGGTTTGACCCTGTTAGAGGGATGAAGGTGCATCCACATTATAATTTGGTTGAAATAAATCATAAGAGATTTTATAAGAGATATGAACCATTTGTATTGGCACAACAAGCAATCCAAGTATTTTATTCTGCATACCCGAGTTTAAAACGTGATAAGATTGATTGGTGGGCTGTTTGTAAAACCAAAGCACGAAAAAAAATTGAGGCACGTTGGGAAAACATTGCATATCAACAAGAGGAAGTTGCAAACACCTTTCAGACTGAGGAATTTATTATTCCAACTTTACGAGATCCCAGCGGTGTAGTGATAAACGTGGATAGAAGTGAAATTGATGATGTTGACGATGATGATGAGGAGGAGGAGGAGGAGGAGGAGGAGGAGGAAGAGGAAGAGGAAGAGGAAGAAGAAGAGGAAGAGGAAGAGGAGTCGGAGGAGGAGGAGGAGGAGGAGGAGGGGGAGGATGATGATAACTATAATGATGACTTTGATTTTTGATGATGGGTAAGTTTTGTTAGATTATTTAAAGAAATTTACCATATTTTTTTTTTATACTGTCTCATTTATAATTTTATTTATTTTATTTGTTAATACATTGTATTTGTTCCTACAGGTCATTAGAGGTGACTATCTCATATTTTTTCCTCCTTATTCTATAAGCTTTACGTAAAAATGGTAAGGTTTTTAAATGTCCTTTTTTTATGTATCATATCTATAATTTATTTTATCCTATATTGTTGGAATTTTCAGCATATATTTCGACGTGGTGGGCGTAGACGGAGCTCACAGGACCAAACAAATTCATCACCTGCCAGTGTACCTATGCCACCCCCTAATCAGGCAGGACCATCACATGTGCCATCTCCACCGGCTTCAAATTCGCTGCCGCCATTACCATCCCCAGCGCATTTACCAGCCCCCACAAATCTTCCTGACTCTGCAAGAAGCTCATTTGCTGAGTTTAGAAATGATAGAGAATTTTTAGTCCCCATCGAGATTCGTAAGTACTATAAAATATTTTATTTTTTATTTATCTTAATAATTTAGCATAATTTATTTGTAATTTAATGCAGATTTGAAAATCCTGTACAAGTTGTTCACGAGATTAATAGAATTGTGAATAACCATTGGGGAGGAGAGTCGATGACATATTCAAGCACCCCACCAGCCACAAAACAACTATGGTGGAGCGAGTTCCAGGTATATTTTCTTGAATTTAATTCAAATTTAAAATTAATATATAATTAAAAAAATTTCCATTTCAGCGGCTAAATAATTGGGACCCTAATGATGAAATGGAGATCCGCAGAATATTTTAAAAAAAAATGTGGCGATCACATCAGACATGTATTAAGTCACGCCAAACAGCGGGGAAAAAACCAAACTTCATCACCGAAGAAAATTGGGAGAGGATCACCCAGTTTTGGGCAACAGAGGAGAGTAAGCAAAGGAGTGACCTGAATAGAATGAATCAATCTCACAATTCTGGTGACTCATCTGCTATATATGCGGGAGGCTCCATTAATATAGATGAGCATAGACAGAGATTGGTAATTTTTTAACTCTTCCACAAATTAATTATTTATATCAAATTATTTCATTATTTGTAATTATGTTTTTTTAGACCAAGGAGCTAGGGAAGGAGCCCACTTTCATTGATACTTTCACCCGCACTTTTAAAAAAAAAAATAACACTTGGAGTGGGGCGAGAGCAAAAGCAGTCAAGGTTTGAATAAATTTTTATTTACTTAATTGTACTCTAGGTAGATGTCTTAATATTATATGTGTTTCTATTATATCTAATCAATATCTTTATGTTTTTTAAAAAATAGGACAAATATGATGAACTTGAGCTAGCCCAATCATGCTCACAAGCTGGTGTCGATAGTCAGGGGTCTGAGGAGTCTGTTGGCAATAATTTGAGTTTATGGTTGGAGGCTAGTGGAGGACCAAAAGGGGGAAGGATTTTGGGAATGGGTTCCTTGAGCAGAACCCAAAGAATAGTTGGATCATCTTCCTCCTCAACAACACTTAGGACCCAAGTAAATACCTTGACTGATGAAGTTAGCAATCTGAAGGAAATAATATCACAAAGAGACCAAGAAAGGGTGCAAAGAGACCAAGAAAGGGCGAAAATGGAGCAAGATATGAGAGCATTGCGCCGACAGCAAGAATTTATCATGCGACACCTTCAGTTGAACTCCGCTCTAAGTCAGGTTCCTTCCAATGACGACGATGATGATGGCTATGATGATAACGATGATGGTGGTGATGGTTGTTCCTGATTTTAATTATGTACGCTGATTAAATGTCTCCTAATTAGTGTTTTCAACATTAATTAATAGTTTCTTAACTTCTCTAATTTTTATTTTAATTAATATGATTGATTTGTTTTTAACAGGGCTGGTGAGACGAAATGTATGCTGGAGAAAAAAGTAAGTATTATGTAATCTAATTTTATTGATTTATTTATATTTTCAGTTGCATTTGAATAGTTAAATAAGGGTATCATTATTTTTAAAAGTTTATTAAAATTTGCTACTACTGCATTATTAGTTCACATAGGAGGGAATCAATTAAAATTAGGTCAGCACGAAGAAAGAATGAAATCATTTAAAATTTTATCAAATTAGATTGATATAGACGGATTTGCTACTACTGCATTATATATTGACGGATTTGTCAACCATATCTTCTGGAGGTCATTTGATTGATTATATTTGAAACAAACTAATTCAGTGATGTCTTTAACCAATGAGGAAGGTGTTTGGAACCAATTTGATATTAACTAGTTTGTGTTTTATTCATTTGAGATATTTTCATATGTTAGGATTTTTAAGAATACATCTCATGCTATTCATGCCAAATGGAAATAGGATATTTGTAGCTTTTATTTGCTATGGTGAAATATGATGTATTATATATTTAAGAAACTGTTAGCTAGCTTCAAGATACTTCTTATATTTTAATTTACCGTTGCTATGAAATTGATAGTTGATACCGTTGATAAATATGGCCTTTTTTTGAATGTTCAAGGAATTTCTGATTGCTTGTATAAAGGTGCTACTCAATATAATTCGGATTAATACTTTCTCCCTCTACATCTTTTATGTGTGTTTGACATCTTCAAATACTAGGGTTACTGGTTGGATCTGTTTTATGCCAACAATACAAGTTATATAACATCCTCAAGCACCAAGCCTCAAACCAAGTTTGTGATGTCACACTCCCATGCAAGCAAACTAATTATGATACTGTTACATTTTAAGTAATTAATTAGTTTTCTGGTTACATATGATCTAGTTTATTTGTTTGTTTTTATGTAGGAAAAGAAGACTTGATGGGGATGAAAGCTTTTGTGGAATAAGAAGATAACTTGATGTATCTTGTTGGATTGATGTACCTTCTTGGATTGATGGACTTGTATGGAAACTTGACTTGTATGTTGAATTTGTGAAATATTTTTGACTAGCTTAAAGAACAAATTATGATATTGTATGCCTTGTTGAGTTTGAATGAATAGATGTATGTGAATTAATTAAGATGTGTTATTATTAATTAGGATGTGTTGATGTTAATTATGATGTGTTGAATGTGTTATTTGAATTTATTGTATATGTATGTATGGATTGAATTGTAGAAAATAGGTATATCTGGAATGCAGTTTTGATATTAGGAACGAAAATGGCAACAAATAATTTTTGTTGCCAATCTATCGTAATTTCGTCCCAGATTCTGGGACGAATCCACAGATTCGTCCCAGAATCCCATATAAAAAGCAACAGATTTGGCAACGAAAATTTAATTCGTTGCCAAATTTTGTTGCCAAAATCGTTGCCAAATTTGAAACAAACATCTTATTCGTTGCAAAATTAGGGACTAACTTAGCAACAAAAATTAATTCGCCACTGAATTTGTCCCCAAATTCGTTGCAAAGTTTGCAACAAAAAAATTTTTCGTCCCAAAATTATATGAAATATTGCAACAAATCAGGGTTTTTGTTGCAAATTTGGCGACGGCTTTCGCAACGAAAATAAAATTCGTTACTAAATTTTGTTGCCAAATTCGTTCCTGATTTTGTAACAAAATTACTATTCGTTGGAATCATACGCAAAATTTGCAACAAAAAAAAATTCGACAAAATTTTTTGACCCCAAATTCGTTGCTAAATTTGCAACAAAAAAATTTTTTGTCCCAAAATTATATGAATATTGCAACAAATAAGGGTGTTTGTTGCAAATTTGGCGACGGCTTTCGCAACGAAAATAAAATTCGTTCTGAATTTTGTTGCCAAATTCGTTGCCGATTTTGCAACAAAATTACTATTCGTTGGAAAATCATACGCAAAATTTGGGACAAAATTTGCAACAAAAAAAATTTCGACAAATTTTTTTGACCCCAAATTCGTTGCTAAGTTTGCAATAAAATAATTTTTCGTCCCAAAATTCTATAAACTTCTACCGTAACTTTGCGACGAATTTGGGGACGAAAATTATTTTCGTCCCCAATTTCGTTGCCAATTTTGCAACAAACATAAATTTGTTCCAAAAGTTGGCATCAACCTGTTTGGGACGAAAAAATTTTCGTCCCAAATTTCGTCCCCAAATCTTTTGCAACGAATTTTTTTTATAAATTCGTCCCAAAATTCATCCCAAAATACAGTATTTATTGTAGTGTAAATACTAAAAGAAAGAATCCAAACCAAGCTACACGATCATTTACGTGGTTCGGAGATAAAGCTCCTACTCCACGGCGTGTCCGTAAGGTGGACGATCCCTATCCATCGGTGGATTACTCCCCGGAAGACCTCCGGCTAGCTCACGTAGCTCCTTGTGGGTGGAGAAACCTCACCACAACTCTCACAAGAACTTCTTACAAGCTAGGGCACAGGTAGACTACTAATAGGGGTTAACCACCTCTATTTCGTCAACCTCAACCAAGCTTCCAAGGCTTGGTTATATAGGCCACGACTTGGAAAATCCCGCCTACCAGTCGACTGCTAAAACATGCAGTCGACTGCCCTCTGTGGAAATTCGACCGTTACATCCCAACGACTCGATTCCACATTAACCGAGCGAACAGAGACATTCTGTTCGCTGCCAGTCGACTGCCCCAGTCGACTGCTACAGTAGCGCTACAGTACTGCTACAGTAAAATCCTAAAACTAGGATTTTACTCCGAGTACAATCTCTCATGCACTCGTACCCTCACCCTTATGACTCATTTGACGCTTCATTTGCAGCTTTGACCTCTTGCCTTCAAGCCTACTTCCTTTGGCTCTCGTCCCTCGGATGCATTCAAGCCCGCAGCTCGTCCCCAATGCCATCCTTCGCGTATGCCTCGAAGTCGCTTCCCTCGGCCCTTGTCCTCACTGCCTTGTTCACGGTCCCTCGGATGCTTCATCCTTCACCAGACCCGAAACTATCAACCTGAGTCACATGTGTATCCTGTAAACCTGCACAACTCAAATACACATATCAAATACAAGGGTGAACCTAACTTAAACCCTTTGCCCAAACACCAAAACACATGGTCCCGCGGACCATCGGGATTGCTCCAACAATTATCCCACACTCTTTTAGGTAATCAATGAACTCTTGGCTTAGATACTCGCCATCTCGATCACTCTGAAGGACTTTAATCATCTTGCCACGTTGATTTTCTACCTCATTCTTGAACTCCTTAAACTTGCCTAGAGTTTCAGACTTATGTCTCATTAAGTAGACATATCTATATCTACTTAAATCGTTAGTAAAAGTCATGAAGTAGGTATATGCTCCTCTAGCCTGAACTTACAATGACCCACAAACATCACTATGTATGAGTTCTAGTGGTTCCTTTGCCCATTCACCTATCTTGGTGAATGGCTTCTTGGTCATTTTGCCTTGTAAACATGCTTCACATGTATCTATGGCCTCTAATTCAAAAGAGTCCAAATACCCATTACTGAGTAATCTAGCGATGCGTTTCTGGGTTATATGACCAAGTCTACAGTGCTAGAGATATGTTAAGTTTGAGTCATGTAATTTCTATTTCTTACTTTCAATCCAATAGATCGGTTTATCTAAGTTATCTAAGTTAAGAACATAAAGACCATTATTCAATGAGTCATTCTCATAGAATACATTATTCAAATAAAAGGAACATAACTTGTCCTTGAATTGAAATACAAATCCCTTAGTGTCTAAACTTGACATCGAAATGATATTCTTTGAGAAACTAGGAACAAAATAACAATTTTCTAAATTCAAAACAAGTCCACTAGGCAAATTTATTGAATATGTTCCTACAGCTAATGGAGTAACTCTCGCTCCATTAGCTACTCATAGGTTCATTTCGCCCTTGGACAACCGTCTGCAGTCACTTAGACCCTACATGTTCGTACAAATGTGAAAACTACTTCCAGAATCTATGACCCATGATGAAGAAATAGAAAGATTGCACTCTATTATAAAGATACCTGAAGCATCGACTCCACTGGCATTCTTCTTCATGAAAATATAGCAGTTTTTCTTACAGTGACCTTTCTTGCCACAATGGAAGCACATGGCCTCCTTCTCATTAGATTGGGGTACCTACATCCCTTTCTTAAGCTTCTTCCGAGCTTGATATCTAGGATTCTTCACTGCATTAGCCTTGGGATTAAACTTCCTGGTGTTAGGGCGCTTGTTGGTCTTTCTGACCATCATTGTATGCAATGAAGGATTTACCTTCATATCATTCTCAGCAGTTTTCAGCATTATCGTTAGATCAATCAAACTCTTGTTCATGCTGTTCATGTTGAAATTCAACACGAACTGGGAAAATGATGGAGGTAGCGACGACAAGACTAGGTCAACAGCCAAGTCTTGGTCCAACTTGGAACTTAAGCTCTCGAGCCTCTCTATGTACCCGATCATCTTGAGTACATGAGACTCAACTTGGTTTTCTTCCTCCAGCATGGTACGAAATAGTGCTCGAGAGGTTTCATACCTCTCTACTCTCGCACTCTCTTGGAAGAGCTCACATAAGTGTTGATCAATCTCCCTAGCACTCATGTTCTCATGATGTCTCTGCAACTCAAGAGACATAGAAGACAACATGATGCATTGCACATCCAGTGCATCTTCCATATATTGAGAATAATATGACTGATCTTCGTCTGAAGCATTGGGTGTAGGCTTTTTCAGTGGTTCATCTTCGAGTACGTAAATTTTTCTCTCGTGTCTTAAGACTATTTTCAGTTTCCTATACCAATCCAAGTAGTTGGAACCGAGGAGGATATTCTCTTTCTCGAGAATGCTTCGCAGTGATAAGGTACTTGTGTTTGCAATCTAAAATTTAAAGCAGAGTTTTAGTATTTGTGGAATATATTTAATAAAGGTATTTTATAACTCCTATTATTTTATTCAAGTCCAATAGCCCTTATTGTTAGAATTGGGAATTGGTTGGTAACAATTCCTAATAGGACCGAAACCCTTGAATCATATAGAATGCACACATCTGAGTTGTACCTATATGCTACATTCATCAAGTAGGTCTTAACTTGCCAATCACAAATCTATGTGACTTTCGGTATATTCTTGTTGAGTCTTATATTCTCAACGCTTGCCCCTCAAATCAGTTAACCTTAGATGAGCTAAACAAGTCAACAAATTTGAGTGAAGTCGACCCACTAATACTTATGATAAATTATAGATGTTTTGACACAAGCCCACAGCTGAGCTGTACCGACTTATGTAAAAACTCTAACTATCATCATAGTTATTAGTGCAGGGCTTTTAACAGATCTTGACTTTAATATATTTAAGGGATTTTATAATTATTAAAATGTCTCACCATAATTAATTTCTTGTGCATTTGTACAATCTCATTATGAGATTTATCTCCATTAATCCTCTTAGTCTTTTAAGACAAATAGGTCTCAGAGATTTTAACATGTTAATCTACTTATGCCATAAGGAATTTATTCTAAATTACAACATGTATTTATTTTTAGACAAAATTCATTTATATCATGAAATGTTACGACATATAACTTGAAATAAGGAAATTAAGATTTCTTTGAAATCTGTCGAAACACTGATTCCTCAAATAAATTTTGAAGAATCGGTTTCGTACTATATGATCCAACCACGAACCTGGCTCTGATACCATTGTTGGGATCGAAGCGTAGTGGAAGACATATATTGAATCATGGATCTTTTATAGTACATATAGTTTTACAAAAAAATAATATAAAAACATATCTCGAGTCCTCGATAGGTGTGAATAATATCATATACAGATAAGACAAATAAGAGCCCCATGTGTGACTCCTCTAGCGGTATCTTTTGGAACCCCAAGGTTGTTTTGGTGTGGTCAACAAGTTAAGTTAGGTCCTGTTTGTTTCTAACCTTGTGTCTAAGTGTGCAAGAGATTAGGAGCACAGGTAGTCAAGCGGAAGACGCAGCTAGCGAGAAGGACGACACTCCGAGGGACAAGGTGCTGCGGAAGAGTACACCGGCGGACAAGAAGGAAGCACGTGGTGGTTTCGAGGGACGAAAGATGGAGCGGAAGATTTCTCGGGGAGCAAGAGATGCAGCTAGCGAGAAGGTCGGCACGGGGTGCGACCAAGGGACGAAGACTGCGGATGAGTACGCCGACGAACGAGAAGGAAGCATGTGGCGATTCCAAGGGACGAGAAGCCGGAGGGAAGCCCGCTTGAGAAGACCGGAAGTTGGGTTCGGGTGAGCCCTTTTTCGGATGGCAGAAATCACCCAAGCGAGCGGATCCGGAGTAGAAGACCCGGACCGAGCCGAACTGAACCAAAGAAGAGGTTCCGGACGAAAAAGTCAACCTCTGTTGACTTTGGGCTCCGGGGCGGCCGGAGCAATCCAAGGCGCCCGGAATGCTTCCGGGCGCCCGGACCTTGAATGTTGACTAGATCGAGATTTATCTCGATCTAAACGTTGGGGGATAAAATTTATCCCCCCTCAGGGCGCCCGGAACCCTTCCAGACGCCCCGACCAAGGCTATAAATATAGCCTTGGTCCAGAAACTTTTCAATCATTCAGAACAACTCATTGTAACAACGCTTTTGCGCTCTCTCTAGTTTAGCTTCTCCAATTGTGCACTTCACTACTGTAAAAAGGCTTCTCCGCCATAAGGAGATAATAGTACGACATCTTCCTTGGATTAACAACCTCCCCGGTTGTGACCAAGTCAACTTTCTGTGAGCCTTTTACTTTTTGTTTTCTATTTACTTTATTTGATGCAAGTATTCTGTTGAAAGTTCGAGAAGGGTGTTTTTGCTTTTATTTTACAGGGCTATTCAACCCCCCTTCTAGTCGACCGCAACGGTCCTACAAGTGGTATCAGAGCCAAGGCGCTTCAGGACGACTAACCGCCAATCGAAGAAAAGATAATGGCCGGACCAAGCATCCACCCGCCGAAATACGAAGGGTATTTCGCTACCTGGAAGAATCTGATGCAGGTATTTTTTACAACAGACTTTGAATTAACTTTAACAATGGAATCTGGCTTTGTAGCTCCAGAAGGTAAGGAAAAATGTCAATGGACAAAAAGGGAGCAGGCTGAATTCGTGGCGAACGGCAAAGCAGAATACCATCTGCTAAGCGTTCTTCCACCTCAAGAAGTCAACAGGATTGGGCACTACAACTCGACAAAGGAACTTTGGGAGAAGTTCCTCGAGCTACACGAAGGGACGTCCGAAGCCAAACTCGCCAGAAGAGATATGCTTCGCAATCAGCTCACCAGCCTGCGACTTGGGGAAGACGAGTCAGTCGCGCATCTACACTCGAGAATAAAAGAAATTATTACCGGACTTTCGAATCTCGGAGAAAAGGTAAGTAACCGAGATTCACTCAGGTACGCACTGAATTCCTTTCCTAGAAATACTAAATGGGCATCATTAGTAGATGCTTTTTACATTTCTAAAGATTTAGAAAAAATTTCATTAGAAGAATTCTTTTCAACATTTGAAGTGCATGAATCAAGATGTACAGGAATGAAGGAGCCCAAGAACAATATCGCCCTCAAAGCTTCGAGAGACGAACCCAAGTCGGAAACTTCTCTTGACGACGAGGAAATGGTAATGATGATAAGAAAATTCAAGAAACTTTTTAAATCCAGATCTACAAACCATCCGCAGGGGAAGAAGAAAAGGACGATCCACTGCTACCACTGCGATGAAGAAGGGCACGTCAAGGACAACTGCCCCAAGCTGAAGAACAAGGAGAAGGGTAAGAAGCTTATCCAAAAGCGAAAGGCCCTAAAGGCGACGTGGGATGATACGTCGTCCGAATCGAAAGTCGAGGCATTCTCCGGACTCGCATTGATGGCGAGTCATCAAGACGACCACTGCGATTCAAGCTCTTCCGAGATGAGCATCGAGAGCATCGATGAAAGGGGATCTTCGTCAGAAGAAAGCAGCAGTTCAGGGGAAGACATGGACAACGAACTCGACAAGGTAAGTCAGGTTCATTCTTTTCCTCCCGACAAACTTTTAAGTTTGTTAAGTTATTAACTAAAGACTGCTGTAAATTAGAAAAAGAAAAAAAAAATTAAAAATAATTTTAGCTAAATGCTGTCCATTAGAAGAATTAGATAAATCAAAATTGGAAAATGAGAAATTGAAATTAGAAAATAAAGATTTGAAAATTCAAATAGACAACTTGAAAAACTATGCATGCTTATCTAATTTTAGAAGATTTAAAAATTTGAATTGGTATTATAGATATCACCATGGACAAATTAGAAATATCTCTAGAAAATATGTCCCTAAGAAATTTTTAATCAATCTAGTAGGCTGAAACCTTTATTGGATTCCTAAATCTTACTTAGTCTAAAAATTAATAAAAATTAGCACTTTCAGTGAGAAAATTAAACAATAAATTTCTCTATGAGGCTTTGTCTAAGGAAGTGGTTGTTGCTCCAATAACCAAGAAGGTCTAGTGTCTCGCCACGACCTGGAAGCCAAAATATTGAAATAAAGGTTTAATTAACTTTCTGTCAAAGTATTAAAATTAAAATTAATTAATTCTTTCAAAGTTTTTTAAAATATTTTTTTTCAAAATATTTTTATACTTAAAAATACTTTTACGTGAAATTGCCTAAGTCAAATTTTTTACTTAGAAAAATTCTCTTAAAAATTCTCAAAGTTTTAAAAATTTATTTCAAAAATATTTTTACTTAGAATTTTTTTTTAACTTAGAAAAATTCTCAAAAATCATTTTTTTCCTAAGTTAAAAACTTTTTCCTGAAACTAAAAATTTCTGCTTAAGTTACTTAGAAAACTTCTCAATTTTTTTAAAAAACTTAGAACTTTTTGACTTAGAAATATTTTTTTCAAAGTCTTTAACCCTTAGATTATTTTTCTTGGAACCCCATTTTTTTGTATCAAATGGGGAGAAGGAAAAGTATAAGTCTAGGGGGAGGTAGACCAAAATTTAACTTGTTTTATTTTTTGCACTTAATTATAAATTTAGTTAAATTTATTTTATGTCTATTTTTACCCTAGCTTAACTTGAGTTGCTCACACCAAAAAGGGGGAGATTGTTGGAACCCCAAGGTTGTTTTGGTGTGATCAACAAGTTAAGTTAGGTCCTGTTTGTTTCTAACCTTGTGTCTAAGTGTGCAGGAGCTTAGGAGCACATGTAGTCAAGCGGAAGATGCAGCTAACGAGAAGGACGACAGTCCGAGGGACGAGGTGCTGCGGAAGAGTACACTGGCAGACGAGAAGGAAGCGAACGGTGGTTCCGAGGGACGAAAGCCGGAGCGGAAGATTGCTCGGGGAGCAAGAGACACAGCTAGTGAGAAGGTCAGCACGGGGTGCGACCGAGGGATGAAAACTACGGATGAGTACGCAGACGGACGAGAAGGAAGCATGCGACGATTCCGATGGACGAGAAGCCGGAGGGAAGCCCGTTTGAGAAGACCGGAAGTTGGGTTCGGGTGAGCCCTTTTCCGGATGGCAGAAATCACCCAAGCGAGCGAATCCGGAGTAGAAGACCCGGACCGAGCCGAATTGAACCGAAGAAGAGGTTCCGGATGAAAAAGTCAGCCTCTGTTGACTTTGGGCTCCGGGGCGCCCGGAATCATTCCGGGTGCTCGGAGCAGTCCGGGGCACCCGGAATGCTTCCGGGCGCCCGGACCTTGAATGTTGACCAGATCGAGATTTATCTCGATCTGAATATTGGGGGATAAAATTTATCCCACCCCCCCAGGGTGCCCCGACCAAGGCTACAAATATAGCCTTAGTCCAGATGCTTTTCAACCATTCAGAACAACTCATTGTAACAACGCTTGTACACTCTCTCTAGTTTAGCTTCTCTAGTTGTGTGCTTCACTGCTGTAAAAAGGCTTCTCCGCCACAAGGAGATAATAGTACGACATCTTTCTTGGATTAACAACCTCCCCGGTTGTAACCAAGTCAACTCTCTGTGAGCCTTTTACTTTCTGTTTTCTGTTTACTTTATTTGATGCAAATGTTCTGTTGAAAGTTCGAGAAGGGTGTTTTTGCTTTTATTCTACAGGGCTATTCAACCCTCTTCTAGCCGGCCGTAATGGTCCTACAGTGTAACAACCACCCTTCTTACTACTACTACTCTCTAAGGATGACCGTTACTTAACTACTAACTCTACTTAACCGGTATGATTAAAAATCACATGGAAACCCTACCGAAAAATTTCGGCAGAGTCTCTCCTGTACCGGTGACCATATTCAACAATACATGCAATATATACTCAGCCACAAGCGGCTGTAACACATATCAATCAACCACGCAGTTTAATAAATCCAAAATAAAGAAAACAACACCAGAAATCATCACACAAGATTAGAATTCTACTACTATGTCCTAATCATATCAAAATAACAAATACTATCTCAAATACTCCTAACATAGCAAAAGACAATGGAAACTAAAATAAAACTTCTTTCCTAGTCCCAAGGCTTCCATAGTCCTGGCATCACACATCCTTCGAACACCTCCTTGTCGCCTTCCTTTCTATATCTTTTCCTTTCCCGTATCTGCAGTAAGAGGAAGTGCAATCTATAAGCAAAATTTGCTTAGTAAGCGCTATCTAACTCACAAAATCACAAATGTGTATGTATACGAAAAGAACTAGAAACTATATGCTCTAAAAAGAAATAAAGCATAAACATAACTGCTCATGTCAAACTAATAGCAAAGAAAAGCTAAGGAATCTACTCATGTAATTCTAATAGCTAATCATCCAGCTCATCTAATAGGTAAACATGAAAACTACTCATCCACTAGATAAACATGGCAGAATAAAAAACTAAACTTACTGATTTTTAGAACTGTATGAAACTTATTTCATTTGTTCTAACTTAATCTTTAATACTTTATGTTTATGTAAAACTCGTTTTACTTGTTCAAAAACTTATACTTATAATACTTCAAAATAGTAATCAACTTCTTCTTGGGCCCGACAACTGTACTTGCTATGCGCGCATCCCTAACTAGACCCGAGATAGCTGGTCCCGAATCTAGTAGGGTTTACTAGGTTATCTAAACCTAGGGACCGACTATGGGAGCCCAGCCCAAGGACTACTGAGAGTCCTGCATACTAGGTTATCTAAACCTGGGGACTGACTATGGGAGCCCAGCCCAAGGACTACTGAGAGTCCTGCATACTAGGTTATCTAAACCTAGGGACCGACTATGGGAGTCCAGCCCAAGGACTACTGCGAGTCCAGCACAGTGCCACTGATAAAAGTAAAATACTTGTTATCTTTTAATACTTCTATATAATGCCTCGGCATTTTCTTTAGCACCTTGTGTGCCAAAATCCCTAAAGTCTTGACTTTGGGATCTACTTAAGGCCTTGGCCTTTTTCTTTCTTTTCTTTATCTTTCTTATACTTGTTAATACTTCTAAAAGAATACTTCTTTAAAAAGAAACTGAAATGTTTAAGCGAATTCTAACTTTGAAATGCTTAGATAAACTGGAAATCCACACTTAAACATACTAAGAGTGAATGCTTAAACAAAATCTGCATACAAGTTTAAACAGAAATCTGCATATTAAGCTTAACTAAAATCTGCATATTAAGCTTATCTAAAATCTGCATACTAATCATGAAAGAATTTAAGCTTGGTACAGTAACAATGCTTTAACAAATCTACATATTAAGCTTATCTAAAATCTGCATATTAAGCTTAACAAAATTTGCTACCACACCTAAATCTATTCCTTCTAATCTGTCCAGAAATTCTGCAGTCAACCCAAGGAATACAATGCACACTAGGAACCTTTTTTAACACTTTGAAAATCCATTTTATCTACTACAAACCGAAACCTCACAGCAAGCTTCAAAAAAACTGTTTGTGCATGGTAGAATATAGGCTACAATTCTAATTGTTCATGATACATACAACATGGTTACTGGACAAAAAGATGAAATTCCAAACCTAGCATTCTTCACATGAACAACACAATTAGTTTCGTACTCATTATTGATTGGAATGCCTTTGGAACAAATGACGATAAACTAGAATTGTATGCTTTCTTAGGGTGTATACTGATCTAGATGCATAAAGCAATCCCAGGTATTAGTTAATTCTAGTTTCTTCATTAACCATCTTATAACTCACACATCAATTCCAATTGTCCAGCAAACTGAAACCAACTCAGAAAACAACCGGAAACTTCTCAAATCTGGAATCAAAAGACAAATTGAAACCCCATGAAAACTAGAGGACTTCTTCCAAATCACTTTGCACACCTACTCCTATTCCTTTCCCTGGAAATCCATAGCTGCTGGAAGAATTAGGCTTGCAACATAATGCATACTAATTGACCATGTATTTACAAAACAATTCACGGTCTTCCTAAATCTATTCAGAATTCACAGCTATCATACAAAAAAAGAAATCACTTTGAGGACAATTTAAAATCTTAGAATCTGCTCCCAATTCAAGAATAATTTAAATAAACAAGACATCAACAAAGTCTACTACAGATCAATCAAAAATTTGTATTACAAGGAAGAACTAGAAACTTAAAGAGGAAGATCTCTGTCCAAAATCTCAGTTTAATAACACAATAAAGCTGCGTTCTAATTACAACCGAAGCTAGGGTTTTTCAACCACTTACACATGGATTTGCCGCGGCACAAAACAACCAAACTACAACCGAACATCTCCTGAAGTTCACACATCAAAACAGAAATACAAAAATACATCCCTGCTTCAATAGAACTTGAATCTATCCCTAGCTCATGAATCATCACAACGGGAACTCAAAACTTGTTTACCCAGTTCTATCCGGAAACCAAACCAATCGAAAACCAATCGAAGGAACTACTCTTACTGCAGGTGAGAGCAACTTACATCAATTCCTTGGACTCACATCGGAGAAGAAGCTTCTAGGGCTTCGGCAACATTCCAAATCCGACGATTCCTCGCGTCTACACGCTCTCCTCGCCGAGGGAATCTTGGATCTATGAAGAACCCGCGGAGAAGGGTGCTCGCCGGCCACCGGAGTCGAGCCCTAGCTCGGCTGCGTGCGGCATTTTTCGCCTGCACAGATTTGTCGCGCGCGTGAGGGAGAAGAGGAAAGGGGAAAAACTAGGTCACCGGGAAATAATCAAGCCCTAAGTTCTCCTCTTATAACCTTAATATTCTGTTAACTGCTTTAAATAAATTTCCTACCTTTCCTAAGCAGAACCGACGGCTGGAGCACTTGGTCAGCCGCGACTTGGCTCATGGTTGGAGTCGCGGGTTCGAATCCCGGCTGCAACTAATTTTTCTCCCTATTATTTCTTGTTATTAACTTCTACTACTTAAATAAAATTCTCCCTTTATTTGATTATGTAACAACTGCTAGCCCAGTTGGTTAGCTGGGTTTTGCTCGGGTCAAGGGTTGCCGGTTCAAGCCTCAGCTTGGACATTTTTTTGTCGAAACTTCTTTCGTTTAGTAAAAATACCAAACGACCTCAAAAAATTACATAAAAATATTCTATAAATTCCTAAAAATCTCTAGAATTTTTCTATAGCATTTCTAGATTTTAATAAGGTCTTTTAGAACTCCAAATCATGAAATTTGGGGTGTTACATACAGTATCCATGCACACTAGATCACGAACTTGACACGATCTATTAGGTGCTACCCTCTTAGATCGACAAAGTCTTGGAAGCACTACCGACCTCTTCTGGTGGAAGGTCCACGAAGAAGAAGTTGACGAGGGAGAAATCGAGAGAAGGAATCCCGCCTTTGAATCTTTTCGAGGATGGCTACTTATAGCTTCCAAGGAATACGAAGAGTTAAGTTCTCAATAAATTCATCATTTATGATCTTCATTAATTAGGAAGATGAAGAGTTATAGGCTCCATAAATTCTTCATTTATGACCTTCATTATGATGACTCTTCAACTTCTCCATTAATTATCATTATGATGATTATTCGAATTCTCCGTTAATCATCATGATTATGGCTATTCGAATTCTCTCTTCTTTCTATTAAATAAATCTATATTTGATCTTGATCTCGACTAGCTTCTGATACCACTATTCATGTCTACGTGCTATGCATGCGACCCTCTAGGTTTTATACACGAAGGCAGTGTAAATCTATACACAGACTGAGGTAACCGTCTAGCAACAATTTTTAGCCACACAACATGATAAAATTGATATCAGTCATAAGCTGTAAACTACCATGAACCAATTACTCTGTAATTCAATCTCTTTATCTAAGCCTACATCCCAATTAATTCGATACATTGTGCATCATTACCAAATTAATTATTTTACTTGATTTTCAAGATATAATAGACTCCTCTTGAATGATAAATCATTCCTCCCATGGCCATGGATTTCGAGTCACTAATATTTCTATAAAGTGGCCAGGATGTTAACTCCTAATCCAAGAGAGCGATGGATCCTCTATTGACTCAACACTATTCTCTCTACGCTTTGTCATACACCCAACTACCGTATTAATCACAATCTGATTAAAGATTGCTTTTAACGGCATCAAAGCACATAACTCGTTCATAAAATCAGTTACACTCGTTCATAAGAGGAATAACCAATGATGCTTAATATGTGGTCTTATCTTGAGTGGGTCGTGTCCAGTGTACCTCTAAACTCAAGGCACCCCCAAGTACAACTTGGATATCCATCGCTCGGTCTATCTCAACCTAGTTATACTCAGCGTTGATCTAGATATCCATGTCCCCACTAGATATCTGTCCGATCAAGGACTATTTTTAGATTAATATACCCATTAATTTGTGGGACTTTATTATTAATTATATATGTACAGAAAAGTAAATAATTAATGATAAATACTTATCTTTATTAAATAATTATCCACAAAATACATAAGGAGTGTCTTGGCACATAAGTACACATCTAACACCAGATAGGTTTGTCCGGGATATTCTTAAGGTCGTCCGAAATATATTCAACAGACAATATCATAACAACTTGTCAAAATAACAATCATGTGTCAGAGAATATTCTTCTGAAACTTTCTTCAAGGGTTATTATGTCTCCTCTTAGTCTACTATTTATTGTTGGTTGGTCCTAGGAAGATCGTATGGGTTGCACTGTACAAAAATTTTGTATAAGTGTCGAACCTTTCCTAAACAATCTATTGTGTTCTTTAGAAGTTAAATTAGGAATCGCAAACGAAACTTAACATTATTGATTCCAAATTTAACTTATCTGTTCTTAATGGTTTAGATTTGGATCGCAAGCGGAACTTGACACTATTGATCCAAATCAACCTATGTTATAAATTCAATTAAATATTAATTTCCAAAATTGGCTTCCAGGACTGCATGGCGAGGCACATGACCTTCTTGGGTATGAGAGCATCCACCACTGCCTAGACAAAGCCTTTTAAGAAAAACTAATATTTAATTTCCTTATATAACTCTAGGTTTTTTCAAAAGGAACAATCGAATCACAAACTCGAAAAATAAAAAAAAAACACAAACTCGAATAACAAATTCGAAAAACTAGAATCTAATGCCTCTTATGTTTGGAATTCTTACAAAGAAAAATAACTAGCATGATGTGGAAAATAATTACTAGTTATACCATCTCTTTGTATGCTAATAACCTCGAGATCTTCTGCCGTATTCCTCGCCTCGCCTTGGATGTCTTGTGGGCGACGATCCTCCAAGATGAACACCACCCAAAAGAGCTTCTCCTCCTTCTTGTATTCGGCCACCACCACCACTAAGGAACCAAAGAGAGCAAGGGGAAAGGAGAGGGAGAGAGGGCCGACCACAATGAAGAGCTCCAACAAGAGAATAAGAATTGATGTCTCATGAGGCATCCCCTCCCCTTCTTTTATATTACTTGCCCAAGACAAATAAGGAAAGACTTTTACAAAAAAATTAAAATCTTCCTCTTGTTTTTCCTTTTTTCTTTTCTTTCCTCTTGATTGATTCAATCACCAATCATTGATTGGTTTGATTGGCCGACCCCTTGCTTGGGCACCAAGCAAGGGTGGCTGGCCCTAAGAGGAAAGGAAAAATAATTTTTGTAAAAATTTACAAGCAAAGAAGGAATGCTCTTATAAAATTTTACAATCTCTCTTTTAATTTCCTAAAGTGGATGTTAAAAAAGGAAAGTTTTAAAAATTAAAACCATGTTTTAAAATTTAAAACTTCTCTTCTAAAATTTCCTTTTTTTAACATGGTTACAAAAAAGGAAAGTTTTAAATTTAAAACTCTCTTTTAAAAATCATGAGGATGGTTAAATAAGGAAAGTTTTAAAACTTTTAAAACTCTCTTTTAAACCGTCTGGCCTAATTCAAATAAGGAAAGTTTTTTAATTTTAAAATCTCTCTTTTAAACCTGTAGTTATCTACAAAGAGAATATTTTAAAAATTCAAAACACCCCTCCTAATTTGAAATATAGTGGTCGGCCCCTCCTTTGCTTGGGCACCAAGCATAGGCTTTTATTTGGATGGACTTGAGGCATTAATGAGGCTACGACAGGGACCTAGAGGAGAAATTAGTTTTGACCTTCCGATGAGCTCAAGTATCCCGTGTTCGCCCTGAACACACAACTCAAGTTCATCAATAATAACTCATTCCACTAGAGAGTTATTATTGCACTACCGCACCAATCCCAAATTACATTATGGGCTCCTTCTTATCATGAGTGTGTTAATCTCCTTGTGTTTAAGATATCAAATGTCCATTAATTTAATGAGTTACTGACAACTCATTTAATTAATATCTATCTCCAAGAGTAGTACCACTTAACTTTATCGTCATGTCGGATTAAGTCCACCTACAGGGTTTAACATGACAATCCTTATGAGCTCCTCTTGGGGACATTCTCAACCTAGATAACTAGGACACAGTTTCCTTCTATAATCAACAACACACACTATAAGTAATATCATTTCCCAACTTATCGGGTCTATTGATTTATCGAGCTAAATCTCACCCTTTGATAAGCCAAAGAAATAAATACTAAATATATGTGCTTGTTATTATATTAGGATTAAGAGCACACACTTCCATAATAACTAAGGTCTTGTTCTTTTTAAGTCAGTATAAAAAGAACTTTCCTTAATTGATCTTACTCAATACACTTAGAGTGTACTAGTGTAATTTATTAGTCAAGATAAACTAATACCTAATTACACTACGACTATTCCAATGGTTTGCTCCTTTCCATCTTAGTCATGAGCAACTGTTTATAATTTATAAAGAACTGATAACATGATCTTCTGTGTGTGACACCACACACCATGTTATCTACAATATAAATTAATTGAACAACTACACTCAACATAAATGTAGATAATTTTGACCAATGTGATTTTTTATTTCAAAATAAATATTTACAAAAAGCTAGACTTTTAGTATACACTCTAACATTTATGACAGAATATTCCTTCAACAACCTCAGCTCGGGCATAAGTTATAAACAACAAAAGAGGTATACATGTGAGTGAAAGGAAGATTCTTCATATGATTATGGTTTAAACGATACATTTACATTTCCTAACAAACGTTGACACATTTTACCACCTCATGATAACGAAGGTTATGGGAGGTGGTATATAAAGGGGGGTTCCTCTCCGTTGACAAGGTACACTCTCTGAAGATCGAAAACCTATTCTTGCATGCACGTTTTTATTATTCTTCATTCACTTGTCCAGCAACATACTAATTTGAGCGTCGAAGGGTCATTGCCAGGAACCCCCTCTTGGGTTTCCACGCGGTGCCACACATCCACCCAGCGTTGCCATTGTCGTCCTGCCGTCGCTGTCTCGACTTCATGAATGTGCGACAGCGCTTCTCCGTCAACGTCGTGCGCTATTGCCACCATCTCCGGCTCTCCCTCCTCGATGTCGTCGCCTGGCATCACACACCACCATCGCCCAATGTCACAGATCGCTGTTCTGTTTAAGCGGATGGGATAAAAGTCTGAGTACGGTGCTCGAGATCTTGCTAACCCCAACCACTGTCACTGGTAAATTGCTCCACCACCACCATCGTCGGTGTCTAGCTGTGATCTAACGACCACAACCGAAACCGCCTCCTCATTCCAACAGCGTGATCGGCGCCCGTCCATCGCCGCTGTCCTTGCCTCGACCGACTGTTGCTCCGTTTGATCAGTGACCATCAACGTCACACCGGGGAGGCTGTCACCGTCGACCCTTATGTCACAATGCCATTGGAATCTCAAGGTAATCAATGATTAATTAATCAAAGTTATTTGATTAATTAGGGTTAGTTAATTAACTAATATTTAATTAATTAATTGAAGGATAGTTGATTAAATTAATTTCTGATTTTTTGGTTAATCCGATGATATTCAATTGGTTAAGGTTAAGTTTAATTGATTCAAGCTGTAATAAATTGATTAATGGATGTATTGAATGATTAGATAGATTGATGAATTAGTTAATTAATAGGTTGGTTAATTAATTAAGATTGGATTAATTAATAAATAGATTGGTTCATGAGTTAATTCTTGATACACCTTACATGGGATTGGAGCTAGAGATGCACTCTTCGATTTGAGGATATCAAAAGACATTTTTCATCGAGAGTTGGGTAGATCTTACTTATCTTCTTGATAGCTTTGATTATAGTGCATGATTATTTACTATTGATGCAAGGTGCACTAGAATCAAATCTGAGTTTTGATGTTGTCAAATGTTCAAGTTAAGTCTTGTTATGATCTAATAAATTGACTGAGTGTGTAGGTTATTTACTCAACCTAAAGAAAGTCTTAGCAGATCGTAGAAGCCAGGCAGAAAGCCCAAGGGTTGAGTGGCACTTCCGTTAGGGCTCGCGGAGAGGAAGAGGAGAGGTTTGAGGATTGCACGATTTTTTTTTCCACTTACCCTTTACGCAACTTACCTCTCACACGGGTGACATGGAATCACCACGACACTTCACCGCACGAAACCGCATGAGAATCACTGCAACGTAAACACAACTAAATTTAGTTTGTAATGTTTATGAATTATGAATAAATTTATCGATTAACTTATGTAAAATTTAATTATAAATTTATGTTTTAATTTTTTTTATTAAGTACACAACAATATATAATTATTTTTAATTTTTTTAATTTTAAATTATTTATAATATACTACAAGTAATTTTTGGTTAAGTTAAATAAAAATATATATATAAAGAGAGAATGTCCTATAAGGAAATTCAAGGGTGTTCTATAGGAAAGTAACCACAAAATTAATCGACCATTTGGGATAACTTTGATATTTGGCTCGGTAAAACACATTTATTTTGCTCAATAGTCAAATTTAATTTTTTAACAATCATAAATAATTTAATTATAAAAAAATTAACTTATGTAAAACTTAATTATAAATTTATTTTTTTATTAAGTACATAAAAATATATAATAATTTATTTTTTTAATATAATTTTAAATTATTTATAATATGCTACAAGTAAAATAAGAATAACATACGTTTCGTACATGCATTAAATTAAAGTTTCATTTAAATTACAAGTACAGTAACATTTAATTTAAATGGTAATACCGCAGTTAAAAAGTAACAAAAAGAGCCTTAACAGTGGAGCTCAAACGGCTTCTACTGGTCGATTTTGCTGAATGATGATTTCATGTGCCTTCACCGTGATGACCGTACGGGAAGGCAGCACACTGTTCTTCTCTTCCCTTTCCCTGTCGATACGATCCAAAAGCCAGTGTGGGAGTTCAGTCGAGTCCCGTGCGAGGATCAAATCAGGGCAATCGTCCATTTCCATTGTCTCTCGCCTTCTGAATTCAACCTCACTCAACTGATCGCGGGTAGAAACGACGACAGTCTTCAGTCTGGCGGCGCAGTAGATGCTCTCCGGAAGTCCTCTGAGCTTTGGGCAGCCCGTAAATGTGCACCGTGCCAATCTTGAAAACAGCTTCAGGCTTCTTTCTTGTATTGCTCCGACCTCCTCGGACGCAGCGTACAACGTCCACTCTTCCCAATTCGGCATGCCCGTGAATTTCAGGAATTCGAGTCTTGGAAATGCCACGGCTTGAGGGAAACAGACGCCGAGAAACTCAGGCCCGACCTTTCTTACCGCCGACGCTTCTTCGATCTTCAGGAATTTCAGCCGAGGCAGCTGCCCCAGCGGCGGGAGCTCCGTGCAGCAGGGGAAATTGCGGAGAATCAGGAATTCGAGGTGAGGAAACGAAGTCCCCGACGACGTCGACATCATCCAGTTGGGAAATCGCCGGCCTGGGAAGTTGTGGAGAGTAAGTTCCTCCAGGCTCGACGGAGGAAGCAGTCCGCTGCATGTCTTCTCAGCAGCTTCTTTTTCGCCGTCATCTCGCTGTTCTCGATTCGTCCATGACAAAGACAGATGCCTGAGAAGTGGTTTGTTCTCGAGCACCAAGGGTCCGGCCATTAATGTTGCCCTTTCCAGCTTACTGGCGGTCAGATATCTGAGATTGGACAGAGACCGCAGCTCTTCCATGTCACACCCGTCGTCCACGTTGGTCGGCAAATCACCATGGCCGACGACGAATCCTTCGATGTGATTAAGGTTTGTCAAGCTTCCCATTCCTCTGGGCAAATGAGTCAACGGTGTTCCTTCAACTCGCAGACACCTTAGCATACCCAAGCTCGTGACGGCCTTAGGAATGCTGCGCAGCGACTCGCACTCGGCGATGTTCAAAGTCTGCAGGTTCGCAAGGCGCCCTATGGATTCAGGTATCTCATATATCATCGTTCGGTCAAGGTCCAAGTATCTCAGAAGCAACAGATTCGTGAAAATGAAATCTGGAAGACGTTCAATCTGCGTATCGCACACATCCAATACTCGAAGATTCTTTAATGCTGGGAGTGCAGCTGCCTCGTCTTCGATTGTCTTTGTTTCAGGGCAATCGTAAAGTTGCAAGACTCTCAGACTCTTCTGCTCAAGAACTGCGCCAGGAAGCCTTAGCGTGTCTCCTTTGCTTGACATCCACAGTCGACGAATCTGTGTTGATGGGTTTGGGTTTGTGTCTGCAACTCGGCCATCACTGATTACAAGTGCTTCATCTCCGATCAAATTAGTACCAAGAGCTCGCAAAAGGTCGTGCATGGAGTAGTGAGTCTCGTCTGCAGATCTTGGATCGAGCTGAAGAAGATTTCTCATAACTAGTTCTTTGTAATAATCCTCGGCCACCTCTTCCATCAGTTCACCATTTGGCGCATTGATCAATCCTTCCGCAATCCAAAGCCGGACGAGGTCAGCCGTAAATGATACGTCAACGTAAGAAGCACAGCAGAGGAAACACTGCTTGAGAACGGATGACAAATCCTCATAGCTCAAGTACAAAGCTCTTGGTAGTTCATCCTCATTGTTTCTCATTCTCCATGAATCACTTTCCACGACTCTTTCCCAATCTCTCCTTGTCCTTTTCTTGGAAATCAGCACTCCTGCGATCAACTTTATTGCCAAAGGAAGCCCATCGCATTTTCTAAGTATTTTAGTTGCCATTTCATCCAGTTCAGGGTTCTCGTTCTCCTCGTCCTCGAATACCACCTTGTGAAACAATTCCAATCCATCATTTTAGTTGCCATTTTCATGTCTACTAGTGACTAAGATTATGCCACTGGATTTTGCATTTAGAATGGGATTCCTCAATACATCTCTCCACGCATTTACGCTCCAAACATCATCAAGCACAAGGAAGAATCTGTTAACCAGAGCACCAACAAGTTTGGATTCTAGTTCTTGTATGCTTTGAGCTTCATCATCACTCCCTTTTGCGTTCTTCAATAGTTGCTTGAGTAGCTCTATTCCTTTGTAATTCTTGGACACATGGATCCTTACGCGCGTTGGAAAACTATTCTTGATTCGTTCGTCATGGAAAATTTTATGAGCCATAGTGGTCTTGCCAATACCACCCATGCCAAGTATCATGCGGATGAGAGTTTGTGCATCATTTTCAATCTTGGCCCCTACGATGTCAGCCTTAACCTCTAAAGAAGTGGTCAAACGTTGACTTGTGGGATGATCTTGCGACCGTTGATGGCTAATTAAGGGCACTAATCCTGCTATTATTTCACTATCATCTTTAATCTCTTTCAGTCTATCATTAAGTCTTTCAAAACTCACAGCAATCTCATGGCGGAACTTGGTACATGCAAAGCAAGAAGCAAGCAGAGTGAAGGGACGGCTTACTAGTGTAGAAGACGATGGCTGAAGGCTCATTAACTCGCTGCCACCATGAAGCGTGCAGAGTTCGATGATGTCTTCGGCGTCGTAGACTATGCCTTTTAAGTCCCTCAACCAAATATTCACTCGATTATCTTGGTGCCTCTTCTGCTCGGCATCCTGAAGGTAGGGGCTGAGTCTTTCCAATCTCCTTTTAAACTTTTTGATCTCTTCCTTCACGCCGATCACTTTGCAGATCTCTCCCTCAAGAAAATCTGTTAGTTTTGTGAGGTATCTGGTGACAAGCAAGTCTGGGATCATCGCCATTTGTGGAGACGGGAAAGAGGCTCTTCGGATCCAGAGCCTTCAAATGAAGATGTGGTTGACTTGCTCTGTCGTTGTCAGTAGAAAGTTGACTTTACGGCGCTGGCCACCCAAAAAAATAGATCTACCATAGAGAGAGGTAAATGTAAGTAATTAAAATGGGTAAGAGTAATTAAAATATAGGTAATCAATCTAATAGCCGGCTGTCTAATTAGTCAGTTCTCAAATGGTAGGTTGAATTTTATTTTATTTTTATTGCTTAAAGGAAAAATACTTTTAACTTTCTTCTATGTTGTTTATCAAATAGCATTTTGCCACCTATATTTTAAAAATAACATTCAATCAGACTAAAATCAAATGTAAAAAAAATTATAAAAAATAATTCTGTCTTTAGTTTTTTAATATTTTTTGATAATTTTAAGAAAAAAAAATCATATTGAATTTATTGATAATTTACATCTATTTCTATTTCTTTTATTGATATCTGAACTAATTTTAGAAAATTCAATACACTAATTAATATTTTTAATACATGTATGATCGCTGACTTACTAATTAAAATAATAAGTTATATGTAACTTTCAACAATATATAAAAATTAATACTTAATTATACGAATAAAATAAAATTAATTAGTTTAAAATGTATATTTTTGTCGCTCGACTGCGTAGCCTTCAAATACAATGTATAATAATTATTTTCTTCATTTCTCCCAAAATTTAAAATTTTAAATCTGTCCCTGTCCATGATTATATAAGGTTCCGCGAAAATAGACGAAAGTATAATTTTCTTTTCTTACGTGAAGGTAAATTTTCTTCATCTTCTTCAAGTTCTTTTGCTTTTTCATACATGCACATGAGTCTCGCATCTCAGTTCATCACCGACTTAATCATCAAAGAGGGTAACACCGACAATGTTAACCCTCAGCTAACAAACTTTGCTTTATAAGACACCGAGAGCGGACGCACCGACAAACCGACATCAATTTCTATACTCCTTACTGAACTGTCAATGATTGTAGGAGGCTTCTTCACCTTCAATGAAGGAAATTCTTATTGAGCTTTTACTTGTCTTAGATTAATAACCACCTAAGTTATAACCAAGTAAACTCTGATATATCTTACTCTTTTATATTATTTATTTTAATTGTTTAATTAATAGTCGATCCTTGCTAGCTCCAAAGTAAAAAAAATTTCTAACTCTTATTTCATGGTTATTCACCCCCTCTAGTATATAGAGCCGTCAATTTGGGTTGGGTCCGTCAGGTTGGCCCACCCCGCCAAACAATTTAAGTGGGTTGGGTTGGAATTTTATCAAACCAAGCCCATCGTGGGCCGACCCGCCTAGGCCCGCGACCCGCACGGGTCGGCCCGCTCGGGCTTGGGTTGGCCCGCGGGTCAAAAAAACACATGTAAGCTAAGTTTTAGGTCAATTTATTATTTTTCTTTATTATAATTTTGAAATAAAAATAGTACTTTTCATCCAACATAAGTACTCGTTTGTGTTTATTTATATTTAAAATATATGTTTATGTATACATTTAATTGTAGAAAACTTTTTCGAAGTAAAATGTTGAAGATGTGAAATATTTTTAATTTTTTAAAAAATTTTTGATGAGCCCGCGGGTTGGCCTGCCAAACCCGCAACCCGCCTTAGAATGGGTTGGGTTGGAAATTTCCCAACCCGCCAAGTTGGCGGGTTGGCCTGTCCCGCCCCATCAAATGGTTAGCGCACCACGGGCCGACCCGCCCCGCCACGGGTTGGCCCGTCTGACAGCTCTACTAGTATATATATACACAAATTTAAATACCTATCTTTCATCACCAAAAGATGTAAAATGAAAAAAAAAAAAAAAAACACAACACATATCCTGTAGAATTGTAGGCATGTGAGAGGGGGAGGGTTAATCATATGATTTTAAAAATATTTTTTTCCAATTTTTAAACCAAGTGCGCAGTTGAAAATACTTAAGCACAAAAGAATGAGACAAGACACAAGATTTACTTGGTTCGGAGCCTTCGACAACTCCTATTCAAAGACCCAGGCCCTTTAGACCTTTCCGAGGTAATCCACTGAATTTGAATCTCAAATGCAAATTACAATGGCAAGTGTAACACCCTACACTTTACTATGCAAATATAATAATAAGCATGCACAATAATAGATTCCTTACCAACATGAAGATGTCGAAATGGATATGCTTGTGTGTTGGTATCGATCTGCCAACAGCGGTCAGATGTAGTTGACTAACAATAAGGCAGTAATGCGACGTAGCGGTATGAAGTTGAAGCAGCTGGATGGTTGAGAAATTGCGTAGTAAATATGTAGTTAAGCCTCCGCTCAAACCCCTCTTTTAAACAGTGTTGGAGGCACCTCCAAGGGTCCAGGGCGCCTCCAATAACGCTTATCCGATCCACAACCTCTAGTATTTATCCGCGTGAGGGTGCCTCTATCAGCTCCGAGGTGCCTCCAATGGACTCTGAGGTGCCTCCAATACGCTTCGAGGCGCCTCCCCGCAACGAAACTCTATCCTCAAACTTTATCCACATGGGGGCGCCTCCATTCAACTCTGAGATGCCTCACCACATCACCGAGCCGCCTTGAGTACTGTTCATCCGAGACTAACTTTTACATTTTAGCTCCTATAAAATATGTTAGTCCAAATAACAAAGATACCCTGCAAAATAAAGTTAGCACATGAATATAATAAATTTATGACTTAGATCTTGTTTTACCAATACTAGGATCTGCACTGCCAATGCTGCATGGGTGAGCATCACCACGCGGCCTAGGTCACTCTCCCAGACATGGTCGTGTGGCACTCCAAGATGGTGTCTTTGTCCTTTCGTTAGCTTGCAGATTTGTCTTCAATCATAAATTCTTCACCAAATACGACTCCTGCCTACAGAAAATGCACAAAAGCAGATCTCTGACAAAAAGAGTAAGTATGCTAAAAGCAAAGCTAGAAGTATGAAAATGCATAGATAAAGCATGCGCAAAATATGTGAATGTTCGTCAAAACATGCTAAACTAGTGTATACAATCTAAGCACATCAGGTGCTCTCGCTGACGGGTCGAAGACTCTGAAGGCGTGGATCTCCTGCTGGTGTGGACCTATAAACACAATGCCAAGCCGAGGAGGGGTTCCCCGGCGATGGCCCTCCGACGCTCAAGTCAAATCTTCGGCGAAAGAAGTAGAGAACAAGAAGCGAAAACTGTAGCTATAGTAGATGAATGAGTATACCTCCGTCGAAGTCTGGGAGTCCTTATATAGGACTCCCGGAAGGCGCGTGCACGCTTCTCGAGGTGTGCCCACTCCTCAAAGCATACCTGAAAAGGGCGTGTCAGAAAAACGTGTCTGACGCCATACCTCAATAGTCCGAGCATATCCCTGACATGATAGTGGAAGTTTCCACCGTACGATTCTCTATCTGACCATGCCTCCATCCATGCCGCCTGTCGGCGACACTAGTCTCTCGGAAGATATTCCCAGCTACTCCTTAAAAGAGATATAACAGAATTATCCAAATTGACCGGATCAAATTACCAAATCAAATCATATTAGTATTTGGATTATTCTAATAATTCTGTTATAATTATTCTAAGAATTATTCTTAGAATAATTCTGTTATTTATTAATTAGTTATTTGACCAAGTACTTTTGAACATTATATATTGTATTGTCCTTAGGGCAAATATCAATGAACAATAGATTTTATTATTCTCATCTTATTCCTTCCTCTCTCTCTATTCTTCTTCTTACATTGTATCAGAGTCATCTCTCTTTTTTTATCTTCCCTCAACTTCTTGAGGCGGAGATCGTATAAACGGCGAATTTTTAAATTTTTCCCTCAAGCCTCTTATTTTCTCCTACGTGTTTTAATTTTCTTATTCTTCTCTATTTTTTCAGAACAAACGAAAAATACTTATTTTCTTCCGCTGTCAACCCCTTTGCTTCTCTTTCCTCTTCCTTAATCTCTTTTTTTTTTCTCCACTACCACCGGACAAGTTATTTTTTACTTTAGATGTCAAATACTCGACGACATCAAAGAGGACAAAAGCAAAGTCCAGACCGATGTCAAATTTGTCACATCGTTGGTCATACTGGAAATATATGCCCTAAAAGACTTGATTGGTCTAGGGTAAAATGTCAAATTTGTCTTGGAATTGGACATTTTGGTATTCAATGTCCTAGTCCATTTGATTCAAATTTCATTGGTGATCCTACAGCCTCAAGACAACCATCTATTTCACAAGTATATCCTAAAGTTCTTTCGTCTGTGCCTACTTGTGGTAAAAACCCAGAGTTCTCATCTATTGATTGGTATATTGACACTGGAGCAACTCATCATGTCACATCAGATTATAATATCCTTACAGACGTAATGCCATATTATGGCTCAGATACGGTGCAAGTAGGCGATGGTTCAGGTTTGCAAATTGCTAATCTTGGAAACACATATGTTCATTTATCTAATCGAACTTTTCACACGCGCAATGTCTTTCATGTTCCATCTATCACTAAAAATTTACTTTCTACACGCCAGTTTTGTCTTGATAACAATGTCATTTTTGAATTTCATCATAATCATTATCTTATAAAGGATAGAGAAACAAATGCTATTGTGTTTTATGGGAGAATAAAAAATGGCCTCTATTGTCTTCAGAGTTCTTCAATCAAAGCTTTTGTTGGAGAACGCACAAATAAACCAGCTTGGCATGCTCGACTTGGTCATCCTTCCCTTCGTATTGTTCAGTCAATCATCAATAGGTATGGTTTACCTACTTCTATTACCTCCTCTCCATCTTATTCATGTAGGGCCTGCATGGAATCTAAAAGTCATAAGCTACCTTTCTCTTTATCTGATCGTGTTTCTAATTTTCCACTTGAAATAATCCATTCTGATGTTTGGGGTCCTGCACCTATTTTGTCTAATCAAGGTTTCCAATATTATGTTACATTCATTGATCATTTTAGTAAATATACTTGGCTTTATCCTATGAGAAGGAAATCTGATTTATTTGATATATTTTGTAATTTTCAAATTCAAGTTGAACGATCTTTTAATCGTAAAATACTCTCTTTTCATTCTGATTGGGGAGGCGAATATCAAGCTCTCCATCGTCATTTTGTCTCTTGTGGAATTTTTCATCGAGTTTCTTGTCCTCACACTCCAGAACAAAATGGCTCTGCTGAGAGAAAACATAGACATATAATTGAAACTGCCTTAGCTCTTCTTCATCATGCATCAGTTCCGCGCAAATTTTGGGATGAAGCTGTTAGCACTGCAGTATATCTCATAAATCGACTTCCTACACCATTGCTCAATCATAAATGTCCTTTTGAAAAACTTTATAATCAAACCCCTGATTACACTTTCCTTCGAATTTTTGGTTGTACATGTTATCCAGGGTTACGCCCCTATTCTAAACACAAACTTGACTCTCGTTCACTACAATGTGTTTTTCTTGGTTATAGCAATTTGCACCATGGTTATCGTTGCTTGCATATACCAACAGGACGAATTTATATTTCACGACATGTTACTTTTGATGAGTCTTTATTCCCTTTTTCGGTAGCTTCTTCAATCTCTCCTCCAGATACAAGTGACACCTTCTTAATGCCACATAATATTATCAGAAGTGATGGAATTCTAGGTCCTGCTCCGGAGCTCTCTAATAGCTCTCCTATACCATCAGAATCACCTCCGGTTGCTGCTCCAATCTTAGAAGTCTCGCCGATCGAAGATAATATGCTCTCTGGTTCCTCGGATAATGCAAGTCCGTCATCTACATCACCATGTCAGCCTACTTCCTCGTCGTCATCAACAAGTGATTCAGATGATAATGCTCCTCGTCGCATGCTTCCCATTAGTGATATTTATGAGCGTTGCCCACCAAATGCAACTCGATATCCCCTTCCACGAGCTCTAGTGGTTTCTTCCAAATCTATTGAACCAACCTGTTTTACACAAGCAAACAAGGATCCAAACTGGCGTAGTGCAATGGCTACAGAATTTGATGCACTTCTTCGCAATGGAACATGGCTACAGAATTTGATGCACTTCTTACACTCCTCTTGTCGGTTACTGGGCCGAGCGGGGGAGCCGCTCGACTAAACTGCTGTCCGGCTGATACAGTGGTCGGGCCGAGCGGGAGGTCCACTCGGTCCATAGTTCGCTATCTCGGATCCGCCTTATCGAGCAAAGGAGTCGTGCATGTTCTGGCTGGGGCGGTGTCTACCGTTCGGCCGAGCGAGACGGCCGCTCGGCCCTCATCCCTGTCATGCTTGAGCCCTTTGAGCGTCAGAAGCTCGGTACTTGCCCGAGCGGTCGTAGTGCCGGATCAACTACTCCTTGGTCCGATCGGCCGGTGAGTCGCCCTATCGGCAAGATATACCTAGGGTGTTGACCACCTTGACCTTGACCTTCCACATGTCATTGACCTTCCATGTGTCAAATACCAAAGGCATGTTTTTTTTATTTTGATATATCTAATTATAGTTTTTATTTCTCGTGCTCATATATTTCTGCACTTATTTTCTCTTTTTTATCCAATTCCTGTTGTCTTTTTTCTTTTGTAAGTAGGAGCTTATTACGACAAACTAAATATTATAACGATCGCCAGCTTCCATGATCATATTTTCTACCCATAATCGTAAACCTGGTGTTCTGACATAATATAGTTCTCTATGTAGAATCTTAAGCCGCCAACAATCTTAAACCTATTTTTTGACAATATATTTTCTACCCACAATCATTAACCTGTGTCTTAACAGCCACCAACAACCTATGAACTGCTCATTTCTATGTAGAATCATGATATTGATAACCTTGATTGGAATGACATTGTTGCGAACCTGTGTCATGATAATATAGTTCGACACAGGTTGATCATGCCAATCTGCTCCTTTAGTTGATGCAGAAAGAGGAGTGAGAAGCAGAAGAGGAGCAAGGTGAGGATGATGATGTATGTCTGTTTAAGTTGAATTAAGGCAAATTCTAATCTATTGCACCCTGTCTCTCATTGATCAATAAGAATCAACCTCTTCCCATGCAGACCTATCCTTTAGTGAAGTCCATTACCCATCAACTCATATGGAGGTTTTGATGAGTTCCTTCTCCCCTTATGCTAATAAGAACTTGTGTCAACAACATATGATATAATACACGAACTAGGGTATGCATGTTAAATATGTGTAGATATAACTAAGTTGCCAAATTGTCAAATTTACATGAGCAATGTAATTTCAGTATTGTAATGTTGGTGTGGGGCATAAGTACAAAGGGGGGTAAATGATCAGATTCCGAGTATCAAAGATACATGGTGATATAGCGCATTATGATAGGGCCTCGTCATCAGAAGTCAAGGGGACGTGACAGTCAGAAGTCAAGGGAACGGGGCAGTTAGAAGTCAAGGGGGCGTGGCAGTCAGAAATTAAGGGAACGTGACAGTCAGAAATTAAGAGAACGTGGCAGTCAGAAGTCAAGGGGAAATGACAATCATCAGATGGGGAAAGGTGAGGTAGTATCGCTAGATACTGGCAGGCATCTAAGGCCAGGTCGGGACTTATAGATCAAGAGCCCAGCTCTGCAGTATGGGGCATAATCAAGGGAAAAGCCTGAACTATCCTTACCGATTAAGGTTTCTCAAACTAGTCTATGTATACAAAACCCGGTGCTCCCGGTCAAGGTCCCTCAGATTATGATCTCCAACTTGAGGCACCCCTAATTGGATCACGGGGCGCAATCCAGATAATACCTGATCTACTCCAACTGATCGGATTTCTACAGCTCAACTATATCAAGGTCGGATTCTTCAACTACCAATCATATTGAGCTTCCCCCATTAATACCAAGGCCGGAAGACGCTACATGACAAACGAGGCCAAGGAATCGTAACTGCCTGTCAGGGAATATTCCAATGGTTTGTAGTCCCCTGTTAATGGAACCTTCCTCCAGTCCATAAGAAGATGTCATGTGTCATCCATCACCGGACAGGTTCTGACACCCGACATTCCCTGATACCCGTCAGGTTTCAGAGGTATGCACTGTCATATAAAAAGGGAGGTCTTCTCCCTTACGCAGGTACGCGTTCTCACCTTTTCACACTTGTCTTCTACTTTTTTCCTTCTTCTTAGTACACTATTCTTTTGAGGAAAAAGTACCTGACTTGAACGTCGGAGGACCTAATCCGAGGACTTTTTTCCTGATTTCTGGTCTCTGACGTTTTGGGAGCTTGTCTAAGTGTGTGCAGAAGTTCAAGTACCATCCGCTAGATCATCATCAGGAGTCATCGCCACGTGAGGGGGTGTGCTTACAAAAGCGTACCAGAAAAGCATTCTAGTCACCCCTCCGTCAACCCCAACAACACCTCATTCGGTCTCCGTCTGACTCAGATTCCAGACGCGATCACATGATATGTTAGTGATTGTCTGTGCTAAAATACTACTTTAATTCTTAACAACTGAAGGGTGGTAACTTATGGTGTTCATACCCTACATTTTCTCACAATATAAAGCACAAGTTTTAGTTAGTATATACAATTATCTATATATTGTAGCTATTCGGACAATTTGTTTAGTTTAATGGAAGCTAAAAAAGAAGTCATATAATATTCCTGTAGTAGTCTTCGTCATCGTAATAACATGTTTGTTGCATGGATTGTACATTACATAGATAAAAATATATTCTTTCTTGCAGTTCTAAGGCTCTTTTATATATGTGTGTGTTCGATGGGTAATCTAGTCCCGTGGGATGTCACATAAAAAAAAAAAAAAAAATCAATTTCCGATAAGTTCATATCCTTGGTTAAAAAATTATCTTTCCCCCTTAGCTAACTTGACGATTATAGCTGACCTATATATATAATTAAGAATTTGTTTTGAAAACATGCTCTATAAATTAAAATACAAAGATTGAAAGTTCCTTTCCATTTGATGAACAAAGAATTAAAGTGACGGAGGAATGTATTTTGATTTTTAGAAAAATTGATTTTCACCAAATCAGTGGATAATGCTATGAATGGCAGAGTAAATAATAATAATAAAAATAATTGATACTAAAATTTAAACTTATCTTTAAATGATTTTGCATAATTAATTTTTAAAATAGGTTTTACTCAGTTTATTATTATTATTTTCAAAAAATAATAAAAAATATTAGTGCAATAGTTTTGATGTTTAACAAATAACATGGCAACATTAAGGTTGATCAAGCTGCTGAGAGAATCTAAATAAGTCAAAATTGGTTGGATGCTTGGAAGTAAGTAGATGAGAGAGTTGGAACAAATTAAGGTTGATTGGATGTTTAGAAGAACATATCAATATTGACATGATTGACCACATGTTTGACAGTCAAATAGAAGTCATGATAGATCATGCTTGACCTAGGTAAAGGAAAAGTTTAGTCGGTCAAGGATGATCAAATGATTAGTAAAGGAAAAGTCCAGTGTTAACCAGATGACTGATAATGAAAAAATCTAAATAGATCAAAGGTGATCGAATATTTGATAAGGGTAAGTCTAGGCAAGTTAAAGTTCACTGAATGATAAGGATAAAATCTAAGTAGGTCAAGATTTTAAAATTTATCAACTATTTTTTAAATAAGTTAAAGATTAGTTAAAATAAATAAGTCAAAACTTACGATTATAATTTATTTGATAGATGATTTTTTGTACGAGAAAAGTGTCTTAAACTATAAAATTTATTAAACAACTCTTCATAATAAAATGGAAGAAGAATTTTTAACAGATTTTATGGTCACCTATATTAAACCAATTCTAAAAGATTAAAAAAAATACAACTTCAATAGTATTTTGCTCCCTAACGTCTTGTAAGGGGCTCAACCCTTCTATCTATGACATAAAAATGAAGTAAAATTTTGACATGCCAAAATTTTTATGGAGTGACAAATACAAATTTGAAAGCAAATGATAACACATTAAAGATGACCAAAAAAAATAAACAATGCTAATGTTTTAATTAGTAGCAACAGATTAGATGTAACCACAAAAAATCCAGTGGACAGAAGCAGAGAGTGTGCATTAACAAGAGAGAAGAGAAATCGTTTTAACTTGAGCTTCTACTCATGTTCATGAACCATATTTGTCTAGCCGCCTCAAAATAGTGGAGAATTAAACATTATAATACTATTGGATGGTGTCAATGTCGAGCCCTTTCAACGTCACCACTGATTCAGCATGTCCCTCCAGAGTGTGTAGTTCGAGGGCTCTGTGAATAGTCAGGGCATGGAAAAATTTAGAATACTCAGATATACGAATGAAGAAATGAGATCGTTTTGCACTGTTTATGATAGATAATAGGTTGTGCTCTTTATTTGTCAGAGCTTCAGAGTGAAGCATCATGAGGGGCTAAAAAGCCATACATTGCCATTGCTGCTCGTTTTTTGGCTTGTTCGGTTATTTCCGAAAGCTCTCCGTAGCTACTCTTGTCAGAGAAAAGGTGGTTAGTGAGTCCATCTCGAGTCCTCTGAGCCCTGGCCCATTGAAATTCCCTTTCTTGTCGACCATAATCTTTCTTGGCAGTGAAAACCGTCTGCGATGCATAAAGATTATCAAATAGACAAGAAGGGTAGCAACTTAATGAACCAGATGCTGAAAAATATAGGATTGAATAACATCTCTATCTAGACTACCAATTGTTACCTTATTCTAAAAAAGGTTATCCCATGCCTTCCCGCTGAGAATGTAGCGGATGACAAACTTGAACCAATCCAGAGGGAAGAAGAAAATGATGTTGTAGAGCCAGATAACACCAGCCCAACCCCAGCCTATGCCTTTTATTCGGGCAAAACTCCAATCAGCATAGACAGCAATAATTGTTGCAATCTGGACAACGAACAAACTTTTATTTCATTTACATATAGTTAAATTGACTGATGAACGTAACATCACCTGAGCTCCTACATTGTATGAAAAAAAAACAAAACACCAGCATATACATTGTGTGCAAAAAAAAAACAAAACACCAGCATACGAGGAGCTCCTACATCACCTGAGCTCCCTTATTCATGTGGGCATTCTCCTTCCTACTCCCCTTTGTGTGCAAAAGAGCGCACTGGCTCTTCCAAACGGGAGGAAGGTTCGGTCGGATGACAAATTTTTCACCCTACCTCCGTGCCAGGCAAAATATTACCACTTCTCCCACTTAAGCAGGATTAATTATAGTGAGGTTGACTTATTTATAGAAACCTCACAGTCATATTTGTATTAGCTTCAGGTCCAGTTCTTAAGAAGGAAATGTAACATTGTATACTTGATTATATTAAAAATGAGAATCAGAGCAGTCTATCATGTGCTACTGATGTGAGTTTGTCATGTTTATGAGAAGGGGTGGGTTCCCTAATTTGTTTAAATGCCCAACTTTTTCCCTAGCAGCGTGCTAATGTCAATTCCTTCGTTTACCATACTTAGAGAGTATAATACTTCCCCCTACTCAATTCTTTTGCTGACTGGTTTTTTAACGGATAGAGGGTATCGGCGGTATGATATGTTATAATATCAATGCAGATATGCTATGTTCTGTTATGTCCATCATAAATGCTCTTTTATGGATTCGTGACACGTGTCTCCAATTCCCCTTCGCTGACGTACCAGGTCTCACGATCTGATGCCTTTATCTTGTTGGATCTCTTCCTTTATAAATCTACACCTTTCCCTATGAGTGCACTTTATATTTGATGGCATTCCTTATCCGTCTATATTTTTCAAAACCCTAAACCCTTTATGTTCCTGTCTCTTCGTCTTCTTCCCCAAGCTTCTTCATGGGTGACACTGTTCAATTTTTTCTTTGTTCGTCCTCTCCGTCCCCCGGCTTCTTCTTGTTGTTTCTCTCTTCAAGGGTCTCAGTAAGTTGCTTTCTCTCTTACTTCTACATTTTTCCATGGCCAAAGAATCCTTTTCTGCTTGGTATGCGCGAGTTCATTCAACCTTTAGCGAATCTGATCAGTCTACTCTTTGTTCCAAGTATAAGATTCCCCTGGCTTTTCGCATTATTATCCCTGATTCTGAATCTCACCCTCACCTCCCCCCTAAGAATTGTGTGACTTTCTTTAAGGATCAACTGGTGGCTGGTCCGCGCTTCCCTATTCCCCCATTTCTAATAGAAATAAGCCAGCATTTTGGTATCCCCTTGCAACAATTTACTCCTAACGCCTTTCGTTACCTCTGTAGTTTATACATACTTTTTCGCCTTTATGATATCCCTTCAATTCCTCAAAATTTCTTCATGTTCTCCTATCCTAAGAAATCTGACCCTGGAGTTTTTATTTTTCAGTCGAGACCCAAAATGACCTTCTTCAGCGAAATGTCTTCCTCTATCAAGACATGGAAATTGCGTTTCTTTTTTGTAGAGCTCCCTGAACCTATTCTCTGGTCTAGTTCCTGGATATCCTCTCTTCCTAATTTACCTGATGTTAAGGAATTGTACAAGCTTCCTTCTTTTGTCACTTATTCCCAGAAACTATTAGGTCGTCACTTGTTCATCCATAAATGGCTTCGTGATGACCTTTTATATCTTTTGGGATTGAGTCCTGTCAAGATGGAGCTTCGTGGATCCCTTAGTAAGTTACTATTCATTTGCCTAAGTCTCTCTTTACTGACTAAAATGTTCCTTGTTGGGTGTAGTGGATGCTTATTTCGACACTATGATTGAGAAACAACTAGAGGCGAGAGATGAAGCGATTAAGACAAAAGAACAGGAACTTCTTGCTGCGCTGGGTTAGTCCTCCTCGACAGAGGTCCCTATTAGCACGGGTCAACCTTCCTCTACAGAGGCCCCTGACAGTACAGAGGGTGCTTCCGGTTCTCAAGCTGCTACTTCAAAGGAGACCCTCAATGATCCCCCTCTGATTGTGGAACTTACTTCTCCGCTAACCTCGGAGAAGTCTCCTGAAAGAGTCCCTGTCCGGAAGAGACGCAAGTTGGATCTTCCCCTCTCATCCCTTTATCCTACTCTTGCCTCTTTTTCTTCTTCAGCCTCGTCTATTCTTGGTGGTAGCTCTACGCCCACCCTCTTCATGAATTTCCCTGTGTATACTACTCTATCTGCTCAAAACTCGACCTGTCTCGTTCTTTATCCCCCTTTGGTCCAAACTACCTTATCCTCTACTTCTCCCACTACTTCCCTTCTTCCGGTAATGTTGCGAGGGTCTCTTAGCACACTTTGGGAGGAAGTGTGCCAGCTTCATGAAGGAACTTCTCGCTTAGAGGCAGCCAATCGGTTTTCTATTGAAGAAACAAGGGTAACAACATTTCTTTATTTGCATTTATCGTCTCTCCAGTAATCTACTAATGTGTATCCTTTATACAGCGCTAGTTAAACAATTTGTATCTGTCTCATTTATTGCATTCCTCCCTCCGAGAGATTGAGGCATTGAGGGGACAAACTCCGAAGTTATCCTCAATTCAGGTTGCTGAACAGGTAAACAGGCTATCCGCTGAGCTTCAAGAGGTTCATTCGTCACTTCAGGCTGAGACCAAGAAAGTTGATCAACACAAAACTGATGCAGAAAATTTCCAGTCTCAGTTACAGTCAGCTACTGCTCGTAGTGACGAATTATCCTCCAAACTAGCGGAACAGGTTGCCGAGATCTCTCAACTATCCTCCCAACTTCAGGCTCTGAAGGACATTTATGCTAAGGAGTTGGCCGACCAATTATCCCAGTTGAACATAAAAGAAGAGGCTTTGAAGACAGCTCAGAAGGAACTAGAAGATTACCAAGCCAATGAGGATGCCCGGTTTGAGGCACGTCAGAGGGCTTTCTTTAAATCTCCCACCTTTTTGACCCTATGTCCGACTATTTTGTAAATAGCATCGACTTCATAACCAAGGAGGGGGTGGATCAACTAAAGGATTTGAAGATAGTGATTGTTGATCCTCCTCCTAGCTTTCCTGACCATAGGAGAATATTGAAGAACCATTCTCCCAACTTCTTCCCAAATTTTTTATAGTCCTTGGGGTATAATTGTAACTTTTACAATGATCCCATGTTGATTTTGGAACTTGACTTGACGCATTTCGTTTCTCTTTTAATTGATCCTATTTTTGGGATAATATTATGCTTTCTTGACATTCTCCTCCGTGAAAACTGACTACCTGATTGTATATGTATATTAAATTTTCGATCAATCCTTCTACCAAGATAAGACGATTTTATTCACTCTGCCCCCTTTTCCGTTACTTTTCACCCAGCTCAAGAAGACAGGACGAACTTATTGTCTGGCCTTTCTCGTTCAGTCCGGATAACCTAGACGAGCTTCTCGTCCTATCAATTTATCCTACATTCCTCTTGAAATTTCCAGAATTTTATCTCGTGAGGATGTTTGCTCGTCCCGTGCTGGTCGGGCATTTTGGTCCACCTTTTCCTTTTCTTAGTTCGACTAACTCTAGGCATCCGTTTGAACTTACCCAAAGAGGAATATCGAAAGGTGAATTAACATTTTCTTTGGGAAATGGTATAGTCTATGCGTACCTCCTTCCGCGTACCCCTTGTTCTACCTACATATCTAACGGCCTCCCATTAATCCTTACGCTTCTACCTTGATGTGTGAGTTACCTTCTAGGTGATCCTTTTAAGGGTTTTAGAAAAAGGCGTCAAAAAGGAAACTAAGGGTCTTCCTCTTCATCTTCCTCCTTACGCCGTTTTCTTTCCCTCGGTTTGATTAGCGATTTCCGCGCTCCTTCTGATCCTTTACTTACAATGGCTTCTTCTTCTTCGGCTACGGAATGGTTTGCTAGTTGTTCTTCCAGTGCTAGCGAATCAGAGGTTTACGCTCTTGGCCTAGACTATGGTTTCCCTTCATATGTGGCCCTTCCTACCCCCGAGGATCGTCCTCATCTTCCCCCTTCAGGGAGCGTCGCCATCTTCTGGGAGCAAGTTTTGTCAGGCTTCCAACTTCCTCTTCATCCTTTTTTTTTGTAGATATAAGCTCCTATTTCTGTGTTCCCTTGAACCAACTCATCCCTCAATCATTTTCCATACTATCGGGCTTCATAGCTATCTCCCAGTTACTCGACTTCCCTCCTACCCCTTGTTTATTTAATCAATTCTTCATTCTTCGCCAAGTAGAAGATAGTCTCTTTAAATTCCAAAGTCGTCCTAAAACCAGCTTATTCTGTCATATTCCTCCCCAAGCAGAATGGAGGCAGAAGTTCTTTTTCCTACGACTTCCATCTCCTCCTGCTTATCCCATAACCTAGCAACGAGTTCTCCCTCCTTCTCCCCCTCCAGAAACTAGGTCCATTGATTTAACATTTCATACTTCTGTGAAAAAATTGTGGGGGGCCAGATTCAGCTTACCCCCATTGATCATCGAAGGCTTACTATTTATTTTCGGAATAAACTCCATAGCCATAGAATTAGAAGCCTCTTTTGGTGAGTCAAACACTTCTCCTTATGCTTGTTAATTCTCTTGTTATTTTTCCTTAAGCTTGTGATTCTTGCTTTTTCCAGTTGATGTTGTTCTCCCGGCTTTCATGTACAAACATCCAGGGCTCAATAAATCAGTTTTATGTAAACTGGGAGAAGAATTGTTGCAAAGGCGTCGGCTTAATCCTCATTTCTCTTCTCTCGGATTGCTTCCAACTCACGAGGCCCCTACTGAGGCTGCTGAATCTTCTGAGGAAGAAACTCCCTTCATTGTCCGACGCACGCAACATCTCACCTCAAGAAGCAATCGACCTCCGATTACCATATCAGAATTCGAACAAGCCCCTATTGTCGCCTCTGAGATTTCTCATGAGAGAGGTAAGGAACCCGCTATTCCTGGTCGCTTTCGTCCTAACCTTGCTCTTAACCTGATGCAGCCTGGCTTACTAATCTCTAGAGTTCTCCCAGTTGTTCCCGCTTCTGAGGTAACACCGGCTGTGCTTGAGTCTCCTCAGCTTCCTTCCACCTCCTCTCCTTTTCGGTTCGTGGCGAGAGCTAGAAGAACCTCCTGTAAAAGGTCTTCTCGTTTGATCTCTCAGGATATTACCTCTGAACCACACCTAGAATCCATCCCTCCTGCTTTGCCCTCCAGTACTCCTATTTCTTCTAATCAGGGCATTGACCAGAGGAGGCCCTATCCATGCATTGGTTGGATGGACTAGATCCCACATGTTAAATAAGTGGGATCCAGTTCATCTAACCAATGAATGAATAAGGGACCAGGACGTGTCCAGGGATCCGGGACCAGAGAATCTCTTCCCCCTCAGGAAGCTCGACCGGTCACTCCTTAAGGTCCCCGATCGACTATGGTAGAGCAGAAGATGCACGCTCAAACTTTTTTTAACGGTTTAAAGTCTCTGGTTCCTCCTAAGGAAGCCCAACCAGTCACTCCTTAAGGTCCCCGATCGACTATGGCAAAGCGGAGGATGCACGCTCAAACTTTTTTAACGGTTTAAAGTCTCCGGTTCCCCTAAGGAAGCCCGATTGGTCACTCCTTAAGGTCCTCCGATCGACTATGGCAGAGCGGAGGATGCACACTCGAACTTTTTTTAACAGTTTAAAGTCTCTGGTTCCTCCTAAGGAAGCCCAACCGGTCACTCCTTAAGGTCCCCGATCGACTATGGCAGAGCGAAGGATGCACGCTTGAACTTTTTTAACGGTTTAAAATCTCCGGTTCCCCCTAAGGAAGCCTGGCCGGTCACTCCTTAAAGTCCCCGATCGACTATGGTAGAGCGGAGGATGCACGCTCGAACTTTTTTAACGATTTAAAGTCTCTGATTCCCCCTAAGGAAGCCCGACCGGTCACTCCTTAAGGTTCCCGATCGACTATGGCAGAGTGGAGGATGTACACTCGAACTTTTTTAACCTTTTAAAGTCTCCGGTTCCCCCTAAGGAAGTCCGACCGGTCACTCCTTAAGGTCCCCGATCGACTATGGTAGAGTTTAAAGTCTCCGGTTCCCCCTAAGGAAACCCGACCGGTCACTCCTTAAGGTCCCCGATCAACTATGGCAGAGCGGAGGATGCACGCTCGAGAATAAGCTTAATTTGTCCCCTTCTGTGAAGGTATAGTTCGTTTATGGAATACCTGCCTGCATTTTTGCATTCAAAAATTAAAGGAAATACATGGACAAATTACAGGCATACTTGTTAGGCTCTGTAAGGTTGCAAGTGATTAGCACTTCACGGCCTATCAAGGTTTCTCCCTTCTGCATCTTGGAGATAATAAGAACCTGAAACAAGTTTTTGTATGACTTTATATGGTCCTCCCCATTGGGGTTCCAGTTTGCTAACGTCTCCCACGGGTTTGACACGCTTCCATACTAGATCCCCTACTTGAAAGAATCGGGGGGATTACTCTTTTGTTATAATTCTGCCTCATCCGTTGTCGATATGATATGAGACGAGTTGCTACCTTGTCTCGGGCTTCTTCTATCAAATCTAGCTCCATAAGACGACGATCAACATTATCTTCATCATACAACTGCCTTCTATCAGATTCTACCCCGACTTCAATGGGCACTACTGCTTCACTCCCATATACTAGCTGAAATGGAGTAATCCCTGTAGCTTCCTGAGGAGTAGTACGATAAGCACATAACACGCTAGATAATTCATCCACCCAACTACCACCGACATGATCCAATTTAGTTTTAAGCCCCCTGATGATCTCCCTATTAGTTACCTCTGCTTGCCCATTACTTTGGGGATATGCCACAGAGGTGAATGCCTAGGTAATGTCATATCTTGTACACCATTCTTCAATTCTCTTCCCCTGGAATTGCCTCCCATTATCGGAGACTAATTTATGAGGAATATCAAATCTGCAAATAATATTCTGCCATAAGAACTTGATAACCGTATTTTCAGCAATTCTTGCCAATGACTCAGCTTCCACCCATTTGGAGAAATAATCTACAGCTACTAATAAAAACCTTCTTTGTGCAGTTGCTATAGGGAATGATCCTACTATATCTATGCCCCATTGATTGAAAGGACATGAAACTATAGAGATTTTTAATAACTGTGTAGGGTGGTGTGAGATATTCTGATGTTTCTGACAAGACATACAGGTTCGCACAAGTCGAGTTACATCTTCTTGTAAGGTAGGCCAAAAATACCCGGCCAATAATATTCTGTGAGCTAGAGACCTCCCTCCAGCATATCTACCACATGAGCCCTGATGACTACTGATCCGGCGATAAGAACAGGGGACCCTCGTTGTAAGGGGTCAACGCCACGTGGAAGTCAAAGAGTCGGACGGCCCATCGGATAAGGTCGGACCAGCTAGGCCGACCGGAGAAAGGGGGATGATTGAAGTCGGGGTTCCGGTGCTCATGGAACAAGATCGTAGGCCGAGCGGACGGAACGCTCGGCCGAAAGCATGAAACATACTGCTAACGGTCGCCACAAAACACATTACCAAAAACTTCCCAAGTGGACCATTATCACTGGCCGGTCGGACGGAAGTCGGACGCGGGCCGGTCGGGTTCCCGGCAAGAGTTCGGGGAAACAGACAAAGGATATCTTCTGACAACTGGCATGCTCCGTGATATGGTTATACTCCAAATCACGCGACAGGGGGTTCCGCTGTCCCATCGAGAATATGCTGGGACTGTAGCAGTATGGGTCAGGTAAGCTCACTGACAAGCCCTTACTGGGGCATGGGCTACGGACACGTGTACACCTCGGTGTGTGTGCACTTGCTTCTCCGCTGCCCTATATAAAGGCCCCCATCCTTCACCGGAGGTAGGTATTCTGATTTTTCGAGAGCCACTTGCCATTGTTTGCTTGCCTGACTTGAGCGTCGGAGGGTCGCCGCCGGGAACCCCTTCCCGGTCCGACTTCTGTGCAGGTTCGCCGGAGCTTCGTGCCACCAGTCGAAGATCCACGTCGGCAGTCGAAAAGCTCCCCATGCCCAGCGTCCGCTGATTCAGCATTCGAACAAGATCAATTTGGCACCGTCTGTGGGAACGCTCCTGCATCCGAACGGAAACAATGGACGAGGCTGGACGACAACACACGGTGACGCTTTCGACGGAGGAACTCGACACCCTGATCGAGATAAGGGCCGCCAAGCTTGTGGAGCAAAAACAGAAACCCACAGCCGAGCGGCCGGAGCAGCAAGCAACGTCAGCGTCTGGTGGTCGAGCGGAAGCACCGCCGGCCACCGTTGCATTTTATCGAGCCCTATTCCGCACCGCTGAAGCCGCAGCAGCTCATAGAGATCGTGGATCTTCTTCGGACGAAATGCCTAGACGAGATGACAGAAAAGGGAAAGCCCCCCGAGCGGACGCATCGCCCGAGAGGATTAATCGCCAATTTTCAGAGGCTATTCTACGAGATCCTCTGCCGAAGCACTACGTGCCTCCGAGGATTGGCGAGTATAATGGGACAACCGACCCAGATGATCATCTGGGTAAGTTTGATAACACAGCTACGCTCCATCAATAAACAGATGGAGTAAAATGCCGAGTTTTTCTTACCACTCTCGCGGGATCGGCTCAACGGTGGTTTCGGAGGCTGCCGGACGGATCCATCACAAGCTTCAAGGATTTCCGGACGGCCTTCCTCCACCACTTCGCAAGCAGTCGGCGCTATCAGAAAACCAGTGTTAGTCTGTTTGCCATCAAACAGGAGCCGAGAGAGCCGCTCAGAGCTTATATCCAGCGGTTTAATCAGGTAGCCATGGATATTCCAACGGCCACCTTAGAGACAATGATGAACGCATTTACACAAGGCCTCGTGGACGGGGACTTCTTCCGCTCGCTCGTTCGGAAGCCGCCTCGAGACTATGACCATATGCTACACCGAGCCAACGAGTACATCAACATGGAGGAGGCCCAAGCGGCTCGAAGAAAGGAAGCTCTTACTGATCGGGCTCCACCTGCCGAGCGGAAGCCTCCCACCGCGCATCAACCGCCAAGAGGACCGAGGGCCGAAGCGATTCGCTCCCCTCATGTGAGGTCCCACGTGCAAGAGGTAGCGGCCGCCCGGCCCAAGCCAAAGAAGAAATGGACCCCGATGTTCTGCTCCTTCCACTGGACGGATACGCACAACACAAGGGATTGTTGAAGTCTTCCCTTCGTGGCTCACCCCGTGCCTCGGAATAGCGGCCGACGGTCTCCCTCAGTCGACAGGCGACAAAGAACTCATGACGCCGATCGGACGCGAGCTGATAGGCGACAGCAACAGACGCCCGATCGGCATCACTCCCCAAGGCAGGAGAATCGCCGAACGTCCAGAGAACGGTCTCGACCATCCGCTCGGGAGGAAGAGAATAGAAGTAATGCTTCCCGGGGCGAGATCAACATTATCGCTGGAGGGCCGACCGGAGGAAACTCCAATCGAGCAAGAAAGGCAAGCGTCCGGCAGCTCCAGATCCATGCAGTCGGCTGCAGCCTAGAGCGGGCGAGTGGACCCGAAATCAGTTTTGGGCCTGGGGACTTGGAAGGAATTGAAGTGCCCCACGACGACGCTCTGCTCATCAAAGCGGTAATAGCCAACTACACTATTCACCGCGTATTTATTGACACAGGAAGCTCGGTCAACATCATATTTAAGAAGGTGTTCGATCAACTACAAATTGACCGGGCCGAGCTGCTGCCCATGACAACCCCACTCTATGGGTTCACGGGCAACGAAGTCCTGCCGGTCGGGCAAATCAGGCTAGCCATCTCACTGGGAGAAGAGCCGCTCAGGAGGACGAGGACAGCGAACTTCGTGGTGGTGGACTCTCCCTCATCCTACAATGTCATTTTGGGACGACCGGCGCTCAGCGAGTTCCGGGTGGCCGTCTCAACCTTCCACCAGAAGATCAAGTTCCCCGTCGAAGACAAAGTAGGAGAGGTACGGGGAGACCAACTGCAGCTCGGCGATGCTACATTAAAATGGTCCGAGCAGAAGCAAGTTTCGCTCGGAAATCGCCACGGATCGAGGTGAATGCTATAACTGAAAAGCCTCCCTCTTTAGTTTACGAAGAAAAGGAGGATGTAACGACCACCCTTCTTACTACTACTACTCTCTAAGGATGACCGTTACTTAACTACTAACTCTACTTAACCGGTATGATTAAAAATCACATGGAAACCCTACCGAAAAATTCCGGCAGAATCTCCCCTGTACCGGTGACCTTATTCAACAATACATGCAATATATATACTCAGCCACATGCGGCTGGAACACATATCAATCACACAAAGAAATAACATCACCACGCAGTTTAATGAAATCAAAGCATGCAAGTAATAAATAGCGGAAACAAAATAAAAACATACAGTTAACTAACAGCGGAAGACTAAATGACTCATCTAATACATTCTTAATAAATTCTTAAACTAAGTCCCAAGGCTTCCATAGTCCTGGCATCACACATCCCTCGAACACCTCCTTGTCGCCTTCCTTTCTATATCTTTTCCTTTCCTGTATCTGCAGTAAGAGGAAGTGTAGTCTATAAGCAAAATTTGCTTAGTAAGCGCTATCTAACTCACAAAAACTCGATGTGCATGTATATAAATAAAAACATGCTAAAACTGAATGCTAACATGTAAAGCTACTCATGCTCATAAATAGCAAATAACAGTAAGCTAACTCATGCTCTTCTAATAGTAAAGAAACATACTGAAAGGCTAAACATGTAAGACAAGTCTATACTATCATGCTAGCATAAAGAATTTAACTTTCTGAATTCTAAACACTTTCTGATTCTTATTAAACTTACTTAAAAACTTATTCTTTTATTTCACTTATTTAAACTTATTCTTTAATACTTGTAAACTTTTGTAAACACATTGTTTTATTAGTTCAAAAGCTTATACTTATAATACTTCAAAATAATAATCAACTTCTTCTTGGGCCCAGGCGTAGTACCATCTTATGCGCGTTCCCTAATAGGTTGGGGTAGCGAGCCACCAATCCTAAAAGAGCAGACCTCGGTCTACCAGGGCCAAGACCTCGGAATTGGACACCTGGATTTGTTTAACGACAAGCTCTTGGATGTCGGGTACTAGCCTCTTCTTAAAAGTAAAATACTTATAATCTTAATTACTTCTTCTTTAAATGCCTTGGCATTTTAATAGGCACCTTGTGTGCTAAAAATCCCTAAAGTCTCGACTTTAGGATCTACTTGAGGCCTCGGCCTTTTCTTTCTCTTCTTTATCTTTCTTATACTTTTCTTATAAAAGAATGCTTCTTACAAAACTGAAATGTTTAAACAAATTCTAAAAATGCTTAAACAAAAATCTGCATACAAAGCTTAACATGAATCTACATGCTAAGCTTAACTAAAATCTGCATATTAAGCTTATCTAAAATCTGCATACTATACTTATAAAAATCTGCATGCTATACTTATAAAATCTGCATACTATTCTTATAAAATCTAATCTCCTTTCTTGACCTAATCTAACCCGCATAATATCTTCGAAAGGATTTATTCCTGCTCAACAATTCAACACAAAAACAAACTAAAATGCAGAATGTTGAATTTCACGCTGTAAAAAGAAACTAAAACTAAGGCTATTCGTCTCAAATACTTATCTACAGCATTACATGTGCAACATTAGTTTAGAACAAGGAACTATACGGTCAAGTCTATAGCTCATGCAAACAAAGCATATGAACTTAAAACTAAACTTGTATAAAGACATTAGGAGCTCAAAATTAAACATATATGTCATCATTTGAGTCCTCATTTTGTGCACGCCCAGTATAGTGAAACCTTAGTGATATGCTCACCATGTCTGAACTAATAACCCAATAAACTAAATTAAAAACACCCACAAATCAGTATGTAAACCAGATAGAAAATACTAGCAACTAAGAGGTCATAGTTGGAACGTGCTCAAAATATTTCAAAATCCACTCTGTTCACAATCTATCATAAGGAATACAAACAGCAAGTAACACCAACCATCCTTTAACTAAAATCCCTGCACAGAATCCTTCCCATAACAAATAAAGGAACTCTAATTAATCTATAACTTTACTCGCATGAAGAAAACAAGGAAAATAAACTCCCCATAAACCATAGGGCATACATGAAATTCATAAGAACTTCAATTGAAATCCAGATAGTGCTCCACACAAAAACACAATCTAATCTTCCTTTGAAGGTCACGGCAGCAACCCTAATCTAACCTTCTTCTCAGAACAAATTTGGAACACTAAAGAAATAGAAGTCCGGAGCTATCCTACTGCAGGTGAGTAAGCGACTTACCTTCGTTTCCTTGACTCACAGCCAAAGGAGAAACCTCCTAGTGCTTCTAGGGTTCGGGTGAGCTCCCAATCCCGGCTCTTCTTCGTGCTCCCGACTTCCTTCTTGACGAGAGGAGCCCGATGGTACGAAGACTCCACGGAGAGGGGTGCTCGTCGGAGAAGCCCTAGCTTCCTCGGCTTCGTTTTCGCTCACGAAGATCGCCGACGCCGTCGCCCGAACAGCGCTGTCGCGCGCGTGAGAGAGGAAAGGGCGAAGGAATTAGGTTACGGGAGAGAAAAGAAAATAACTTAACCCCCTCTTAACTTGTCCTTTTATAACTTAACAATATTACATGTTCTTATCTATTCACGAAATAACCGCGGAACAGTTGGTCAGCCATGTTTGGACCAAATCAAGGGTTGCGGTTTCGAATCCTCCGCTGCGCACTTTTTCCCCCTTTTAATTATTTTTCTGTTACCAACTATTCTTTAATTCTTTAAATACCATTTGTTCCATATAATAAACAAAACTTGCTTAGCTCAGTTGGTTGGCTGACTTCGGTTAAGACTCGGGTCAAGCCCGAGGTCTTGGGTTCAAAACCCAACTTCAACATTTTTCTTTCTTCTTTTTTTTTAAACTTCTCCTTCTTGATAAAAATATCAAACGAACTCCAAAAATTGCATAAAAATACTCTATAAATTCCTAAAAATCTCTAGAATTTTTCTAAAGTATTTCTAAATATTTTTAAGAACTTTTAGAACTCCTAATGAGGAAAATTGGGTCGTTACAATCCTCCATACCTTATAAAAAGTTCGTCCTCGAACTTAGAATAATTTTGTGACTATTGTGGGGCACCGACAGCTTCTTCCTTAGTAAGAGAAAATACTCTGGCATTGGTTGGAACGGGTGGGGCTTCCAACCGTCCCTGACTGAGACAGGGTCCTTCTAGCGATGTTGCCATGTGGTGTAACTGTGCAGGCTCGTCTCTATATTGCACTAACTGTTGCTGAGGTGCTTTAAACTTGTTAGGACATGCTCTAGCTAGATGTCCTTCTTGACCACATGAATAACATCCAGTTGTACCCAAAAGACAGGTCCCTGGATGTACTCTTCCACACTTAGGACAGGGAGAAAACTTGGTCTGCTTGTTTGTTGGGCCTTCCTCTTGGCTACCTCCAAAATTCCACTGCTTTCTTTTACTACCCTTGTCTTTCCAGTTCTGTTTACTTGACTGGGATTTCTGACTCCCCACTGTCTTGTTCTCTATCTTCACTGGCTTGTGTTACGCTCGTTGTGCTTTGATGTCGTTCAGGTAGTGCTCACTAATGCCCTACTGACCAGCCCTTCACCAATCTGGGGCTGGTGAGTTCCACTACTCACGTTAAGTGCTATCACTGGACTCAGCATCCTGAGCATCAGTCTGACTCGTTCCTTCTCCGTGCTTACTAGCTCTGGGCAGAGATGAGCTAGCCTATTGGATCTCTTTACTGCTTCTTCCACTGACAGGTCACCTTGTCTGAATTCTATGAACTCCTCATAATGCTTATTGGTGATCCGCTGACGGAAGAATTCTTCATAAAACTCTGTCTCGAAGTCAGTCCAGGTCATCTGGTTGACTCCTCTCTTGCTCTTCACTCTCTCCCACCACATACGGGCATCTCCAGATAAGCAGAAAGAAGCACACTTGACCTTCTCGACTTCTGGCCAGTCAAGAAGCTCCATGGTGCTCTCCAGTGTCTTGAACCAAGCCTGAGCATCCCAGGGCTCAGTCGTGCCTGAAAAACTTTCTGGCTTCAACTTCAACCACTGTATCAGGTAGGCTTCTTGTCTTCTAGGTGCTGTGGGGACTTCCAAGGCGGCTGGTGGAACCTCAGTTACCCCTGGAGTTTCCACATTAATAGTTGGAGGAGTGGGAGGGACTGGCTGCTGATTCGCCATCAGATTGACGATTACTTGTTGCTGCTCCGCCACTTGTCTCTGGAGTTGAGCAACAACTTCAGAGAGATTTGGTTCAGCCACTCTGGGCTCTTCGTTCTCTTGTGCTCGGTCCCCAGTATGAACGGTACGGGGACGTCCTCTTCTTGACATCTAGTTATGTAGAGAAACTTAAAATCGTCCCCTACGTTTTCTAGACATATATATGTAAACAAAAGAAATCAAGAACTTCTATCTTACTTAAACATTTCTCAGCAAATACTCTATACGGCAAATATTAAGAAAAGTACAAAAGAAAACTTAAATACTTTCTTACTTGAAGACGGCAAGGATGGTGCTGATGTGAACTTTTCCTGACACTAACATGGAAATGAAACACCACCCTTCTTACTACTACTACTCTCTAAGGATGACCGTTACTTAACTACTAACTCTACTTAACCGGTATGATTAAATATCACATGGAAACCCTACCGAAAAATTCCGGCAGAATCTCCCCTGTACCGGTGACCTTATTCAACAATACATGCAATATATATACTCAGCCACATGCAGCTGGAACACATATCAATCACACAAAGAAATAACATCACCACGCAGTTTAATGAAATCAAAGCATGCAAGTAATAAATAGCGGAAACAAAATAAAACACATATGTTTACAATAACTAAAATGCCTAATCTAATATTAAAACTTCTTCCCTAGTCCCAAGGCTTCCATAGTCCTGGCATCACACATCTTTCGAACACCTCCTTGTCGCCTTCCTTTCTATATCTTTTCCTTTCCTGTATCTGCAGTAAGAGGAAGTGTAGTCTATAAGCAAAATTTGCTTAGTAAGCGCTATCTAACTCACAAAAACTCGATATGCATGTATATAAATAAAAACATGCTAAAACTGAATGCTAACATGTAAAGCTACTCATGCTCATAAATAGCAAATAACAGTAAGCTAACTCATGCTCTTCTAATAGTAAAGAAACATACTGAAAGGCTAAACATGTAAGACAAGTCTATACTATCATGCTAGCATAAAGAATTTAACTTTCTGAATTCTAAACACTTTCTGATTCTTATTAAACTTACTTAAAAACTTATTCTTTTATTTCACTTATTTAAACTTATTCTTTAATACTTGTAAACTTTTGTAAACACATTGTTTTATTAGTTCAAAAGCTTATACTTATAATACTTCAAAATAATAATCAACTTCTTCTTGGGCCCAGGCATAGTACCATCTTATGCGCGTTCCCTAATAGGTTGGGGTAGCGAGCCACCAATCCTAAAAGAGCAGACCTCGGTCTACCAGGGCCAAGACCTCGGAATTGGACACCTGGATTTGTTTAACGACAAGCTCTTGGATGTCGGGTACTAGCCTCTTCTTAAAAGTAAAATACTTATAATCTTAATTACTTCTTCTTTAAATGCCTTGGCATTTTAATAGGCACCTTGTGTGCTAAAAATCCCTAAAGTCTCGACTTTAGGATCTACTTGAGGCCTCGGCCTTTTCTTTCTCTTCTTTATCTTTCTTATACTTTTCTTATAAAAGAATGCTTCTTACAAAACTGAAATGTTTAAACAAATTCTAAAAATGCTTAAACAAAAATCTGCATACAAAGCTTAACATGAATCTACATGCTAAGCTTAACTAAAATCTGCATATTAAGCTTATCAAAAATCTGCATACTATACTTATAAAAATCTGCATGCTATACTTATAAAATCTGCATACTATTCTTATAAAATCTAATCTCCTTTCTTGACCTAATCTAACCCGCATAATATCTTCGAAAGGATTTATTCCTGCTCAACAATTCAACACAAAAACAAACTAAAATGCAGAATGTTGAATTTCACAATGTAAAAAGAAACTAAAACTAAGGCTATTCGTCTCAAATACTTATCTACAGCATTACATGTGCAACATTAGTTTAGAACAAGGAACTATACGGTCAAGTCTATAGCTCATGCAAACAAAGCATATGAACTTAAAACTAAACTTGTATAAAGACATTAGGAGCTCAAAATTAAAAATATATGTCATCATTTAAGTCCTCATTTTGTGCACGCCCAGTATAGTGAAACCTTAGTGATATGCTCACCATGTCTGAACTAATAACCCAATAAACTAAATTAAAAACACCCACAAATCAGTATGTAAACCAGATAGAAAATACTAGCAACTAAGAGGTCATAGTTGGAACGTGCTCAAAATATTTCAAAATCCACTCTGTTCACAATCTATCATAAGGAATACAAACAGCAAGTAACACCAACCATCCTTTAACTAAAATCCCTGCACAGAATCCTTCCCATAACAAATAAAGGAACTCTAATTAATCTATAACTTTACTCGCATGAAGAAAACAAGGAAAATAAACTCCCCATAAACCATAGGGCATACATGAAATTCATAAGAACTTCAATTGAAATCCAGATAGTGCTCCACACAAAAACACAATCTAATCTTCCTTTGAAGGTCACGGCAGCAACCCTAATCTAACCTTCTTCTCAGAACAAATTTGGAACACCAAAGAAATAGAAGTCCGGAGCTATCCTACTGCAGGTGAGTAAGCGACTTACCTTCGTTTCCTTGACTCACAGCCAAAGGAGAAACCTCCTAGTGCTTCTAGGGTTCGGGTGAGCTCCCAATCCCGGCTCTTCTTCGTGCTCCCGACTTCCTTCTTGACGAGAGGAGCCCGATGGTACGAAGACTCCACGGAGAGGGGTGCTCGTCGGAGAAGCCCTAGCTTCCTCGGCTTCGTTTTCGCTCACGAAGATCGCCGACGCCGTCGCCCGAACAGCGCTGTCGCGCGCGCGAGAGAGGAAAGGGCGAAGGAATTAGGTTACGGGAGAGAAAAGAAAATAACTTAACCCCCTCTTAACTTGTCCTTTTATAACTTAACAATATTACATGTTCTTATCTATTCACGAAATAACCGCGGAACAGTTGGTCAGCCATGTTTGGACCAAATCAAGGGTTGCGGTTTCGAATCCTCCGCTGCGCACTTTTTCCCCCTTTTAATTATTTTTCTGTTACCAACTATTCTTTAATTCTTTAAATACCATTTGTTCCATATAATAAACAAAACTTGCTTAGCTCAGTTGGTTGGCTGACTTCGGTTAAGACTCGGGTCAAGCCCGAGGTCTTGGGTTCAAAACCCAACTTCAACATTTTTCTTTCTTCTTTTTTTTTTAAACTTCTCCTTCTTGATAAAAATATCAAACGAACTCAAAAAATTACATAGAAATACTCTATAAATTCCTAAAAATCTCTAGAATTTTTCTAAAGTATTTCTAAATATTTTTAAGAACTTTTAGAACTCCTAATGAGGAAAATTGGGTCGTTACAGAGGAAGTACAGATACACCCCACCCGATCGGAGGCTACAACATTCATCGCGTCCGATCTGGAGGCCAACCAGAAAGAGGAGGTGATCCAATGCCTCAGGAGAAACCATGATGTCTTCGTCTGGTCGACACATGAGCTGCCCGGAATTTCACCAAGTATAGCGCAGCATGAACTATACGTCCGACCGGACGCACGGCCAGTAAAGTAGAGAAAGAGAGATTTCAGCGCCGAGCAGAATTCCATCATCCGAGCGGAGGTGGAAAAACTCTTGGAGGTTGGCCATATCTGCGAGGTGCAGTTCCCGAGCTGGCTGGCGAACGTAGTATTAGTCTCCAAGCCGGGCAACAAGTGGAGAGTATGCATAGATTTTCGGGATCTCAACAAATCTTGCCCGAAAGACTTTTATCCTCTGCCTCGGATAGATCAGCTAGTGGACTCTACGGCTGGCTGCGAATTAATATGTATGCTCGACGCTTACCAAGGCTATCATCAAGTGCCGCTCGCCCGTGAAGATCAAGAAAAAGTCAGCTTCGTGACGGCCGACGGCACCTATTGCTATAATGTGATGCCGTTCGGATTGAAGAATGCGGGAGCCACATATCAGCGCTTGATGAACAAAGTATTTAGAGAGAAGATCGGGCGGAATCTGGAAGTTTATGTGGACGACATTCTCATCAAGTCCGGCCGAGCGGCCGATCTCTTCAAAGACATGGAGGAAACCTTCCGAACGCTACGCAAGTATGGAGTCAAGCTAAATCCCCAGAAGTGCCTGTTCGGAGCAAAAGGAGGGCGTTTTCTGGGGTACATAGTGACCGAGCGGGGCATTGAAGTAAATCCCAGCAAGGTGAAAGCTCTACAAGACATGCCGCCTCTAAGAAATACAAGGGAAGTGCAGCGTTTAACCGGTCGGATAACTGCTTTGTCCAGGTTCATCTCCAAAACTGCCGACCGGAGCCTTTCTTTCTTCAAAATCTTGCGCAAGGCCACTAAATTTCACTGGGACGAAGAATGCGACCGGGCGTTCGAGGATTTGAAGGCATATCTGAATTCCCTCTCGGTATTAGCCAAGCCGGCTGCGGGTGAGCCACTTTGTATCTACCTATCTTCGATCGAGCAGGCAATCGGCTCGGCACTAGTAAGGGCGAGCGGAGAAGAGCCTGTGTATTTCCTTAGTCATATTTTAAAAGATGCTGAATCTCGCTAAACTGGACTCGAAAAGCTGGCTTTTGCTCTGGTCCTCGCCGCTCGGCGCCTTCGCCCATACTTCCTGGCGCATACCATCATTGTCAAAACCAATAGCCCTCTCGGGCGTGTATTATTGAATCCAGAAGCGTCCGGGCGGCTCATCAAATGGACGACGGAGTTAAGCGAATTTGACATCCAGTACCAGCCCCGCTCGGCAATCAAAGCGCAGCCCTTGGCAGATTTTGTGACTGAGGTGTAGAATTCAGAGCCAGAAGCCATGTGGAAAATATTTGTGGACGGATCCTCCACTCGGCTAGGAAGCGGGATTGGAATACTGTTGCTCTCCCCACAAGAAGAAAAGATGCACTTATCCGTCCGGATGGATTATAAAGCTACGAACAACGAAGCAGAGTATGAGGCCCTTATAGCCGGCTTGCAGGCAGCACGACATGTGGGTGCCGGTCGGGTAACGCTTCACTCGGATTCCCAGTTGGCCGCTCAGCAGCTCACAGGTACTTTTGAAATCAACAACGCTCGGCTCAAGCTTTATGCTCAAGCCTTCGAGAAACTCAAGGCCGACTTTAGAGAAGTTATTATCTAGAAGATACCCCGAGCGGAGAACCAAGCGGCTGACAAGTTAACCAAGCTTGCAAGCTCAATAACACCGATCGCCATCCAGCAGCCAACTGAACAAGTATCTTTGGTGGCGCACGTCGACCGGATGGAGGGCCTTACGTTTCCGAGCGACTGGAGGACACCCATCACGGAGTTTTTGCGCTCAGGAGCCACACCGTCCGATCAGAATGAAGCCCAGCTGTTAAGGAGGAGAGTCGGTCGGTTCACACTCATCGGCGACCAGCTTTATAAGAAGACTTTCTCACGCCCGCTGTTGAAATGCGTGAGCTCGGAGGACTCGGCTTACATCCTCCAAGAAGTACATCAAGGATCATGCGGAGGACATCCGGGCGGACGATCGCTGGCTAAGAAGATCCTGTTGGCAGGGTACTTCTGGCCAACATTACAAGCAAACGTCGCTCGGACCGTATCGACGTGCCTTTTGTGCCAGAAGTACCATAACTTCTACCACCGGCCGGCAGAGGAAATGAAGGCATCAACAGTCTCATGTCCGTTCGATCAGTGGGGAATGGATATCGTGGGTCCATTTCCTATGGCGACCGGGCAGCGAAAATTTCTGCTAGTGGCGGTCGATTATTTTTCCAAGTGGGTGGAGGCCGAGCCACTCGCCAAGATCACTGAGCAGATGGTCAAGAAATTTATTTGGCAGAACATCATCTGTCGGTTCGGCATCCCTCACCGACTGATTTCCAACAACGGACGGCAGTTCACCGGAAAATTGCTTGAAGATTGGTGCAAAAGATATGGCATCGAGCAACACTTCACATCTGTAGCCTATCCCCAAAGCAACGGTCAAGCCGAAGTAGCCAATCGGGAAATTCTTCGCATTCTGCGCGCTCGGCTCGACCATTTGGGAGGGAGTTGGGTGGATGAAGTGTCGGGCGTCCTATGGGTCATCCGAACGACTCCAAAGGAAGGAACGGGCGTCACGCCTTTTCATCTGGTGTACGGCGGCGAAGCGGTGATTCCCGTCGAAGTCGGTGTCGAATCCGTCCGGACCCAGAATTACGATGAGGGCAACGCCGAGCGGAGGAACATGGAGCTGGATTTGATCGATGAAGAGCGAGCCAAGGCGTCCGTCCGGCTGATGGCGTACCGTCAACGGATGAAGCAAAACTACAACAGGCGCGTAATCCCCAGATCATTCCAAGTCGGTGACCTTGTCTGGAAGAAAGTCAAGCCGGTCGGCGACGTCGGCAAGCTAGAAGCTCCGTGGGCGGGTCCTTTCAAAATCATCGAAAAGCTCCGCTCGGGCGCTTACTATTTGAAGGATGAAGACGGACGGCAGCTGGATCGGCCATGGAGTGCAAATCATCTCCAGCCTTATAGAGCTGGGTGAAAGGTGCACTAATGTAACTCACTTTTGTGTATATTCTAGTCGCCCATGTTCTTGTAATGCAGGCAGCAAAATTAATTCAAAGGATGGCCAATGGGTTTGCCGAGCAGCGGTATTAAAGTTAGCCTTAAGAAGACCGTCGAGCTCCGACGTTAAATATCGAGAGACGAGCCGGCGTCTATAAACGTCCGAGCGGAAGACCGTCGAGCTCCGACGTTAAATATCGAGAGACGAGCGGCGTCTATAAACGTCCGAGCGGAAGACCGTCGAGATCCGACGTTAAATATCGAGAGACGAGCCGGCGTCTATAAACGTCCGAGCGGAAGACCGTTGAGCTCCGACGTTAAATATCGAGAGACGAGCCGGCATCTATAAACGTCCGAGCGGAAGATCGTGAGCTCCGACGTTAAATACCGAGAGACGAGCCGGCGTCTATAAACGTCCGAGCGGAAGACCGTCGAGCTCCGACGTTAAATATCGACAGACGAGCCGGCGTCTATAAACGTCCGAGCGGAAGACCGTCGAGCTCCGACGTTAAATATCGAGAGACGAGCCGGCGTCTATAAACGTCCGAGCGGAAGACCGTCGAGCTCCGACGTTAAATATCGAGAGACAAGCCGACGTCTATAAACATCCGAGCGGAAGACCGTCGAGCTCCGACGTTAAAAATCGAGACACAAGTCGGCGTCTCTAAATAATCCGAGCGGATCGAAGCATCTAATGTCCCGAGACACGCGACTTCGATACCATTCGATCGTCTCTACGCTCCGATTGGCCTAGTATCCAAAAGTACTTGGCATTGGGTAAACGGGCTCTACCATCAGAGAACACGGTATATTTCGCCGAGCGGGGAGATCACGACGATTACTTTGTTAAAATCCCTTATGGGGGAGCACGAGAAATAATAATGGGCGAGCGGATAAACACACATCTTGGTTATGAAAGGAGACAGCAAATACAAGGAAAACATTGCATTAAAGGTAAAGCTTTAAGCCGAGCGGCCCAATTACAAAAAGGATGATATCCAGGCGGGTGGCCAAATTACATAAAACTACTCAATATAATCATAGAGGTCCCTGGGAATATTATTCAGAAGCTCCACTTGATCGCCGACCGGAATAGTAGTAGACTCCGGTAGAAGACCCTTAGACTTCGGATAAGTAGTGGTGGTGGTCATAGCCAAGTCGAAAGTTGTGTACATCCGCTCGCATATTTTCTCCGAGAATTCAGGCGAGCGGATGTAGCTCTGTCTTAAGGCAGCAATTCGACTCGGCTCGGCATCTTGATATTCTTTGAAGGTCGCCTGGGAGCTAGTAAGGGCCTCATTCAGAGTCTGGAGCTTGTCCGCGTCGGCCGAGCGGCCCGCCTTCTCCCTGTCGAGCTGCTCTGTCAACTCCTTTATCTTCAGCTCCAAGCCCCGAGCCTCCACGTTCTTTTTCTCCAGATCGGAGATAGCTGTATTTTTCCGAGTGGTGGCCAGGGTTATTTTTGTGTCGAGCGACTTGACTTGTCGCTCGGACTCGGCCAAGGCGTGGGCCTGATCGGATGTCTTCTTCTGCTCGGCCGCCAGCAGATTTTGAGTTTTCTTCAGCTCCTTTTGCAGCTCAGAATATGAAGGGCCCTGAGGGCCGGACGGACCAACTGCTGCCTTCAGTTGTCGCAGCTCTTCATCCACCAAGGCTAGGCGGTTGGAGACTGCAATCTCCTCCACCCATGTCTGGCAAAAGAAAATTAGAGTTGTTATCGGCCGATCGGAAATAATGCATACAAAACTTCGAATAGAGCGAACTTACCCCCGTGGCCTCCCGCATGTGGCTATTAGCCAAGTTTCGGAGGGGGATCAGCGCAGTGCGTGCCCGAGCATCGGCCCACATCTCAGCTAGGGGCCCTTTCAAGGTGATGGTGTGCTCAGGCGCGGTTGGGCGGTCAGCCTCTGGAAGCATCTCTTCAGTCGGGAGATGAAGAGGCCATCCGACCGGCGGTCGGAAGGGGATCAGAAGCCGGCGCAGAAAACTGGGAATGAATGGTCGAGCGCTGGACTGAGTGGCGAGCGGGCAGAAGGGTGCTGATTGGAGTAGCCTCCACTAGAGCAGCTGGCTCGTCCCAGTCAGAAGGCGTCCGGTCGGAAGAAATGGTTTCGGTCTCTAGCGCCTTGCCCCGAGCAGTTGCAGTGACCCGCTCGGATGGTTGGACCGCGGAGGTTGTCGACCGCAAGGGAGTCTCCACTCGGCGCCTCTTTTATAGAGGCTGCTCCTCCTCCCGAGCGGAACCTTCCTCGGGGGGGCAGTTGGTTCTCCAGGAGGGGTGGCTCCGCTGGCCACGTTTTGCTGAGAAGCGGGAGCGGCCGACTCAGCTTGAGTCCCGCTCTCTCCTTCGTGGGATCCGACCGGCTTGATACCCAACGCTTCCATTTCTCTGGCCGCCGCGGCTTCCAGAGTTGCCGCCTTTCTCTTCAAAACGCCGGCCATCACCGAATCCATGACGATATCCGCTGTAAGGGAAAGAAAAGAAATCAGTTAGCAATTAAAGCAAATGCCCAAGCAAAGTTCTTACCAAGCCGGTCGGAAGAGGAGTCCGTATGGGACTCAGGCCGAAGATGTACATCACTCCTTCGTGCAGAAGCTTGTTGATGTCAAGTCACAGACCGGCTAGTATATTTGCAGCGTGGAGATAGTCCAGTCGGGTCTTAAACTTCTTCAACTCGGGAGTGGGGGGTAGGCTGACCTGCCACTGGGTCGGGAAGTTGGCCCGATCGGGCATACGGATGTAGAAAAAGTAATCCTTCCAATGTTTATTGGAAGTAGGTAGCTTGTTGAAGAAGACTAAGCCGGGTCGAGCTTGGAACATGAAGGTGCCCGGCTCGGCTTGCTTAGGGTAGTAGAAATAAAAGAAGACCTCCGGTCGGAGGGGGATGTTGTGAATCTTGAACAAAACAACAACACCGCAGAGGAGACGAAAGGTGTTGGGTACTAGACTGCCGAGAGGCACACCAAAAAAATTACAAACATCTACGAAGAAGGGATGTACAGGGAACCGCAGACCGGCGGTAAATTAGTCGCGGAAGACACAGAAGGCTCCGCGCGGTGGCCTGTGCGGCCGAGCGGAAGGACCGGCTAAAAGAAGTTCAAAATCGTCGGGAATATCAAAATTATCAGTCAGGATATCAAAGTCACGCCGGTCGAAGCGTGACTGCATGGTGGTGTACCATGGCCTAAGAGACTGGTCTTCCGGATGAGAAGAACTAGCCATGGTCCGATCGGAAGGAATCGAAAAGGCAAAAAGGCAAAAGGAGGAAGACAGCGAACGAAAAGATATCCCGAGGATGAAAATATGGAAAAGGAATGTAAGGAAAGCACCGGAAACAAGGAAAGATGGCCTTACAATGAGAAGGAGCGGAAAGAAGGCGCCGGAGGTCGTCGGAAAGCAGAAGCGGAATCGCCGGAGCTCCAAAGCGCTAGGGGCAGGGGCCGAAATCGCAAAGGAAGATGCGAGAGAGAAGGAAACGAAGGATTTATAGGGTGGAGGTCGGGCGGTCTCCACCGTCGGATCCAGGTCACGGGAATCAAAGCGTGCATCGGGCCGTCCATTTCAAATCACTTCGATCACATCAAAGCACCATGCCACCGCCGTCGTACGATGATGGCATTGCGCCACGTGGCAGTCGACCATTCGAAGCATTTAATGAACGCATGCTCAGCCTTAATATCGAAGATTGGCGCAGATTATGAGGGGATCCGATGAAGGCCACTGTTGATTCACTCAAGGCCATCTCTGCGGTAGGCCGATCGGAGGATACTAGCACGAAGGAGCCGCCCGGCCAGACTCGCAGTCCAGTCAGTCGGACTTTCGCCTCCTTCGACTAGACTTGAAGGGGAGGCAAGTGATCCGGCGATAAGAACAGGGGACCCTCGTTGTAAGGGGTCAACGCCACGTGGAAGTCAAAGAGCCGGACGGCCCATCGGATAAGGTCAGACCAGCTAGGCCGACCGGAGAAAGGGGGCTGATTGAAGTCGGGGTTCCGGTGCTCATGGAACAAGATCGTAGGCCGAGCGGACGGAACGCTCGGCCGAAAGCATGAAACATACTGCTAACGGTCGCCACAAAATACATTACCAAAAACTTCCCAAGTGGACCATCATCACTGGCCGGTCGGACGGAAGTCGGACGTGGGCCGGTCGGGTTCCCGGCAAGAGTTCGGGGAAACAGACAAAGGACATCTTCTGACAACTGGCATGCTCCGTGATATGGTTATACTCCAAATCACGCGACAGGGGGTTCCGCTGTCCCATCGAGGACATGCTGGGACTGTAGCAGTATGGGTCAGGTAAGCTCACTGACAAGCCCTTACTGGGGTATGGGCTACGGACACGTGTACACCTCGGTGTGTGTGCACTTGCTTCTCCGCTGCCCTATATAAAGGCCCCCATCCTTCACCGGAGGTAGGTATTCTGATTTTTCGAGAGCCACTTGCCATTGTTTGCTTGCCTGACTTGAGCGTCGGAGGGTCGCCGCCAGGAACCCCTTCCCGGTCCGACTTCTGTGCAGGTTCGCCGGAGCTTCGTGCCACCAGTCGAAGATCCACGTCGGCAGTCGGAAAGCTCCCCATGCCCAGCGTCCGTTGATTCAGCATTCGGACAGGATCAACTACCATATAACTTAAGTCTATCACTACAAAAAAATTGGACATTAGGATCAAAATATTAGCAGCGGTTGATGAAGCGGTTGTAAAAGCAGACCCAATAGAATCGGTCAAGTGTAACCGCTCTTAAAACCGCTTCAATTGAGTTTTTTTGAAGCGGTTGGTAAACCGTTGCTATTGGACACATATAGAACCGGTTATTAGAACCGTTCCTATAAGTTCCCTTTAGAAGCAGTTCTAAACCGCTTTTAAAGGTTACATACGACCGCTTCTAAAGGGTACATACGAGATTAATAAAAACATGCTTGCATCTCATATTATTTTCACAATTCCAACAAACCTTTCTATTTCGGTGACCCTCTTTGTTCCAACGACCTTCTCTTTTCTATCGACCATGTATGTTCCAACGATCCTCTCTATTCTAGCGACCCATCGGATTAATTATACCCTAGCATCATCCTTCAACATCCACATCATAAATCACCTTTGATTTTATTTCTCGAGGTAATTTCTTGGTTTATTTTTCGTATGGTGACAATGTTTTTATATGTTAATAGTGATAAAAAATTATAATCGATTAGGGTTTAATTTGTGTTCCTGTAGATTTGTAAAATTTTCCAATAAATTACTTAATTTAATTTATCTTTTTCTACAAGTTATTCGTATTATTTTTCAAGTTTATTATTGTAATTTTTCCAATCTATGATGCTAAGCTTCATCAAATTTTTATTCTCTCTCTCTCTATATATATATATATATAATTTTTATTCTTCTGAAATCTTTCTTATATTTAAGAATTGTATTTATATATATGTTTGTTGAATTCTTTGAAATTTTATCTACAAGTTTCTTTAATTTTGATAAATCTTGTTTCAATGTGTTAACTTTTATAAATTATTGAACAACATCAAATTATACAGAAGCAATGGATGGATGGCTGCGCCACATGGCAGTTTTGAGTATCGGGTGGGAATCTTATATTAGTTACATTATGCATTTGACGATGCAGTTCCAGAAGTCACGAGACCATGTCCTTGTTGCAAATGTATAAACTCATTGAGTCATGATCGTGAGACACTACACGAACATCTGATGATAAATGGTATCTTACAAGATTATCACATCTGAAATTTTCATGGAGAAAAACTAACTGTACCTTAAATAATAATATGATTTTTGGTAAGAGTAATGCATCAAACTAAATATGAGAATAAAAATAGGATCAATTGAACAAATATGAAGAAAATAAAGTATATTTTTTAGCCTTTCATATTGAAAATTTAATTTGATCCGATATAATTTGGACCTTGAAAAAAAGTTTGCAACAACGCCTTTGTGTACCCGAGTTTCAGTCAGGGCGGGAAACAGGCGATTTTGGGAGACCGAAGGAGAAAATTAGGAAACCTCCGCTTTCCCTCTCTTTGTCCTATGGAAACTCTAGGCGGTCCAAAACCCTTCGGCTCTGCTTCGCCTCGTCGCCGATGGTGCTCGCGGCGGAGTAGTTCTTCCATGAGGAGGAGGTCGAGCACCCCGTGCACTACCTGCCGCTCAATCGAGTGTACTCCTCCTCCATTCCCTGCATCAGCCCTAGCGGATCCTCCTCCGTCGCGTCCAAGAAGGTGAAGGCCAGGATGACCGACGAATCGACGGGCGGGGGCGAGGTGGCAGCTTGGAAGGATAAGCCCTCGGATGTCGGGCCTGTGGTAATGTGCAATGGTGACGCCGCAAAGCCGTTACTGGTCTACCAGCAGAGGGCTAAGCGGCCCTGGATCGAATCGGGTTCGGAACAGTCAGGTGAGGGAGATGATAAGGGGAGGCTCGACGCCGTAGCTGACTCGCTTGAGGATGTGAGGATTGTTAAGGCGAGGACATGTATGAAGTACGAATTGCTTAGGTTGGGATCTGGTTCCGGTTCTTTGAGCGATATGTTTGGGTTGCGATTGCGATCAAATGAAGGTCATAAGAGGGTCAATTTTTCTGAGGCGAGAAAGAACGTTCATGGTCCTCAGAAGGATTCTTCTGGGTGGAGCAAAGTGAAAAAATGGGTAGAGTGAGTTCTTCTTTGCCACTATGTCGATTATTTAATACTGAATTGTGTTTCATGGGAGAAGTTGAATTGTTTTTCTCTTGGATTTTTTAGCAGCAGTATGTACTTAGGTGCTTCCTCTGTTCTTGTAGGTTGGAAATTGAAGGCGTAGACCCGCATGCATTGATTGGGTTGGAATGCAAGGCAAGTAATTCCCATGACTGTCTGAGTATCCGATAAATGATTTTCTGTGGATATCAGCTTTTAATTGAGCCTTTTCAGGTTCTCTGGCCTATAGATGATGATTGGTACAAGGGTTCCATCACGGAGTACAATTCAGACACCAAGCAGCATAGAGTATGTATTGAATTTTGTCTGGTCAATCGTTCATTAATCTCCTAACACCTCCCAAAAACCATCAGTCTGGAAGCTTCACCTTTTGCTTGTTGTACATCGTTTCTCTTGTTTAGTTCTTTCGTGGTATTCCGTTAAATGAAATAAGGAGCCTGTGATATGTTCTAGTTCGCTTATGGAAGTTTGAAAGCTCATTTGCTTATGTTCTTTTGTTCTTCTAATGTTCTTTTTATCATGATTAGTTGCTGATATGTTAACAGTTAATATGTATTTTCCTACGTATCCCTAAATCATTACTCAATACACATTATGCCTTATCTTTTAACCCAAACAAACTCAACTTAGCGCAGGTTAAATATGTGGATGATGATGTCGAGCATTTGATTCTCTCAAATGAAAAGATAAAGTTTCATTTATCTTGTGTAGAAATGAAGGATTTATGTTTGAAATGTGGTGTCCCCAACTTAGACAAGAAAGGCCTCAATTACCATGAATTGTTGGCTTTAGCACTTAACTTTCATGATTGTCAAGGTCTTGAACTGGGTGAACTTGTTTGGGCAAAACTTACAGATATGTGTAAATTTATGGTGTAGTTATCTTATATGTTTCTTGCTGATTACAAATTAGGTATTTTTATATGCAGTAAATTGATTGAACTTTGAAAAGATTTTCTTTATGATTATCTTCATAATTATTTAAAATGTTAGTATTGTAGATGTTGGGATTAAATTTGATAAAAGTTCTCGACACTATTTGAAGATTTAATATGATAGTAATGTAAATTTATTATTTAATACTTTACTTTGTTGCGTTACATGCTTTGTAGCTAGTGGCTTTGTAAAAACTTTACATTGCTTCACATTTGATTGCTAGATAGAAATGCCAACAGTTGGGACTACTATCATGAATATCATAATTTTGTATTTATCTTTGTTAGATGGGTTGCAGATGTTTGGTACTTGCATAGTTTTCTAAAGAATCTTTTTATTTATATACATTCTCATTGACAAGGCATGCTATGTGGCCAACAGTTGTTGTTAGTGAATCAAATTTTGGTCCTAAGAACGCTTTGAAGCCCTCCCTGACAAATGAATCTATCCTTGTACAGTTTTTTGGGACTCATGATTTTGCAAGGTTGAGTTCTTATTTAAGAGCTGTTGTATTTTACATTATCTCATCAAAGCCATTTTCTCTACTTTTTTTAAAAAACTTTGGATTGGATACTGAAGATTTCGGATCTTAGAATAAAAGGTTATTTCGTTATTTTGAATTGTAGACTATTAAAGGTTATTTTTTATAATTGTTCTACAGGATCAAGTTGAAACAGGCTATTTCGTTTCTCAATGGCCTCCTTTCCTCTTTGCATCTGAAGTGCAAGCAGGCAAGGTTATGTCTTCCATCCAGACTCATGCAGAATCTTTATCTCTAAACCAATCTTTCCACCACCTCCATCATCAAAGCAAAGAGCTCCGCGAGAGGGTCTCTGAATTAGAGCTACAATTGAACGACCCAGCCCAGGCTAGTTATGCACTGTGAGCAGAAATCCAAGCCTTAACCAACCAAACCAAACGACAGGAAGAGTCCCTGATGCGGGTCAAAGATGAGCTCAAAGCTTTGAAAGAGGAGAAAAACACAGCTGAGGACAGGTACCGGCAACAATTAATCCAACAGACTCAGGAAATACAATCCAAGGAAACCCTTCTGTAGGAAAAGAACAAGAAATTGGAGGTTCAGGCAGCTCAGTTGGAAACTCAAGAAGCTGAACTGAGGGCTCTGAAAGCAGAGTTATCCCAATCCTGAGCAGCTTTAACGGGAGTATCTACTGCTTTGGCGGTCTATCGAGAAGGAGAGAGCGATCACTGCCTTCGAAGTCAAATATCATATCTGAGATCTCCCGAATTTTTATCTCAAGCCGGGGCACGCTTTTCTGCATCCGTCCCTTACACGGCGGCTGGAGTTATACGGCAACTTCATGCGCAGAACTTCCTGAACTCCGTACCTCTTGCTGATTTTTTAGACCATGACAAAATTATTCAAGGATTCTCAACTGAGATTTTTGCTCCCTTTAAATGATTTGCGCTAACTATTTGTATGTACGAGCAACTGAACTCTTAAGCAACCGAGCTCTCTTGTCATTTTTTTGAATGTACATATGTATCTTTAAGTTTTATCCATCTATCCTACTACTCTCATGCCCCACGCCTGGCCTGTCTTACACCCGCAGGATCAGATCTTTTCAGACTCGGTAGGGTCGTAGATAATTAGCACTCCAAGGTCGGTCTAGCCTCCTTCCTTGAGCATCCTGCAAATAATAGGCCCCTGATGCTAATTTCTTGGTAACCATGTACGGTCCGTCCCATTGAGGCACCAATTTTGTTACTTCCCCTACGGGCTTCACCTGTTTCCAGACTAAGTCTCCTTCCCCGAAAAAGTGAGGGATCACTCTTCTATTATAGTTCTGTCGCATCCTCTATCTATAAGCTTCCAACCGGGTCGATGTTTGTTCCCGAACTTCGCTGATGAAATCCAGCTCGACCAGTCGTCGTTCGGTGTTCCCCTCATCATATAGCATTCTTCTGGCGAAAGGTATCCCAACCTCCAGAGGCACCACTGCTTCATTACCATACACTAAATGGAAAGGTGTCAAACCCGTACTTTCTCGGGGTGTCATACGATAAGCCCACAGAATGCTCGGCAGCTCATCCACCCAACTGCCTCCCACATGATCCAGCTGTTGGAGTGTATACTGAAAGCCTAAGCTTTGTAAACATTCATTATGAATAAAGAATCACATTTGGTCTAATTATCTACATTTGTTTGTAGTTGTTCATTTAATTTATATTGTAGATAACATAGTATGTGGTGTCACATACAGAAGATGATGTTATCAGTACCTTATAAATTATAAACAGTAGCTTACGACCAGAATGGAAAGGAACAAACCATTAGAAGGTCGTAGTGTAATTAGGTATTAGTTTATCTTGACTATATAATTACACTAGTACACTCAGAGTGTATTGAGTAGGACCATTTGAGGTCGTTCCTTTTATACTGACTTTATAAAGGAACAAAGACCTCAGTTATTATGGAAGTGTGTGCTCTTAATCCTAATATAATAACAAGCACATATGTTTGATATTTATTTCTTTAATTTATCAATGGGTGAGATTTAGTTCGATGAATCAATAAACCCGATCAATTGGGAAATGGTATCACCCATAGTGTGTGTTGTTGATTATAGAAGGAAACTGCGTCCTAGCGATACTAGGTTGATAATGCCCTCAAGAGGAGCTCATAAAGATTGTCATGTTAAACCCTCGCAGGTGGACTTAGTCCGACATGATAATAAGGTTGAGTGGTACTACTCTTGGACTTAGATATTAATTAAATGAGTTGTCAGAACTCACTTAATTAGTGGACATTCGATATCTTAAACACGGGAGACTAACACACTCATAATAAGAAGGAGCCCAAAATGTAATTTGGGATTGGTGCGGTAGTTCAATGATAGTTCTCTAGTGGAATGAATTATCATTGATAAAATTAAGTTGTGTGTTGGCGAACATGGGATGCTTAATTTTATCGGAGACCAAAACCAATTCCTCCTCTCGGTCCCTATCGTAGCCTCTTATTTATAGAGTACTATACCCACATATACCCACCTTCTATACCCACCTAAAGGGGCCGGCCAAGCTAGCTTGGGAACCAAGCTAGGGCCGGCCTGGGTTTAAGGTGGCCGGCCCTAGCTTGAACCCAAGCTAGTAGGGCCGGCCATAATTAATTAAAAGAAAATTTAATTTTAATGTTTATTATTATGTGGAAGATTTAATTTAAAGAGAATTAAAATTAAAATATCTCTCTTGTAAAAGATTTACAAAGATTAAAGAAAGAGATTAGATCTCTTTCCTTATTTGTAGATTGGAGAGATGTTTTATTTTCTCTTTAAAATTATTCACATGTTAATAAAATTAAAATTATAGATATTTCCTTTTATTAACCATGAAGAGATTTTAAAGAGAAATTTTATTTTTTAAAATTTCCGGAAACAAATAAGGAAAGTTTTAATTGTTGATTGAAACTTGTCCAATTTGCTTCCTATTGATTTGGCCGACCATCATTGTTTAATTGGGGAAATATTATTTTATTTTCTCAATTAAATCATGTCAAGGAAATTAAGGAAAATTTATTGTAATTAAATTTCCTAATTTACCTAGGCCAAGGAATATAAAAGAAGGGGTGAGGGTGCCTTCACAAGACACAACATCTATTATTCCTCTCCCTCTTTTGTTCCTTGGTGTGGCCGGCCATCATCTCCTTCTCTTCCTCTTGTGGTGGCCGACCTCTCCTCTCCCTTGGAGTTCTTGTGGTGGCCGGATACTACTTGGAGAAGAAGAAGAAGAAGGAGAGAAAGCTAGCATCTCTTGGAGCTTGGTTAGTATTTTGGTTTTTCTCCTTGGTAAAGCTTTTCTTTTGTGGCCGAACCTTGCTTGGAGGAGAAGAAGGTGGTTGGTGGTTTCTCATCTTGGAAGATCGTTGCCCACACAACGTCCGAGGTTAGAAGAGGAATACGGTAGAAGATCAAGAGGTTTTTCTACAAGGTATAACTAGTAATTTCTATTTCCGCATCATGCTAGTTATTTATGGAAATAATACCAAATACAAGAGGCTTACGTTCTAGTATTTCGAATATGTTTTTTCGAAGTTGTGTTCTTTTGTTTCTTTCTTTTCCTTGTGATTTGATTGTTCTCTTTGGTTAACCTAAAGTTATTTTAGGAAATTAAATATTAGCTTTCTATTAAAGGTTTTGTCTAGTCGGTGGTGATTGCTCCCATATCCAAGAAGGTCATGTGCCTCGCCACGTCAGTACTGGGAACCTTTTATGGAAATTAATATTTAATGGAATTAATAACTTAAGGAGACTTGGGTCGAACGTGTTAAGTTCCGCAGGAGATCCAAGTCAAAACCTAAAAGAACAAATAGATTAAGTTTTGGATCAAACGTGTTAAGTTCCGCAGGCGATCCAAAATTTAATTTAAAAGAACACATGGTAGCTAGGAAAAGGTTCAGACCTTTGTACAAAATTTTTGTACAGTGGAACCTATAGGTTTTCCGAGTAGCAACCAACAATTGGTATCAGAGCTAGGGTTTTGCCTCTGTTTATTTGGTATTTAGTTTAATTATGCACATGTCATACATAATTTAGGCAGGATAATAGTAGGATGTGCTAACTTTGTGGATGTAGGATCCAACTATTATGGCTTTTAGTTAATTATGTGTGATTGGACCCTTGGACATGTCAAGGGCAATTTATATGTGTGTGCATGATTGTATTAAAATACAGGGAGTCGTATTTAGTTTTATTAGGATTTTATTTTTGATCTAGATACATGTACATTCCTTTTATGGAATATAGGATCAAAATGTAAAATTCTATTTATGTCACGGATCGAATCTTGCAAAGCGTGGAACCTTCTAAGGACCAGAGGCGCAGCGGAACTCGGAGCAAGATGGATGCGACAGTTAGACCCGGTGGCGGTGGCCAAATATGGCAGCAGCTTCGGATGACAACACACGAAGGACAATTAAAGATAAAAGCCATAATAGTTGAAAATTAGATTTTCTATTTATTGCTTTTATATTATGCTGTGTGTGCATGTTAGTTTACAAGTTTAGTAGGCTAGCATAGTTAAAATTCCTCATTTATAAATAACTAAGTGGGAGAGGGATTTTTAAATAAATCTCATGGTCTCCATTACTGGTTTGTAAGTGATGCAAACAAGCTTGCGCGTTGGCTCTGAGTGCCTTCCTCCATAACGGATGAGCTTGTTTGTGGATCACTAGAACAGACTTCCATTTTTGGATGACTATAGGAAATTAATTAAGAGCGTGTGATCTTCCCCAACGGAAGGGGCATAATCTTATTAATGGACTTAGTGTCAAGTAATGGTATACACTTAGACACATCTAATAGTATCCTCCCCAACGGAGTCACTATTATTATTTGTGTGACCAAATAATACCAACTATTAATTTTATTTGTCAAAAAGTTAGGTTGACAAGATAATAAAATTAATGGGTTAAAACCCTCTTTTTACAAATGTTGAATTTGTATACGTCTACACTAACGTGGCATACAAAATTCACGGTGTGATGAGGTGTTGGTTAATTTAAAATAGTATTGTTTGAGGAATCAATATTATTCTAAATTTAGAGTTCTGACCAAAAGTTATTTGTGATTCTTAGGATGTCTTTCAACCCATTGCCCATCATACTTCAACAGAATAGACTTACTGGACCAAACTACATAGATTGGGAAAGCTATAAATATGTACTGACCGAGCATTGTCCTGATGCACCCATCGGTGAATCTACCCAAGAGGAGATTGAATATCATAGGAAATGGGTAAAAGCAGATGAGATGGCGCGGTGTTACATTTTGGCTTCAATGTCAAATGTATTGCAACATCAAGATCAAGATTTACCAACAGACTATGATATTATGAACAATCTCAAGGAACTCTTTGGTCATCGTGATAGGGCTTCTAGGCAAGAAGCCATGAGAAAGATAATGACCCACCATGCAAGAGGGTACTCTGTAAGGGATCATATCCTAAAGATGATGGCTTATCCGAACGAGATACGGATCCTTGGAGGAGAAATTGATGGGAAACCCAGATCGATATGATCCTCCAAACGCTACCTAGAAGTTTTGAGCGAACTATAATATGAATAAGAGGGTTTATTCATTAGCGGAACTCCTGACGGAACTTCAAGAGAAGGATTATTTCGTCACAATGCTCAAATTCACTATGTTTGAAAACGGTTCTACTTCTAAACCGAAAGGAAAGAAGAAGAAGAAACAATGTTTCAGAAAGAAAGTGAATAAATCTCGAGTACGGGATTTAAAGCTGGAATGAAGAAGCCAAGGGCAAGTGCTTCATCTGAGAGCAGTCGAAGACTATCCTCGTAGGAACCAAAACAAAGGTATATCTCATGCTCGTTGTTGAAACATGTTTAGCGGTGTTATCTACCAAAGACTGGTGTGTAGATACGGGAGCCACTGATCATGTCTGCAATTCCTTGCAGGGGTTCCAGGAAACCCGACGACTATCTGAAGGGGAGATTACCGTCTACATGGGCAATGCTACTAAGGTGGCAGCTATTGCAGTGGGAGACGTCTACTTGTCTTTTAGTAGAAATAAAAATTTGGTTTTAAGAAATTGTCTTTATGTACCCAGTTTTAGAAAGAATTTAATTTCAGTTTCTAAACTGTTTATAGATGGATATTCAGTTTCTTTCAGTAACGATGTAGTTATTAAAAGAAATAAAGTGATTATCTGTTCAGGTGCATTAGTTGGCAATTTGTATACTTTAAATCCAATTTCTTCCACAAAGCAAAACATGGAAATTTATAACTCATCTTCTAATTCTAATAAGAGAAAAGAACCTTCAGAAATGAACCAAGCATATCTTTGGCATCTAAGACTTGGTCATATCAATTTAAGTAGGATTCAGAGGCTTATAGCCGATGGACTTTTGAGTTCATTAGAGTTGGAAAATTTTCCAACTTGTGAATCTTGCTTAGAAGGTAAGAGGCTGTTCAAGGCCAAGGGGTATAGAGCCAAAAAAGTGTTAGAATTGGTTCACTCTGATTTGTGTGGTCCTATGTCTGTCCAGGCAAGAGGAGGTTTTGAATATTTTGTCTCTTTCATAGACGATTATTCAAGATATGGATACATTTACCTAATGCGCCGCAAGTTTGAGTGCTTTGATAAGTTCAAAGAATACAAGGCTGATGTGGAGAAACGACTAGGTAAAAGTATTAAGACACTACGGTCAGATCGTGGTGGCGAATACCTCTTAGGAGAGTTTAGGAATTACTTATCAGAGGCCGGGATTCAATCCCAATTGTCTGCACCTGGAACACCCCAACAGAATGGTGTGGCAGAACGAAGGAATAGGACTCTTATGGAGATGGTTAGATCAATGATGAGTTATTCAGAATTACCAAATTCGTTTTGGGGATATGCTCTGGAAACAGCAGTATACGTTCTGAACTTAGTACCTTCTAAATCAGTTTCTTCTACTCCCATAGAATTGTGGAATGGGCGAAAACCCAGTCTAAGACATATTCAGATTTGGGGTAGTCCAGCACATGTGCTGAAACCAGATGCTGATAAGTTAGAATCTCGTACAGAAGTTCGCGTGTTTGTAGGATATCCCAAAGGAACAAAAGGTGGTTTATTTTATAGTCCTAAAGACCAGAAGGTCATTGTTAGCACCAATGCCCAGTTTTTAGAAGAAGACTATATAATGGATCACAAGCCCAGTAGTAAAGTCGTTTTAGAAGAACTTAGAGAGGACATGTCTACTTCAATACCAACAGTACAAGATGAAGTACCACAAGAGACTGCAACACGTGTCACACATGATACACAACCACAGATAGTGCCTCGTCGTAGTGGGAGGGTTGTAAGGCAGCCTGAAAGATTCATGTTTTTGGGAGAGTCTTCGGACTTGATCCCGGGTAAACATGAACCTGATCCCCGAACATATGACGAAGCACTCCAAGATATAGATGCAAGATCTTGGCAAAATGAAATGAATTCTGAAATAGAGTCTATGTACTCTAATAAGGTCTGGGAGCTTGTAGAACCACCTGATGGTGTAAAAGCCGTTGGATGCAAGTGGATCTACAAAAGGAAAAGAGGGACAGACGGGAAGGTAGAAACCTTCAAAGCTAGGCTTGTTGCGAAAGGGTACACTCAGAAAGAGGGAATCGATTATGAGGAAACCTTTTCACCGGTAGTCATGCTTAAGTCTATCCGGATACTCTTATCCATTGCTTCTCATATGGATTATGAGATTTGGCAAATGGATGTCAAGACAGCTTTCCTTAATGGAAGTCTTGAAGAGAACATCCATATGAAGCAACCAGAAGGATTTATTGAAAAAGGCAAAGAGCATCTAGTGTGCAAGCTCAATCGGTCCATTTATGGACTGAAGCAAGCTTCAAGGTCTTGGAACATCCGGTTTAATGAAGTAATCCAGTCATATGGATTTATTCAAAGTCCGGATGAGTCTTGTGTATATAAGAAGTGTAACGGAAACGTGGTGGTATTTCTTGTACTATACGTAGATGATATTTTGTTAATTGGCAACAATGTCAAGGTATTATCAGACGTAAGGGTATGGTTGTCCAAACAATTTGATATGAAGGACTTAGGAGAATGTGCGCACATTCTTGGGATCAAAGTTATAAGGGATCGCAAGAAAAGAATGTTGTGTCTATCCCAAGCTTCATATATAGATACAATCCTTGCTCGTTTTAGCATGCAAGACTCCAAGAAAGGTTTCTTACCTTTTAGACATGGAGTAGCTCTATCTAAAGAGATGTCTCCAAAGACATCAAAAGAGATAGAGGACATGAAAGCAGTTCCTTATGCTTCGGCTGTAGGAAGCCTAATGTATGCAATGCTATGTACGAGACCTGATATCTGTTTTGCCGTAGGCATGGTCAGCAGATCGAGTAACCCTGGACAAGGACATTAGACTGCAGTAAAGCATATATTAAAGTACCGAGAAGGACTAGGATTATATGCTAGTTTACCAAGCAGATGATTTGCTCCTGTGGGTTACACGATTTTGATTTTCAATCGATAGGGACAATAGTAAGTCTACATCAGCTATGTGTTTACTTTAGGAGGTGGAGCCATTTCATGGAGGAGTGTTAAGCGGAATGCGTTTCGGACTCAACCATGGAAGTCGAGTATGTAGCACCTCGAGGCAAAGCAGTATGGCTCGGGAACTTTCTAATGGACTTAGATGTGATTCTGGTTTGCCCAAGATCATCACAATTTATTGTGATAATAGCGTGCGATTGCAAACTCGAAGGAACCACGAGCTCATAAGGCGAGTAAACATATAGAGCGCAAGTACCACGATACGAGATATCGTGAAGCGAGGAGAAGTTGTCATCGCCAAGATTGCATCACGGATAACCTTGGCGATCCTTTCACTAAGGCCCTTCCCAAAAGTTTTCGATCGGCATGTGGAGGAATGGGAATCGATGTATGGTAGAAGATATGGCAACTTAGTCATTAGTATAAGTGGGAGATTGTTGGAGTGTATATTGAAAGCCTAAGCTTTGTAAACATTCATTATGAATAAAGAATCACATTTGGTCTAATTATCTACATTTGTTTGTAGTTGTTCATTTAATTTATATTGTAGATAACATAGTATGTAGTGTCACATACAGAAGATGATGTTATCAGTACCTTATAAATTATAAACAGTAGCTCACGACCAGAATGGAAAGGAACAAACCATTAGAAGGTCGTAGTGTAATTAGGTATTAGTTTATCTTGACTATATAATTACACTAGTACACTCAGAGTGTATTGAGTAGGACCATTTGAGGTCGTTCCTTTTATACTGACTTTATAAAGGAACAAAGACCTCAGTTATTATGGAAGTGTGTGCTCTTAATCCTAATATAATAACAAGCACATATGTTTGATATTTATTTTTTAATTTATCAATGGGTGAGATTTAGTTCGATGAATCAATAAACCCGATAAATTGGGAAATGGTATCACTCATAGTGTGTGTTGTTGATTATAGAAGGAAACTGTGTCCTAGTGATACTAGGTTGATAATGTCCTCAAGAGGAGCTCATAAAGATTGTCATGTTAAACCCTGCAGGTGGACTTAGTCCGACATGATAATAAGGTTGAGTGGTACTACTCTTGGACTTAGATATTAATTAAATGAGTTGTCAAGAACTCACTTAATTAGTGGACATTCGATATCTTAAACACGGGGAGACTAACACACTCATAATAAGAAGGAGCCCAAAATGTAATTTGGGATTGGTGCGGTAGTTCAATGATAGTTCTCTAGTGGAATGAATTATCATTGATAAAATTAAGTTGTGTGTTCAATATGGGATGCTTAATTTTATCGGAGACCAAAACCAATTCCTCCTCTCGGTCCCTATCGTAGCCTCTTATTTATAGAGTACTATACCCACATATACCCACCTTCTATACCCACCTAAAGGGGCCGGCCAAGCTAGCTTGGGAACCAAGCTAGGGCCAACCTAAGCGTGGCTGGCCCTAGCTTGAACCCAAGCTAGTAGGGCCGGCCATAATTAATTAAAAGAAAATTTAATTTTAATGTTTATTATTATGTGGAAGATTTAATTTAAAGAGAATTAAAATTAAAATATCTCTCTTGTAAAAGATTTACAAAGATTAAAGAAAGAGATTAGATCTCTTTCCTTATTTGTAGATTGGAGAGATGTTTTATTTTCTCTTTAAAATTATTCACATGTTAATAAAATTAAAATTATAGATATTTCCTTTTATTAACCATGAAGAGATTTTAAAGAGAAATTTTATTTTTAAAATTTCCGGAAACAAATAAGGAAAGTTTTAATTGTTGATTGAAACTTGTCCAATTTGCTTCCTATTGATTTGGCCGACCATCATTGTTTAATTGGGAAATATTATTTTATTTTTCTCAATTAAATCATGTCAAGGAAATTAAGGAAAATTTATTGTAATTAAATTTCCTAATTTACCTAGGCCAAGGAATATAAAAGAAGGGGTGAGGTGCCTTCACAAGACACAACATCTATTTATTCTCTCCTCTTTTGTTCCTTGGTGTGGCGGCCATCATCTCCTTCTCTTCCTCTTGTGGTGGCCGAACCTCTCTCTCTTCCTTGGAGTTCTTGTGGTGGCGGATACTACTCGGAGAAGAAGAAGAAGAAGGAGAGAAAGCTAGCATCTCTTGGAGCTTGGTTAGTATTTTGGTTTTTCTCCTTGGTAAAGCTTTTCTTTTGTGGCGAACCTTGCTTGGAGGAGAAGAAGGTGGTTGGTGGTTTCTCATCTTGGAAGATCGTTGCCCACACAACGTCCGAGGTTAGAAGAGGAATACGGTAGAAGATCAAGAGGTTTTTCTACAAGGTATAACTAGTAATTTCTATTTCCGCATCATGCTAGTTATTTATGGAAATAATACCAAATACAAGAGGCTTACGTTCTAGTATTTCGAATATGTTTTTTCGAAGTTGTGTTCTTTTGTTTCTTTCTTTTCCTTGTGATTTGATTGTTCTCTTTGGTTAACCTAAAGTTATTTTAGGAAATTAAATATTAGCTTTCTATTAAAGGTTTTGTCTAGTCGGTGGTGGTTGCTCCCATATCCAAGAAGGTCATGTGCCTCGCCACGTCAGTACTGGGAACCTTTTATGGAAATTAATATTTAATGGAATTAATAACTTAAGGAGACTTGGGTTGAACGTGTTAAGTTCCGCAGGAGATCCAAGTCAAAACCTAAAAGAACAAATAGATTAAGTTTTGGATCAAACGTGTTAAGTTCCGCAGGCGATCCAAAATTTAATTTAAAAGAACACATGGTAGCTAGGAAAAGGTTCAGACCTTTGTACAAAATTTTTGTACAGTGGAACCTATAGGTTTTCCGAGTAGCAACCAACACCAGCTTGACCTTGAGCCCACGTATTATTTCTCGATTGACTACTTCTGTCTGACCATTGCTTTGAGGATGAGCCACCGAAGTAAAGGTTTGAGTTATATCGAGCCTCCTGCACAAAGTTTGTATCTTGTGTCCCTGAAATTGTCTTCCATTATCTGACACTAATTTATGAGGCAGGCCAAATCTGCAAAACATATTCTTCCACAGAAACTGAATCACAGCCTCCTCGGTAATTCTGGCCAGAGCTTCGGCCTCTACCCACTTGGAGAAGTAGTCTACTGCTACCAATAGAAAGCGCCTTTGACCCGTGGCCATTGGGAAAGGTCCCATTATGTCCATCCCCCATTGATCAAACGGACAAGAAACTATAGAAGTTTTCAACAGCTCAGCGGGTCGGTGCGTCAAGTTCTGATGCTTTTGGCATGACAAACAAGTATTCACCAGCTTCTGGGCGTCCTTTTGCAGAGTAGGCCAGAAATATCCTGCCAGTAGCACTTTCCGAGCCAGCGTTCTTCCGCCTGCATGATTGCCACAGCACCCCAAATGTACCTCCCGCAAGGCCTGATCTGCTTCTTCCATATTCAAGCACTTGAGCAGAGGTCTGGAAAAAGACCTCTTGTATAGTTGATCTCCAATCATAACATAAGAGTGGGCCTGTCTCCTGAGCAGACGCGCCTCTTCTAGGTTGGTTGGTACAATTCCTTGCTGGAGGAAATTTATTACTGGCGCCCTCCAATCAATCACTCCTCCCAGATTATTTTGTAAATCTATCTGAGCTATAAAGAAGGTCTGTGATATAGATCAGTCGAGTACCCAGGTGGTCAGAGAGTTGGCCATTTTGGCTAATTCATCCGCTCTTTCATTTTCAGCCCTGGGAATCTTAGTGACTGTGACTTCCCTAAATTCCTCCCTCATCTTCTCATAGGCTTCCTTGTAAACTTGCATCTTGTCGTTGTTTACCTCAAAATGTCCGGTCACCTGTTGGGTTACTAGCTGCGAATCTGAATATATTATGACTCAGCTTGCCCCCACATGCCGAGCTGCTTGTAGACCTGCCAGTAGAGCTTCATATTCTGCCTCGTTGTTGGTAGCTCTGAAACTCAGCCGTACAGCCAGTTGCATAATGTCTCCTTGCGAAGATATTAAAAGTACACCTACACCACTTCCATGATGTGTAGCCGACCCGTCTACATAAACCTTCCAGACCTCCTCCGAATCCACTTGATACACTTCTGTCAAGAAATCTGCCAGAGCCTGTGCCTTGATCGCGGTTCAGGGATGATACTGTATATCATATTCCCCTAGCTCGGTTGCCCATTTGATAAGCCGACCTGCTACCTCCACCTTGGTGAGATCTCGACCCATAGTACTGTTTGTCAGGACGGTAATAGGGTGCGCCAAAAATACGGCCGGAGGCGCCGAGCCATGAGAACAAGTCCGTAAACCAACTTCTCCAGGGCTGTGTACCGAGACTCAGCCCCCTTCAATAGATGACTGAAAAAATACACTGGCCGTTGTACATTGTCCTGCTCTTTAACTAGCACGGCCCCCACGGCCTCAGGGGTGGCTGATAAATAAACCCAAAGGGGCTCTCCAACAACAGCTTTGAACAGTGATGGTAAAGATTCCAGGTATTGCTTTAGCTCCTCAAAAGCCTGCGTGCACTCTTCCGTCCACTGAAACTTAGCTGTTTTCCTAAGCACTTTGAAGAAGGGCGCGGCTCGATCCGCAGATCTGAAGATGAATTTGGACAACGCCGTTATCCTGTCTACTAACTTCTACGTTTCCTTCAGATTCTGAGGGATCTACATGTTTCGGAGCGCTTGAATCTTCTCATGATTGGCTTCTATCCCTCGTTCAGTCACCAAATATCCCAGAAACTTCCCTCCTTTGGCCCCAAACAGACATTTCAGAGGATTCAGCTTGACACCATATTGTCTCAAAGTTCCATAGGTTTCTTCCACATCTTTTATTAGATTGGACGCCAGGGGGGACTTGATCAAGATGTCATCAACATAGACTTCGACGTTCCGTCCGATCTGCCCCCGGAAGATTTTGTCCATCATCCTTTAGTAGGTGGCTCCAGCATTCCTGAGCCCAAACGGCATGACAGTATAGCAGAAATTACCATCAGCCGTTATGAAACTAACCTTCTCCTGATCCTCCTTAGCCAGGGGTATCTGATGGTATCCCTGGTAAGCATCCATCATGCATATCCTCTTACAGCCAGCAGTTGAATCCACCATCTGATCGATCCGAGGGAGAGGATAACAGTCTTTGGGGGTGGCTTTGTTGAGATCGCGGAAGTCTATGCAAACCCTCCACTTGTTGTTAGGCTTCTTTACCAATACGACGTTAGATAGCCAGGACGAGAATTGTACCTCCCGAACATGCCCTGCTTTCTTGAGCTGATCCACTTCGGCTCGGATAATTTTATTCTGGTCAGCAGAAAAATTTATCTTCTTCTGCTTGACTGGCTTGGCTTCAGGTATTAAATGTAGCTTGTGCTCAGCTATCTCTGATTTGACTCCGAGCAGTTCTTCCGGGGACCAAGCAAAAACATCTTTGTTACGGGTCAGACACCGTATCAGCTCCGACCTAAGCTCCAAGGGTAAGTCACTAGCAATGCGAGTGATGCTCTCCGCTCTGTCAAGATGCAGCTGAACCTCTTCCCAAGAGATAGGCTCCTCTGCAACAGGTAAAGGTTCTTCTTGAATAGCGTGCACACCACCATCGCGGATCATTCGGCTCTTGCGCGCCTCTACCCGAACCATGTCGATGTAGCAGCTACGGGATACCTTCTGCTCTCCCTTGACTTCCCCGATCCGCTCACCGACCGGGAACTTAATCTTCTGATGAAAGGTAGAAACGGCAACCCTGAACTCGTGCAAAGCTGGCCTTCCCAGAATGACATTGTAGGAAGAAGGAGAGTCCACCACTATAAAGGTGCTCCTCCTAGTGCGCACCAGTGGTTCAGTGCCCATGGATATGGCCAGCTTAATCTGACCCATTGGCTTGACCTCGTTACCCGTAAACCCATATAGAGATGTGGTTACGGGCTAAAGCTCAGCGGCATCGATCTGCATCTCCTCGAATGCAGCTCTGAATAAAATATTAACCGAACTCCCGGTATCAACGAATACCCGAGCCACTCGGCTGTTAGCGATAACGACCTTGATAATGAGAGCATCGTTATGGGGTAATTCCAAACCCTCCAAATCTTGTGGCCCAAAGTTGATAACAGGGCTAGACGCCTGCTCGTGGCTGCACCCAACAGCCCCCACATATAACCGCCGACCATGTGACTTACGGGCTCGGCCGGAGTCCCCATCAGTGGGTCCTCCCGAAATCATGCCGATCTCTCGTACAGCAGTGTTGCCCCTATTTTCCATCTCCCCGACATCTCTTTGGTCCCCCACGGGACCAGCCTGATTAGAAGGGCCTGTCAGGTTGGGCCGAGCGCGTCCAGCCGCGGCCCGCTCTTCTTCCATTCTCTGTATTTGGGGTGCCAACTCCGGGGGAGGTAAGCCTTGCTCGACAGCTCGCCTAGAATCACAGGCGAATTGGAAGCAATTACTGATATCATGCGTCCTGGACCAATGATATGTGCAATATGGTGCTCCTCTTGGTCCAGGTCTGGGCGCGTGTATGGCAGCAACTCGAGGAGCTGGTCTGACTCCTTGGGCGGGCTGCAGGACAGGCCTGGGTTGAACGCGTTGAAGAGGCTGAGCTAGCTGTGGTGCCCTCCTTTCAGGTCGGTTGCTAGGAGCCACTGTCTTTTCGGCCTTCCTCCTAGCCGCCTGAGCCTCCTCCACTTTGATGTAGCAGGAAGCTTTCTCCACCATATCATCAAAATTTCGAGCAGGATTTTTGATAAGGTCCCTGAAGAATTCCCCTTCCAGCAGTCCGTGAGAGAAGGTGCTCATCAGTATTTCCGAGGTGGCAGAAGGGACGTCATTGGCCACCTGGCTGAACCGATTAATATAGCTTCTCAAGGGCTCGATCGGACCCTGTTTCAGAGCGAAAAGACAGTGGTCAGTCTTTTGATACTTACGACTACTAGCGAAACGACGCAAGAAGACCGTTTTGAAATCCAAGAAGTGATTGATAGATCCTGGGGGCAACCCATCAAACCACTTCTGCGCCAAGCCCGACAAGGTATGCAGGAATACTCGGTATTTGACAGCATCACTATATTGATACAACATGACCGCGTTTTTGAATTTTCGCAAATGCTCTTCTGGATCCTTGCTTCCATCGTATTCTCCTATGTTTGGAGCGCGATACCCCCTCGGTAGACTTTCCCTCAATATCTGAACCGAGAAGGGTACCTTGTCATCCGGGTCTTCGGGTAGATCTTTGGCAGAGATGATAGCTTTTCTCTTTCTTGAATCCCGAAGCGGATGTAGAGAGCTTTCCGCCACCGACACCGGCGGATCTTCTTTCTTCGGACTATGCTCGCGCTCGCGAGGCCCTGGTTGATGATAGTTGCGGCGAGGCTCTCGGAATGAAGCACGAGAAAGTTCTTCTGGCTGCTTCCTTTTCGAGCCCCTGCCGGAGACAGGAGCTGGCTCTTTGGACGTTTCAGGCGCTAGGCGAGGTCGTGAAACTGTTCCCTGCTTCTCAGAGGCGACTCGCTTTTTGACCTCCTTGAAGAGCTCGTATTCCCCAGCGGTCATGGTAACATTAATCCTTCAGCTGGAACTTTGACCAGAGTCCTCCATCTTCACTCTTCGGATCAGGCTCCTGTGTTTCCCACAAACGGTGCCAAATTTGATCCTGTCCGAAAGCTGAGTCGGACGAAGGCTGGTCACGGCGTCCTGGTTGTTGACGGAAAGTCGTGGATGATCCGGCTCCCGCGGGCGGCTGACGATGCTACAGGCTCCTGCATACACTCAGACGATCCCCCCCTTCACGTTAGAGACCAGAACCCAGGGAAAAAGTCCCCGGGTCAGGCCCTCCGTCGCTCAAGTCAGGTACTTTTTCCCCAGAAAACGCAGAGACGAAAGAAAAAGCGACTGAAAGTGAAAAGTTGTGGAAAAAAGTGTTGAGAGAGCGTACCCGCGTACGAGGAATCCTCCCTTTTTTATGCGCCAACTAGGGCTTCTAGAATCTGCAAGCATCTCAGAAAACGTTAGACGCTGGGCTTTGTCATGTAGTGAAGGACACCTGTCTGGCTACTATTGGTTAGGGAGGCATCTTCTCGTTTAGGAACCTCCGCCTTTGCGCAGGGGCTTTGTCATGTAGTGAAAGACACCTGTCTTGTTACTATTGGTTATGAAGGCATCTTCTCGTTTAGGAACCTCCGCCTGTGCGTATGTCCCCTGGTATGTGATGATTACCCCCTCACATCCTCCTGTCAGACCTGCTCCCTAGCTTTTAAGCGCAGCCTGTAGTCGAGTTGTCTCTGAATAGCTCTGCCGATTCCAACCTGTACCGTGTGACTTATGCTCCGGACCTTCGAACGTAGGCCTGTAGATCGAGCTATCTCTGAACAGCTCTGCCGATCCCGACCTGTACTGTGTAACTTATGCTTCAGGCCTTCGAACGCAGGCCTGTAGATCGAGTTGTCTCTGAACAGCTCTGTCGATCCCGACCTGTACCGTGTGACTTATGCTCCGGGCCTTCAAACGCAGGCCTGTAGATCGAGCTGTCTCTGAACAGCTCTGTCGATCCCGACCTGTACCCTGTGACTTATGCTCCGGGCCTTCAAACGCAGGCCTGTAGATCGAGTTGTCTCTGAACAACTCTGTCGATCCCGACCTGTACCGTGTGGCTGATGCTCCGGGCCTTCGAACGCAAGCCTGTAGATCAAGCTGTCTCTGAACAGCTCTGCCGATCCTGACCTGTACCGTGTGGCTGATGCTCCGGGCCTTCGAACGCAGGCCTATAGATCGAGCTGTCTCTGAACAGCTCTGCCGATCCCGACCTGCACCCTGTGTTCCGCCTGTCATTGCCTTTTGCCCCTGACTACTTTGCCCCCTTGATCGACAGGTCTAGCGGCACTCTGACTGCCACAGATGCTTGACTTTGCCTGTCACGTCATCTTGACTATTGACTGCTAAGTCACCTTGACTTATGGCCATGACATAGCCTTGATCCTTTTCTCATGGGCCCCCACTCCCTATTGCGCGCCGTATCAAGACCCAAGACGTGACAACAACAAAAAGGCATTTTCTTTCAAAGAATCCCTTATTAACTTGAAAATGACACCCTTCTCTTCTTATATACGCTATTTAGCCCGATTCCCAATGTTATTTTTTAAAAATTTAATAAATATGTAGCTATTATATGCTAACCATAATTTAAAACATAAAACATTTACTTTAACTATTTGGCTAAAGTGAGTAAATCTTTATCTTCTTCTCAAAGGCTAATGGAATCCTATCTTTTTTTCAACTGGACTTGTGATATTTTTCCTAATGCAATTATGCTAATGATATATTTTCTTTACTGGATCTTCCTGAGAAATACAATAAATGCATTATTTTCACAATATACTACTCACATTCATTCTCTGTATTCTGCAGCTTTACTTGCAGATCATTTTTCGCATTCTGTTCAGCCAGAAGCTGAGATTTTAATTCCAGGATCTCAGAATCATCTGTTCAAGAAAATATTTTTTTATGAAATATTAGGTGTTATTGCGTGATATGTCATCTAGCTTCAGAAGAAAAATACCTTTTATGAGGGTAATTCGGCAAATCCCGGTGACCATTGACCAGGAAATCCTCAAGGTTCATAAAACCACAGTAGATATTAAAATAAGTTGAAAAAAAAATCAGATGGCAAAGTGAGCAAGTATTCCCATTCTAATGATTTTTCACTATTAGCCTTGCTCCCTTATACGACGATGTGACCAAATATAACAAAACTTCTACTGTCTTTTTCATGTTAACAGATAGTAAGAATGGTCTTCCCATTTCAAACAATACAACAGAACCTCCAGGAGAATTTGGCTTCTACATTTCCCCTCAAACCAAAAAAGGATTAGAACAAGTACCCAAGCTTAATAAGTTTGAGCTGTAACTTAATTTGATTTTGATAACTTAACACTGAATATACTAATAGAAAGTGCATAATACAAAGTGGTTTGGGTAGAGTCAATGACAGTATTTAATTAGCCAGATCTAGTGAATCCTAAAATCTATAGTTGCTACTTTTTCCTATCAAATTAGTAAAAATCAAATGCATTTATTAAGTAGCGCAAGTGAAGTAAATATATTAATATAAATATTGTTTAAAATCATATCCGAAATATAAAATGGCTCGGGTAAAGTCAATGCCGGCCAGTATTTAGCACAATCTAGTATCACGAGGGAAACTTAACATTTAAAGTTTGCAACCAAAAGCATTTATTTGTTCCTACTGGGGTAACATGTGAATTTGCAAAGTCAATGACATACTCGACCTGCTTTAAAATCATTGCAAGTGGCTTCAAGAGCTTCGCGTTTCATGATTTCACGATCACAACTCATCTTCAATGACTGAATCTCCAATAGTGCATATATCATTGTATCCCTGTCAATGAGAATTGCAAGCAACAAACATGTAATACTGCCATTCGCCATCCATCAGAAGAAAATTTCAAGTGCCCATTTCTTCACATATTCTTCTTCTCTAGAACCACCAACCGCCTTCTGCACCTTTTTGTCTCCACTCGATTACCAGTCATCAAACGAACCACTAACTAATATCGAGAGTAAAATGACCTAACAAATGCGATCGAGAACTTGGACATTACAGATTAAAAACCCTTGTTTGATTTGGACAGCCCGATCTACCAGTCGGTGAGGAAGGAGATCCCGACGTAGAAGAGAAGAGAGGCATTTTGAACCGTGCACTTACCTGGTAGATCCGATCGAAGTCTCGTACTAGGGTTTCCAACTCCTCGCCGTTCTCCATCCCTTCCATCTTGCCGCCAGCAGCGTAACACCGAGACGAAGTGGTTATTTACTAACATCTACAAATTCCAACTTATTTATCAGAACAAATAAAGGAAACTTAGCTATCGTGCTAGTATATGTGGATGACCTAGTCATAACAGGCAATGATAAAGCAGGAATTCTTCAAACGAAGGAGAATTTATCAGTTCGATTTCAAATGAAAGAATTTGGGTAACTTAAGCATTTTCTTAGTTTAGAGATTGATCGTACACAAAATGGAATATTTCTTTGTCAACAAAAATATTCCAAAGACTTGTTGAAAAAGTTTGGAATGCTCGAATGCAAGCCAATCTCGACACCTATGGAACCAAATGTCAGAATGTGTGCAGATGAAGGGAAATGCTTGGAAGATGCAACTATGTGTCAACAATTGGTAGGCAGTCTCATCTACTTACCCTTAACTCGACCTGAGTGGTATCCGATTACTATCGCCTTTTTACCTATAATCGCAGCCTCTTTATATAGGAGCTCAGATCAACGATAATGTTATTGATCGATTAATGATCATTACTCAACTGTTTTTTATTTTGCATCAATCTTCCTTTAATGCATTCAACATGATTTAGTACAATCCGGGCCCTAGATTTGCACCCCCTGCTCATCCACGCGTGAGAGAGAGTCTCTCGCTATGTATTTGTTCACATCATTAATGCATGTGAATTAATATAAACCAACCAATATGCCATGAAACTCCCAATGTAGAACTAAAGTCTCATTCCCAATGGAGCATCTTTCCTCTTCTACCTCTTCTCCATTCACATCACTTATATCCAACAAGTAAAGTCCAACATTTCATATATCGGGAAAAAATATGATAGGACAAGTTCAAGATTAATTTTTGATAATGAATTAGATCATACAAATATAAATCCTTTTTACTACAAGGTTAGTATTCAATTACTTATACAACATCAAGGGAAATCTTGACGTAACAATAAAATTATTATTGTGACATAAAAGCAATAAAATTATTATTGTGACCTAAAAGTAATAAGCTTGAATAACAAATATAATCATTGAGGATAATAAACCTTTCTCCGGGATTCAACATTACTAGGAGCTTTTGTATTTTTTTTATCAAGTTAAAAAATAATCAATTAAATTTATTTAACTAAAAAAATTTGCCCATAAATATCAATGTTGAATTATAAAAAATTAAAAAGAGTGTGCATAAGTGGAGGAGCATGTCACAACAATAAGAAAAGTAAAATAAAAGTTAAAATGAAATAATAATACAATATTAAATATACTTTTAACTTTCAAATATAATTTTATAAAAAAAATAGTAATTACTAATAAATATAACCAATAAATATTTTTTATTTATTAATCAAACTTAATTTTGGTCGATAAATTAAATTTTTATCAATAAAAAATTATAAGTTATAGATAAATTTAATAAAAAAATTACCAACCAAATCTAACTTTAATAATAAAAAATTAAAATTATCAATCAAATCGAATTTTGAGGAATAAAAAATTAAAAATCAAATTTAATTTTAATCTATAAAAATTAAAAATTATTGATCAAATTTTTATCACTAAAAAATTAAAATTAACAATCAAAATAAATATTAATTAAAATTTATTTTAACCATAATTTTAAATATTCACCATCCACATTCATATATCTATAAAATAATAATTATATTTTATTTAATATATATATTTTGTTGTGGGAGCAAGTAGCTTTTTTTATTTTCTTTTATTTATTTATTTATTTTTTGGTTAAGCTATTTGTTGTAGGTTACTTCTGGTGCGGATTAGAATATTAAGTATAAAAAAAAATTCAAACCGAAAAATTTGTTTAAGTGTGGAGAGGTGTGCAACATAAAGTAAATAAGATAATAAAATTCTTTCGAGATATATAAGCTCCCTATTATACTGATCTATATACATATATATAATAGGGAGCTTAGCCTTGAGCCGACTTTACATGTATCCACCATATATATACCTGCTAGAAAACTATTCTTGATCCGTTGTTCACGAAAAACTTTATGAGCTAGATTGTTCTTGTCAATCCCACCCATGCTAACAATTCCAAACACATCATTCTGTGTATCATGATTGAGTATCATGTTAATGAGAGTTTGTGCAACATCTTCAATTTCTGTCCTATGATGTTAGCCTTAACATCCAAAGAAGTGGTCGGGTGAGATGTTACTTGATGATCTTGTGGCTATTGACAGCTTGTTAAGGGCCTTAATCTACTGTTATTTCTCCATCTTCCTTAATCTCTTTCGGTCTATCATCAAGTCTCTCAAAAGTCACAACAATCGAGATGAAAAAATATTAAAAATTTTGATATATCATACATATCATATCAACATTTATTGAATATAATGATATTAATAGTATATCAAAAATTTTGGTACAATATTATATCGTACTAAATTTTTCTATATCAATATTGATATAACTTTTATTATTTTCGATATTCGGCATACCAAAATATTGAAATATCAAACAATTTAGATGAATAATTAGGTAGATATAATTTTTTTCCTTTTTAATTTTGATATATCAAACATACCAAAAATCCAAAATATTGGCACATTCCTAATCTCATGGTGGGACTTGGTGTACATAAAGGAAGAAACAAGCAGAGTGAAGGAAATCTTACAAGCAAAGAAGAAGAAGACGAGGACGAGGACGGTTGAATGCTCAATAACATGCCACCGCCTAGAAGATTGAAGATAAAGGCGTAGTCAGAATTAAAAATTATCTAAGTGGACCGATGACTATAATTAATAATTAAAAAGTATAAATAAAATAAAAAAGATTATGGCTTCATAACTACATGATTCCTTAGTATCTGGCCAGCACTCACCCTCCATACATCACGAAGCACAAGGAAGAATCTGTAGAATAATGCATCGACATCAATTCAAGTTTTAGCTTCATCATCATTTCCTTTTGGTTTCTTCAACATTTGCCTGAGTAGCTCTATCATCCTCGTGTAATTTCTGGACACATGTATCCATATACGTGTTGGAAGACACATATATCCATATACGTGTTGGAAAACCATCTTGATTTGCTCGTCATCAAAAATTTGATGAGCTGCTCTTGCCAATCTCACTCATGCCAACCATTATGTTTATCATGCTTCAACTAAGTGTTATATGTTCTCCTAATTTTTTTGATTATATTTATATTCTTAAATATTAATTCGACATAAAATATTAAAATGATAATTTTTTTTAATATAAATTAATTATTATAAAATAAAATTTAAAAAACAACAGTCTAGCAATGAATCGATGGATTGATTGATATGGAACTCCATCATAGATTAGGAAAGTAAGAAATTTAACCTCAAGTGGAACAGTAGATTAATCCTTCAAAAAAGTACTTAAACCCTATTTTAAAGAAATAAGAATAAAAATCAGAATACATTATTTTTCGTAATCAAAACAGCGTCCAATACCACCAACCCTACTGATAAAATTAGATAGGTAAATGCTGAACAAGTCTATAAAATTATAGTTATTACAATAGAAATATTCTTGAATATAATAGAACAAGCCTATATTACAGAAGTAACTTAAGCTATAAGCTGTGCACGTCGTGACTGTTGTTAAACAAATTAACTCACCCGACTGATTCAAGGTTTAAATTGAAACCGGCCGATTAAAAAAAACCGGTCAAATATTTTACTTGAGGATAACGGTATAATTTTATAATTTTACAAAAAAACTGATGAGGTGTGGTGCCCTTTTACCACTGTAATGATTCCAATCTTTGATGTTTGTCCAAAAATTTGAGCTTCGTGTTGCATTTTTTTCGTTGATCAAAATTACATGGCCAGAACTGGAGGTGTAACATATGCACCTCAGTGGCTGCGAGGAAATAAGGCAGATAAAAGAAATGGACAGAGATTAAATAGCACACAAGTTGTGATAAATGACATACTGTTCATCACAGCAGTTACAACATAGAAATAGTCATAAGCTTCCAGTGCATTTTACTGCATGCTAAGGTATCTGAAAAGGGGGCGGAGTTTCAAGGAAAATTTGTTTTACATCCTAGAAATTTGAAGAGGAACCATGACTTCTGTAAAATCCTCCCTCATTACCAGCTGTAAGAGATCTGCTACGCCATGCTGCACCGATAGACGCCTTCTGCAAACTTCAGCAGCCATTATTCCAGAGGTGTAGGCTCCATGGACAGACCCAGAGTGATCGGCGCTTGCAGCTTCACCGGCAAAGTACAAATTGTCAACGGGATCACATAGTCTCTCATACAGATCGGCAGGTTTCCCAACTAAATCGCAAGAATAGGCCCCAAGAGAATCTGGATCAGTGCCCCAACGTGAAACCAAATGTTGAATCTGTCAGAAATGGACCAAAGTTCAGTTTTGATGTTTTGAGAATTAAACTGTTGAGAGGCACATAAGATGAAAGCAAAGAAACAAACCGGATCTGTTGCGTCTGGTATCATCTTCCTCAACTGCAACATCACAAAGTCAACAGCTTCTTCATCAGAAAGTTTCTCTATATCATAAGCAAATCTTCCAGCAGTCATGTACACAAGAACAGGATGTCCTGTAGCTTTATGAAGATTTAGGAAATAACCACAGGCATAAGATGTCTGTGCCACGAGACCTAACACTTCCACGTTGGGCCAGAATACTTTGTCAAAGCGAAGAGCAATCTTATTTTCGATGCCCACGCCGAGATCAGAAATTGCAGAGAGTTTCCATTCGGGAAGCTTAGGCTCGAACTCTATCAGATTTGCTTTGAGAACTCCAAGAGGAACAGTGATAATAGCAGCATCAGCTACAAATGTGTTTCCATTTTGCACTGTAACTATTACTCTATTGTTACGTTGTACAATCCTCTTCACCCTGATCCACACGAATTTAAGAATTGTCAACCCACAGAAAGAGCCGACACATAAGATCACAAATTAATAAGTTGATATAGTTATTGAACATAGCAACTGAGAATTTCTGAACCATTTACATTCAAACAAAGTGTCAAATTCCACCACCTTAAGGAAGAATAGAAGAACATAAAATTGAATTGGAAATGAGAAGTATAATTGATAAGAGTGACATGAATGAACTACTTTTTTTTGTCGGAAGATCAATCATTGTACATTGTGATAATCTAACATGAATACAATCTAATCTAGGAGAAAATAGACAGATTTATTTAGAATCGAAGTCACAAAAATGGGCAAAGATGATGAGTTGGAAAGAACAAATTATTTTTGATTTAGTAAAAGAAGACATAAACTTGGAAGTTTAGTTACCATAAAATGCAATTATGCATACATACAAAGACTAATGTTCAAATATGAGTATCAGGGAAAATTATATAATTATAAGATGCATATTGAGATGGCAAAAATAAAAAGGAAGATATGCACATTCTAGAATAGTGAGTTCCACCTCAAAGATTAATGTCTAAAACAAACCTATGATTCAAGTGAATATCAATATTCTTTGCAAGAGCCTGAATAACAGGATGGTAACCTTGCACCATAAGTCCATGACCACCAGTAAGGACATGCTCCTGCATCCAGAAGAAGATTAGCTTAACAAACATGTTCTCGAAATTTTACCATTTCATGTTAAAAATAGACCATATGAACAGTGCATAAAATAAGGAGAGTGGAATAAGAACAAAAAAGGGGAAAAAACTATAGGTCTTCAAGAGTGAAAGGGCACCCAATATGGAAACATATTATATCGGAGGAACAGAGGATCAAATTCCCATCCATAAAGGGATTCTATAGTACCATAGTAGATGCAACAAGTTTTCATTATAAAATGAATTCAGTATATCCAAAGGCACGCTTGGCTCATATAATTCTTAATCAAAATCCTAACTGCACTGAATAATTTTGTTATTGTCATAACTTAAGAATAGTTCTGTTACTGTGCAGAAGAAAAATGGAGCACACTTACTCATTTTTGGAAACTCTGCTTCTCATACAAATAATATACATTCACGCAATAGAATAAACGGATTGATCTAGATATGATACCAACTAAAAGCCTCAGCTACAGCTGACCTTATGAAAAAAATATGAGAAAAAACAGGATAAGAAAAACTTCTCCAACAAGGAATATATTTTGTGGTATCTCAGGAAAAATGCACTTTATTTCAATGTTAAAAAAGCTATGCATCCTAGAGAAAAAAAAGTCAATGACTTCTACTTTTCCTATGCAAAGGAGGGAACAACTTTTGGAAGATGATTTCCATTATGAAATATGATGACCTGGTCCCAATTTTTCAGTGAAATGGTGTCCACATCAGCTGCAAACCATGCTTCCATTCTACATATATACCACTGAAGTACTTCATATTCTAAGCCCTCTTGCCTATGTAGGTAGAAAAAGCACATTAGTTGACCACTTTTGGCGAAGCATAGAATACCAATATCTAGATATATGACAAACCTTAGATATGGATTTCTGTCCAAAACAATGGAAATAGCTTGCAAAAGAGACATATCAGAATTATTTTCATCTCTTACTTTCTCTGTCTGCGGCATTCAAAAATAACATTTCCATTATTCATAGCAAATAAGACAATTAGATACAATCACTTGAATAATTTTATTGCAACCATTGACAATTACCTCTTTGAGAATTCTCTCAAATGTTTCTCCCACCTTTATCACCACCTGCTGTGGAACCTGGTTCCCATCTTTGTCAAAAAGTGCATAACTGCAAATACCATTGATAAGATCAATCAATAATTTAGACAATTTTACCGCATTCAAATAAAAAAAATATATGTTCATCAGTTCTGTTAACCAGCAAGAAACAATGTTCATATAACTAATCTCCAAAACAAAATGCCCAGATGCAACATAATAAAATATTGAGATGAACTCATGAAAGAATAAAATTGTTTACATGATGTCATATATAAAACAGACTTCTGAACTTAAAAAATCATGGCATTGGAGAAACCCAGCGAGCGCCTTGTCTCATCAATAGTAGAATCTATTGAAATGTACATAAGCACCTCAATAGTCCTCTTAACACATATGGGTTATCGATAATGCAATAGGGCCTCATTTGGTGAGGGAGTTTTATTTCCAATAAGATGGGGTTTTCTGGGAATAGGAAAATTCATGACAAGTTAAATGGTCATTGGGAATTGATAGGAGTATAGATCCTATGTGGAGTAGGGCACAATAAAAAATTCATGTTAGAAATAAAATTGTATCATTTACTTCACTCATTAATTATGTATAACTAAATAATGTATCAAATTAACAATATGAAAACTAATAATTAACTTGGTCATTTTCCTTTGGAGTGATAGACTTTAATTCTAAGAATATTATATTTTATTTTTCTGAGAATATCTTGCAAACATAGATAACCCTCTATGGAACCTCCAAACATCAAGAATCAAGAAATATGTCATTTAGATGTATGGAAACTAATTACCTCTCCAAATCATGGTCATACAATACAGAGTTATCACCACTTGTACGGTATAGCCTAAGGCCTAGAGAACGAATTAATGGAGCAAGAGAATTTTCATTACAAACACCGTGTAACCTGAGTAAGAAGAAAAATTAACTGTGTCAGCAAGATCAACTGCAATGTGTTATTGTTGTCAAACACAAATCTATTAAAATAAAACATCAACGTATAATTGAGACCATGATGCTCCCATGTCAACAGGGCAACCAAAAGAATAGTCAGTATGGACCCGCCCACCAAGACGATCACGAGATTCTAACAGAATAACCTAAAAAGGAAAAATTAGCCGAAGTTCAAATATCAATTTCTTAATAAGAGAAGTGTTTGATTCACATGTAAGAAAATCATAGATGGAAAGAGAACATTACATTAAATGAAGCATTGCACAATGCACGAGCAGCTGCAATCCCTGAAATTCCTCCACCAATCACAATTACTGACGGTGGAGAAGATTGTTGTCTCTCAATATGAGAAATTAGAAAACCTAAAGAACATTGGAAAATAGTAGAATAAATGAGTTGTCCATCAACAAAAAACCACAATGGATAATAGGAAAGAGGAAACAACCACATATAAGATGAATGCTCATTAACTAACTCACTACTACGTGGTGGCACTACCTATGTTAAACAGTTGAAAAGTCAGAAAACGTCCTCTCACACAAAGCAAAATTGAAGCATGCAATTCCTCTTTTTTACTAGATAAAGCAAAGTCTTAAATGAACATGTCAAGTTGTTATGTTTTTTTTTTTAACAATTTAGAATGCTAAGGAAACCATATGATAGGTTGTGAAACAACATAATTTATTTTGAAAGGGTTATTGCATGTTAAGACCAAGTGAGGAAGTGTCCCAACTGTGCCAATAGAAAAATAGTGAAATGTACGACTTAAAATACAATGATTTGCGAGTGATTTATAATGTATAGTTTCAAATTTAAATTGCATCATGGTACGGTTATGCTATTTTTTACGAACAATTCAGAAAACTAAGCAACACGATTTTCTTTTACTTCCTTGAGGTATTACCTTGGATCTGAAAAAAACAATATATTATATCTCATTTAGTATTTAGCACACAACAACACAACTAACAGTGACTTCACAATTTAGTAATAATGTCAAAGATATATAAATAGGAGTACCAATAAAACTTTAAAGTATTTGTTGAGATGTTTAAGCTGGTTCTGCAGCTGGATGCTTCACCCATTTAAGTTATTGTTCATAATTCACTTATTTATCTGTAACTCAGTGGGGAGGAAATCAAAAACATAATAAGACACATCTATTACAAAAGTTTGAATCCCACCCCTGAAGGATATAAATTGAAGAAATTATTATACTAACACAATAAAAAAAATCCCACAATGATGGGAAGACAATTTTTTATGCAGATATCAGTGAAGAAATTCATTTCTTCATACATCACTTGCTTCTTGTCTCAGTTCTTATACAACTTCCTAAATAAAGTACATCAAGTATTCACCTTCTTAAACTGCTAATATTGATACTTCTCACTGAAACTTAGAAGAAGCTACTTTTCTATATAACATTGCATAATTTGTTACTGAACCTTGTAACACGTAGTAAAAAAACACAAATCCTAACTGGAAAGTTCAAGTGGGCATATTATCAGATCTAGCAAGTTGCTAAAAATCCTAAATGATAAACAACCACAGACAGGTATCAAATTAAATAAAACACATGATTAATTAATGAAAAAGCAAACAGCAAGATGCTAGAAAACTAGATGACAAACATTTCCATCAAACAGAGCACAGTTAGGTATCAAGTAATAGAAACATATAGTTAATTGTTGAAGAAGCAAACAACACCTTCAAAACCAAAAAAAAAAAAAAAAAAGGGGAACCGCCACATTAGCAGCCCCCTACAGAACCATAAGATTCTACATAAGGCATATTACTAACTCCTATTGAGAAAACAAAAAGGGAGAAAACATAAATTTCATTATCTCCTCATTTGGGGACATAAATCCAATCAAAATTGGTCAGATTTGTGGTGGAGAATTGCATGATTCCAATCATCACATCAAAGAATAAGCAACAATATGAACATACAGATCATTTGCTTTCTAATAAGCAAAATGAAATTCAACAAATAAATTCAGATGATATAATTTTTGACAAGTGAAATAAAATTCCAATTTTAATCTTCTCATTTTAATGTAAATATAAGAATTGGAATTATGATTTATAAGAGATCATTTTTAATGAAATTGGAATATTTTCCAAACGGGAATCTGAATCATGAAAACTAAAAAATACCCAATAAAAATTGAAAAATAATTGACTTATACTTCACTTGTCAAATACTATAGTGCTAACTGTTCACAGATGCAAATTGTATAGAGGAAGCTTTCATAAAGCCCCTTACAAAGATCCAAGACATGCCCATTCTTTAGATATCATGTGCACCCATTTTTCAATCATGCGAAAAACTATTTTTTAAAATCCCTGTCTGTGGAATTGTTCTTTAAATCATGTGCAACTGAATCTCTGTGACTTGTACTTAGATTAAAATAATTGGATATTTTTTCCTTTGAGAAATCTTTTGGTAGACCATTGTCTGGCTTGCAATCTTATAAAGTCACGGTCTCCAATTTATCTAGTATGTTGTCCAATATGATATTATCCCTAAAAGCTACATCTTCTGAGATTTTGTTCACTTCCGTCTCTTGACCCTCCTTGAAAACCCGGATCTAACATAGAATGTTCGACGTTTTGCATTTCGTAGCAGAATAATATGTAGGGGGGATCCATTAAGGAGGTAATAATAGCTCCCCAAACAAAATAGCACAACATCAATCAGAATAAAAAAAAATCAAAAATGAATTTCATCATGAACGAGCTAAAGAAACGGAACAAATAAGAATCAATACCTCCAAGACCCAATTTTTTCCGATTCGAGAAGCCCTTGGACGCCATTCCCCCGCGCGCAAGCACCCACCGGTCACCGATCTCCCTCCGCCGCTTAATAGCGTATGAGATTCAAGAAAAGATTACTGGAAGGTATAGGAATCGAATGGTGGAGGAGAAAGATCATGAGCCCGTCCTGGCTCTGGTCGGAGAGGCCGCGGAGCTTATCAAACCAGCTCATGCGTGAGGCCTTCGGGAGATCGCCAAACCGGCGAGATGGGCGGTGAGACGGATCGAAACCCTAAAAACAGGGATCGCCGCGCAATGAAAGCGGAGAAGAGAAGATTGCCAATCGCCCTTTTGCTTCTTCGTCCCCTGGTGGCTGGGGGAGACGAGGCATTATATAGCGGCGGAGCCGTAGAGGCAAGGATCTCGAGAACCAGAAAAGACGACTATGCCCTACCATTCCGGAATGTATCGCACCTGATTAGGGGTAATATAGTCAATTCAAAGACAAATGACGGAAACGCCCTAATCATGACAATAATTACGGGCCACGGCCGCGTCGTTGTTTGTTGAACATCCCTGTCAGTTTTATGGGGGATATTTTCCATTTGCCCCTAAATTTTCTCAATTTTTTAAATATTCTTAAAAATTCAAGTTTGCTCGAAATATTTTATAAATTCTTAATGACTTCAACTCCTAAATATTGACACTATTTCTCAATCTAATAAAGCAATATTATAGTAAATATGTCATGCTCTAAACATTTTTTTTATTTAAAGTTTGGGGAGCATAGGAAGATGAACTTTAGAGGCAAAATACATTTTTTTACTTTTTTTCAATGAGAGTTAGTAGAGGGGCCAACATGTAATTATGTAAGGGATTTTTTAAAAAATAAACTATAATTTTCACTAACATTTTTTATTAAATTTTGATTTTAAAAGAAACTGCATATCTAACCACTAATCGCTAGATTCGCAATGATATTTTATCTCAAATGATGACATGGCACGAGGGGCAAAATGGCCATATGGAATTCCTAAATTCGGGGTGGATTCAAAGATACAGCCTGGTCCAGCTAAGCTTCCATTGAATGTATTCAAAAATTACTTTTTTTTTTTATGAAACTCATAAGGAATTCAATGTGGGATTAAAATTCAATTAAAAAAATTAATTCGAAAATTAATTATCATGTGCCTTCGTATATTTGTTTGCCAAGTTGGTCACGTGGTTTATTTGTATGTTTCAGAATTTTTTTTAAAAAAAAAGGAGAAATTATTCGTGTAATGTAGATGGAGGGAATAATGGTATGTGAATGTGACTTAATATGTCACCGTCCATTACCATATGGCTATTTCACATAAAATTAATTAAAGATTAAATATTCGAAGGTAGTTTCTAATCAATTTAAGTTATGTTCTAATTTGCCTAATATCATGATTATATATTAACCCCAATGCTTAGTATAGTAAATAACACAAAGAATTGTCGCTGTGTCCTAAATTTTGTACTAATCGAATACGGTACTGGCAAACATGTTAGGTGTCGATGATTAGGTTTGAGTTTGACGCAAGATTATGGCTCACATATATGTTATATTAGAATATTGACATAGTAGGTGCAATCACATCCCATCAATTATGGCCAATTATTTTACTCGCCACGAATCTTCAAAAAAAAAACCGAAGAATGAGTAGGGATTTACAAGGATGTGTCGTCCCTGAAAATCTAAAGTAAGTCAATAATAGTCGTGATGATCGAAGCTATTTGGCTCTTTCTTCTCAAAGTCAATCTAAGCACTGTCTCCAAGTTAAATATTCAACTAGAGTGTTGAGAAATCTAACAAATGTTTCGCTTAAAAAAAACAATGTGACATAGACATGACTCCATCTGGATGTATATTAAAGTGATAGAGCTCATGAATTAGGCACTGAAGTTGTTTAGAAAAGTTGTTCAAGCTACGCAAGTTATTTATTGGTTAAATCGAAGCATGATTAGGACAAGCGAAGTACATCTCTGACTAGCTTTAAGATAATATGGCAAGGAAGTTGTCAACTTGTGGAGATATTTCCTTGAAGTTTCGTGGTTAGGAAGGACAAAAGGAGAAAATTGCTTTGCAAATGGAGAGAGTATAAGAAGAATAAGCTATGAACTCGATTCAAGTTTCTCTTGCAAGTTATCCCCAAGAGTTCATGATTTGGTTCTTTGTTGATACTTAGAGATGCAACTATACCAACAAGTTAATGTGACTTTGGAAGAACAAGTATCAAAGTGGGGCAACGACCTGTTCAAATGGATAGATTTACCAGTAGAGATAATTGCAGATGATGATGGATGGAAACTATGGGGCATTCGACTTGTGGCGGTTGATCGATGGAATAGTGAAATGGATTGCTTTGTTCAGTTCTCTTCTTCTAGCAACTGACAGAGGTGATGTGATATGTAAACACTAGAGACATTCTTAAATACAGTTGCTAACTTGCTCTGGTGTCTCATTTTGTAGCAATTGATAATGAATGATCTTTCTCAAAGATTGTGGGGCTGCAACTTGCGATTCCAGTATGGTTGCTTAAACATATGTGCAACTTGAGATGAGTTGAAGTGATGATTGTTGATGAGTTGGCGCTGATTCTCCACTTAGACGAGTCCATTTAGTCGATCCATCCTTGAGCCTAAACTTGATAACCTTTTGACAAACTTTTTGAGTCTACGAATCATAATCATCAACCACCACCCTGGCAACATTAATCTGTCTTACTTTAGCAAAACCTTTACTAAATCATCACTGATGCAATTCACAAGGCAAAGCGAGACTGTTTTCCAGTCCAGAAACACTCCAGGTAAATTTTTGACTCCACATGACCTGAGCTCGAACTTAGCAAGTCACCCCATACATAAGATGTCAATGATAAAAAGCTTGGGACAACATTTGGTCAAGCACAATGGCTTGATTCATCAAGCCCAGATGAATGGCAGCAGCTGAGAAAGGTAACGCCTAGCAGTTAAAGTTGCCAATCGATGGGAGAAAGGCCAAGTCTCTTCAATATCTTATTCGTCTGCGAGAAGTGCCTGAGACAAAAGAATTAACCATCAGACTTATCAGTAATATATTAACTAATGGGAAAACTAGAAATAAAGTCCTTTTTGTTTACAAATATTTAATCAAGATTACTAATTTAGAAAACATTGGGTAAGCCTCGATCAAAATGATATATATCTAAAATCCCTGCACCTTCTGAAAGCGAGACATTATGTATAGTTATTGAGTAGATGGCTAGAGATTTTATAAAATGGGTATGCATGATGACAGCTACCTTATTCCAATTATCAAGACAATGTTGAATCTAATCCTTCCTTTTAATGACTACCAGGCAGCACAAGGAAATGCAATTTTGATATCAAAAACTTGATGTCAAGAATTAAAAATAGCCTGCAAAACCACTGAATAATAGTGCAGGTTTACAAACAACATTTCATGGAGATTGCTGAGAGTTCTAACCAGATTAGCATTGCAATTTGCAAAAAAGATCACCTAAAGAAGAATAGATCACATATGAGTTCAATCCTACATGAGATTGTAATGGTTTGTGCAGAAAAGCATGTCAAGCTCACTTGAACGGCAAAATGGTGATGAGTAACATAAGGTGCATAGCTATGGTTTTATTCTTGAAAAACAAGAACAACTAAGACAAAACCATTTGACAGCTTAATTATTCAAAGATTCAAATTTTAGCAGAGATGGCTTCTGAAATAATATTTAGCCAAAAAAAAATGGTTCAGTGTGAGGATTGTCAAGAATTTTGTTTGTCTAGCCAAAGGTAAAAACCTGCATCCAAAGAAGCCTCTGTTAGCAGAAAGACCAGATGGATGAGCAGCCTTTAGGATATGGTGCTTCGACTCGTCAATCAACCTACAACCAGCAACATAATTTGTATTCTGAACTAGTTTAGTAGATATGATTTCTCCTGCAAAGATCACATAATAGAAAATCAAACAAACCTAGATTTTACTTGGGCAGAGTTGCCCCATAGAAGGAAGATAACTCCTGTTTTCCGCTGGGAAATTGTTTGAATAATAGCATCAGTAAACATCTCCCACCCCTTCTTAGCATGTGAGTTTGCTTGATGTTCCCTAACTGAAAAGATACCAGAAATGAAATAATGTGACCAAAGGTTTCATCAATAAAGTATCAACCAAGACACTAATGAACAAAAAGCATACCTGTAAGGGCAGTATTCAGTAGCAGGATTCCCTGAACAAAATGTCATGTCAGTTCAGTTCAGTCCACAAAAAAACTTGCAGATTTAGTTGTATATTTGAATGTAATATTTTAGGATTACCAGTTAAATATAAATGCATCATAAAATACTTGATAAGAGATATCCCTATTTCAATTCTACAAGTAACAAGATAGAGTAACACACCTAGATTCAAGTTTAGACCAGCTATTAGTGTTAAACTTGGGAAATCAATGGCGAAAATGAGTCAAAAGAAGACTAGGATGTATGCTTATATAGCATAGAGAATTTGATCTTAAGGTGAAACGATAGAGATTATTTACAATTCCACTGAACTATGCTGCAACATGTTCATGCACTGAAGGCTCATCCTCAGATTAGAATTCTAGTCCTATTAGACTTCAATGTCAATATTGCATGATAAGACTTTTTTTTAAAGAAAAATGCAATAGAAATAATAAATCCACAAAAAGGATTATCAATGTGTGTACGATGGCCATGAATCCTTACCTGTAAAGCCCATCTCTCTAAATTTCCATGTGATGGCAAGGAACACCCAACATCTTGTTGAAGTTCCTTAAACATGTTACGTAAACTTGATGGAATCTTGATGCCCTCAGGTACTGAGAATGCAAGACCCATGGCTTGACCAGGTCCATGGTAAGGATCCTGTGTGAAAGATAAATAATAAAATAAGAATAATATTAATAATATGATCTCTAAATAATATCTTGATTAATCATGGCTTGAAATTTCAATCATAAAAAAAAATAAGTAATCTTCTGGCATTATCCTTTATGAGGTAGGTTGATAAAATTCGGAGTGTTCATTCAGTTCAAAATGAACCAAACTGGATAAATCAAGATTTTAAACTTAATTTTTTCGAACAAAACCAAATAAGGTTACAAATAAAATTAAAATCAAACTAAAATAATTTGGTTAGTTTGTTTCAGTTTGGTTGAAGCAAAATTAGCATAGTATTTTTTTTTTTTTGTAAAAAAATTTATATAATGTTCATTATTAAAGCTTTAAACATAAAACTTTTAGAAACATTCAACATTGGTAATGAAAAACAATTGATATATAATTGAAGCTACTCATCCTATATGGTAATGGTGAGGATGAAGGAGTAAAATTTATCATTTACTTGAAAATATATTACAAATTATATTTTGGCATTTTTGCTTCAAACCTTTTTTCAAAAAAAAAAAACAAGAACCAAATATAATTAAACTATCAAACTCATCAAACCAAAGCAAGACATCGAAACCAAAATTTAAATCATGTTCTTTTCGATTTTCTACATGGAACCAAATAATGGAGGCCTCAGATAAAATGACCAACATCATTCTACAAGCCACTGCTACTAGATCAATACACTATAACAGTATGAATAAACTTGATACTCATCTAGTTAATAAATGGGAATCAGGAGGCACATAATGAACAAGTTGTAGCATGCGTAAGAAACAAGAAACTCAAAGAACAGGGCATACAATGAGGCAAAACAAAGTATTCAAGTCAAGGAGTCTACCTGTCCAATAATGACTGCCTTGACTTCATCAAAGGAAGTCAAATGAAGAGCATTAAATATAAGGTGGGGCGGAGGGTAGATAGGAACGCTGCCGCGCATCTCCATCTCCACAAACCTGCACAGGTTCTGCGCGTAGGGTTTCTGAAGCTCGCCGGGGAGAGCCTCCAGCCATGTCTCCTCGATCAAGAGATCTCCCAGCTTCACATAGGGATCGGAATGAGTACCTTTCCTTGTCGCGATCCTTTCGGAACAGATACTGAGGTTCCGCTTCCATCGGGAAAGGGATCGGTCGGCGTCGACCCTCTTCGCCCTCTTCGCCTGCTCCGACGTGAGTGCGGAGGGGTGTTCACCGGAGGCGAGAGGAGGGGCGTGGATGGTGGAGAGGGGGGATTTGAGGGGCATGGATTCCGTGGAGAGGGAGATCGGGCGGAGACGCTTCGGCGAGCGGAGGAGCTCGCCTAGGGCTTTGGAGGAGGAAGCCATGGCTTCAGGATAAATAATTGGGTATATCTATTATGCATCATTTCCTATCCCTCGTTCCAAGGGTAACCATTTCTAAGTAACATTTTGATTGTATCTGCCCTTCGATCTCCTTTATCACTAGGCGATCATTTATTAAGGCCTTAACTGATGATCCCGATTGTTCCCTCACCACAATGAAGCCGACATCCGGAGTCTCACAGCCTAACCATACAATCAAAATACAAAGAATGGGAAAGATTACATGGAGACCATTATGAATTTAAATATTTAATTAAGTTTCCATGGCTTGAATATCTACTAATTCAGTTATTTCAACAATGATCTTTCGCACTGGTCAAGATTTTCCAATTAACGACCGCTTTTCTATAACACCAATTGTTGTTTTCGTTAATAGGCTTGCAATTCGATTGGTACCAGTCCAAAATATTTCATTCCTATGGGACCTGTAAATATATTCAGTATTGATTTTTATAATATTGTAGATATCTATTTATTTCTCGGACGGCCCACCTAAAATAGAGATGCTATAACAAATTAAAATTACGGCCCACCTAAAATAGAGATTCTATAACAAATTAAAATTTTAATACACGAACCCAATCGGCCGTTTTACTTGATAAATTTTTTCGATCCCATATTTGCCAACACTTTTAAAAAAAATACACAAAAGAAAAGGTAAATATTTGTCATTAATTTTTTTATAAATTTGCTTTTTATTTTTCTTTTCAATTTTAAATTCCTTTAAAGAGAACACTTACACACTGATGTGGTGATAAGGATTCACCTGTCACGTGTCAATTGATACCGTGTCAGTTAAAATCAAGACGATTAACGTCAGGGTTTACGGAAACAACCTCAGCTAAGGTGGTTGTATGTTTATCTCGGTCGACAAAGGCATAGGCCGAGCATATCACCCGGACTCGGTCGACAAAGATATAGGCTAAGCGGATCGCCCAGACGGTCAGATGAGCATATCACTCGGTTGGTGAGACAAAAGGACATCATGGGCCGGTCGGATGAATGAACAGACTAGTAGTCGGATTGTTTCGATCGACAGGAAAGCGAGCCGCTCGAACCACCCGTCCGGTGCAAGGAATGACATTACACAGGAGAGGAGAGAACACTCCATCTATCATTAAATATTAAGAAGCCAAGATAAAGAAGAACACTCCATCTATCATTAATGCACGGAAGTCAAGACAAAAAACCTTCCACTAATAATTAATATCATTAAATAAGGGCAGATAAATAATTACTAAGAAAGGTATAAAAGGGTACACTAAATATGAGGAAAGGCAAGATTTATATTGTAAAATACCGAAAAATGGTGAATAATCATAAAGAAAATTTTCGGAATTTTTAGAAATTTTTCGGGAATTTTTCGGAGCTCGTATGACGAGTTTACGGGGGATAAAAACTGAGCTTCGGGAAAGTCTGTTTGGGCTACCCCGTTTTAGCGAGGAAATGTTTGATTTTTTTTAAACATTTCCTTTTCTTTTATTCTTTTATTTTTCTTTTTTTTCTCCCCTTCGTTTCCTTTCTCCTCCGCCGAACCCACGCGCCCGACGCCGTCCCCAAACCGCCACCCAACGGTTTCCTCTCCCCCGCGTTCAAAACCCATCGGCCAAGGGTCTCGCTTCCTCTTCTCGCCCTCTCCCTCGCCGATCCCCTTCCTTCTCCTCTTCCCCTTCTTCCGTGAGCCCTAACCCCGGCCGACCCGCGACTTCCTTCTTCCCTCTGTGTAGCCACCGACCACCACAACCGACGTCGATCCCTCTGCCTTAGCGTCGCCGCCCTTCCCCTCTTCGGATCTACGCACTGACGCCGATCACCGGCCACAGGAACCCCAGCGCCGATTGCCACTTTGTCGCCCGATTTCCACCTCCCCCCTGCCCTCTTCCGTGCCCCAGTTCCTTACTGTCGAACCAACAAGGTGAGTTGGTTGTACTTGGAACACGTGGTTGCACTCTTGATTTCCCCCCTTCTGATCTGGTCCAGTAAGTGTAGGGTTTCGGTGGAACAGTGATCACGGCTGTGAGACAGAGGAAGGCTCTGTCGTGAAGTATTCCAACAGCAAACCTTGAATTCCAACACAAAGCACGACTGTGAATTGAGATAAGGGGTAGAAATTTGATATGTTTTGTAGTTAGACGATCATGTGTAGTTTGATTAGGGCGTTTGATTTGGAAGACAACAGGTCTACAACTTCGGCCATCATCTTTTGGGCTACGAACCCCTCCGGTTGCAAGCCACAACAACTACCATTAAGCTTGGTGAGTGCTAGGGATAAGTTGTGGCTATACTGGTTCTTCTCTTCATTTCAATTTTTTTTAGGGTTAAGTTAAGAGGTTATATTGGACTTGAGTTGGTTATCTTAAATTAGGTAGGTTGATGGTAATATGATTAGGGTTTTACCCTAATTTAGGGTTAGAGATTTTATTTAGCTGTTTATAAGAATTGTAGCTAAATAAAATATATTTATATTGGTGGCGCAGGACTTTGACGCGAGATGAGTATCTCGACGTCAGATTTGGACCAGATACGATCCTTTTATTGGAGGTGGGTACCTTGACTTATCTTTTGATATGGTTATTTGATATGCATAGTAGATTTTAACAAAGAGTAATAGTTATGTTTATATCTGCATCGGTATGTCATTATCTATTACCTGAGCATGCTTTAATTGTTACCTGTTTAACGTTCATGTTTATACCCTTCAGATTTCTTATGATCATAGAGGTAATGATATATCATGCCTTTTGATATACCGAACTAGGTTTTTATCATACCTTACCTGTGTACCTTAGATCTTCGGATTTGATCCATTGATGCTAGGGTACACATTTTATCTATATGGATAGGTTCAGGATATTGTCATGCTTAGTGTCATGCATCATCTCGCATGATTGCATGCTGCGCGATAGTCGGCTCCATTATTGTCACGCCCCGGAGGAGTCCCTGTCCGAAGAAATTTCGGCAGCATCTCCCCTGTACGGCGGACAATCTGAAACTTCCTACATATCCATATACCCCAGCCACATGCGGCTGGAATAATAACATTAAATAAAACACAACCACACAAACATCCACGCAGTTATATATAATCAAACAAAGCAGTAATACTCTGACTCGAAAACCACCCTACTCAACTACACTCGTAAAACACAAATCCGACAAACTTACCTCTTCTACCGTCCAGGCAGGCATGTAGTAGAGCAAATCTAAACCATACAAAAATCCATCAATCATAAGAGTCCATACAATATCCAAATCCTCAAACAGAATAAATCTAACACAGTCTAAATAACAAACCAAAAGATAAAAAAAAACAGCTTGTGGTCTGCAGGGGACTATCAACTGGAACTCTCTCCCGACAACATCAACCAGAAAAATAACAACAATAGAGGCGGGGTGAATCCAAAACTCAGCAGGTACAACTGATATACAAAGTAAGGAAATAACACCTAGCACTAATCATGCGTGCAGTCTCCTGATGTAATAAAGGTAAATGCAAACTGAAGTAAACAGAAAAATACTGTACTAACCAGGACCCGGGTATAAGGACAAACAGTCCGAGTGATATGGAAATCCTGTATGCATGTCAAACATAGGTATCCAAACAATATGCAACATATAAATGCAGCAAACACAAACACAAGCAATAAATGCATCATGCATATGATGCCAATGATGCGTCCTGGTCACCCCTGACGTCAGTCGATCATCTCACACAATAGTGAGGTCGAGTGGGTAGGGCTGTGACAACCGTGCACTTTGTCATCACTACTCCTGATGAGTGACCGAGTGGGCGGGATGCTGTCGGAGTACACCTATCCTCCTACCCCAAATCATAAATGGGAGAGCGCAATGCTCTCATCTCCCGGTACACGATGACGGGGAGGAATCCCTGCCGGATAACACGTTGTGTCACACTACCCATGAGCGGACCAACGGTGCCTAACAGAGTCCCTGCTGCAACACACTCTGCCTGAATCGACCACTAACCCATGAGTGGTGGTGTGTGCAGATCCATGTAACTGGCGATGTGCTCACAATAATAGAGCGAACTATCGCACAGCATGCAATCATGCAAATGGTGCATGGCACTAACCACAACATATCCTGACCTAATCCATATATTTATAAGTGCATCATAGGTCAACGAATCAAATCAAATCAAAGGTACACAAGGTATAAAACTTAGGTCCTGAACATGGTGAAGCATGGTATATCACTACCCCTATAAGCATGTATCAACAGGTAAGGAATACATGAGATGCAAAAAAAATAATCAATCAATCATGTAACAATTATCGGGTAGTGATTAACCGGAATAAATAAGAAACATAATTAATGCAACTTGTTATATTCACTACTATGTATATCAAATGACATAAGTCAAAAGTACCCGCCTCCGATAAAATGGTCCAATCCGGTAATCAAGATACTCGTCAAGATACCGTCTCGAATCAGAGTCCTGTGTTATCAACAAAAAGTCTAGTTTAGCTAATTCTATCATACAACAATTAGCCAATTACATTCCAAATCCAATTAAGAAATTCTAAATTGGATCCAACTAATCAACACAACCCAATTAACGAATCCTAATTAAATAAAATCAGTGGGTCCACTAGGGTTAGTTCCTTAACCCAAATCAACACCACCATCGAACATCTAGGGTTGGTTTCATTAACCCTATTTACACCATCAATCAAAATCAACTAACATATTTGATTGTATTCATTAAGCCTTACCTCTGGATCAAACAAAAGGAAGATCACAGCGATTAGTGCTCTCTCTCCAACAATGTCTGCAAAGGAAATCACCATATAAGGTCTACCCAGGATTTGATATAATTAACCCTATGCTTACATAACAAAAATAATACCAATAGCTCAAACCATCTAAATCATCAAATTCATCTTCCCAAACTCACCTCAACAGATTCCTAATTTTCCTCTTTTCAACGATGGCAGCAGATCCAATCAAATGCTGGGTGGTGACATTAGGTCAAGTTGCTGCCCAACAAATCAACATTTCTAAAATCAGGCGCCTAACATAGTTAAATGCCTAAATCCACAATGAATTCCTCAACTAAATAAGACTAAATCAATGTTTACCCTAAACTTGTGTCGGTAGCTTTCTTCCTGCCGGCATCTGATGACGAAGAAGGATGACCCGATAGAGAGGTCTCAGACACGGCTTGAAGGGCTTCGACAGATCTAGGGCAGATCAGAAGGGCTCTGCCCCACAGCAAAGAACTAAGCAGTGGTAAATGCGGCGGCGCTGAAATCTCCACGGCAAGGGGTGACGGGCGCCGGTGACTAGCTAGGCACGAGCACAGAGGAAGATGACCGGCGCTGCTCCGTGCGTCGCTGGCGACAGTGGCGACGGCAGTGCGGCCCGGCGCTAGGGCACAGGAGAAGAAAGTCTCGGCCGAGGAAAAGTAGGCGGACGGCGGCGCTGGCTCCGTGCGTCGCCGGCGACAAGGGCACCGAGACAGTGTCGCTGTGGTGGCGGCAATAGAAGAGAAGCCTAGGGCACAGCCGCGACTGGTGACAGACCTGGTGGCCGGCGCTCCTTTGCTGAGGACAGGGTGTCGGCGGTGTGCGGTCAGCGCTAGGGCTAGGCACAGAGGAGGCGACCGTCAGCACTTCTCCGGGCGCGCGTCGGCTGTGGCAGTGGAGATGGGCATCGCGAGGAAGGAGACAGATTCGGCGAGGATGAAGAGGAGGGGGACTGCTCGGGATCGGGGGAGGAAATTAGGGCTCGTGGGGAAAGAATAAGAAGAAAAAAGAAAAGAAAAAAGAAAAGAAAAATAAAAAGAAAATAAATATTTTCCTCATTAAAACAGGGTAGCCTAAACAGGCTTTTCCGGGTCCTGTTTTTATCCCCGTGAACTCATCCATACAAGCTCCAAAAAATTCCCGAAAATTTTCCAAAATTTCCGAAAAATTCCCTTATTAATATTCCCTATTTTTCCAATATTTTACATTCTCCCCCACTAATAAAAATTTGGTCCCCAAATTTCAGTATCTACCATCAGCAAGTACTAATAACAGGTAACAATAATAAATGTTGAACGGTAAATAAAATCACATACCTCAAGTGAAAAGATGGGGATATCGAGCTCGGATAGTATCCTCGAGCTCCCAAATAGCCTCCTCGTCTGAATGATTCTGCCATCCGACTTTAATCAGCCGGATAGTCTTGTTCCGCAACTGATGCTCTTTTCGGTCGAGAATCCGTACCGGAATCTCCTCATAAGTGACGTCAGGCTGAACTGGAACTGAGACACCTGTCAGCACATGCATCGGATCAGGTACGTATCTCCTCAGCATAGATACGTGGAATACATCGTGAACGCCTGCCAAGGACGACGATAGTGCCAACCAGTACGCTACTGCTCCAATCCTTTCCGAGATCTGGAAAGGTCCAATGTACCGCGGAGCTGGCTTACCTCTGAGGTCAAATCTCTTCACCCCTTTCGTGGACGAAACTCGCAGAAATACATGGTCGCAAATGGAGTACTCTAAGAGTCTCCAACTCGGGTCAGCATAACTCTTCTGGCAGTCTTATGCCTTTGACATCCTCCGTCTGATAGTGTGGACCACTCTGCCTCACACTGAGCTCTATGAGGTCCCAACAATTGGGCCTCTCGGATTCTCGTCCTGATTGACGACTGAGCAACTAGGGTAACAAGAATACCCTGCTCTGTCTGTCCTTGCTCCTCAAGGTCTAACTCGGAGAAACCCTGAATCAAGTCTGTGACCAAAACTCGGTGACAAGCTAAAGTCCTCTGGACTTCCGGCTAAGTGCATCAGCAACCACATTAGCTTTCCCGGGTGATAGCTAATGGTACAATCATAATCCTTCAGGAACTCCATCCATCTCCTCTATCGAAGATTAAGTTCCTTTTGAGTGAACAGATATTTGAGACTCTGATGGTCAGTGAGAATCTGAATGTAATATCATAAAGGTAATGCCGCCAAATCTTTAGGGCAAAAATAATAGCGGCCAACTCCAGATCATGAACTAGGTAGTTCTTCTCATTCTCCTTCAGCTGACAAGAAGCATAAGAGACTACTCTGCCGTGCTGCATCAGAACAACACCTAAACCCTGTAGAGAAGCGTCGGTGTAGAGTACAAATCCGTTCTCTCCAGAAGGTAAAACCAAAATTGGAACTGACACTAATCTCCGCTTCCGCTCCTGAAAGCTGATCTCGCAGTCCTCAGACCACGTGAACTTTACGCCTTTCCTGACCAGGCGTGTCAGTGACATAGCTATCCGAGAGAAACCCTCAACGTATCTCGGGAAATATCGAGTCAAACAAAGGAAGTTGCAAGCCTCTTCTATAGACTCCGTCTACTCCCAACGGTAACAACCTCGATCTCTTGTGGAACTACGGTATACTCCTACTGGTGATTGTGTGTCTCAAACATCTCACAGAAGACAACCAAAATACGCACTACTGATCTTCACATCTAAACGTTTCCATCGAAACACCTCTAGAACTATGCAAAGATGATGTGCGTGACTCACCGCGGATCCGAAATAGATCACATCATCGTCAACAAAGACAATGGAATCCGATCCAAACATCCTGGGAAATACCAAAATCATCAAGTCTCTGAAAACATCTAAGACTCTGCAAGACCTAATTATAAAACCAAGATACATAATGTCCGTATCACAGACGTTTCTAACCATAACATCCCTGACAATAAATCTGAAATATAATCACCAACAATACAAATCATCAAAGAATAGATCCACTAGTGTGAGAGCAACGCTCCATCACAGAAAACACCACATGTGTGGGAGCAACGCTCTACCACAAGAAATCCTCAATATGTGGGAGCAACTCTCCACCACAAATAATCCAAAATATGTATCCACAATAAATATGGGAGCAATGCTCCGCTACAACTAATCCGTAATATGTGGGAGAACAAACCTAAGTGCCCAAAGCACCTAACTATCTAACCAGAGACTATCTGGGGTCGCTCTACCACAGATCACTGTGGGCAGCCAAAGGTATAACAACCTAGTAAGCAAATCAAATCCATAGTCAACTCTATCATCATCCTAGTGGGTCGGTCACCCACTAATAGGAGAATTAGTTGACAGGGTAATACAACCAATAATATAATATACACACTCAACATTTCACATTCAACATAGGTAAAATCATAATGATGCTACCAACCATACACCTGACACACGTGCACACACCACATAGGTATGATCAACATAATCTTCCAATTATTATACACCAAACACACCCACAACTCAGGTATATTCAGTATGATACTTCCAACAATACATACCGAACACGTGTGCAAAAATCAGCATAGGTAAAATCAATAATACACCTCAAACAACACTCACATGACATATATACACATATGCCAAGAGTATAACCAACATATACTTCCAATAAAGCATACTAAACCCAGGTGCACTCACAAATCAAACATAATCAAAAAGATACCTCAGATACCACACTAAACACATATGTACATATCACAACTCAAATTAAATCGACAAGATACCTCCATCAAAACACCACAGATGTACTTATGCTACAACTCGAATTTAATCGACAAGATATCTTCAATAATACAATCAGACACGTACATCTAACTACATAGCTAAAAATTCACAAGGAACCTATAATAACCATATCAGAACATGTATACAAATACTACTCGCAAATGGCAGTCTATCACAGGACTCCTACAACACATGACAATCATATGAATAATCAACATACTTAACCCAATCAACCTAGCATTCCCTATGTTACCTTCCAAGTTATCCAACCAGGTACGTACAGTCAAAAATTAAAGTACCCTATGGAATAAGTTACATCGATCTTCTTAAAACTATCCAAGCTGACAATGGTATATGACTAAATCAATCCTTTCCACGTCAGTACCAAACATGTACTCAAAGGTGCTCTAGATACATAACTAAGCACAAATAATCTAAAGGTCCGAACCTCTAAAAATAGAGTATGGCAATCCTCTACTGATCAACCAACAAAACTAAATCATTCTTCTACTAACTAATCAAGAATACCTTAATCATCCACAAGCAACTAAGGTATATCAAACCATGACAACCCATCTCGACAAACGTAAATCAGTCTTCTACTGACCGATCTAATAAGAGTAAATCAATATTCACTAATGAAAATTAACTAAGATAAAATGGTATACTACAATATCAAATAACTAAATCAGTTCATGGGTCAATTCAACACTAATTACATCAACTCAAACTAGAAAATGTCAACCCACATAATGTCATATGTATAAATGTGTACGACCCAAAAGAAAAAGTCATAATTCAAGAACATCAAGATACCCTCATTTTTATCCTCAAAAATATCAGCCCATATAATATCAAATGAATAAGTCTCTACTCCCCATGAGAGCAAGTTAACATTCAAAACATCAATCATTATTTATCCACATAGTCCAATATCAGAGGAAGCAATTATCAATTTTTATCATCCTGTTAACTAACCACAACTAACCAGATTTATTAAAATCTCATAGGCACACTCAACCGTAAACTCTTTAGCACCCGATTTATCATCTGATCACCAACTATAATCATCAAACCTATGAATAATATACATGACACTCACTATGTCACCATCAACGACAACCCAAATAATAGATCATCAAAATATTTATCCACTAATAAATCATCAAAACAAATATCTAGTAATAGATCATCAGACAACCACATAACATTTACTCTCATAAATCAATAGAAATCAATATATCGGATACCCTAAACCTCAAAATATCATAAATCATGGATGATACCACTAAATTGTCACAATATCTGATCTCACAATATCCCTCAACCTCAAACCATTCTCAACAATGATCAAACATGATAACTCCCAAATGACCAATTTTCATCATATCGGGTATCCTAATATCCAAAAGATATGAGTATAAAAACTCTACTGGCTAAGTCAACAGGAATATATAGGTATCATCCACTACCCATCAAACAATATCAGAGGTTGGTATGTGCCTCCATCTCCTACTAGTAGTAATAGAAGCTGAAACTACTGATGGTATGATATGAAAAATCACCAGAGACTATAATCCTTGATCTCTATTAAAGTCAACCATGCTCAATGGCTAACCCATCACATGAAATATGTGCTACAACAACCAGACATATACTAAATAAAGAATGCTAATACATGTCATAAACTATAAAATTAAACATCATACCTATATGCCGTCTGGAGATGTTCCATCGCTGTCCAGTCCCCAACTTCTGACCTCAAAATTTCGAACATGAAAATCACCGAAAATTCATATAAATCTGAAACGGAGTCTATAACATATACATAATGAAAAATCCGTGAAATCCAAAATAAATACCCAGTTTGACTCGCAAACTTGGGTTAACAAAAAAAAAATCTAGAATACCAAAAGCAGGTATCATAACCTGCTCTGATACCAATAAATTGGTATCAGATAAATCTCGAAAATTCATAATACAATATACAAACAAGTATTGCCAAACTTGGCGCTCTGATACCAAGTAAACAAATTGGTATCAGGTTATCCCAAATATCCAAATTACGAAAACAAAGATCGTAAAACTTAAGCTCTGATACCACTAAATTGTCACGCCCCGGAGGAGTCCCTGTCCGAAGAAATTTCGGCAACATCTCCCCTGTACGGCGGACAATCTGAAACTTCCAACATATCCATATACCTCAGCCATATGCGACTGGAATAATAACAGTAAATAAAACACAACCACACAAACATCCACGCAGTTATATATAATCAAACAAAGCAGTAATACTCTGACTCGAAAACCACTCTACTCAACTACACTCGTAAAACACAAATCCGACAAACTTACCTCTTCTGCCGTCCAGGCAAGCATGTAGTAGAAGAAATCTAAATCATACGAAAATCCATCGATCATAAGAGTCCATACAATATCCAAATCCTCAAACAGAATAAGTCTAACACAGTCTAAATAACAAACCAAAAGATAAAAAAAACAGCTTGTGGTCTGCAGAGGACTAGCAACTGGAACTCTCTCCCGACATCATCAACCTGAAAAATAACAACAATGGAGGCGGGGTGAGTCCAAAACTCAGCAGGTACAACTGATATACAAAGTAAGGAAATAACACCTAGCACTAATCATGCGTACAGTCTCCTGATGTAATAAAGGTAAATGCAAACTGAAGTAAACAGGAGAATACTGTACTAACCAGGACCTGAGTATAAGGACAAACAGTCCGAGTGATATGGAAATCCTGTATGCATGTCAAACATAGGTATCCAAACAATATGCAACATATAAATGTAGCAAACACAAACACACGCAATAAATGCATCATGCATATGATGCCAATGATGCGTCCTGGTCACCCCTGACGCCAGTCGATCATCTCACACAATAGTGAGGCCAAGTGGGTAGGGCTGTGACAACCGTGCACTCTGTCGTCACTACTCCTGATGAGTGACCGAGTGGACGGGATGCTGTCGGAGTACACCTATCCTCCTACCCCAAATCATAAATGGGAGAGCGCAATGCTCTCATCTCCCGGTACACGATGACGGGGAGGAATCCCTGCCGGATAACACGTTGTGTCACACTACCCATGAGCGGACCAACGGTGCCTAACAGAGTCCCTGCTGCAACACACTCTGCCTGAATCGACCACTAATCCATGAGTGGTGGTGTGTGCAGATCCATGTAACTGGCGATGTGCTCACAATAATAGAGCGAACTATCGCACAGCATGCAATCATGCAAATGGTGCATGGCACTAACCACAACATATCCTGACCTAATCCATATATATATAAGTGCATCATAGGTCAACGAATCAAATCAAATCAAAGGTACACAAGGTATAAAACCTAGGTCCTGAACATGGTGAAACATGGTATATCACTACCCCTATAAGCATGTATCAACAGGTAAGGAATACATGAGATGCAAAACAAACAATCAATCAATCATGTAACAATTATCGGGTAGTGATTAACCGGAACAAATAAGAAACATAATTAATGCAATTTGTTATATTCACTACTATGTATATCAAATGACATAAGTCAAAAGTACCCGCCTCCGATAAAATGGTTCAATCCGGTAATCAAGATACTCGTCGAGATACCGTCTCGAATCAGAGTCATGTGTTATCAACAAAAAGTCTAGTTTAGCTAATTCTATCATACAACAATTAGCCAATTACATTCCAAATCCAATTAAGAAATTCTAAATTGGATCCAACTAATCAACACAACACAATTAACGAACCCTAATTAAATAAAATCAGTGGGTCCACTAGGGTTAGTTCCTTAACCCAAATCAACACCACCATCGAACATCTAGGGTTGGTTTCATTAACCCTATTTACACCATCAATCAAAATCAACTAACATATTTGATTGTATTCATTAAGTCTTACCTCTGGATCAAACAAAAGGAAGATCACAGCGGTTAGTGCTCTCTCTCCAACAATGTCTGCAAAGGAAATCACCATATAAGGTCTACCCAGAATTTAATATAATTAACCCTATGCTTACATAACAAAAATAATACCAATAGCTCAAACCATCTAAATCATCAAATTCATCTTCCCAAACTCACCTCAATAGATTCCTAATTTTCCTCTTTTCAACGATGGCAGCAGATCCAATCAAATGCTGGGTGGTGACATTAGGTCAAGTTGCTGCCCAACAAATCAACATTTCTAAAATCAGGCACCTAACATAGTTAAATGCCTAAATCCACAATGAATTCCTCAACTAAATAAGACTAAATCAATGTTTACCCTAAACTTGTGTCGGTAGCTTTCTTCCTGCCGGCATCTGATGACGAAGAAGGATGACCCGATAGAGAGGTCTCAGACACGGCTTGAAGGGCTTCGACAGATCTAGGGCAGATCAGAAGGGCTCTGCCCCACAACAAAGAACTAAGCAGTGGTAAATGCGGCGACGCTGAAATCTCCACGGCAAGGGGTGACGGGCGCCGGTGACTAGCTAGGCACAAGCACAGAGGAAGATGACCAACGCTGCTCCGTGCGTCGCCGGCGGCAGTGGCGACGGCAGTGCGGCCCGGCGCTAGGGCACAGGAGAAGAAAGTCTCGGCCGAGGAAAAGTAGGCGGACGGCGGTGTCGCGCGGGCACCGAGACAGTGTCGCTGTGGTGGCGGCACTAGAGGAGAAGCCTAGGGCACAGCCGCGACTGGTGACGGACCTGGTGGCCGGCGCTCCTTTGCTGAGGGCAGGCGGCCGACGGTGTGCGGTCAGCGCTAGGGCTAGGCACAGAGGAGGCGACCGTCAGCACTTCTCTGGGCGCGCGTCGGCTGTGGCAGTGGAGATGGGCGTCGTGAGGAAGGAGACAGATTCGACGAGGATGAAGAGGAGGGGGACCGCTTGGGATCGGGGGAGGAAATTAGGGCTCGTGGGGAAAGAATAAGAAGAAAGAAAAAAGAAAAAAGAAAAGAAAAAGGAAAAGAAAAAGAAAATAAATCTTTTCCTCATTAAAACAGGGTAGCCTAAACAGGCTTTTCCGGGTCCTGTTTTTATCCCCGTGAACTCATCCATACAAGCTCCGAAAAATTCTCGAAAAATTTCCAAAAATTCCGGAAAATTCCCTTATTAATATTCCCTATTTTTCTGGTATTTTACAATTATTGTTGAGCACATCGCCAATTACATGGATCTGCACACACAACTACTCATGGGTCAGTGGTTCTTATCAGTCAGGGTGTGTTGCAGCAGGTGCTCTATCAAGGGCTATGTTGGTCCACTCATGGGTAATGTGACGCAGCATTATAGCAGGACAAAGATCCCTCCTCTGGACTTGCTCAGGGAGATGAGAGCATTGAGCTCCCCGACTTATGATTTGGGGTAGGAGGATAGGTGTACTCCGATAGCATCCCGTCCACTCGGTCACTCATCAGGAGCAGTGATGGCAGAGTGCACAGTTGTCACAGCCCTACCCACTCGGTCTCACCATCGTGTGTGAGACGGCTGACTGGAGAGTAGGGGTGACCAGGACATGTCATTGGCATCATACGTATTGATGTATTTATTGCTTGTGTTTGCTGTACTTGTATACTGCATATTGGATGGATGCATTTGTTTGACATGCATACAGGATTCCTATTCCTCTCGGTTGATTATCCATACATCAGGTCTTGGTTAGTACAGTTTTCTCCTGTTTATTTCAGTTGCATTTATCATTCTTATATCAGGAGACTGTACGCATGATTAGTGCTAGTTGTTATTTTCTTACTATGCATATCAATATTACCCGCTGAGAAGTTGACTCACCCCGTGGTTATTATTATATTTCAGGTTGAGGTTGTCCGGAGAGTTCCAGTCGCTAGTCCCCTGCAGATCGCGAGGATGTATTTTTATCTTTTGATTTTCTTATTGTACTTTTTAGACTTGTTCTAGTTTTGACACTTGGATATTGTGTTATCTTGATTGTCGATGAATTTTTATTGGATATGTTTTGCTACATGACACCTGGATGGCAGAAGAGGTGAGTTCGTTGTGATTTTGTATTTTATGGGTGTAGTGGAGTAGGATATCGGATTTAAGCTTTATGGGTGTAGTTGAGTAGGATTTTTTAGATGACTTTTCTTTATCGTTACATTAGTGTAGTTTTACTATTAAACTGCGTGGTGATTGCTTATTTTTAAATATGTATGTTCCGGCTGTGTTGGCCGAGGTATCTGGATGATGTAGTAAAGTTTCATATTGTCACCCGTACAAGGGAGATGCTATCGGAATTTCTTCTAGCAGGGACTCCCCCGGGCGCGTGACATATATTTTTCTCAAATACTCATTATCTCTTATTGATTCTGACTTGAGCGTCGGAAAACTAACACCAGAGACCTCTTTCCTGATTTTAATTTTATTTTACAAGATTGAAGTCCTCATCCCATCAATAATCATCCTATCCTGGACTTTTCAACTTTCTTCATTTGGACAAGATCACACACCAAATCAATTCTTACCTATTTTATTTTATTATTGCTAATCTATGTGCGGTGGTAAGAGAAAAAAAAAGGATTAATTGACCCAAATCAACTCTTTCCTAGCAACTTTGCTCTAAGATACGGTGGGCAAATTCAGTGGGAGTAGATGGCGTGTTGTTGTGCCCTTTAATTATTTAATAGAATCAATAAACACAATTTTAAAAATTAGTTGGCGAGAAGGACGGCACGGGAAGGGAGCCGACGAGCTCGGTGCGTCCAAAGGACGAAAGAGATGCGGAAGAGTACACCGGTGGACGAGAAGAACATACACGATGTTCGAGGGACGAGAAGCCGGAGCGGAAGCCTGCTTGAGGAGAAGGTCGAAAATTGGGTTTGGGTGAGCCCTATTTCAGTTGATCGAAATCACTCAAGCGATCGGAGCTTCGGAAGAAGAAAAGGAGTTAAAAGGAGCTGGAAAAGCAAGCTTAAGGCGCCCTCAACGTAGTGTTGAAGGCGCCTTCGTCACTTCAAGCGGAAGGGCGCCCTCTATAGTGTCCAAGGCGCCCTCAAGACTATTGAAGGCGCCCTCGACCAGTCAAACTTGACCATTTACGAGTGGATAAAAGTTTATCCACTCGCCTAGCCTTGGAGGCGCCCTCCACCCCTTGGGAGGTGCCCTCAAGCCTTTAGATAGAATTTTCAGGAACTATAAAAAGGCCCTTGGAGATAGGAAATAATCAATCAACTCTTGTACTAACTTCTTAGCAACTCTTAGAGCTTTCAATGTGTAAAAGACTTCTCTACCTTCAAAGAAGGAGATTCTTAGTGAGCTGTTCAACCGCCTTGGATTAACAACCACTCAGGTTGTAACCAAGTCAAATCCCTGAGTCTTCTTTAGTTCTATTTATTATTTTATTATTGTTACACTTAAAGAGTTGCAAGATCGAGGAGGGTATCGTTTTCTTTTTTAGGTAATTCACTTCTCCCCTCTTGTCGGCCCGTTACGCCAACATATGATACTTCTGACAGACCAATTGTGAAGCTGCGTCGAGATAGTCCGATCGACTCTTGTATTTCTTGAGCTTTGGAGGGTTCGACGTCTCTAATTGTTATCTGGTCGGGAAGTCCGACCGCTCAGGAAAGCGAACGAAAAAGTAGTATTCCCTCTAATGTTTATTGGAGGATGACATCTTATCGAAAAAGACCAAGCCCACTCAGTCTTGGAATAAGAAGGTCCCCGGCTCGAAAAATTTGGAATAATAAAAATAATGAAAGAGCCGAGGAGTAAAGGGAATGTCATGCAGACGGAATAGAATGACGACCCCGCATAGCATCTGAAAGGAGTTCGACATTAGTTGATGGAGAGAAATACGGAAATATTTACAAACAGTAAAAAGAAAGGGTGGATCGAGAATCACAGACCGACAATAAATTGGTCCCTAAAAAATGTTACAAAGTCGGGCGGTTCGTTCGAATAGTCAAAGGCAGAGGGTAGACCAATTTGGTAGTTAGGCGGAATTCCTAAAGCATCTCTTAAACTCTCAACATCGCCTTCGTTCAACCTGGACTCAAGGGATGTATACCAGAGCCCAGGGACAGAGGTAGGAGGCTGTGAGGAGCTTGCCATGAGATATAAAGTCGATAGGAAACCAAGAAGTTCGATTGAGAAACAACACTACGAACACTGAACATATTCGATTGAAGGGAAGTGGAAGCTTACTAGGAAGATTGCAAAAGTTTGCCGGAGAAGACATAGGAAGATTGCTAAAGATTGCAGGAGAAGACGTAGGGCACAGTGACGCTGTGATGCTCACTAACAAAGATGACAACAATAAGTGAGGAAATCAGAGAAGCAAGGCAGATTATAAACTTCGCGGCTGATCGACTTCAACCGTTTGATCCGGCAATACGAAAACCTAGAAGCAGATCCAACCATTAATTTTGAAACGACGCACATCATGTGACAAGCGGATATCTACCTGTCACATCGGGCATGCGGCGGCAGTGGTGACCACGTGCCATTCGGTCATCGGGAGCATTTAACGAGCTTAATTAAAAAGGGGATAGCCGCGTGCTCTGCCATATCTATCAAGGATTTGCACGGACTTTAGAGATTTGGATGACATCAGCCTAAACGACGCTTGCGCGAGGAGAAGAGAATTTATCAAGTGTTGCTGCTCCTCTTCTCGATTGGCGCGAAAAATAAGCCATGGACTGATCAATTGACCGATTATAGTCCAAGCGGACATTTGGGTCGATTAGCTTCAGAGTTACCTAAGACACAGCTTGTTCAATCAGTCGGACTTATAGTCTCCTTCGACTAGACTTGAAGGGAGGCTTGTGTGATGCGGTAATAAGGGTCCACCTGTCACAAGTCAGTTGATACGGTGTCGGTCAAAGTCAAAGCTGTCAACGCCGGAGCTTACGAAAAGAATCTTAGCCAAGGTGGCTATCTGTTTATTCCAGTCGGCAAAGGCATAGGCCGAGCGGATCACCCAGACCCGGTCGGCAAAGATATAGGCCGACCGGATCACCCAGACGGTTAGACTAGCGGATCACCCGACTAGTCAAACGAAAGGGCATCATGGGCCGGTCGGACAAATGAACAGACTAGTAGCCGGATTATTTCGGTCGGGAGGAAAGCGAGCCGTTCGGATCACCCATCCGACGCAAGGAATGACATTACACAGAAGGGGAGAGAACACTCCATCTATCATTAAATATAAAGAAGCTAAGACAAAGAAGTGTTGGAGTGTATACTAAAAGCCTAGCTTTTGTAAACATTTATTTGTTAAAATAAAAGAATCACATTGGTCAATATCTGCATTTATTTATTAAATGTAATTGTTCAATTAATTTATATAGTAGACAACATGGAGTGTGGTGTCACACTCAGAAGATCATGTCGTCGGTTCTCTATAAATTATAAACAGTTGCTCGCGACTAAGATAGAAAGGAACAAACTATTAGTATAATCGTAGTGTAATTAAGTATTAGTTTATCTTGACTAATAAATTACACTAATACACTTTAAGTGTATTGAGTAGGATCATTTAGGTATGTTCTTTTTGTACTGACTTAGTAAAAGAACTAAACCTTAGTTATTATGGAAGTGTGTACTCTTAATCCTAATATAACAACAAGCACATATATTTAATATTTATTTCTTTGATTTATCAAAGAGTGAGGTTTAGCTCGATAAATCAATATGTCTGATAAGTTGGGAAATGATATTACTTATAGTGTGTGTTGTTGATTATAGAAGAAATCTGTGTCCTAGTTATCTAGGTTGAGAATGCCCCCAAGAGGAGCTCATAAGGATTGTCATGTTAAACCCTGCAGGTGGACCTAGTCCGACATGACAATAAAGTTGAGTGGTACTACTCTTGGAGCTAGATATTAATTAAGTGAGTTGTCAGTAACTTACTTAATTAGTGGGCATTCATAAACTTAAACACAGGGAGACTAACACACTCATGATAAGAAGGAGCCCATAATGTAATTTGGGATTGGTGCGGTAGTGCGGTAATAACTCTCTAGTGGAATGAGTTATTATCGATGAACTTGAGTTGTGTGTTCTGGGCGAACACGGGATACTCAAGCTCATCGGAAGGCCAAAATCAATTTCTCCTCTAGGTCCCTGTCGTAGCCTCATTATAGCCTCAAGTTCATCCAAATGTAAGGCTCTTCTTGGTGTCCAAGAAGGGGGCCGGACCATTGCTTGGTGACCAAGCAATGGCCGGCCACATCCTCTTGAAAGGGGCCGACCCTATAGCTTGGTGACCAAGCTTGCAGGGGCCGACCATAATAATTCAAAAAGGGAGGGTTGTTTTGAATTTTTAAAATCTTCTCTCTGTAGAAAACTATAAGTTTTAAAAGAGAGATTTTATTTTTTAAAACTTTCCTTATTTGAATTATGTCACATGTTTAAATAGAGAGTTTAAAAGATTTTAAAACTTTCTTTTTTTAATCATCCTCATGGTTTAAGAAAAAAAGGGAAAAGAAGTTTTAAAATTTAAATTTTCTATCACCATGTTAAAAAAGGAAATTTTATAAGAGAGTTTTTAAATTTTAAAACATGGTTTTAATTTTTAGAAACTTTCCTTTTTTAACTTATACTTTAGGAAAAAGAGCTTGTAAATTTTATAAGAGGATTTCTTCTTGTAAAATTTTTAAAAAATTATTTTTCCTTTCCTTTTAATTGTGGCCGGCCACCTTACTTGGTGCCCAAGCAAGGCCCGACCAATAGGATTAAACTAATCTCAATCTTAAACCAAATAGGATTGATCTCAACCATTGATTGGTGATTGATTCAATCAAGAGGAAAGAAAAGGAAAAATAAAAAGGAAAAAAAGAAAAACTCTTGGATGATTTTATTTTTTGTAAAAGGTTTTTCCTTATTTGCCTTGGGCAAGTAATATAAAAGAAGTGGTGAGGGGGCTTCATGAGACACAACTCTTATTCTTTTGCTTGGGTGATCTCTTGGTGGCCGGCCCTCTCCCTTCTTCCTCTCTCTTTGCTCTCTTCTCCTTGGTGGTGGTGGTGGCCGGATTTTAGAAGAAGAAAGAGGAAGCTTTTGGGTGGTGTTAATCTTGGAGGATCGTCGCCCACACGACGTCCAAGGCGAGACGAGGAATACGGCAGAAGATCTCGAGGTCGTTAGCTTACAAAGAGAAGGTATAACTAGTAGTTTTCTTCCGCATCATACTAGTTATTTTTCTTTGTGTGAATTCTAAATACAAGAGACAATTAGATCTAGTTTATCGAATTTATTTTTCGATTTTGTGTTTTCTTCTTTTTCGAATTTGTGATTCGATTGTTCCTTTTGATTAACCTAGAGTTATTTAAGGAAATAAATATTAGCTTTTCTTAAAAGGCTTTGCCTAGGCGGTGGTGGTTGCTCCCATATCCAAGAAGGCCATGTGACTTGCCATGCAGTCCTGGAAGTCAATTTTGGAAATTAATATTTATGGAATTAATAACCTAGGTAGATTTGAATCAATAGTGTTAAATTCCGCTTACGATTCAAATGTAAACCATTAAGAACAGATAAGTTAAATTTGGAATCAATGATGTTAAGTTTCGTCTGCGATTCCTTATTTAACTTCTAAAGAATACAATAGGTTATTTAAGGAAAGGTTCGACACTTGTACAAAAATTTTTGTATAGTGGAACCGGTACGTTTTCCTAAGATTAACCAACAAGAAGAACACTCCATCTATCATTAATGTACAAAATTCAAGATAAAAAAACCTTTATCTGATAATTAATATCATTAAATAAGAGCAAATAAACGATCACTAAGAAAGATATAAAAGGATGCACCAGGTATGAGGAAAGACAAGATTTATCTTTTTCTCAAATACTCATTCTCTCTTTTGATTCTGTCTTGAGCGTCGGAGGGCCAACGTCAAGGACTCCTTCCCTGATTTTAACTTTATTTTATAATATTGAAGTCCTCATCCAGCCAATAGTAATCACATCCTCAACTTTTTAACTTTCTTTATTCGACAGGACCACACACCAAATTAATTCGTACCTATTTTATTTTATTATTGTTAATCTATCTACGGTGGTAAGAGAAAAAAATGAGGATCAATTGATCCAAATCAACTCTTTCCTAGCATCTTGCTCTATAATGCGGTGGGCAAGTTCAGTGAGTAGATGGATGGCGTGCTCTTGTGCTCTTTAAATATTTAATAGAATCAATAAACACAATTTATTATATTACATGAAAAACCGATGGATGCCCCCATAACACTCCAAGACACCAATTAATTTCCAATTTGTTCGACTGAATTGATTGACCACGGCGGCGAATGCTAATCTATGAAAAAATTTTATAGGACATTAATCAACTGAATATATAATACCCACTTAAAAAATTTTAAAAAAAAATAGAATACCTACAGATTAACAAGTGAGCTGAGAGTCGAATATATTGCATATGAATTTGTTTACATGTAAAATTGTGCACAAATATTTCTGCTAATATAACGGCCACCCAAAGGAAAATAACAGTTCATGATTATAGCAAAACTAGTTTTTTTTTTTCTGGGTGTTTTTTGATATTTGATTTTCCATATCTGCCGATCGATTAGTTGCAGGAGTCGACACGGAATGCTTGCGAAGTCACGTTCCTCAAACCCAGCGCCGAGCGGAACAGCCCGTTAACGGCGTTAGATAACTCATCCAACGCTTCCGTTAATCCGCCCGTGGCTTTCTCCGTGCTTTCCACGTATTTCCGTAACGTCGTCTCTGTATTCTCGTCGTCACCGTCTGTTGAGATCACGTCCGTCAAAGTCTTAACGGCGGCCTCAGCCGCATCCAGCTCCGCGGCGAACCTATCGCCGACGAGCTCGCACGAGATCGCGGCGGCAAGGTCGTTGTACTCTTTCGCCCAGGGCAGGTCGGAAGGGACACTGGCGGGGGTGAGCTGCTCGCTGCCGCCTAGGACGGCGACCAGGATGCCAGCGATCAGGGAAGAAACCGCCTCCACCGCGTAGATCACCCTCCGGGCGATCGAGATCTTTCCTCTTGGGGGGTTGGCTGGGGCCAGGGATCGCACAAGGCCGACGATCGACGGCTTGATCGAGCGACGGGCGCAGGCGGTCCACTCCACCAGCGAATCCCGCGCCTTCCGTAGCCTCTCGGCGTCGCGGCCGCCGTCGGAGGTGGCGATGGCGTGGATGGCAAAGCGGAGGTGGAGGCGGCGGCGCAGGAGGCGGTCGATCTCTGCGGAGGCGGCGTTGCAGATGTCGAGGAGGACGACGCCGGAGTCAAGGTAGCAGGCGAGAGTGGCAAGGTCAGAGGAGGAAGCGGAGGAGTCAGCCAGGAGGGCGGCGGCGGCGTCGAGGATGAGGGCGAGGACGCGGACGGCGCGAGCGAGCCAGGAGAGGGAGGAGGCATCGCGGAGCAGATCTGCGAGGCGGGCGGCGACTGTGTCTTCGAAGGGAAGAGCTAAGGACCCCGGAGGCGACTTCGGCGGAGACGAAGCGAAGAAGGGAAATCGTCGGCGGGCGGAGGCGTCCTTGTGCACAAATAACATGGCGGAAAAGTCGACGATCGGAGACTTGAGATGGAGAAGAAGAAGAAGCACAGAAATTATTTAGGGCTCAAATCTTAATCCCAAGAGAGAAGAAAGAGGCGAATATAAAAAGGAAAGCACCTGGCGACTTGGGTCGCGACTTAAGCGCCGAGTACCGATGAACTCGATCGATTTGGGCGAGAGGTGTCACACGTCGTAACTTGATTCGGTACGGAAGAAGAACATGGAGAAGCCCGACGCAACTTTCAACCGGTGCAGGTATAGTAGTACGTCACTGCGGCCGGGCTCGCGCGTTCAACCAGTTCCATAGCAGGTGCGGTTTCGAGTAACACTTTTACGGTCCTTCGCTATTTCGCTATTAGTATCTACGATATCTATTAAAAGACCATTTGTGCATTTCATTAAGAAAAACACTCTTTAATAAAGGAAGTCTCATCCCCTAAACAAAGTATAATCACAATTATTCATAAATTACACCCATAGCCTACAAAGCACGCAAATATCGAATAAATTATCATAAAATATACTCTGCGCTATGATTGGAGAATGATGTGGGTCCGGGTGGGGAAGGATCGGTCACGTCTCGACAAAATGGTGGCAGGTATTGTAATTGAAATGCAATATCTACTTAATCGTCGGATTATGATATCTCAATTAAACCATAACATCTAATAACAAACTGCAATATCTACTTATCGTCAAATTATGACATCTCAGTCACTAATCCCAAATTAAATTCTTCCAAGTTGCCACGTCGGCCACCCGTGCCACGGTAGGGAGGAGATTAATGAAGTGCCGCGGCACGTGCAGGGAACGAACTTGCGGTTCTCGGCGGGTTCGCTGGCTATTAAGCCGGCGCTAGTTCGGCTTTTTTTTTTCCCTTCTCCGCTTGTTCTTTCTCTTCCACCTTTTTTTTCCCGTATATTTTCATTTTCAGGATGAATTCTTCGAATTAAAGTTGAAGCAGATAGAATTCATGAGATTGTGGGAATGTTCTCCACAGGCTTTCTTGAACTGTGAACACTTGTTCTAATCTCTGTAAGTTTAGAGGAGTTGATAGTTCAAGAAAGGCCCTTGGAAAACATGACCAATCTTTTCAAGTTCAACTTCTTTTCCCTTCTTCTTCTTCGTACTTGTTTTGTTTTTCTGAAAAAAGAAACTGAGGATCTGATTGCTCGATGAGGATTTTAACTGAGGAAGAAGAAGAAGAAGGAACAGAGATGCCAAAGTTGACGTTTGAATCTTTGTTGATGTTTTGCTAATTCTGAATTTGGACTTTTGCTTGAATTCTTCTTGGAAAAAACTTGATGGGTCTGCTGAATGACATTAAATTTTGATGGCAGTACAGAAATGCAATTTCAGTGTATATAGGTATTCAATTGCCTGCTGTCTATTAATTAATTATATGCTAAATTTGGTCATTTTATATCCTTATCACACATGGCTTTCTGAAAACAAGAAGAGGATGATGAACATATATAGTTTTAATGTTCTCTGCGTGAAAGGATTTAATGTCGATGTTAATTAACTGAGTTTGAGTTTTCCTGTGAATGGATTGTTTTTAACAATCAAAAGTTCTTCAGATTTAGTTTTTGCACCTTTTTACATGTACTTAAACAGATTTTACTACAAAGACACGCTTGAAATGTCGTCGATCGATCGAGGTTCAAGGGCACTTGCGCCGGCCGCCGTGGGTGGTGATGTTGGCGTAATAGGGACAAGCCTCGTAGTTGCCGGACGTCCCCGGCGGCACGCAGTTGCAGCGGCCGCAGCACGTCCCGCACGCTCTCCCGCACAGTCTCGGCCTCGACGACAGCTTGCACCGCTTCCCGCACAACCCTCCACAGTCTACTGATCCACCACCACCAGTAAGCTCCTCGCTCCTGCTGATCTGCGACGATCTGCCTGCAGCGTTTTCAGTATCCATGAGCTGCAAAACACTTCAAATAGCTCCATCAGTACGTCAATTCAGAAACTAGTAACTTTCTGTAAATTGGCGAGGAGATTAGCTTAGACAATACCATTTCAGATCCTGAAAGACGAAGAACAAACAAGAGCAGAAGAAGAGGAAGAAGAAGACGAGGTGCCATTAACAGAGAAGTGCTCTGGATTGGGAGTATCAGTGATGGAGGAGTGCAATTTATAGAAGAATTAAAGTGTAGAGTTCACGTGCAGTTGAATGACTGACGGCAGCTGAATGGAGCGCGCACACACAGACACGAAGGTTCTACTTAGATCACTGGTGCTTGATCTGCCATTGTTGTGTGGAGGTGCTTATGGTGGAGTACAGCTATAATGAATGGATTGGTGGCTTTCTCATCTCCCCAAAGATCATTATCTGCTAGTTTTTTTTTACTTGGATACCCACAGGAAGTGTTGATTGTCGGATTATGGGATTGGAAATCAGTGGCTAGCTCCTGCTGTATCAAGTGGGATGGGATGATCGAAACGAGGAAGACATGGACGAGTGCCTCACTGATGATGGCTCCTCTGTTATAGTATCTTACCTAACTTTTCTTCCACTATGGATGCCTCACTTCCTCATCTAATATATTGATTTCATTTTTTTTAATAAAAATATAAATATAAATATAAATATAAATTGGTAGATTTTAAAAATTCTGTAAGGAATACTATTACAGTCGGAATTTTCTTTCTAATTTACTTTTGTAAATTGATCTTTACATTATACTCTATACCTCATGAATCATTTTTTAATTAGGTTTTTAATATCATCAACTAATGATTATATATTATTTATATAAGAATTGAATTTATGAATAAATCATAAATATTATTTTATACACTTATATTTGGATTTTATGCATTATTACGGTTGCAAGAACTATCGAGACTTCCAATGTTGCCTAATTATACGATTTGTGATAATTGATACATTGTGTTAGTCTTCGAGTATAATTTCTCTATTATGTTCTTGTTTTTTTTCCTATTATGTTCCTTTTGTAGAATTGAGACGTGCTAGAGGGGAAGGAATATCACTCGCGAGTTTTTCATACTTTTCATAAAAACTATCGGAGATAAACACAACGGAAAATAAATGGAAGAAGAAAAGCAATGCTGATACTTTTGATTTTATTTGTTTCAGAGCCTTTGACGACTCCTACTTCAAGACTCACACTCGTTGAGTGTTTACTTTGGACAATTCACTATCAATTCGAAATATTACAAAACTGAGTACAACAGATTTATAATTAAAGTAATACAACTGAAAGTTATACTGACAACAACGGTATTGAAATTGAGAGCTTCTAATTGTCGGAGTAGCATTACGACTTCGTTGGATCATCTTTAGAGCAGGGCATAGGAGAAAGATCGCGAAGATGAGTTCTATATCATACTCTGCTCATGAAGTCCTTTTATGGGTTGTTGAAAGCGCATTCAATCCCATTGAAGATGCCTCCAACTCGAATCCTTATCCCCAAATCTGTGGAGTCGATAAGTCCCACATTCTGCGAACTTTATCCCTTCGAAGGCGCCTTCAAGCTCCTGGAAGGTGTCTTCCATCCCTAATCCAAGGTGTTTTCAGACACTTGGAAAGGGCCTCCAACTCCCTCCTACGCGAACCTTTAGCTAAGGCACCTGAGATGCCTCCAACACTATTCATCCGAGCATTTCCTTGTGCATCTCCCTTCCTGCAAGACATATTAATCCACAATTAAAATATACTCTACAAAACAAAGTTAGCACAATAAAATATGAATAATAAAGTAGTTGATAGTTTTCAGACTATCCGGTTCTGACTTTCGAATTTCCTGGAAACCCTAGGTCAAACCGACGTTCACTGTTCCCTCAACGAGGACCGCGTCCTCATCTACTCCTCTCAAAAGAAATTACCTTTTGTCGAACCGGTCTTTTAGACCTACTGGACTTTTGCTTAATGTTCAAGACTTCAGGACTTCATGTTGAACCTCCGCTCCACGACCCGTCCAGACTTTCACCTGATCCGCGACCCCCAGGATTTTTACTTAGAGTCCTCGACTCTAGGATTTCGCCCAAAGTCCTCAACCCGTCAAGACTTCGCCCAGTCCACTGGACCAGGACTTCGTTGTCTAACCACAGTTAGGACTTTCCATAACCTAGACTTACCGCCCCCTAGGATCTAGGATTACCTCCCCCTAGGGTTTTCCACTTGTCTAGAATCCACTAGGACTTTTACCGAAGAACACTTAGGACTTTCCTGCAAGCTCATTCATACTTGTTAGACAACAAGTAACCTTAACTTTAAACCCTTTGCCATTATCAAAATACATGTTCGATCGTCTGGTGCTCCCTGCACCAACATCTTTTGCCTCCCTAATCATTTATTTGCAAGTTCTCTTCAGTAATTTGTTATTTTAAATTAAGAAAAAGGTCTATAAGCATCCATATTGATTTAATCGTTAATATATATTATCTATTCAAAAAGCATAGGGCATACATCCCACATACTCATTATATTACTACCTTTTAATTAATACATACATATTCATTTTAAAATTAATACTCATTATTTATAAATCTCATTGTTCATTCATTTATTTTATTCTTTATACATAAAATTATTTTTTTATTTTTTTCATAAAAATTATACATTAATGGCATTCAAAGAATTTAATGTTATTAATGTAGGATCGTTTGCATGTGAGATGGGGTGAATCACATGTAATTTAAAATCTTGTTTTTCTTGTTTTAAAAAGACTTGTCAAAAGTTAGTGTGTAGCGGAAGACAACAAATTAAGTAAGACAAAAATAAAAGAATCAGCAGACAATTGGTTGCTTGGTTCGTACCCCGACGACTACTACTCTAAAGCTCATGTTCTCTCGGAACATATCTAACAGACAATTCACTAAAAATTGAACCTCGAATACAGTTGAAGAAAGTGTAACATGCTACACTTTCTTATGTGAGAACATTAGTAAATGACTTAAAATGTTATTAACACTTAGATTAGTTGAATATCGTATCTCGAGATTGGTATCGTTCTATCTGCGACAGTTGGGCATAGAAAAGTCGCAACACAATATAGCAGGAAGACGACGCAGCAGAATGAGCTTGAAATCTTATGAAGAATTGGTGAAATGAGTTGTGGTCGAACCCTTTAGAGGCACCTCAGGAGCACCTCCATCAACTCTGATCTAATCCCTAAGTATTCAACATTTATCTATGTTGGTCCCTTTGGAGGCCGACAAGAGAGGAGGGGTGAATTGCCCTATAAAAAATTAACACAAACCTTTCTCAGATATTCAACTAATTAACAAGCACTTGTAATCAAAACAAAACGAGACTAATGAAAAGAAATCATACACAGAGGGTTTACTTGGTTTGTAATCGAGGATTTCTAATCCAAGGAAAGGATGACACACTATCTGATGATCTCCTCTAGGCAGAGTAGCCTCTTACAGCGTTGATAGCACAATAAGAAAGAACAGAATTGAAAGCACTAGATTACAAGTTGATTGAAAAGACTGTATAGATCAGTGCTATATTTATAGCACTGTTCGGGGCCCCCTGAAGACCTAGTGCCTCGTCAATTTCTTGACAAAACCGCATAAAGAAATTACATGTTTAATTTCCTTGCTGAAAATGTTAAGTCTAATTTTAATTTTTTAAATTAAGCAAGTTTTTGGAATCCAATAGAGGTTCCTTCCTACAGGGTTAATCAAATATTTTCTAGATATATAGGCTTTTGATATTTTTCTGATTTGACTTTGATAAAATCTATAGTACCAATTTAAACCTCTATAATTTCTAAAAGTAGAAATATTTGAGCAGGTAGAGTTTTTCAATTTTTCTATTTCTTCTTTTAATTTTTCATTTTCAAGTTTAATCTTATCAAAATCCTCTAATAGATATGATTTTGCTAAAGTTATTTTTATTTCTAAGTTTTCATTTTTTAATTCAGTATTTTTACTTTTTAATTTGAACATAGACTTAGCCATAGCCTTAATACCGAAATAAAGTTAATCAGGAGGTAAGAGGCATACCTCACTTACCATATCGGACTTGAAACCTAAATCTCCTCCTGCTTCACTACATTCATCTGAGGTCTCTCCCTCTTCATCCATGCTCGGTTCTGATGTACTTTGCCCTTCATAGTTTGCCATCAGTGCTATCCTGACATATTATTGAATCTCGGACTCAGATGATGAAGTGTCGTCCCAAGTGACTTTTAGAGTCTTGTGCTTCTTGGGAATCTTGCCTTTGTCCTTCTTTAGTTCTGGGCAATCCTCTTTTATGTGTCCTTCCTTTTGACACTGGTAGCAACAAACCCTTCTTCTATTTCTTGGGTTCTTTTTATTCTGCATTTCTTTAAACTTATTAGATCTAAAAAACTTTTTAAAATTTCTTACCATATACGCTTCCTGATCCTCTTCTGAGTTTAACTCGGGTTCATCCTTATTTGTTGTGTTTAGTGTGATCATCTGGCTTGATTCCTTTGTTGTCCCTGCACACCTGGTTTCATGTAATTCAAGAGTAGAAAATAATTCTTCTAAGGTACTTACCTCCAGGTCCTTTGAAATGTAATAGGCGTCGATGATTGACGCTCATTCTGGAGTTCTGGGAAACGCGTTGAGTGTGTAGCGTATGGTGTCCCAGTTGGTTACCGCTTCACCGAGGTTCTCGAGACCGGTAATTAATTCCTTTACCTTCGCATGTAGATCGGTTACCTTCTCACCTTTTTCAAGACGAATGTTCGTCAGTTTATTCCGGAGGATGTCTCTTCTTGCTAGTTTTGCTTCGGATGTCCCTTCGTGGAGTTTCAGGAATTTCTCCCAGAGTTCTTTGGCCGACGAGTAGCTTCCGATACGGTTGACTTCCTGAGGCGACAACATGCTCAGTAGGTGATACTTCGCTCGGTTGTTCGCTACGGAATCATTCTGCTCCTTTTTTGTCCAAAGGCTCTCTTCTTTTTCTTCGCCATTTTGGTTTGTCGGAGCTACAAAACCGTATTTTATAATTAAACAAATTTTGAAATTGGTTTTTAGGAATACCTTCATACGACGCTTCTAGTGTGCGAAGTCCCCCTCGAATTTTGGTGGAACAATGCTTGGTCCGACCATCCTGTTGCTTCGATCGACGGTTATTCCTCCTGAAGCGCCTTGCTGTGATACCACTTGTTGGTCCCTTTGGAGGTCGGCAAGAGGGGAGGGGTGAATTTCCCTATAAGAAATTAACACAAACCTTTCTCGGATATTCAACTAATTAACAAGCACTTGTAATCAAAACAAAACGAGACTAATGAAAAGAAATCAGATATAGAGGGTTTACTTGGTTTGCAATCAAAGGATTGCTAATTCAAGGAAAGGATGGTGCACTATCTGATGATCTCCTCTGGGCGGAGTAGCCTCTTACAGCGTTGACAGCACAAAAAGAAAGAACATAATTGAAAGCATTGGATTACAAGTTAATTGAAAAGACTGTGTAGATCAGTGCTATATTTATAGCACTGTTCGGGGCACCCTGAAGGGTCCGGGCGCCCTGGGGGGGATAAAATTTTATCCCCCAACATTCAAATCGAGTCAAAACTCGATCTGGTCAAAATCTTCGGTCCGGGCGCCCCGGTACGTTCCGAGCACCCCGGAGGGGTCCGGGCGCCCCGAACCCAAAAGTCAACTCTGGTTGACTTTTTCCGTCTGGTAGCTCTGCTTCGGTTCAGCTCGTCTCGGTCCGAGTCTTCAACTCCGGCTCCGCTAGCCTGGGTGATCTCGGTCATCCGGAATATGGCTCATCTGAACCCAACTTCCGGCCTTTTCCTCGAGCAGCCTTCCTTCCCGGTTTCTCGTCCCTCGAATGTCACGTACGTTCTTCTCGTCCACCGGTGTACTCTTCTGTGGTCATCTCGTCCCTCGAACGCATCGAGCTTGTTGGCTCTCTCCCCGTGCCGTCCTTCTCGCTAGCCGCATCTTCTGCTAGACTTCCTATATTCCTAAGCTCCTGCACACTTAGACACAAAGGTTAGGCAAAACAGGACATAACTTAACTTGTTTGATCACATCAAAACACCTTGGGGTTCCAACAAACTATTTAGGAGTGCCTCTAATGCTTCGACATTATCAACTCTAAGGTGTCTCTAATCAATCTATGACACCTCTAATGCTGAAACTTCATCCTTGAAGTTTATCTCCTCTAAGGCATCTCCATCCATCCAGGGCGTCTCCAATCCTTCAGTTAGGGCACCTCTAATCAACTAAGGAGTCTTGAACATTGTTCATCAGAACTTCATTTTTTGCTCTAGACTCTTGCAAAATATATTAGTCTAAAATAATAAAAATATCTAAAAAATGGAGTTAGCACAAATAATAAAACTATGAATTAGATTCTGTCCAACACAACTAGGATCTAGTCTTAGTCTCAACTTAGATTTCTAAAATGGATCTAAGTTGGATCAGCGTCTATGTCTCACTGGACTTGTTCCTCACTAGATTTCTTTTCTCTAGTTGCTTACACTTATCATTTGCAGAATTACTTGACTCGATATCTAACCCACCATGTCTTCCTACCAGATGCCCCATTTGGACTTCAGCCAGTTGTTAGGTTCTGTTGATCCAACTAGAGTTCCTATCAAATATCAATTTCTCTCTAACCTAACTAGACTTCAGCCTAGTATTTGGTCCTCTAGACTGACAAATCCTTCAATCTACACACTTGATTCAAGTATTAGAAAATACAAGATCTAACTTTAACCTTATGTCATGCATTAAAACCTGAGTTTGACTATTAGTGTCAACTACAACAGTTAATATGTTAGTGTTATAACACTCACTCATATTTATTTTAACATCATTTAAGTGTTATAGCAATTACATATTAACACTAACATTAACACCAATATGGATGCACTAAAGATGCTTAAGTAATTTTTCAGTGTGTTTGGAACACTTGACAAAAAGTAAAGGGCCTACATATCACATACTCATTATATTATCATCTTTCTTCTATTAACACACACTCATGTTCATTTTAACATTAACACTCATTATTTGTGGGTCACATTGTTCATTCATTCATCTTTATTGTTTATACCTTAAATTAATTTTCATATTTTTTAATAAAAATTGCACATTAACGATGTTCAAAGATTTGAACGTTGTTAATGTAGGATCGTTTGTGCATGAATCTAGGAGAAATGGTAATAAATTGAGATTCAGTAAGATATGTGTTAAATGCGTTTACGAGAACACCAAAATAGATGTATATAGTGAGCTCCTTCTACATCTCTAAGGAACTTGAGGTATGTGTTTTAGAGAATTTATTTTATACTTTTGAATTACACGAATTAAGATGCGCATGTATAAGAAAAGAAAATTAGTCAAGTTAAAACCTAATACTGAAATCTAACCAGAAAGACGAACTAGATTCTGACATATCACTCACGAAGACGAAGCAACTTTAATGGTAAAAAAGTTTTCAAAGTTTTTTAAGTCTAATTACTTCGATAAGAGACAAACCAAAAGATTCTATGGGCAAATGGGAAAATCAGATGTTATAGCTACCAAAAAAAAGGGCACATCAAGGAAAGCTACCCCGAAACTCAAAAGTAAGGAAAAAAGACAAAGGGCCAAGATGATCGAAGTACTAGAACCTGAAAGTTACGTGGAATAAAATGTTATCAGAATCCGAAGTTGAAGCGTACGCCGGACTTGCACTAATAGTAAGTCACCAAGAATAAGAAAAAGACAAACCTCATCTGAGATGAGCATCGATGAATGGGGAGTTTTGAATTATGAGTCCGACATGATAAATGAGGTATGATTCTTACCTCCTGATTAACTATATAAAGCAATACTGATTTATCTAAATCCCTATGTAAGTTATGAACTAAATGCATGAATTTGAAAAAAAGACAATAATGAATTAAATAAACTTAGCTAAAATATATCCATTAGAATATTTTGATAAAATTCAAATGAAAAATTCAAAGTTGAATGAATAAATAGAATTATTGAAAAAGAATGATGCATGCACAAATTATTTAACAATTTTAAATTTTAAAAATAATAAAGGGCTAAATTGATATTTCAAGAACTATAGGAGTTAAATTGTAAAAATTTCTAAAATTATATTCCGAAAAAATTACTGATAAATCCAATAAGTAGAAATTTATTTTGGGGTTTTAAATCTATTGTAAATTATTAAATTAATTTTATTTGCATGATTAAATATTAAATTAATTTAATTTTAAAATTATTAGTAAAATTAATTAGTTTGTAAATCTATTGTTCATGTTTTTGGTTAATTTTTTTCATAATGCACAAATGGATTACCAGTTAGTATAAAAATTTATGAAATTTTTCGACCAGTAATTAATTTGTTATGAATTTTCAATTAAAAAACTAAATTTTAAAGTTTAAAATTGTTTAAAGATTAGTTTTGAAAAACCTGATTTTTAGACTAAAAAATTTTATATTTTGAGTGAGTAGAAAAATAAGCCAAATTTTTAAGACTCCAAAACTATTTTTTTTAAAAAAAATAGTTTTAAAAATAACTTTGTCTGTTCAATAATATTTATTACGATTAAAATAAAAATATTCTGTGCTTGAAATTTTTATTATGTTTTTAAATTATTATTATTATTATTATTATTGGTAAAAAAATTCAAGAATTTTTGACACATTAAAATAATATTTTAACTATTTTTTCCAAAACTTTAGATTAATTGATTAAAAATTATTCCTTTTGAAATTTAATCTTGGTAAAAGGGCATATAGCTAATAATTTTGTTTAGAACCACTAGAAAAAGTTGCAATATTTTTCTAACCTTTCTTGTATTTTTTCTAATATATATATTTTTTGATGTAATCAAAGAGAGGAGAATAGAAATTAAGTTAAAGGGGAAGTATAGGGTTTTTTATTACAATTTTTGCAAATTAACTTAGTTAAATTTATTTGGTTTAACTCTAATTTGACTTGAGTTGATGCACATCAAAAAGGAATAAATTATAAGTACCCCAGGTGAGTTTTGATGTGATCAACTGAATTAAGTTAGGCTATGTGATTTGATGTCTTATGTTTAAGTGTATAGGAACTTAGTATTAGTACCCCAATGTAGTTTTGATATGATCAACCAAGTCAGGTTAGGTCCTGTTGGTTTTAACCCTGTGTCTAAGTGTGCAGGAACTTAGGAGTACAAGAAGTCGAGCAAAAGACACAACTAGGGAGAAGGACGGAACGGGAGAGAGTCGACGAACACGGTGCATCCGAGGGATGAGGTGCTGCGGAAGAGTACGCAAGCAGACGAGAAGGAGGCGCATGACGTTTCCGAGCGACGAGAAGTCGAAGCGCAAGATTGCTTGAGAACGCCGGAAGTTGGGTTCGGGTGAGTCCTATTCCGGATGGCCGAGATCATCCAAATGAACGGACCCAGAGTGGAAGACCTCAACCAAGGCGAGCGGAACCGGAGCAGAAGAGTGTGACCGAAAGTCAACATGATATTGACTTTCTTGGTCCGAGCGCCTGGACCGAGTCCGAGCACCCAGAACCCAATTCGGGCACCCGGAAGGGTTCCGGGGGCCCAGACTTGGATTTTTATCCGGATCCGTTATGATGGAGATAAAGTTTCATCCCCCTCCAGACGCTTGGAACCCTTCCATGCGCTCCGGCCAGGGCTATAAATACAACCCTGGTCCCAGAAGCTAAAATAGAACACTTGTAAACAACTTTTTCTGTCTAGCTTTGCTTTTTAAGTGCTTTAATTGTTGTAAAGAGGCTTCTCCACCTAAAGGAGAATTTAGTGTGCTTTTCAACTTCCTAGGATTAACAACTTCTCCGGTTGTAACCAAGTAAAACTCTTCATGCCTCTTCCGTTCTTTAATTATTACTTAATTTTTATGCAAATGTTTAATTAAGGTATAACGTTCAAGGTGTTAGGACCTACGGATAGCGGCTAGAGAGGGGGGTGTGAATAGCCGACCCTAATTTTTCGTTTCTTCCTACGAATTAGGTTAGCGCAGCGGAAATAAAATAATAGAAACGAGAACGAGAAGATCAAACCTTAGACGCAGCGATGTAACGAGGTTCGGAGATGATACTCCTACTCCTCGGCGTGTCCGTAAGGTGGACGAAGCCTATCAATCCGTCGGTGGATGAGACCCCGGATAACCGGCTAATGTGAACTCCTTCTGGGTGGAGAAACCTCGCCACAATCTCTCTTGCAACAGCAAGAATGGAGTACAACCAATAGAGAAAGAAAACAAGAACAATATAAATGTAAAAACACTTTGCTTGCCTTCTCGTCGACTGGAGTTCGATGAAGCAGTAACTTCACGATGTCAACAGCAGCTGATCACCCAGTAGATGGAAGTTCACACGAAGCTTCAAGAATAGGGAGCTCAGCAAAGCTCAAATCGCAGTAGTGAGGAAGGAGCAGCAGCACTGTAGCAGCTCGAAGTGATTTATATCTGCACCTGCGAAGAAGACAAAGAAGACACAGAGAGAAATCTAGCCGTTGTGTCTCAACGGCTAGACCTGGACCGATCAGGCCATAGCCTGATCGGTCCAGGACATCCCTGATCGGTCTGTGGACCGATCAGGCCCTAGTCTGATCGGTCCCCAGACCGATCCCACCTCTTCTGTGAAGGGTTGCCGATCCCTGATCGATCTGTGGACCGATCAGGCCCTAGGCTGATCGGTCCCCAGACCTGTCAGCCACATCTCTCTGTGAGGCTTTAAAGACTGATCGGTCTGTGGACCGATCAGGCAACGATCAGTAGCTTACTGATCGTTTTCTGATCATTTTCTGATCGGTCTGTGGACCGATTAGATAACCTACAGCGAACCACTGTTTGGTTACTGATCGGTCACCAGATCGATCAGATAAACCTGAGTATCACTGGATCGGTCTGCTGACCGATCCAATGCCCATGTGGATTTAGAGCTTCTCATCCCTAAATCCTAAGGCCTTCCTGGTCTTGAGAACGAGCTACCGAGCCCTCTCTGACCTAGTCTGGAGAACGAGCTACCGAGCCCTCTCCAACTTCCACGTCCGGTCCAGAGAACGAGCTACCGAGCCCTCTCTGACATAGTCTGGAGAACGAGCTACCGAGCTCTCTCCGACTTCGTCCGGTCCAGAGAACGAGCTACCGAGCCCTCTCTGACCTAGTCCGGAGAACGAGCTACCGAGCCCTCTCCGACTTCGTCCGGTCCAGAGAACGAGCTACCGAGCCCTCTCTGACCTAGTCCGGAGAACGAGCTACCGAGCCCTCTCCGACTTCATCCGGTCCAGAGAACGAGCTCCCGAGCCCTCTCTGACCTAGTCCGGAGAACGAGCTGCCGAGCCCTCTCCGACTTCCCATGCCAAGCTTCCATACTTGGACTTCTCCCGTGCCAAGTCTCCATACTTGGACTTTTCCCGTGCCAAGCTCCCTGCTTGGACTTTTCCGTGCCAAGTCTCCATACTTAGACTTTTCATGTGCCAAGTCTCCATACTTGGACTTTTCACCAGATGTCTGATCAACCTTGACCTATCTGGATTTCCCTTGCCTGGCTTCACTCACCAGGACTTTCCAACTGCCTGGCTTCACTCACCAGGACTTTCCAACTGCCTGGCTTCACTCCCAGGACTTTCCCTTGCCTGGCTTCACTCACCAGGACTTTCCGAATCAGGTCGACTCACCTCGGGTCAACCAGGTCAACCTTGACCAAAGATTACACCCACAATCTCCCAAGTTTGTATTCTGTCAAACATCAGAATACAACTTTTCTACTCTCGTCAAACATTAGAATAGAGCTTTTCTATTCTCGTCAAACATCAAAATACAACTCGAGTCAGGTCAACTCGAGTCAGGTCAACTCGAGTCAGGTCAACTCGAGTCAGGTCAACTCGAGTCAGGTCAACTCGAGTCAGGTCAACCTTGACCTAAGGTTGCACCAACAATCTCCCCCTTTTTGATGTTTGACAAAACCATAATCAAGTTAGGTTAAACCGATAACCTAACTTAGGATTTCCAATGTTCTTCCTTGAACATTCTTTGGACATTCTCCCATTCTCCCCCTTTTTGACACATATCAAAAAGAGTGAATCAAGGTCAAGAGTTTCTTCCTAATGAGAGTCTCATACCTTTCATTGAAACTCTTAATTTTCCCCTTGATACTAAGGTCAACAATTAACTTAGTGATAATCCCGTATCACTCAAGTCTTTAGGAGTAAAAACTCCCCCTAAAGGTCAACTCCCCCTTGACCATTGCACCAACAATGTCTTGGAGAGTTTCAAACCTTTAGAAATCTAAACCACCAACTTCCATAGCTGAAATTTCAATCAACAGTCGAAAAATCAGCATTTGGCACGCTCTGATCGGTCACCAGACCGATCAGCCTTCACTGGATCGGTCCACTGACCGATCCAGGATCGGTCCTAGTGACCGATCCACACTTTCCTAGACCGATCAGAATCCTCTCTGATCGGTCCACAAGATTGATATCAGAATTTCTGATTTTCCTCCCGAAATTCAGAAACTCCTAGAAAATTACAGAAAATTCCAAAAATTATAAAATTTTGAGGATACATTCCTCATAACATATACTATCATGGAAAAATAGTTTTCTATGAAAATAACTTCCATTTTCAAATCTTGATACAAAGTTCGAAAAGTTTTGAAATAGCTCAAAGTTTCAAAAACTTTGTATCAACTTGCTCAATGATGAATGCTATCACTAGAAAAGCTTCATCAAGGTTTTTCAAATCAATTTTGAAATGATTTTAAACCATTTAATTTAGGACCACAATCTTAGGGCTAAGTGTACATGACTTGTACACAAGCTTTCCCTATGATCCTCCATTTAGAATTAGACTCATCTAGGTACAAGAGCTATGCACCTTGATCCTTGTTAGGATCTTAGATGGCTAGAGGGGGGGGGGTGAATAGCCTCTTAAAAACTTAAACAAAGATTTCTACAAAGAACCTTGTTAGCACAGCGGAATTAGGAAAGTAAAACAAGGAGGAAACAAGCACACTAACACAAGGATTTATGAGGTTCGGGGATAACTTGCCCCTACTCCTCGGCGTGTCCGTAAGGTGGACGACCCCTCGATCTTGGGTAGATCGCACCCCGGAAAAATTCTGGCTCAAGATCCTCCTTCTCAGTGGAGTAACCTCTCCACAAAGTCTCAAGAAATATATATGTTAAAGCACAAGACTTATAGAGCTTGGTGGCAAAGAAGAATGAACTAAAGCTTACAACCACGCGAGAATCAGTGAAAACAGGGAACTCCCCGATCGCAGTATCACACCCGAGAGCTCAAGAACTTAGCACACCTCAACGATCAACAGAACTTTCTTGCTTTCTTTCTTGCCCTTTTTTTTGTTGTTTTTCTTTCCTCTCGCTTTTTACTGCTTCTTAAGCCCCTGTTCTCCGCTGTCACGGATCGTGGTCAAGCTGCACCGAATCATCGCTCTAGCCAATCCCTCTTCCTCCTTACCTGGTTCCCTAAACTCACACCAATGAAATCATAGTCTTCACTGGTGTCTTCTGAGCTCGAACCAATCACCAGGAGTCAAGCAGATCGCAGCCAGATCACACCAGTAGCCGTTGATGCTTCAAATGCACCATGCGTCGCGAATCACAGCAGAAAGGCCATTTGTCGTATTCCTCTTATGGACTTAATTTGAAATTAAGCTTGGAATGATACCTGTGATCCTGCAAACTCAAAAGCTAACAGCACAGAGGTTATATCACATGAATCAAGTAGATCAAATGTAGTGGAGGAATCGCAGAGACAGCGAACAATATGGATCGTGTGTGGATCGGTCACCAGACCGATCCATGGACCGATCAGGACATATCCTGATCGGTCCACTGCTTATCTGATCGGTCATGGAGACCAATCAGGCCGCAGCTGGATCGGTCTCCACAACCGATCCCTGCCTTTCTTCTTTCGCAGTAGCATCTCCTGATCGGTCTCCAAGACCGATCAGATTGCACTCAGTGTGCTACTGAGTGTTTCCTGATCGGTCTACAGACCGATCAGATTACACTCAGTGGCTACTGAGTGTTTCCTGATCGGTCACCAGACCGATCAGAAAATTGAGTTTCACTAGATCGGTTTGTGGACCGATCAGTCATCCAAAGTATCACTAGATCGGTCTGTTGACCGATCCAACGCCTATGTGATACTAGGATTAGTCTGAGAACGAGCTCCCGAGCCCTCTCTGACCTAATCCGGTCCAGAGAACGAGCTCCCGAGCCCTCTTTGACCTAGTCCGGAGAATGAGCTGCCGAGCCCTCTCCGACTTCGTCTGGTCCAGAGAACGAGCTACCGAGCCCTCTCTGACCTAGTCCAGAGAACCCAGCCCTCTCCAGCCGTCCGGAGAACGAGCTACCGAGCCCTCTCTGACCTGGTCCGGAGAATGAGCTACTGAGCCCTCTCCGACCTAGTCCGGAGAACGAGCTACCGAGCCCTCTCCGACTTCGTAAGGTCCAGAGAACGAGCTACCGAGCCCTCTCTGACCTAGTCCGGAGAATGAGCTCTCTCCGACTTCGCGTGCCAAGTTTCCAACTTGGACTTTTCCCTTCCACTTGATCAACCTTGATCATTAATCAAACCGAGTTTAATTAACATCTGATACAAACTTAAATCAGTGTCAACATTAAAACAACAGCCAGGTCAGACTGTATCAACAATCTCCCCCTTTTTGTTGTTTGACAACACGATTTAAGTTTAGATCAGAAATGTTCTTATTTTCATAATTTTAGGGGAATCAAAATCCTCCCCCTAAGATGGATACACCACTATCTTTTCCTCTATAATCAAGCCTTCATACATCTCTAAACTTAGGTATCCTCTCCCCCTTTGTCAAACACCGAAAAGGTGCCGATGAGGTGACAAAACTCAAAAGGCTCCCCCTTAACCCATACTGTCTTTTGCTTAATGCACTTAGAGTTCCCTCTTATATGACAGTAAGAAAGAGATAAGATACAATCAAGTCATGACATAGGAACAGCATATGAATATGAACTGAAGCATAAGGAAAAGCAAGAAATAGACAAATGAATAGCAAAAATATACGAGTAGCATAAGTATCCAGGTCAGACAAAGATATCCAACAAATAGCATCCAAAATACAGACAGGCAAAGTGACACACAGAATGTATCAATCAATATCCTCAACATGAGGAAACTCATCATCATCTGCGGGAGGCACGTAGCCCTGAGGCGGCATGTTGGAGCTCGAAGGTGGATGACCCGAGAAATGCTGCGGAGGTGGGTAGTTGGCCATCCAGCCCAGAAGCAGCTGCTGCGTCACCAACTGCTGACTGCGTAAGTCATCGTAGCGCTGGTCGATCCGAACGCGCAGTCCATGGAGCTCAGCAGCCAGTAGCTCATCGTGTCGATCGGCTTCTGGTAGCCGCCGAGCTCGCGGTCGTCATCTGGCTACTGATGGAGGAGGAGCAGCCGAGGAAGTGCCCGTGGAAATTGGACCTCCTGCATATCCTTCCACCGAAGATGAGATACCGGTTTGAAAATACCTGCGCGACGGCAATCCTGTCTGACCATCTTCACTATCCTACCCTTAGACACATCTATCTGAAGGGTCTCGAGCCAATCTGTAATTATATGCCCATAAGGCATATAAATGGTGGAGCTGCTAGGCTGAGAATAGGAGATGATCGAAGAATAGATGCTGGACATAATGTCAAAGTCGAGACGCCGACGCAAACCATAAAGCATCAGGCAGTGGTATGGTCGGATCTCTGCTAGAGGTTTGGACGTGATTGGAAGGAGACAGTTTGTGACTATCTTAAAAAGAATATAGTCAGGGGCAGATAGTCGTAGGGCGGCAAAGGTGGGAAAATCAACATCCAACTCATCCAGTCCACCTGGTCTAGGATGACCGAAGAAGTACTCATAGATGGAATCAGGTGATACATCAAGTGGAGGAGGTAATGATTCTGGTAAATCAGGAAAAATGGGAAAAGGATCTCCTGAACAAACTCGGCAACTTAGATACCTAAAGAATTCTACTACAGAGAAATCAATAGTTTTCTTAGCGACTCTGGTTCTATAAATACCATCACTGGTTTGATGAAGATTGTTGTAGAATTCAGATACTAGGTCATAGTTGATGTCCCTTTCTAAGTAGACTAACGAGTCAAGATTGTAATATGCTAGTGTTTCGGATACAGAGGGACAAAACTCATCCATGTACTTTCGATCCACAGACCGACATGGGAGTAGTTTGAATGTCCTCTGTTGAAACGCTTGTTCAAACTGTCGGTTCGGGAATCTTGAAGAAGAGGAAGGTTGAGGTCGGGAGGGTGCCTGGGACTTGGACTTCTCAGCAGATGACTTTGACGTACCCTCACCGGCTGATTTCTTCCTAAATAGGTGATAAATGGGACATGGTCGGGGCAAATGGGAGTCCACGGGAGCCACAGAGTCGAGAACCGAGACAACACACACAACACACAGAGATACACTGTGAAAAGAAGCTAAAATGCCAAAAATGAACAGATGTCGGGGAGAAAGGAAGTTACCTAGGCGCCATTTGAAGCTTTCGGAGAAGATGAAGAGAAGAGTCGGAACTGAGGAGTGGTTCGGCTAGGGTTTTCGGCGTGAAATGAGAGGAAGAAGGATTGGGGAAGTTAAAGGAGGGGTGATCGATCATAAGATCGGACGGCTGTCCGATCAGGAGAAATCCTGACCGATCAGGGAGCGTCCTGATCGGTCAGGGAGTGTCTGATCGGTCGTGGAGACCGATCAGAAGGCCTCTGATCGGACCCTGGACCGATCAGAGGTGGATCACGTACCAAAGCCTCCTGATCGGTCGTGGGGATCGATCAGGGAACCTCCTGATCGGTCCCCGGACCGATCAGAGGTCGATCAGTAATATATGTGCCAGAACCCTGATCGGTCTGCACACCGATCAGATATCGAATGGAACTCTCCTGATCGGTCGCACAGACCGATCAGATATCATCCTGATCGATCCCTGGACCGATCAGTGTCTGATAATCAAGGATTTCAGTCTCTGAAATTCGTATCGAAAGCTCTGAAACTTAGTTCAACAACTTCCAAGTTCAGAACCTAGGATCTGAAGAGCCCACAGATTATATTCAGTGATACCAATGAATATTTCCTAATGATGAGCTCTAATGATTTGTAATTATTTAGGGCTCGAAAGTTTCAGACACTTCATAACAAATGTGTTGAATCTCAAGGTTTCAAAACCAGAGAAGTTTGTTTTGTTTGTTTGCTGAAACTATGATCTATAGTGAACCAAGGTAATAAATCTGACTCAGGCTATCGGTTCAAAATACATCTTGCTATGAGTAGTTACAAGTTTGTCAAAATATGTCAAGGTTTCTTCACCAACTTGTCCTATTTTCAGTCAAAATCAGGAAGATATCAGTCAAGGGTATCAATCAACACATCAACAAAGTTAGATGATTTCTAGACACAGGTCCAACCAAGATTCCTTGGTTGGAATATATGAGTAAGATCTAGGAGCCAAATACACATGAATTATGTAATGGCCTTCCCCATACTCAATTTATGTCTCTTCAACCTAATTATTCAAGGGACGCATGATACATTTTGAATAATTTGGTTGATCCTAGCATCTCACCCCATTTCTAGCAAACAAAAATATTTTGTTAAACCTTATAGTTTGTGTGAGATGTTCCCAAGTTGCCCAAATTAATTTCCCAATTTCTCTTGTCTTTTTAATGGTCCTTATTGATCATGATGTGGTCAAAATGACTTATTGAGCCAAACGCATTCCCAATTCCCTCCTTAAATGACTAAATTCATTTTCCGGAAGGGGTTTGGTGAAAATATCGGCTAGGTTTGACTTTGACTCAACATATGTGAGTGCAATGTCTCCCCTAGCTACGTGATCTCTAATGAAGTGATGGCGCACTTCAATGTGTTTGGTCCTTGAATGATGGACTGGATTTTCCGTTAGGTTTATGGTGCTAATGTTGTCACACAACACTTGCACTCCTTTATATGAAAGTCCATAATATTCTAGAGTGTGAATCATCCACAACAATTGTGATACACTCTCTCCCATGGCAATGTATTCAGCCTCGGTCGTGGAGAGAGCAACACAATGTTGCTTCCGACTTGACCAACTAACCAATGATGATCCTAGAAATTGGCAACCCCCACTAGTGCTTTTCCGATCCAATTTGCATCCAGTATAATCGGAATCGGTATAGCCTATCAAATCAAAAGACTCCGTACGAGGGTACCACAGTCCTACTCTAATTGTGCCCTTGAGATATCTTAGAATTCTCTTAACTGCAGTTAAATGAGATTCCTTGGCACAAACTTGATATCTAGCGCACATGCCCACAGCAAAAAGTATGTCCGATCGACTAGCTGTGAGATATAGAAGACTACCGATCATGCTTTTATATTGCATTAGATCAACTGGTTTTCCACTCTCATCGTTGTCAAGATGAGTGTTTGTCGCCATTGGAGTGGATACTTCCTTAGAGTCACTCATATTGAATTTTTTGAGCATCTCTTGAGTGTATTTCGTTTGATGGACATAAATTCCATCTCAAGTTTGTTTGATTTCAAGTCCAAGGAAGAATGTCAATTCTCCTACTAGACTCATCTCAAACTCACTTTCCATGTGAGAAATAAATTCATTCAAATAGCCCTTGTTATTTGAGCCACAAATTATGTCATCGACATACACTTGGGCTACAAAAATATTTTCACCATCTCTACGCAGAAATAGTGTTGGGTCTATTTGGCCTCTTACAAAACCCTTTTCTAGTAAATATGTTGACAACCTTTCGTACCAAGCTCGAGGTGCTTGTTTAAGCCCATAAAGTGCTTTCTTGTGCTTGTACACGTGGTTTGGAGCTTCGGTATTCACAAACCCCGGTGATTATTCAACATAGACTTCTTCTTTAATAAAGTCATTTAAGAAGGCAGATTTAACATCTATTTGATAGAGCTTGAAACCTTTATGTGCAGCAAAAGCTAGCATCAAACGAATGGACTCTAATCGGGCCACGGGAGCATAAGTCTCATCATAATCGAGACCTTCGACTTGACTATAGCCCTTGGCTACAAGTCTTGCCTTGTTTCTTACAACTTCTCCCTTTTGATTTAACTTATTTTTGAAGACCCATTTAGTTCCAATAATGGTGGTCTTCTTAGGTCTAGGAACTAAGTCCCACACTTGGCTCCTTTCAAATTGACCTAACTCATCTTGCATAGCTATGATCCAATCAGGATCGTGCAATACCTCATCAACTAATTTTGGTTCAATTTCTGAAATCAATGCGACTTCATTAGACTCATTTCTAAAGTATGACCTAGTCCTAACCCCTTGTTGGATGTCTCCCACAATTTGGTCTTGGGGATGACTAGTGGCTATCTTAGATTGTCTTGGTGTTGGTGGTGCCTCATGAATGGTCTCACTAGGCACAGGCAAGGACTCAATATCAGGCAAAAGATCAGATTGAGTTCTTTGTTGCCTTTGTTCATCATCATCAGAGTCAACTTCGACTCTTTCTATGTTTTGATCATTCAAACTTAGCCTTCTAAGTTCAAATTGAATTTCTCCTACATCCCTTGATTGATCATTTAAGTTAGGGATTTCTTCAAAAGCTACATCAGAGGACTCTTCAATCAATTTAGTCCTATTGTTGTAGACTCGATAGGCTTTGCTGGTGAGCAAGTACCCGACCAGTATCCCTTCATCAGCTTTGGCCGAAAATTTTCCAAGATGGTCCTTGGTGTTCAAAATAAACACCTTACAACCAAACACCCTAAGATGTTTAATTGTAGGGGATTTTCCAAACCAAAGTTCATGGGGAGTCTTTCCTAAAAACCTATGTATCAGGATTCGATTTTGCACATAGCAAGCTGTATTTACAGCTTCAGCCCATAAGTAACTCGGTAGTGAGTACTCATTGAGCATACTTCGTGCAGCCTTTTGTAAGACTCGGTTCTTTCTCTCCACAACTCCATTTTGCTGTGGGGTCCTTGGAGTAGAGAACTCATGCCTATATCCCTTTTCTTGACAAAATTCTAAAAACCTATGATTTTGAAATTCCCCACCATGATCACTTCTAATGGTTTTAATTGTTGTTGATTTTTCATTTTCAGTTCTTCTACAAAAGGAAATAAAAATATCTATGGTTTGATCCTTAGTTTTCAAAAAGAAGGTCCATGTATACCTAGTAAAGTCATCAATAATCACAAAACAGTATCTACTTTCATTTAATGAAATAACACTACTACAATCAAACAAATCCATATGTAATAGGTCTAAGGCAGTGGTTGTACTTACAGCGCTTTTACCTTTATGAGGTGCTTTAGTTTGCTTACCCTTCTGACATGCATCACACAATTTGGTCTTTTGGTACTTGATGCTTGGTAAGCCTCGCACTAACCCTTTGTTGACAGCTTCCGGATATTCTTCATGTTTACATGAGCCAACCTCCTATGCCAAAGCCACGATTCTTCTTCTTTTGACATGAAACACTTAGCAAGAGCATTAGTAGCACTTTTAAAAGAAACTTGATAAATGTTATCTAGCCTTGTGCCTACTAGTACCGTGTCAAGTGTGTCAATGTTTTTGACTAGACATTGACTCGAATGAAACTCAATTGTGTAACCCGTATCACACAATTGACTGACACTTAGGAGATTAAAAGTCATCCCCTTGACTAGAAGGACATTCTTGATTTGGAGATATTCGGATATATGAATGTCTCCAACCCCTATAACCTTAAGGCTACCATTATTACCAAATGATACATTACCTCTATTTTTGTTTTGAATGGTAGAGAATAGTGACTTGTCCCCGGTCATGTGCTTGGAGCATCCACTATCAACAAACCAAGTTGATAGACGCTCCCCCTTTACCAATGCCTACAAGACACGAAAGATAGATGTTTTAGGTACCCAAATCTTGGGACCTAATGCATCTACAATGAAAGACTTAGGCACTCATGCCTTTGTTACCTTCTTCCTAGTCTCATGAACCCTAGAAACATGCGATCTATGAAATTGGGTTCTTGACACTAAAGAAATAAAGCTAGACTCCTTAGGTTGGTATCCTAATCCAGCCTTGTTGTAGACCGCCCTTTGGGCATTTAGAATCATGTCTAGGGTCTTAGAGCTAGTTGAGAATTTCTCAAGCATTTTCTTGAGTTTCTCAACTTCACTCTTCAAGGCTTTGTTTTCATCTTCAAGGAGCTCTAGATGTAGGTCATCAGCCTCATCTTCCCTAAGAGCCCCAAGTTTTCTACTTCTTCTTTTAATGATTTATTTTCTGTTTTTGATTTTTTAAGCAAGGTAGACAAGTGTGTAATAGTCTTATAGCATTTTTCTAAGTGAGAAGAGGTTACCTCTTCATCATCCGAAGATGATGAAGCCGCGGTTGAAGTGCTTGAGTCATCACTCTCGGACTCGGACTCCTCCCTTGCCATGAGTGCCAATTGCCGAGTACTCTTCTCCTTCTTCTCTTCCTCCTCCGATGAGCTTGAGGAAGATTCATCCCAAGTGGCCTTGAGAGCTTTCTTCTTCTTGGCTCTTTCCTCCTTCTTTTTGGCTCGTTCCTCCTTTTTGAGTTTTGGACACTCACTCTGGTAGTGACCTTTCTTGCTACACTCATAGCAAGTAACGTTAGACTTATCAATATTTTGATCTACAGTCTTACCTTTGTATCTCCTGCTTCTTCTCATGATCCTCCTCACAAAATTTGCCATCTCTCTTGATGATGATCCACCTTCATCATCGGACTCGGAGGAGGATGAAGATGAAAGAATCTCTTTCTCCTTCTTCTTTCCTTTCTTTCTTCTCCCATCCTTGCTCTTTTCTCATGCAACCAAAGCTATACCTTTCTCCTTTTGACCTTTGTTAGCAAGTTCATGAAGTTCCATTTCACAAAAGAATTCATCTAACTTTACAATGGAAAGATCCTTGGAAACCTTGTAGGCATCTACCATAGATGACCACAAGGCATTCCTTGGAAAGGATTTAAAAGCGTACCTTACTAGATCGCGATTCTCCACGCGTTCATCTACGGAATGTAGACCATTGATGATTTCCTTGAACCTCTCATGTAGTTCACTTACTGTTTCATTTTCTTTCATGGTGAGATTTTGTAGTTGATTCAAGAATAGGTCCCTCTTGGCTATCCGAGAATCTCGAGTTCCTTCTTGGAGCTCGATAAGCTTGTTCCATAAATCTTTTGCACTCGAGAATGGACCTACCTTGACGAGTTGGTCCTTGGCAATCCCACATTGTAAGGTGACTACCGCCTTGGCATCGGCTTGCCCTTTACGAGTTTGTTCAGTAGACCACCTTGATGAATCGAGTTCCTTACCTTCTTCGTCCTTCGGTGGTGTGAATCCTTCCTTGACCGAGAACCACATGGAGATATCAGTCTTGAGGTAATACTCCATGCGGCTCTTCCAGTACTGGAAATCTGCTCCATCGAAGAAGGGTGGTCTGTTTGTGCTGAATCCTTCCTTCATGACCATCTTCTTGCTCCTTTGGATGTTAGTCCAGATGAAGAGCACCAGGCTCTGATACCATTTGTTAGGATCTTAGATGGCTAGGGGGGGGGTGAATAGCCTCTTAAAAACTTAAACAAAGATTTCTACAAAGAACCTTGTCAGCACAGCGGAATTAGGAAATTAAAACAAGGAGGAAACAAGCACACTAACACAAGGATTTACGAGGTTCGGGGATAACTTGCCCCTACTCCTCGGCGTGTCCGTAAGGTGGACGACCCCTCGATCTTCGGTAGATCGCACCCCAAAAAAATTCTGGCTCAAGATCCTCCTTCTCGGTGGAGTAACCTCTCCACAAAGTCTCAAGAAATATATATGTTAAAGCACAAGACTTACAGAGCTCGGTGGCAAAGAAGAATGGACTAAAGCTTACAACCACGCGAGAATCAGTGAAAACAGGGAACTCCCCGATCGCAGTATCACACCCGAGAGCTCAAGAACTTAGCACACCTCAACGATCAACAGAACTTTCTTGCTTTCTTTCTTGCCCTTTTTTTTGTTGTTTTTCTTTCCTCTCGCTTTTTACTGCTTCTTAAGCCCCTGTTCTCCGCTGTCACAGATCGTGGTCAAGCTGCACCGAATCATCGCTCCAGCCAATCCCTCTTCCTCCTTACCTGGTTCCCTGAACTCACACCAATGAAATCACAGTCTTCACTGGTGTCTTCTGAGCTCGAACCAATCACCAGGAGTCAAGCAGATCGCAGCCAGATCACACCAGTAGCCGTTGATGCTTCAAATGCACCATGCGCCGTGAATCACAGCAGAAAGGCCATTTGTCGTATTCCTCTTATGGACTTAATTTGAAATTAAGCTTGGAATGATACCTGTGATCCTGCAAACTCAAAAGCTAACAGCACAGAGGTTATATCACATGAATCAAGCAGATCAAATGCAGTGGAGGAATCGCAGAGACAGCGAACAATATGGATCGTGTGTGGATCGGTCACCAGACCGATCCATGGACCGATCAGGACATATCCTGATCGGTCCACTGCTTATTTGATCGGTCGTGGAGACCGATCAGGCCGCAGCTGGATCGGTCTCCACGACCGATCCCTGCCTTTCTTCTTTCGCAATAGCATCTCCTGATCGGTCTCCAAGACCGATCAGATTGCACTCAGTGTGCTACTGAGTGTTTCCTGATCGGTCTACAGACCGATCAGATTACACTCAGTGTGCTACTGAGTGTTTCCTGATCGGTCACCAGACCGATCAGAAAATTGAGTTTCACTAGATCGGTTTGTGGACCGATCAGTCATCCAAAGTATCACTGGATCGGTCTGTTGACCGATCCAACGCCTATGTGATACTAGGATTGGTCTGAGAACGAGCTCCCAAGCCCTCTCTGACCTAGTCCGGAGAACGAGCTGCCGAGCCCTCTCCGACTTCGTCTGGTCCGAGAGAGTGCCGAGCCCTCTCGGGCTTACTGCGGTCAAGAGCGAGCTACAGAGCCCTCTCGACCTAGTCCGGAGAACAAGCTACCGAGCCCTCTCCGACTTCGTCCGGTCCGGAGAACGAGCTACCGAGCCCTCTCGGCCCTCAGAGAACGAGCTACCGAGCCCTCTCCGACCTAATCCGGAGAACGAGCTACCGAGCCCTCTCCGACTTCGTCAGGTCCAGAGAACGAGCTACCGAGCCCTCTCTGACCTAGTCCGGAGAATGAGCTCTCTCCAACTTCGCGTGCCAAGTTTCCAACTTGGACTTTTCCCTTCCACTTGATCAACCTTGATCATTAATCAAACCGAGTTTAATTAACATCTGATACAAACTTAAATCAGTGTCAACATCAAAACAACAGCCAGGTCAGACTGTATCAACAATCCTAACTCATGATCCTAATATCTCACACACATCTAAGGTGTATCAAACACATCCAAGTCAATTTTGATGTGAGATATGGTTTAGGTCATCTTAATCTAAGTTCTCATGCATTTTCTAAACAACAATTTGATCTCCATATCAAATTGAGTTTTTAATCCTTAAATCAATTTAATTGATCATTAATGCAAGAGATGATGACATGACATACAATAATATCATAAGTGAAAACATGTGCCAATGTCATGATGTCATGTTATAAAGTATGAAACTTAAATAAAACATGACATATAGCTAACCTAAGTATTATCATGACATTTCAAATTATAATAAATTAAATATGATGTCATGACATGCTATATGGCAAACAATACATGGCAAATAATATATAACAGTATAGAAAATACCTAATTCTAGCCTTAGTTGCCATTTTTGATAATTTTGATCATTTTGCCATAAATTCCATATTCCTAAGTGTAATAGACCTAAAATCATATACTAAAGATTTTTAGATCACTATGTGCCAATTAGATTGACCCTAGAGAATTCCTCAAATATGATTGGCACATCCTAATCACCTTAGGAATAACTTTTAATTTCATTTTCAAGGCTTGATTACACCTTGAAAATTCCTAAAGTGCCACCTTTTGTCATGAATAGATTAACTATCTATTCAATTAAGGTTGACACACTCTAATCCATCTAGCGTGATGGAATCATGCTCTTAGGAACCCAATACCTATTTGACCTCATTGGGTTCACTAAATATTCACTAGGGATGACTTCCCTAGCAACCCTCCTAATGACCCTCTTAGGCTTTAAAGCCTTGGACATTTGGGACTCATGAAGATCAACTCTAGGGGTGACTCCCCTTGTGACCTTGGTGATGGTCTTCCTAGCCCTAGGTCTTGTTCCATAATCGAATGGAACATTATAATAAGTGGGCTTGACCACTTGAGACTTAGGTTTGTGACTCAACCTCTCATGTCCTTGGGCTTTTGCTTTTGACCCTTAGACCCTAGAGTTGACTTCTCCAAATTCTTAAGGGTCTTTTCTAAGGTGTCAAGTCTTGACCTCAAGACTTGATTTTCCTTTTCTAATACCTCAAGTTTTAATTTGTCATTTTTCTTTGAGGTATACCTAAGCATATGTCTAGTTGTTTTGGGATTCCTACCTAGGTTTTCCTTAACCTTAGATGAGTTAATTCTAGGGTTGGTTTTCCTAGTATTGTCCTTATCTAGGTTAACATGTTTGGCACCTAAGCACGTGTATCAGTTACTATCGTTATCATGCTTATTATTATTGACAATAGCAATAAGGCTACTAGCATGCATCCTACTAGAATTGCAAGAATGTACTTTAGAGGATACCTTAGGGTTTGCCTTAGCTCCCCCTATAGATGTGCTTGGTCTCTTGTCCTTGTGAGGTTGCCTCCCCCTCGGACATTGACTTCTATAATGTCCCCTTCGCTTGCATTGGAAGCACACCACGTGCTCCTTGCCCTTGCGTTTCGGGACTCCGGCTTCCTTGACCTTTGGTGCCGGTGGAGTCTTCCTAATCCTCTTTGGACATTTACTCTTGTAATGCCCATATTCCCTACACTCAAAGCACATTATATGTAATTTACTTGAAATTAAATCGCTTGAGTTACCTAGGGTTGAGGATGGATGCAATCTCTCTTCTTCATCCCTTCCGGAGGTAGATGCTTCTTCTTGCACCAATCTTGAAGAAGAACTCTCCTTCTCTTCTTCCATAGATGTTGAGTAGCCCTCAACTTCTAATTCCTTACCTCCATGATGTGAGCTACTTGGCTCACTTGACTCCTCTTCATGACTTGAATTGGAGCTCTCCTCATGGAACTTAGCCAAGTTGTTCCACAACTCCTTGGCATTGTTGTATCTACCTATCTTACACAAGATATCACTAGGTAATGAAAATTCAAGGATTTTCGTTACCTCGTCGTTGATTGTGGATTGGTGGATTTGTTCTTTCGTGCACTTCTTTTCCTTGAGAAGTTCTCCCTTTCTATCCACCGGAGGAATAAAACCTACTTGTACACAATTCCAATTTGCTAGGTTAGTCATAAGAAAATACTTCATTCTTACCTTCCAATACGCAAAGTCACAGCACTCGTAGAAGGGTGGAATCGTGATGTCTTCTCCGAGTCGATCCATTCTCTAGCTTGTGCTCCCCCGGGTGTTAATCCGACGAAGAGCAACCTTGCTCTGATACCACTTGTTAGGACCTTCGGATAGCGGCTAGAGAGGGGGGGTGTGAATAGCCGACCCCAATTTTTCGTTTCTTCCTACGAATTAGGTTAGCGCAGCGGAAATAAAATAATAGAAACGAGAACGAGAAGATCAAACCTTAGACGCAGCGATGTAACGAGGTTCGGAGATGATACTCCTACTCCTCGGCGTGTCCGTAAGGTGGACGAAGCCTATCAATCCGTCGGTGGATGAGACCCCGGATAACCGGCTAATGTGAACTCCTTCTGGATGGAGAAACCTCGCCACAATCTCTCTTGCAACAGCAAGAATGGAGTACAACCAAAAGAGAAAGAAAACAAGAACAATATAAATATAAAAACACTTTGCTTGCCTTCTCGTCGACTGGAGTTCGATGAAGCAGCAACTTCACAATGTCAACAGCAGCTGATTACCCAGTAGATGGAAGCTCACACGAAGCTTCAAGAATAGGGAGCTTAGCAAAGCTCAAATTGCAGTAGTGAGGAAGGAGCAGCAGCACTGTAGCAGCTCGAAGTGATTTATATCTGCACCTGCGAAGAAGACAAAGAAGACACAGAGAGAAATCTAGCCGTTGTGTCTCAACGGCTGAACTGACCGATCAGGGTGATCGGTCCAGATATCTGATCGATGCGTGGACCGAACTCATCGGCCTAGTCCGATCGGTGATGAAAGGGTTGCCGATCTGATCGATCCGTGGACCGATGGGCCCTAGGCTGATCGGTCCCCGGACCTGCCGACCACATCTCTCGTGAGGCTTTAAAAGCGATCGGTGTGGACGATCGAGCAACGATGCGTTTTCGATCATTTTTCGATCGTGCGTGGCGATCGAGATAACCTGACGAACCCATTGTTTGGTTCGATCGGTCACGGACCGATCAGATAAACTGAGTATCCTGGATCGGTCTGGCGACCGATCAGGCTAGGATTTAGAGCTTCTCATCCCTAAATCCTAAGGCCTTCCTGGTCTTGAGAACGAGCTCCGAGCCCCTCGACCTAGTCGGAGGCCGAGCTCACAGGCCTCTCCAACTTCCACGTCCGGTCCGAGCAGGCTACCGAGCCCTCTCCCTAGTCCGGAGAACGAGCTACCGAGGCCCTCTCGACCGTCCGGTCCGAGAGAGCGACTCAAGGCCTCTCTCGACCTAGTCAGGAGAACGAGCTACCGAGCCCTCTCCGACTTCCACATCCGATCCAGAACGAGCTCCCGAGCCCTCTCTGACCTAGTCCGGAGAACGAGCTGCCGAGCCCTCTCCGACTTCCCATGCCAAGCTTCCATACTTGGACTTCTCCCGTGCCAAGTCTCCATACTTGGACTTTTCCCGTGCCAAGCTCCCTGCTTGGACTTTTCCGTGCCAAGTCTCCATACTTGGACTTTTCCCGTGCCAAGTCTCCATACTTGGACTTTTCACCAGATGTCTGGTCAACCTTGACCTATCTGGATTTCCCTTGCCTGGCTTCACTCACCAGGACTTTCCAACTGCCTGGCTTCACTCACTAGGACTTTCCAACTGCCTGGCTTCACTCACCAAGGACTTTCCAACTGCCTGGCTTCACTCACCAGGACTTTCCAACTGCCTGGCTTCACTCCTAGGACTTTCCCTTGCCTGGCTTCACTCACCAGGACTTTCCGAATCAGGTCGACTCACCTCGGGTCAACCAGGTCAACCTTGACCAAAGATTACACCCACAATCTCCCAAGTTTGTATTCTGTCAAACATCAGAATATAACTTTTCTACTCTCGTCAAACATCAGAATAGAGCTTTTCTATTCTCGTCAAACATCAAAATACAACTCGAGTCAGGTCAACTCGAGTCAGGTCAACCTTGACCTAAGGTTGCACCAACACAAGGAAGGTTCATTTTATTTTGCAGGGTCATTAACACCCCTCTAGTTGGCCGCCACGGTCCTAACAAATAGTATCAGAGCCGAATTCGCTTCAGGAGAACTAACCGTCGAACGAAGCACACAAGATGGCCGAACCGAGCATCTACCCATTGAAATTCGAGGGGGAATTCTCGAGCTGGAAGAAAAAGATGGAGGTATTTTTTAAGATAGACTTTGAACTATTAATAATTATGAAATATGGTTTTATAACCCCGAAAGACAAAGAGGAATATCAGTGGACGAAGAAGGAGCAAGCCGACTTCGTGGCAAATGGCAAAGCAGAGTTCATCTGCTTAGCGTTTTATTATCTCAAGAAGTCAACCGTATTGGAGCCTACGAGTCAACCAAGGAGCTCTGGGAGAAATTCCTAGAACTACATGAAAGGACCTCGGAGGCAAAACTAGCGAGACGAGACCTGCTTCGGAACTGTATCAGCAACCTCCGACTAGAAGAAGGTGAAACCGTCGCACACCTCCACTCAAGAATCAAGGAGCTCATCATCGGACTCACGAATCTCAGAGAAAAGGCAATCAACTGAGATTTGTTAAGGTACGTTCTTAACGCATTTCCTAGGACTTCCGAATGGTTGACCTTAGTAGATGTGTACTTCATCTCTAAGGATTTAGAGGTAAGCACTTTAGAAGAGCTTTTTTCAACCTTTGAAATTCATGAGTTAAGATGTGCAAGTCTAAAACGAGAATCAAGGCAAAACATTGCTTTAAAAGCAAAAAATGGATAAACCAGATTCTGAGGCATCACTAGACGATGACAAAACAACCTTAATAGTAAGTAAATTTAAAAAATTATTTAAATATAGGCAATTTAATCAAGTGCAGAGTAGAAGGAAAAGAAGAATAAGATGCTACCACTGCAATGAAGAATGGTATGTAAAAGATAACTGCCCTAAATTAAAGAACAAGGACAAGAGCAAGAACAAGAAGCCAACGCAAATGAACAACTACAAGAACCTAAAAGCAACGTGGGACGAAACGTCGTCCGAATAAGAGATCGAAGCAATCGCCGGACTTGCACAAGTAGCAAGTCACTAAGAAGATGAAGACAAAGTAAGCTCGTCCGAAATGAGCATCGAGAGCATCGATAAAGGGGGAGTGACATTGGAAGAAAGCTGCACTTCAGGGGGAGCTTCAGATTGCGGGGTCGATAAGGTAAGTCATGTATGATCTCTTCTCCCTGACAAGTTATTTAAGTTTGTTAAATTATTGTCAAAGAATTATTGTATGTTAGAAAAATAAAATAAAATGTTAAAATCAACATTAGTCAATTCTTGTCGATTAGAAGATTTCGATAAGTTGAAATTAGAAAATGAAAAATTGAATAAAGAAATAGAAAATTTGAAACATCATACATGCTCAAATGTTCAACAACCTTGAAATTATAATGAACTAAGTTAGTATCTTAGATATTATAGGGGTCAAATCAAAAAATTATCAACAAAATATATTCCTAAGAAATTTATGATTAACCTAGTTGGAAGGAACCTATTTTGGGTTTCAAAATCTTGCATAAATTAAAATTGGACTTAAGGCTTTCAGAGAGAAAATTAAATATTTAATTTCTTTAAGAGATTTTATCTAGAAAGTGGTTGTTGTTCCAATATTCAAGAATGCATAGTATCTCACCATAGCCTGAAAGTCAATTATTGAAATAAATATTTAATTGACTAACTGTTAAGCATTAAATTATAATGCTTTAAACGTTTGGCAAATTTTTTTTGAAATTATTTAGAATTTATTTCTTTTAAATATTAAAAGTTAGAAAATTTTTCAATTTTTTTTTAACCAACTTTCATTTTGTTAAAGATTAAAGTTTTTTTACTCAAAGTTTTTTTTTTTGTTAAATTTAAACTTTCATATTTTTTTTCCTTAGACTCTTGTTTAAGATTTTCCAAAATTATTTTGAAGTACCCAATTTTTATGTAATTAAATGGGAAAAGTGAAGATTAAGTTTAGGGAGAGGTATTTTTTATATTTTTTTACCTTGGAATTATCTTTCTTTAAAGTTATTTTACCCTAATTTAACTTGAATTGCTCATATCAAAAAGGGGGAGATTGCTAGCACTCTAAGGTAGTTTTGATGTGATCAACAAAGTCAGGTTAGGTCCTGTTAGTTTTAACCCTGTATCTAAGTGTGCAGGAACTTAGGAGCATATGAAATCGAGCGAAAGACGCAGCTAGAGAGAAGGACGACAAGAGAGAGAGCCGACGTGCTCTGTGCGTCTGAGGGATGAGGTGTTGCGGAAGAGTATGCGGGCGGATGAGAAGGAGGCACACGATGTTTCCGAGGGACGAGAAGCCGGAGTGCAAGATTACTCGAGAAGGTCGGAAGTTGGGTTTGGGTGAGCCCTATTTCGAATGGCCGAGATCACCCAAGCGAGCGAAGCCGGAGCAAAAGACCCGGACCAAGGTAAGCAGATCTAGAGCAAAAGACTGGGATTGAAAGTGAACATGATATTGACTTTCTTGGTATGGGCGACTAGACTCACTGGACTCCGGGCGCCCGAAACCCTTCATGGCGCCCGGACCTAGATTTTTATCCGGATCGCGTCAAATGTGATCCGTTACGATGGAGATAAAGTTTTATCTCTCTCCAGGCGCCTGGAATCCTTCCAAGTACCTCAACCAGGACTATAAATATAGTCCTGGTCCTAGAAGCTAAAATAGAACACTTGTAAACAACTTCTGTCTAGCTTTGCTTTTTGAGTGTTTTAATTACTATAAAGAGACTTCTCCGCTTGAAGGAGAATTTAGTGTACTTTTCAACTTCCTTGGATTAATAACCTCCCTGGTTGTAACTAAGTAAAACTCTTCATGCCTCTTCCTTTTTGTAATTAGTACTTAATTTTTATGCAAGTGTTTAATTAAGCTATAACGTCTGAGAAAGGTTCATTTTATTTTGCAGGGCAATTGACACTCCTCTAGTCGGTCGCCACTAGTCCTAACACTTAGGAGCACAAGAAGTCAAGTGAAAGATGCAACGAGTGAGCAGGATAATATGGGAAGCGAGTCGAAGGGCTCGGTGTATCCAAGGGATGAGTAACTGTGGAAAAGTACACCGCACAGACGAGAAGGATGCACATGATGCTTCCCAGGGAAGAGAAGTTTGGGAGGAAGACTACTTGAGGAGAAGGTCAGAGCTGGGTTCAAGTGAGCTCAACTTTGGACGGCTAGAAAATCATCGAACAGTTGAACAAGTCAACCTGAGTTGACAGTGTCCAGGTGACTGGACTCTAGAAGCTAGGACCAGGTCCAGGCACTTAGGATGTCCCGGCCACATCAGTGACCTATTGCGAAGATAATCAGGACTAGAGTCCATGACAGCCGATTCCAAATGCCCGAACAGTGTCCAGATGTCCGAAAAGCGATAATTTTACTGATGAAGAGCCGTTGCAGAGTGGATCGAAACGACCATATCTAGGCGCTCAGAATGTGCCAAGTCAGCAAACGACTAGTTTCAGCCAATGAGCTATAAATAGAGCTCTGATTCTCGAAATTAAAAAAAAATACACATTTTGTACTCGAATTCTTTCTGTTCTATACTTTCAACGCTTCTAAGAGGCTATTCCGCCTCCGTCAAAGGAGATCTTCTAGTGGAGTTTTTCAACTATTTTAGATTAACAATCTCTTTGGTTGTAACCAAGTAAATTCGTGTGCTTCTTATTTCTTTTATGCATTTATTTTACTTATTATAATTAATGTGTGTTCCTTTCTAAATTTAGAAGCAAGAGAAGAACTTCATTTTGCAGGCTATTCACTCTCTCTAGTTGGCCTATCGGAGCTTACAAATCTCTTTTCTCTATTTGTTGACCTAGCTTCTCATTTGTAGAATCACTCGACTCGACATTTGACCCACCACGTTTTCCTACAAGATTCTCTATTTGGACTTCAACAAATTGTCAGGTTTTGTTGACCTAACTGGACTTCCTATCATATATCAGATCCTCTCTGACCTATCTGAGCTTCATACTAGTTATCTGATTCTCCTGACCCAACTGAATATTAGTATGGTAATTAGTCCTTTAGAAGTCATTCAGTCTGCATATTTGGTCCAAATATTAGAATATATCAATCTAACTTTAATCTTTTATCATTATCAAAACCTTAGTTTGATTATTAGTGTTGACTCTATCAACAATTAATGTGTTCATATTATATCACTCACTTATATTAGTTGTAACATCATTTGAATGTTATAATTATCTTACACATTAACATCAATGTGGATGTCCTAATTATGTTAAGTAATTATGTTCGGAACACTTGAGAGAAATGAGTATTTATTATCATTATTGAGATAAAAGTTTTGTAATTGTTATAGTTAAATAGGAAGTTTCACTATGTGAAAATCGAGTATGGACTTCGCCATAAATTACTTCGGCAATTTATAAATACGAAGTAATATATGATAATAAACTTCGATAATAAATTTAATGAAGTCAATTTTATTTTAGACTTCATAGATTAAAAATAGTGAGTTCACTACTAATTTTTATTGATATTTTACTTCATATTATATATTTGATGAAGTAATAAATCTTAAAATAAAATTCATATATTTACATACCGAAGTAATAAGTCTGAACCTATTAAAATATTTTTCTATTTATTAATAAATTAATAAATTTATTGTTTTTAAACTATTCATTTAATAAAACCCTATTAACTTAGGATTATTTCTCCCGCATAACTCTGTCTTCACCGCCCCAACTCCACCGAGCACTCATCATCGCCTTTGTCATAGGAAGAAGAGGCGACAAGTGATTTCTTCACCGCCTCGACCTTTCCCTTCGATCGCGTGCATCTTCCCTCTCCCACCCCCTTCTTTCCTTTCCCTGCAGCATCGTGTCTTTATTTTTGAGGTTTCCTGGCCACGGGAAGAAGAGACAACTACTTTCTAGCATTTCGAGTTTGAGATCACCGTCTCTAACCAATTTGATCCTGCAGCGCCATCAACTCGTCAACCAGGTTGGTTTTCTACCTATGGTTTCTGGCATCTCATACCCTAGGGCATCTCCTTCCCTATAGTTAGCATCCCATATTATCCTTAATTTTGAGATCGCCATCCTCTCTTAATTTTGAGAAGGGTGTGAGATCTCGAAAATTTAAATAATAGGGTTATTTGAGAAATAGCCTTATAGATTTTTTCCGAAATTTTTAGAAATTTTTTGAGAAATTTTCGGAATTCGTACGGAGGATTTTTAGGGGATCAATCGACGGTCACAAATAAAGACTATTTGGGATACTCGTTTAAATAAGGAAATGTTTCTAATTATAAATTCCTTTTTCCTTTTTCTTTTCCCCAACAAAACGCCGATCCACCCGACCCGAACCCTTCTTCCATTCTTCCCCGACGCCAAATCCTCTCTTCTTCCCGATCTCTCTCTGTTCTCTCTCGCGGGCAAGCGACGGCGACGGGAGCAAGCTCCAGCTCCGGCGATCCTTCTCCGCTGGCATCGACGCCTATTAATCTCAGATCCGGCTGGTGTTCTTTCCTCTCCTCACTGTTGCCGATCATTTCTCGAGCCCTAACCTCTCAGTCGATGGCCGACCATCGCTCTTCACATGAGGTCGGGTTAGCAGCGCCTGAGGTACACGCGGTGCCCTAGTTGAGATCTTGCAGTGGGTGCGATTGATTCCAATCCGTGTCTCCTCAAGTTGGATCGGATTGGGCGACACCTCCTGGAGGCAACCGATCGAGGTAAGGTTTCGTGTTCTGTGTGGGATATTGAGATGATCGTGTAATCGATTCTTCCTTTCCCTTGTTCACCAGAGGTATCCAGTTGGTGGACAGCAGCTGGATTAGGGCAGTGAGGTGAGGTGTTGTTTTGGTGGAGTATTTGCTTGATTCCGGCCACCACATCCCTGTCAACAAATTGGCACATCTGAGACAAGGTTAGGTTATCATTTAGGTGGTTGTTCGGATTTGGGATATCCAATCTTGATCTCTATTCTTGTTCTGATCAGTGATTTTATAGCTTGACCTGTTCTTGATCCGATCAGTAGGGAGGAATCCAGGTTTATTCTGTGGTTTCTTTGATCCAGCAATTCATCTTGTTGCTGGCAGCAACAATCCCTGCTGTGGATCAACAATCATGGTTGGAGGTGAAGTGGTGCTCTGTGGTATTCTTTGTCCAGCAGATCACCTTGTCTTTCCAGCCAGCTCAGTTGGTTTCCAGCAGCTCACTTTGTTCCAGCAGTGGCTGTAAATTGGTAAGGATTAGGTATGTTTCGGTACATGATTATTTGTAGATCATGTTTCAATTCTTGTATATATTGTCATTTACACATTTCTATTCTTGTATTACCACCATGATTGTCATCAACCAATATCAATATAGTAATTCGGCTTAGATTGCTATTGGTAAAGGGTGAAGTGATTTTTCCAGAGAAATAGATACATAAAGATTTTTGGCAGAATTTCAAAAAATAGGATTTCAAGAAATCACTTGGAAATGAGTTAACTTGTACTGTGAAATAGATGGAATTAATTGAAACTTGATCAAATTTAGAGGAAAATTTGAAATAAATGTAATTTTGTCAAATAAGGTTGATTTAGGAAAACTCAGCCGATGTACCCAATTCTTCGCTGATGCAACTTGAGTCCTAGCCAACATAACAAGAGGAGGACATATTCTTCATCGCTTATTTGAATTGCAGATTAACTCAACCTTGACACCTCTATAAATTTATCAGAAAATCAATTGTTTAATCTTACTAATTTTCTTGATACAGCATTTCTAATTTTCTTGATAGACAAATTGAAGTTCCATGCATTTTACATTTTGAGTTGCATGTAGTATTTTTTAACTTTTATTTATTTACTTTAATATCTTTAGATTTTGATCGAATCTATCCATAAACATGATTACATTCATAGGTTTGTGGAATAACTCAAAAAAATGTTTTGCTGACCTAATTTGTCATAACAGTTAAAAGCTGTAAAATTCTCTTACCAGGGATCTCAAGCCTGACAATCTATTGCTTGATAGATATGGGCACCTAAAGCTGTCAGATTTTGAATTATGCAAACCATTGCATTGTAGTAATTTTCTAGATTTGCAAGAAAAGGATATTTCTAGTGAAAGAGACATCACTAGGTCTTCACATAATAATGAATGGCCTTCCATACCGAAAGGTACACAACAGGAACAATTAGAGCATTGGCAAAGAAATAGGAGAAAATTGGTAATCTTCGTTAACTAGTTATTTTCCATTATCTGTGTTGTAATTGAGGTGCATGCGGCCTGTGTTGTAATTGAGGTGCATGCGGCCTGCTTGTTTATGGAAATCCATGCATTGTTTGCCCAAATACTTGAATTTGGTTACTATGGGAAATGATTTGATAACGCCTTTACTAACAGGACAAAGCTAATAACTTATAGGTATACACTCTATTCAAATCTAGGAAAACATGCCAGCTAAATTCACCTTAATCATATTTGTCATAGAAGTCAAACTGATGCTGTAAACATATTGCTCATGTTAGTCATTATGTGAAAATCATATGATAAAAATTAGTCTATGAAACAAGAGGATCTGCCTAAACGCGTGGTCTAATGGTTCAACTCCAGAGGTTTAGCTACTAGTTTCTTGTCATTTTAGTTACACTGAGGTGCAATCTTTTCTAGATTGGTATCATCAAGGCACATATGCAGTCTCTCCTGCATTTACATTCATCATGGTATCTAGTTCTAGATTGATGATATAATTTACCTAAAACTGTTCACTATATCACATGGTGCTTCTTGGGCAGAATCTTGATGGATAGGTTTTCTGTTAAACAATAAAATGGTATCGAGGAGGTTGTTTACAACACCTTAAATACTTGAAGAGATAGGTGCTAGGCAAATTTTGGTTTACATGGGGTATGTTTGTCTTAAATACAATATTTGTTCAAATGCTATGCTTTGTTTGCAATATTTGTTCACATGCTTTTGGTTTGATTTACATGGAGTATATTTAGATTTGTCATTATTTTATCATTACCTTGCAATTATCTTGTAGTTATCTTTACAAATACTTGAAGAAAGAAAATAGAGTTGAGTATGTTTCATTTGTGGATCCTGGTCACATACTAACATGTGGTGTGGGCGAAGAAGGCAGTATATTATCACAACATATTGCTGAGTAGTTGAGAGCATCAAACAGAGATAGTATCTGCTTCATTCCATGCAACACTGGATAAGATTTTAATTATTTATCAATTTCTACTACATACTAGTCAATGTTATATTTTCATTTGTGCAGGTACCATTGGATCTTGACTATAATTAATGAAAATAAGAATATGATATATTTATTAGACTCTTTGAGTAATAGGAACCGAGATCATGCTTGACAAACTATTGTGACCAAGTAGATAGTAGATTATGTTGATTGTGAATATATACATTAAATTCATTAGAGGCTGATAAAATAACTTTCTATTTTTTACAATGTAGTGTGGTCAAGTTATACAATGCATCAAGGGGTATTTCAAAAGGACTTGGTTTTAAATAATTGACGGTATGTATTGTGACTATGTATTTAGACATCAATTAATAATTCTTATTATTCGGATTATGACTTATTGATGACATTTTCAATTTGATTAGGATAATCTAAAATAAAAAGGTGGTGTTGAATGTGGATATTGTGTAATGCGGTACATGAAAGAGATAGTCTTGGATGAATATCCCCAATTGGAGATGAAGGTGAATTTCTTCTTTATAAAATATCTTCTTTATGAAATATTAAATCATTTTACATTGACTCTCAAACTTTTGTTTATGTTTCAGTTTGCAACATCAAAAAACAAACAGTATTACAATCAATCTCAGTATGATGAAGTCAGAAGTGAATGAAGCGAATTCGTTTACTTCTATATAGGTGCTTAAGTGTAGGTTGTGATATAAATTTTGGATTATATTTAGAGATTTATGGATACAAAAACTTTTGGGTTATGGTTAAACATGTCTTTTATGAATATACTTTTGGATTGTATTTGATACATATTTATGATATAATTGTTCAATTTTGATTGTGTAAAATATTGTGTTGGAGTAACATATTATCATATTTTTTTTTGTCAATTAAAATTGTATTGTAGTAAAATATTGTCAATTACTTCGACGGTATAAATAAATGATAGAGTAATACAACACAAAAGACTACAATACATTTAAATAGTGGCGTAGTTAAAGAAATTATTTACTTTACTACTGATCAAATTTGGGAAGTAGTTCGTATAAATTACTTCGCTACATTTGAATTTATTTGTTGTAGTAAAATATGCTCTATTACTTCTATACTACGATAAAGTAATACAATAATATATACTTCGACTAAGTTAAATTATATGGAAGTAAAATTAAATATTTACAACACCAAAATTAAAAAAATGTGAAGTCGTATATATATTTTACTTCGTCAAACAACATAACCTATGAAGTAATATATCATCAATTACTTCGGTAATTTATTGGTTTTGATGAAGTAATAAAGTTTTTTTACTTCGAAAACGGTTCGATTTTGAACCGGTTTTGAACCGATGATAGACTTCGGTAACGTGAGGTGAAGTAAAAAATTTACCCTTTTACTTCACGTGCGTCTACTTCAATAATTAACTACCTATTACTTCGGATAATATCCGAAGTCTATTGCTGATTTTCACATAGTGTTTCATATAGTTATTTTAGTGTAATAGCTTCCTTGAGAAGTATAATTATCTTATAGATTATTTTATATAACTTTAAATTTCAAAGATAATGAATAAGAAATTAGGTATTTTTTCCCTAAACAAAAAAGAAAATGTTCCCTTTAACTCATGTGGTAAAAAGTATGTCATGTCAATTTATTCCTAGATTAATATGAAAAAATAAATTATGAGTGAGCACTCACCAGTAGTACAAATAATAAGATACGAGAAAATGTATGCCCGTGCAATGTCTGTTAATAAATGATGCATTTATAATATTATAAATTCATATAAATATACTATTTATAATTAAAACTATAATTAAGGTTAATAAATAAATTTATTTTAAAATTTAATAAAAACACGTGGAAGTTCTTACGGGTGCCACAACAATCGGATTCTGATTCGTGAGCATGCCGAGACACGAAACAGGTTTATATCCTATTTCCGTTGAACACGCTGTTTGGTCTCACATAAAAAACGGCAACTCTTTGCCGGGGTGTGTCTTGGAGAAGACACTAAATTCCTCTCCGTAAAGTGAGGGCGTAACTGCATTTCGAATCTGTCTTTTCAATTTTTATTTATTTAGTCACTTTAGTCCAAATAAAATTTCTTTTTTACAAATTTAGCATCTAATTCTTTCCTTGTCACAGCTCAATTATTTATTTTGGAAGACTTTAGGCTTAAATTTAATAGCCTAATTACTAACTTTAACTTAAAGATTCTCATCATTTACTTCACCATAAATTTATCCCATTTATTAACATTTAAATTTCATCTCACCGCTCATAATTAACTTTATCCTCAGAACGCCCTTTAAAGTGTTACAGTTATGTAAATACCATCCATAGGTTTTAAATTTTCAATCATTTCACCCTTTAAAATTTCCTTTAAAAGCCTCTCTACTCCACTTCGCGATAAATAAACGAACGCTGCTTCGAATTCAAGCGACCGCTTTCTCTCCACTGTCTCTCGCTCTCTCTCTCTCGCTTTGAGCATGAGAATTTCCAAAAGCGGTACTTAGTTTCCGATTTATTGCACCAACGGCGATGCCTTAGATTTGGTATAGAATTGTTGGTTTCTTTTTCTGGATCTTGATACTTTGGGTTCGTCGGTTTCGTTGTTTCTAGTGAAGGTTAGTTTTTCGCCGGAAATGGCGAATCCGGGATCGAGTTCCCGGACCAGGGGACGCGAGACCCTGATTGGGGCATCAAAGTTGGGATTTTTATTCCTCTGCATCCTCTGCGTCGGCGCCGCTACTAGAGTGGCTGTTCCCGCCGCCGCCGAGGCTCTGGCCGTTGCTTTCCCTGGCTACCGGGCCGCACTCCGTTCCTGGCTCGCCCCGCCTTATCTCTTCGTCGCCGTCCATCTCATCATCTTTGTCATCTGGAAGCTCTCCGACAAGAAGCAGCAACCACGAGAGCATTGGGCGGCGGAGTCGAGGATAGTGGACTTCGGGAACCCTAAAAAGTCTACATTTTTGGGATCTCCTCCCGTCGCTGGGATTTCTGTGAAACCCTCACCGGACATCTCGCCCCTCGGGACGATTCCATCATCGGCGGCGGCTGTTGCCGCGTCGGATCCCACTGAAAGATCTCCATCGGATGTGTCTTGCCTCACAACGGAGTCCGATGCGGTGCGCGTAGTTTCATCGGCGGTCATCAACAAAAGGGGCGTCGAAGAGGAGTCCAAGAGCAGCGTCAAAAAGGTGGAAGAGGGTTACGAGGCGGCGGCGATAGCGAACGAGGCGATCACGGGGAAGACGCCTCGCTCTCCAGCGACGCCACGCCACGAAGAAGCAAAGCAACCAGCGGCGGCTCCCTCGCCGTCAGCCACCGACGAATTCAACCGGCGAATCGATGATTTCATCAAAAAGAACCGCGAGCAGATCCGGCTTCTTAATGGCCGGTGACGGCCTAGGAGATCGATCGACGAATAAATAATTTAAAACACAAACTTTATCTTTATCTTCTTCATTGCTCTTCAAAACCCTCTCAAAGAAACCTTCTAATGGCGGAAGGAGACAAAAGGTCCAACTTCTCAGGTAATCACTGTGCTCCTTTACCTTTGCCCGCCGCTAGAGATTTTGCTACTTTAAGCAGACAGAATCAACATCGCTCGCTGACAATTAATCTTCTCTGTCTCCTGTCTGTCCTCGTTCTTCGATTACCAAGCACATGATAGTTTTATGGGTCTTCCTCCTTTTGGTTCTACAGGTTCTTCCTGGAATGTTGGACTTGTTCTTGGTTTGATGTAGCTGATTCAACTGCCAAATGACATGATCTGGTAGAAGAATGTTTTTTTTTCCTTTTGGTTTTCCTGTTAGCTTAGTGTTTGATATAGGCCTGCTTATTGATGAAGTCTTTGTGTTCTGATAGTCCTATACTGTGCATGTAGTCTGTCTGCTGTGTTAATGCCATGAGCTTTCTTGTTTGATCAATTCTGTGCATGCTGTAGCATAATTTGCATTGTGCTTCAAGTAGAAAAGTCGATAGAAAATGGCACCAAACGATATGATTGGTAATGGCTGGGCTACTGGAGTTGTTTTTTTTGTCAGACATGCTTTTCTTGCTTCTTGTACTCATCATGTGCTCTGCAGTAAGCAGCTGAGTGCCGTGCAGTTTGCTAGAACTGTGAATCACACCCAAGGTGTTAATTTTGAAGATGAATACCAACCAGCATTGTATTCTGTTGGTGGTATTTCTACTGTATTATACTTGTATTGAATGAGTCTCTGACAAGATCCTCCAAATTGGTCCTGAGATTGTTATTGAGTGATTAATAAGTTTAAGCGGGCGACACAGTTTGTTCTATCGGCCACACCAAGGATGTTTTTTTATATGTTTTTTGAAAATGCCCCATCAAATATTTGACATGCAGCAGAGCTCATTTCAGCATCGACCATCTGTTTGACTGTTGATAATGTCCTTGTGAGATATCCTCCTAGATCATCATAATCCATTTCATAATTATTTATAAAAATACTAGTTTTATTGTTAGCTAAAATGCCAATTTATTTTCTACTGTTCAGATTCTAGCCAGCAAAATTTACCAGTATTTTTTTTTCACCATTTGTCTGTGTTCATCCTAAAATTTGAAGTGCAAAAATAAAAAATCCTTCGTGTAAGCAACTCACTCATATACTATTATTCAATTACTCTCAGTATATTATTTTTATTATTATCTTAGCCTATATTTTTTTTTTTGGTCTAAATCTTAAACAAGGGATGCATTTTAGCCGCTATGAAATTAGAATTAATACACATATTTAATAGTTACAAAATTTTAATTGCTATAATATAATATATATATTAGATGAATATATAGAATCTTTATGATTTCATAACTGTTATAATAATTATAACTGTTATAATTTTATAATGGTTATCATGTGAATAATAAGTGAATATAATTGAATTTATATTGTAATAACTATAAAAATATAATTAAAATATTTTTAAAATTTAAATAAGAGATAATAATAAAAATAATAGAGACAATTACATTTTTAATCCTGTAACTTGTATCTTTTTCAATTTTAATCCTGTTATGAATTAATTTATGTTCTTAGTCATGTAGTTTGTAATATTTTTCAATTTCAGTTCTTTTTTCTCCAAAATTGAAATTTTTCAACGGAAAATGTTTAATTTGTGGTTGGAATATAAAAAACACATGGGTCGTAAAAAATCAAAATTCTTAAATTTAATTTACAAGTTATTATTTTTCGTTTAAAAATTTTAATTTTAGAGGAAAAATAATTGAAATTGTAAAATATTACAAGTTATAGGATTAAAAATATAAATTGACTCAGGATTAAAATTAAAAAAAAAATGTAAGTTATAAGATTAAAAACATAATTTTCGGTAAAAAAATTATGAGGTGGAGCTTACTTTGAAATTGTACCTGAGCTGTTGATGAGGTGGAGCTTACTTTGAAAAAAATAAAAATAAAAAAGGACACCCTTCCCTGATTAAAAAACATGCTTTTGACTTTTGCCTAATTTATAATGAGGTAATTTTAAAACCTCAATTTCAGTAAATATCAATTTTGATGGGGGCGCTTGATAAAATGTTTGTTCGTTTTCCTTTTCCGAGATTTTTTTTTTTGAAAAAAAGGCATGCGGGAGATCTAAAATCGACTAAGATCGACTAATTGTTAAAGGAAATAAATAAAGCGAAAAAACAGAACAGACGACGCGTTGGTTTTGTAGGGTGGAGATCGAGGAGGTGGTGAAGGTATTGGGCAAAGGAGAAGGATTCGAGATTCCTTCAGCGAACCCACATTCGCGGAGACGCAACGACCTCTCTTTCTCGTCGCTTTGCGCCTCTCATCTCGCCTTCTTCCGCAAATCGAGCCACCACTTCCTGTTCATACGCCTCTTGTCGCTTCTGTTCCATCGACTCAAAGCAAGGTTCTTTTCTCTCATCAAAAGTTCGATTTTTTTTCTTCAATCATTCTTCAAAAGTTTCGGATATTTAAGGAACATGTGATTTCGGTGCGCAATGCGATTTTCTGCGTCTTGTTTTGATCGTTTCTTTCCTTTGAAGGATTCAGTTTTTTTTTTTTGGTAATGCAATGATTTTTAAATTTGTAGCAATCTGACATTTCTCCTTCGTCGATCGAAGCTTCATTACACGTTAATCGTCTTCAGAATCTCCGATGCTTCGTTTCTAGGGCTTTTCTTTTGTTATTGCCGTCGTTGTTAATTTGAGATGGTTTCTTTGCAGGTCGAATCGAGCTGAGGAATCCAGAAAGGAGAAGAACGAGAAGCCAACTTGATTTTTGAGTTGTCGTCGACAAAATTTAGGGCTTGGCTGTCAAAGAATTTTGACAGCCAGCCCTTTCTCGTTTCGTCTCTTCTTCTTTCCTCTAAAGCCCCTAGTTCTCAGTAAGAATCACATTTGCTTTCTTTTTCTTGGATTAAAAACCCTATTATTTTTTTACATGGCAACAACGCCCTGTTCAATCTTTTCAACCTCCATGAATCAAATGTCCAAACATTAATTATTCTCTTTGTATTTTTCTCCAGTTTGACTTCGCTTCCTGTCCATGTTCATCGTGTTTAATTCAATTCCAACAGGTAGCTGAGTCGTTGGCTGCGTCCTCATCCTTCAAAGACCTTCTTTTTTTGATACTTTCAACGCCCAGAAGTTGAGCAATCCTTCATTGATCAGTTCCAATGGCTTCCTTCTCCGGTCTTCTTTGCCGGCCCCTCTCCGCCGTAGCCGTAGTCGCCGTCACAGCTGTCTCGTCCGCCCTCACTGAGCATGTATCCTCCCCGTTCCAATCCAATCAGCTTTACTCTGTTGCTTCTGCTGCTGCCGCTCCTTTCCCAAGCTCATTCTTGGCTTCGAACAAGTACAAGCCCTCGTCTAATGTGTCTGAATCAACCTTTGCATCTTCCCCTTTCCCCATTCCCTTCCCTGCTGCCCTCTTTGCTCCTTATCAGTATGCCAAGCTGAGTAGCCTTCAGAAGCACGTTGAATCCCCGCCAGCCATTGCATCTTCGCAATCTGATGTGTTGTATCGGTGGCATTTGCCTCACCCCAATGCTTATGGGATCAGCTGCATGGACCAGTGCTCCATTGCCAAGTCTCAGACCGTTGTGGTATTGCTCGGGTGGCTAGGAGCGAGGCAGAAGCATCTAAGGAGATATGCAGATTGGTACACCTCCAGAGGGTTCCATGTTGTGACTTTTACATTCCCCATGGCTGATGTTATCAACTACAAGGTCGGTGGGAAGGTTGAAAGGGATGTTGAAGCATTGGCCGAGCATTTGGTGGATTGGGTCTCAGAAGAGAAGGGAAAGAAGTTGGTTTTCCACACTTTTAGTAACACAGGATGGTTGACGTGAGTTTTCTTTCTTACCTATCTTTTACCCTTTTCCCCTCTTGTGTTCTTGGGGAATTTGAGTTAACACTTCCATTTCTCGACAGATATGGAGTCTTACTTGAGAAGTTTAGGGAGCAGGATTCTTCTGTAATTGGGAATATCAAAGGTTGCATTGTGGACTCTGCTCCTGTTGCAGCACCTGATGCTCAGGTAAAGAAATCATTTTGATTGAACTGCACATTAGGTTTAAACCCAAATCTTTGAATGAGAGAAAGTGTATCAGATCAGATTATCAACTTACCTGAATCTTTTTCCTCTTCTTCTTCTTCTTCTTCTGCTTTTTTGATAAGAACAATAACTAATGGTTTGCTTATTTATTGAAAGAAAAGAAAATAATTGAGAGCTAGAAACATATGAACACAGAGGAGAAGAAACAGTGGTATAGGGAGCCAAAAGCAGAAGAGGGAAAAACAAAGCAAAGATGTTCTTGTTAATCTATATATTCATAATTCTTTCCCTATTTAAAGGATATTTTTGATCTTTTCTGAAATGTTATGAAGCTGTTATTGTTGCAGTTTCGAGATTACTTGATCACAGAATATGATAGCTAAATTCAAGTCAACTTTCATATGCTGTGTGCAGGTTTGGGCATCAGGTTTTTCTGCTGCTCTTCTCAAAAAGCAAAGTATAGCAACAAGGAGGAGCAATACAAGACCAACTGTGTCAGGGTTAAACATCATAGAGTCTGGTAGTAATCTTACTACCAGTCCCGAACCGACTGTCATCGAGAGTGCCTTATTACTCGTCTTGGAGAAGTTCTTCAAAGTCGTGTTGAACTCATCTACCATCAACAGGTAGGAATCTCACTCAGATTCATCCACAACACTTACTAACTGAACCCCCACAACAGTTAATAACTGAAATTGGAAATTGTTGCAGGAGACTGTGTGATGTCTTGGATATACTAACTTCAGAGCAACCAAAGTGCCCCCAATTGTACATATACAGCTCGGCCGACCAAGTTATTCCTGCAAAGTCGGTCGAGTCCTTCGTAGAAAGACAAAGGAGAGCTGGCCTAGAGGTCAGGGCATGCGATTTCTTGACATCGCCTCATGTCGATCACTTCAGAAACAATCCAGCCCTTTACAATTCTCAACTTGCTAACTTTCTGGATGACTGTGTTCTCACCTGTTGCAAAGGGTCCTCCTAAGAAATTCTTTTTGGATGATTTTCTTCCTACATTGATGTCCTTCAAGCAAGGGATATATACTGAAAAGGACATTTTATTATTTTCTCTATTTTTTGTCAAATTTCTTATACATATTTTCAGTCATTTGTTTTAGATGCAGTGTATAGTTTTATATCTGATGTTACGTAGAGTGGTTCGTGTGAAATTTATTATTTCAATAAAATTATTATAATTCAATAAGTTTCCACATTTTATATGAGATCGGATCCTCTCTTTTCAAAATTCCCTATTCCGGTGTCCCACTCATCGCCCTAGCCTATTGCCGGAGGCCTCCGGCCATCGGCCCGATCAACACTATATCTTGGGAGAAGGTAAATCTAAGGGGATCGTCGTCGGCACGATTAGCGTCAGCCGTCGATTTGAGCTCCTGCTCAGATCCGACCGGATTCCGACGTAGATCGCGTCGACGACGAGCCCCATAGGTTCACCTTCCTCCAAGGTATAATGCTGATCGGGCCAGTGATCGGAAGCCACCGACGGTGGACTGCGACGACAGTGAGAAAGGGGACAGAGGATTTTACGATCAGAGAGTCGCGAGTATCTCCTCGCCATCAATGTCACTTCCTTGAGCACAATTACACCGTCATATGTCTATTCCACTGTTGCTACCCCTCTTCTCCATCGAGTAGTTGGAGAACAGACAACATCTCCCCGAGCACACTCACATCGTTGCCCATCACCTCTGCTACTCGAAAATTCAAAAGTTTTATAATTTTAAAACTAGAAGAGTTCCAAAAATCTATCGATGGTGTTTATTAAGTGAATATATAATAAATTAATGATAAATTTCATTATGCCATTGTAAGTTTAAAAATTGATGGCTCTCAATTTACATGGTCAAATTCATCTATGATGTCACAGATACATAAATTTTAATTTAAAATAATTTAAAATTTTCTACCTCCATCATCTTAAATTTAAATTGTATATACTAAATTGAGAAGAATAAATTTTTAAATGCGTAAAGCAGACATTTAAACATGAAGTGAAATGAAAGAATAGGTATAATAGAGATGTGATATTTATTTTTAAAATTATAAAAATTAGGTTACGTGAAATAAACAATACCGAAACTTCCCATTCAATAAAATGCCGATCTATGAATTCTTATATGAATTTACGTTTCCATTTTTAAAAATCCTTAAATTTTATTACAACATTTAACGCGCATTTTTGAAATATTAAAAAATATCAGAGCATTTTTGAAAAACGACGCTGATTTCAAATTATTCGCGAGCCTGATCGATCGATCGATCCATCTGGATCTGTGAGCATGTGTCGCACGTGACAAAGATGTTCCCTGCGACTCCCGTTCGCCCCCCACTCTTTCTTCTCCTCCATCAATCGCATCCAACAAGAGGAGGAGGAGGAGACGCGATGAATATGGGCGAAGAGGAAGACGAAGAAGAGCAGGAATATTCCTTTCCCTGTTACTGAGAATCATTCTCCTTCCCACATTTCCTCCCCGTGGGATCGCCGTGCTCGTCGCCTCCTCTCTCCCTTCCCGATCCGATCTGCTAATCTCCCCTCTTTCTTCTTCATCTCGATGTTTCCTCTCGTCTGATCGGTGCGGCATGGCGTCCTTCCAACCGCTCGGCGGCAGCTCCCGCGCCGGCCGCGTCCTCGGTCCCGCCCTCGACAAGATCATCCGGAACGCCTCCTGGCGCAAGCACTCGGACCTCGTCGCCGCCTGCAAGTCCGCCCTCGATCGCCTTGACTCCCTATCTGACTCCCCGGACCCTTCTCCGCTCCTCGGCATCCCTCCCGACGAGGCCAACTTTGTGCTCAACCCCATCGTCCTCGCCGTCGACTCCGCTCGTTTCAAGGTCGCCGAGCCTGCTTTTGAGTGCGCTCAGAAGCTTTTCTCCCACGGCCTCTTCCGCGGCGACATCCACCTTGAGGCCGACGCCGATGACGCGACGCCACGCTCGGCCACGTCCCGCCTCCTCGCTTCCATATGCCGTTGCGGAGGGACCGGCGACGTGGCCATCGAGCTCGCCATGCTCAGGGTCCTTATTGCTTCTGTCCGCTCGCACTTCGTGCTGATCCGAGACGAATGTTTGACCCAGATTGTGAGGAGCTGCTACAATGTGTACCTTGGCAGCCACAGCGGCTTCAATCAGTTGTGTGCCAAGTTGGTCCTGGCACAGATCGTAGTCATTAACTATACTAGGGTGGAGGCCGATGCCATGGATGTCAAAATTCGTATCGTCTCCATTGTTGACATGATTGATCTTTCAGACAGGAACTTGAGTGATTCGACTCTGGTACAGGCTGCACAAAATTTTATCAATGAGGCAATGGGAGGAAGTGACGCAGACCCTCTGCCTTCAAAGTCGTTCAAGGAGGAGGGTTCCAGGCAGCTAGAATCAGCTAACGGGGAGGAGGCTATAAATGGTGGCGGATTGAGCACGATCAGAGAGAATGGCTTGTTTCTGTTCAAGAACTTGTGCAAGCTCTCTATGAAGTTCGCAACACCAGATAACCCTGAGGACCCTCTCTTGTTGAGGGGAAAGGTACTGGCGTTGGAGCTTCTGAAGATAGCAATAGAAACTGCCGGGCCTTTTTGGCGGTCAAATGAGAGGCAAGTGTTCTCATCCCTTCTTTGACTCAACTTTGTGCTTCCGCTTCTGATACTCAAGTTGATGCTAAAGTGCTACATGCCGTATATCAAAGCTTAAGCCTGCTTTATTGGCTGTTTATTCAACTACACGACATTCTGATATGGGCCAGATTTACTTGACCATAACCAAATATTAAAAATGGTAAGAGACGGTAATATTAAAAGTGGCTTCAAAACTTCTAAGCTAACTGCGTTATGTTTCACACTAAACAATTTTTATATTCTCATATCCATGTTTGGAATCCACTGAAATAACTGAGAGCAATGAACTACATAGGGTGAGCTAGAACCAATACTATTTTTTACTGGTCATATAAGAACCAACAAGTGCTCCAAGAATTTGCTGGTGCATGTCTTTGATTTTCGTTATAATTTATGTGAAGTCAAGAGTTTCAATGTTTGCATGATATTCATAAATGATAAAGGTAACATAAGTAGTGATAATTGATGTGAGTGCTCATCATGAATGTTTATATCCTTTTGGTCCGTATGGAGTAAGGGAAGTCACATTTTTTCTTGGACTCCTGATATTTGTACGTCCTTGCATCTACTTTTTCTTTCTCTTCACTTTTCTCCTTCTTCCTTCAACAAGAACTATCATCCTTATTTTTCATGTCACCAAGAATTTAGAATGCATATGCGAGTGAGGGAGCACTGGTCAAATAACCACATAGTACATATGCGATATGTGTGTGTACTATGCAGATCTATAGACAATAATTATTTGAAAAATATAATATACAGACTTGTAGAAATGCAATTTGAATTATTATTAACTCATACATTACACGTTTACACCTACCATAACAACATATAAATAACATTTAGGTTTCTAACTTTCAACAATAAGCAAGACATTTTGTGTTTATTAAAAGAGCTTCAAACTGCATATGTATAATAAGATTCCTTAGAAAACATAATCATCACTCAGCTCATTATGATAATGACATCGCATTCCCTAATTTCAATCTATAATTTAACCAATTAATCAAAGCAAGCAATCAATATAAACAAATTTTACTCATAATTTAACTATGAAAATCAATCGTCCTAGGTAATTATTTATTCTATATAACTTCTTTTTTATATGAATTCAATCTAGCAGTATATATAATACAGAGCACATAACATATAATAATGCATGTTAACCAACCAGCTCAATCCATGTAAACAAAAATTTACATATTAATCTATGAAATAGATGAACTATACTTCTTATTTGTTAACCTGGCAAATTTAGTTTGATCTTATTATAGTTTATGATCCAAATTCTGTTTGTCCTGGCATGAAAAGCTTGCAGTGCAATGTATGTGGTGTAATTTTTTTTGGGAACTGTGGTGGTAGTAGAGGATTTGTGGTTATATAATTAGGATTTTGTAGATATGTGATGTAAGCTGCAACTTTCCTCTTGTACCAATTTTGATATAATGAATTCTTCTGTCCTACACGTGGTCTTTTACCCATTTAGAATTTTTTTTATAAGTTGTGTATTTCTTATTTTCTGTTGGTTGCCTACTTTTAATATTCTTACTACAAGTCTAATCAATTTAACTTGGACATAACTTTGACTTTAACAAACTAACGCTTGATTTATAGACAACCAACATAATTCTCAAGTGGTTATAGAAAATGTAATGCTGTCCTTCTCTGCATAAGCATCTGCAGCAGCGTAAGCATCCTTTGTGGAAATTTTTCTAAAACAATGTTTATGAGGATCTTGTTTCTCCCAAATAATTTGTTATTGCCCATGTTTCATTGATTATATAGGCAAGACAGGCTGAAATATTCACTATTTAAAGCTCTTCATTCTTGTTTTATGCAGGTTTCTTGGAGCAATCAAACAATACCTTTGCTTATCTTTGTTGAAGAACAGTGCACTATCAGCAATGAGTGTTTACCAGCTTCTTTGTACTATTTTTTTGGCCTTAATGTCAAAATTTAGACCTGCGCTGAAAGAGGAACTTGGAATTTTCTTTCCTATGCTTGTCCTGCGAATACTTGAAAATATTCTCCAGCCTAGCTTTTTGCAGAAAATGATTGTTGTCAACTTTTTGGAAAAGATCTGCCGGGACCCACAAATTATTATAGATATTTTTGTGAATTACGACTGCGATGTGAATGCACCAAATATATTTGAAAGGTAGATCATAAATCTAATGCATCAGTTAAAAAGAGTTGTTTTAACAAGTGATCCTAAATCTCTTTCTTTACCTAGCAACATAAGTGGATGGACTTGTGAGTGACATAATGGTGTTGCTTTTTTTCTTCTCATAATTCACTTTTAATTCCATCAGATTATTGCAGGTTTGTTAATGGGCTTCTAAAGACAGCTCTAGGTGTTCCTGTTGGATCAGTGTCATCACTATCCGCAGCACAGGATACCACATTGCGAAATGAGTCAGTAAAGTGCCTAACTGGGGTCATAAAGTCAATGAGTATATGGATGGACCAGCAGCTAAGAATTGGTGATTTTGCTCCTCAGAGTCTTGACAATCAACCTTCTGCAGAGATCCTTGCTGCTTTGATTGGTGAAGAAGCAGGTGTGCTTGACTATGATCTGAATTCAGATGCAAATCATGAGCTATATGATACTGCTACACTGGAACAGCGTAGGGCCTATAAATTGGAGTTTCAGGTGAAGTATTTCTTATTTTTATATAAGGATACATTCCATTTTTAATTTTTTTAGCCCTTGACTAGTGAACTATGAATGACATTAATAACTTTTATTTATCTTTGCAGAAAGGTGTTTCACTGTTCAATAAAAAACCTTTGAAAGGTATTGAGTTTCTAATCAAAACCAAAAAAATAGGTGCATCTTCAGAAGAAGTAGCTTCCTTTCTGAAAAATGCTTCAGGATTAAGTGCAACTATGATTGGAGACTATTTGGGTGATAGGGATGAGTTTTGTTTGCGAGTAATGCATGCTTATGTTGATACCATGAATTTTGAGGGTATGAATTTTGGTGAAGCCATTAGGTTCTTCTTAAGAGGCTTCAGATTGCCTGGAGAAGCTCAGAAAATTGACCGCATAATGGAAAAGTTTGCAGAACGTTACTGTAAATGTAACCCAAGTTCTTTTGCCAGTGCGGATACTGCATATGTTCTTGCTTATTCTGTGATTATGTTGAACACCGATGCACACAATAACATGGTCAAAGATAAGGTGTGCTATTAATGGCCTTTGGTATAAGGTAAATGCAGCTGACTAAAATGTTTAATCTCATTATCTTTGCAGATGTCAAAAGCTGAGTTTATTCGCAACAATCGAGGTATAGATGATGGCAAAGATTTATCGGAGGACTACTTGGGCTCCCTGTATGACCAAATTGTGAAAAATGAAATAAAAATTAGTGCTGATTTTCCTGCTACGCCAAATAAACAACAAAGCAGCATCAATAAGCTTTTGGGATTTGACAACATTTTTGACTTGGTCCATTGGCAGCAAGCAGAAGAGAAGGCATTAGGTGCAAATGATTTGCTCATTAGACACATCCAAGAGCAATTTAAAGAAAAGAGTGGGAAATCAGAGTGAGAAAGATATTCAAATATTTAGGAATTACATACATGCATGCATTCTTATGTTTTCATATTATCTTTATTTTATTGGTGATTAGGTCTATGTTTTATGCTGTCACGGATGTAGCAATTTTAAGATTTATGATGGAAGTTTGCTGGGCTCCCATGATGGCTGCTTTCAGTGTGACACTTGACCAAAGTGATGACAAATCTGCCACAACACAAGGTTTGCAGGGCTTCCGATATGCTGTGCATGTCACCTCAGTGATGCATATGCAGACACAGAGAGATGCTTTTGTTACATCTGTAGCCAAGTTTACATACCTTCACTGTGCTGCAGACATGAAACAGAAAAATGTTGACGCTGTTAAGGTGAACACTTTAGCTATATCTTAATATATGGAGCTAAATCTCTTTTTCTTTTAGAAGTTTGGCAGAACTCATATGTTATAGTGAGAGATGGTAGCATGTTGTATATATAGTGGTGTTTCTGTGGATTCCCTTTATTTCGTCCTCTATGATTCTGTCTAATTTGACTCATATCTCAACTACTGATGTTTAATATCAGAGTAACCAGAAGGTTAATGGCTTGTTAGTGCTTTATACAGTGATACAGTTTAGAAAACCAAAAACTTCCTGGATTCTCTTTTAGCAATTGAGTTGAAAATTGTAAGTGGAGAAGCTGATCTTTGAATGCACTGATACATCTACAACATCTAGCGATGCAGCTATATTGAATTACCTATAGGCCTGGGCTTGATCTTTCTAATAGATATGTACATGTCCTTGTCATTTGTTGCTAAACTATACTTGCCAAATCATTCATCAAATGTGCTTTCTATGGGTTGATGTTTGTCAACTACTTTGAAACTTGAATAGATAAGGCTTCACATGAAGATGGAACACAATGATTTAGCTGAAAGACAGATCAAAGTTCTTAAGTACTATTTGTATCTTATGTTATGTTAATATTTTCTTAACATGCCTCAGTTTGACATTTTCTTTGAATAAAGTTGATAATCTAACCTCATAAACATCATGTCAGTTTTGAAGGATATAGCTGTCTGATGGTAATATTCTAGTTAGGGAACATTTGATGTGGATTCATTCTTCTACCTTTGGTGTGCGTGCGCGTGCGCACACCAAAGTGCTCACGTGATGTGCAGCGTAAGTTGTGTGGCGTAATGTGTGCAGCATAACATTTCTCTCTATACATATATATTCCAATTTTCCATATTTTGGCTGTATTTGTCATTGTTTTAAAAAACCCTCTATGTTAGTCGCTTATGCAGCCCCATAGGCTTATGCAAGGATGTTTCACATTGCATCTACTGATGCTGCAGAAGGACTATGCTAGCAAAACCAGTTCTAGTTTATTAAAGCCCAAATCATAACAAAGAATATTGATTTGATTGAATCATTTTGCTGAATAGACAAACAAGAAGCATTTTCTTTCTGTTGCTTAGGTCAACATGAAAAATTTCTTTTATATGGAATTAAACCCCACTTGTTAACATTTTGTGTTATATGTATTTGATTAGATTCATAAGCAAAAGGACCAACATTGTGGATTGTTTAGGATGATTAATTTAATCATTAAGTGATACATGTAATTTTGTTTATATTGAGCACTTTAGATTGTAAGCATATTCTCTTGTAGATGCATAGTCATATATGCTATATATTTTGGACACATGATGTTTTACCTTTATTGTCATTATAATTGATGTTATTTTGGTAAAAATATATCAACTTAATATCACCCACGTATATGGAGAGCTACCTTATATGCATTATGCAGTGGTTGAACTGTATGTCACTTGCGTGCACTTTTTAAAACCTTGATTTCCTTGATGCCTTAACATTATTTAGCACAAGAACGATAGTGTTTTGACTGCACTTTGTAGGTAATAGCAGAACCATAACTCAGCTTTAGATCTGAATCAGTATGGTTATATGTTTTGAATCTTCCTGTAATCCATCCTCTGTGTGCTATGGTAATATCAGTTTAAGTCTTGATTATACTAACAATAGTAGTTTAGAAGCTATTTTTCTGTCAATAGGCTATAATATCAATAGCCATTGAAGATGGCAATTATCTGCAAGAGTCCTGGGAGCATATAATTACATGTCTTTCACGGGCTGAGCATTTACATCTGCTTGGAGAGGGTGCACCACCTGATGCTTCATTATTTACAGCGCTGCTGACAGAAGCAGAAGACAACAAATCACAGAAAACACAGGCAGTATCTGTGAAGAAGAAAGGAAATGCTCTTCAAAATCCAGCTGTAATGGCTGCTGTTCGAGGGGGTACTTATGACAGTGCATCTGTAGGAATTAAGGCTTCAGCTTTGGTTACTCCAGATCAGATTAAAAGCTTCATTTCCAATTTAAATCTGTTGGACCAGATTGGTAGTTTTGAGCTAAACCACATATTTACTCATAGCCAAAGATTGAATGGTGAAGCGATTGTAGCTTTTGTGCAGGCTTTGTGCAAGGTTTCTATGACAGAGTTGCAATCTCCAACAGAGCCTCGTGTTTTCTGCCTCACTAAAATAGTTGAAATAGCGTAAGAGATTTTACTTAAAGTGGGTCTAAGAAATTTTTTCTGGACATATCTTGCTTTCTTCAACTAGATAACTGAACTTTCAAATCTGACCTTACTACATTTTTTTACTCATACAGGCATTACAATATGAATCGTATTCGGTTGGTTTGGTCCTGTATCTGGCATGTTCTTTCTGAATATTTTGTTTCAGTCGGGTTGTCAGAAAATCTTTCAGTTGCAATCTTTGTAATGGATTCATTGAGGCAATTGGCTATGAAATTTTTGGAGCGAGAGGAGCTTGCTAATTATAATTTCCAGAATGAATTCTTGAGACCTTTCCTGGTTGTTATGCAGAATAGTAGTTCTTCTGAAATTCGTGAGCTAATTGTTCGATGTATTTCACAGATGGTTATGGGTCGTGTTAATCATGTAAAGTCTGGATGGAAAAGTGTCTTCATGGTATGCTTGGATTTTTCTTATTATCTTTTTTCTACCTTTTAATTTGTTTTATTTTTCCACACATGTCTCTCAAGGAGCACTTAAAGTGATAACTGTCATCATGGTGAAATATTGGATTAGGATTTTGCAAACATACTGAAGTACATCTGATATTAAAGATTCTGTCATATTCTAGGTTTTCACTGTCGCTGCTACTGATGAACGTAAGAGTATTGTACTGTTAGCTTTTGAGACAATGGAGAAAATAGTAAGAGATTGTTTCTCTTACATAACTGAGACAGAGACCATGATATTCACAGACTGTGTTAAGTGCCTGATTGCATTCACAAATAGCAGATTCAACAACGATGTAAGCCTCAATGCTATTGCATTTATCCGATACTGTGCTGTTAAACTTGCAGAAGGAGGCTTTGTCTGCTATGACAAGAGCACTGAAGGTCATTTAGGAAATGGAGATGCTTTTGATGAAAATTTGTCCGAGAAAGATGACCAAACTTTCTTTTGGCTTCCTCTACTCGATGGTACACTTTCTGTGATCCCTTTTCATGCTTTCTTTACAATTAGGATGTAGTTTTTTCTAAGTTACATTAAACATGTTCAGGTTTGTCCATGTTGACGTCTGATACTCGGCCAACTATCAGAAAAGGTGCTATGGAAGTGCTTTTTGACATTCTGAAGGACCATGGTCATCTATTCCCTCCCACCTTCTGGAACAATATCATTAAATCTGTAATTTACCACATGTTTAACAACACACAGGAAATAACTGTTCATGAAGTTCTGCTGCATGACTCTCAGTATCTTCAAGATAATTCATGGAAATCTGAAACTGATACATTGGCAGCAAAATGCTTGATTGATCTATTTGTCAGATATTTTGATGTAATCCGTTCACAGCTTGGGAATGTTGTGGCTATTGTTACAAGTTATTTGATCAGTCCCTACAAGCAATATGCTAACACAGGGATGGCTGCTTTACTGCATTTGACTGGTCACCTAGGAAGAAAGCTATCAGAAGAAGAATGGAAAGATACTTTGATAACCTTGAAAAATTCAACTGTTTCAACACTGCCTATTTTTTCTAGCATTACAAAAATCATGCAAGACATTGAAATTCCCATTAGAAACTCTGATATGGAAAAATCCTCGGACAACGAAACCATTGAAGATGATGAAGAGAAGGCTAGGATGGAAACAACACCTTATGTAATTGTAAGAATGAAGAACTACATAAGCCTTCAACTCCAGATTGTACAGGTAAAGTTTTTTTTTCCTTCTTACGACAATATGCTTGTTGACTTTTCCTTTTCCTTGAATTTTTTTTTATCAAGTGAATATACTGCAAATAAAAAAAAATGTGGCAGATACCTTCACTACATTCTAAAATGAAATAACTAAAAACATATGGCACATAGTTTCACTTCAAGAAGTATGAAAATAAAGAATCTAAATCCTGTATCACTCAAATTAAAACTTGAGAACCTGCCAAATGAAAGATGCTAAAACTGAAAAATGAAAGGTCAGGTCACAGTTTCATGTTGCATCAACTAGATATATAAATAATACTTCACTTGAACTCAAGATTTTTGCAGCAGTAGAGTACAGGATATGCTGCTTTATATACTTGACACATTGTATTTGATTTATTCTTTAAAATTAATTGTGGATTTTCAATTATGAAAAATATGTCCATAGTTTATCAGAAATTATTAAATCATATTTCGCAATCTATAGGAAAATATGTCTTGACAGTTTTGTTAATGTGAACCTACATTTACATCAATGTTGAAACATAAGATTTTCTAGGTTAAAGTAAATATATGAATACAACATTTTTATATAGTTAATTACAAAGAGATGTGTTATTAATCCTAGCAATGAAAATGCACTATATAGATATAAGGTAGGACAATATCTACTCTCAAAAGCAAGATGGGACTGGGCCATTCATTTCAACACCCCCCCTAAAGTTAAAGAACAAATTTTTAAACTTCTTGTCTCTGCATGTAAAATGGCTAGGCAAAGGTATGAATGTATGAATATTTATGCATTAAAATTTGTGTATATTGTGTTAATCTTCATGGACATTACAACAATTCTAATGGAGTGCCAAATAAGTTCAATCTGTTTACTATGTTCACAAATCATCTGGCTGCTTCCAGTGTAAATGGTTATTTACTTTATTTATTTTTTCATGTTTATTCTCACAATTTTAATCCCAGTTAGTCTATCCAAATCATCTCATGAGCTGATAGAACTACTCTACATTATACATGGAATGACAAGGTATATATCAAGAGAAACTTAAGTACACTGGTATAGCAACTCAGCAAATATAAAGATAATCCAATCAAACGTGCACTCAACCAGTGACAAGAAAAAAATCATACTACAACTAATGGTAAGAATGAGGTTATGCCTGAGATGATCCTAATATCTGTCAAACAATTGGTGTGGCAAGAAGAGTACCTCAACTAGTGCATGTTGAGGTCTACCGTCTACGATCCTACAACTATAGGATGATGATACATCAGATAATATATTACAAAATATCAGCAATCAAGGTTTAGCTTTTTAGATAAAGTTTAGCTTTTCGTTTATTGGTCTAACAAGTGCATTTTCCCATCCTGTGATAGCTGGAGAGTTCTAACTTGCTTGTAAGTGCAGTAAAAAAAATCATGCATCTTCTATAGTCTAAAGGTAACTCCATATTTTGGGTCTTAATCTGGGGGATGTTTAAGAATGCATTACTCCCATAAGTAATTAGTAAAAACCTCTATTCAAATAAATACTTGCATTTACTAAGCTTGATTTGTGTATGTATTAGTCAAATTTCTTTTCTCATGCTTTATGTTTCAGTTTCACCACTGATGACAGATATTAGTTCACTTATTTATTTATTTTTCTGTTGATAGGTTGTAACAAAGGTTTATGAGGTTAACCGAAAGTGCCTCTCTGCAGCTCATGTTAGCATCCTATTGGAAATACTTACAACCATTGCGTCCCATTCAAGTGAAGTGCGTGGCCAAACTGCTATGCAGCTGAAGTTTCAGAAAGCATGCTCCCTGTTGGAAATTCCTGGTCCACCAGTTGTTCATTTCGAGAACGAGTCTCATCAGAATTTGCTTAAAGTCTTGCAAACTTTACTCATTGAAGATCGATTTCTGTCCAATGAGCTGAAAATAGAATCACAAGTAGTGATGACCTGTCAGAACATGTTCCAGATATACTTAAATTGTGCAGGAAAACTGACAGATGAAGATTCAGATATTAGACCAAAGCTACACTGGATAGTTCCTTTGAATGCCAATAAGAAAGAGGAATTGGATGCCCGGACTTCGTTGGTTGTTTTGTCCTTGCAAGTCTTAGGTAGCTTGGAGAAAGATTCTCTCAGAAGGAACCTCCGAATCATATTCCCATCATTAGTTAACCTTATAAGTTGCGAACACAGCTCCAGCAAAGTGAAGAATGCCCTCTTTGACATCTTTCATTCCTCTATAGGACCACACATAATGACCTTGTGATTTTTACACTATATGTATGTCATTGTTTGATATAGGTTTTTTTTTTTCCTTCTCATTTTTCTCTCCTTCACTGTTATATAGTCATTATTTATGGCCCACAGTGGTCTGAAGCTACCAAAGCATCACAAGGGCTTTTGCCTGCGAAGTTGTATCTGTGAAGTGAAAAGACAAATTTTGGCCACAATTTTGCTGTTGCAGTTGTCGCAAATGTTTTGCCAATAAAAAAAGTTTACAGACTGAGAGTGGTTGTCTTCAAAGTAGCAAGTGGTAGTGTTCTTGTGCTTTTAATTACTAGTATTGTTTTACTGAAATATGTTTTAGTAGGCACTTTACCAAATCACTGCCACAATGAAGAGTTACCAAGTGCATCCCAATGTTGATTTTATTGGAAGTTATTTTGTCCAGTAGTGTTCATCAGTTTTTTTAGCACTTGACTTTCAATTGTGGCATGATTTTCATGCAAAGCATTTGTTTATATATTAGGAGCATGAGTAGGTAAACTGATCTATTGTTAAATTTTATATTTTGTTGAGTAGATCAAATATGTATATATTTTTTCAAATTAGCTAAAAGCACAATTTGTGACTTCTATTCATTTGTGACAGAACAGCAACAAAATTGAGAAGTTGTTCCTTTGATTCACAATGGAATGTTTTTTTTTTTACAGTTTTTGCTTACAAGTGACAATCTATTGACATTTCGGTTCCTTTGGTCTTTGCACATAGGGATGAAACCTTGTACCATCTTTGAAGTAGTAGGCATCGACCAACCACATCGGCATTCATGAACATGAGCTGCCCAAGGGTGATAACTATTCGTCTCCAAACTATTGAGTCGCTGTAGTCTCTGGTTGAGCTCAGCCATGACGGCTGGTTCTTGTTTCTTCCTTTCCTTCGTGATGCTGTTACTAGTCATGGAACCAATTTTGTCGAAAGTTACCTGTCAACAAAAAGAACAGGTAAAAAAGATGCAAGTTTGGTAGATTGATGACTGCATTCTCAGTTTAATTCTAACCGAAATTGTATGTAGAGTTGTATCTCTGTCGAACTTCAAACTTAAACAAGTTATGTAGAGTAAGTCATTCTTACCCTCAGCAACCCATCAGGGTCATACATGTGATGGATGGTTCTTTGTAGAATATGAATAACCTCTCCCATTTGTCGAGCATTCAATATTACGTCTTCGTTCATCCGCAATAACATCAAATGGTTTCAAGCAATTCTTTTCTGTTACTCTTTTGTCGGAAACATCTGTAGTAATCGATACTTAAAGTGTATCTTAAAGACGGCCAAGGCGATGCGAAAAAGGACCTTGGCTCCCTCATTGAACAACACATCCCAGACCCGCAAAGTCGACTGAAATACTTCTGAAATTAGTCTTTTGGCAGAGTTGATAAGAAGACGGGTTTTACCAAAACTCTTTTCAGTCCCATGTCTGAACAAAGAATTTGAATGTTTCCTTGGAATCTCTTTTACCTCGGACGGCAAGCTCTTCGCGAAGAGACATAGGAACCATTCTGTGGCCACAATAGTGACATCAAACCCTACAGCTTCCAAATGAGCAGCTATCCTGTAGTTCAAACAACATGAACTGATTGTGAATTTTGTTGCACTTAAATAAGCAACAATAGGATAGGAGGTGAAAAGTAGTAGATACAGACTTGGGCATTTTTTCACAAGAAGATCTCTGAAAACCCTTTGCTCGACATGACATCCCGAAAGGTTAACAGTGTAGCAGTCACTAACTAAAACATTTTCCAGTAGGACGGTGAGCATCCAAAATGCATCTTCTTCGGTTTTCAATACTAGCAGCAGCAGAGCAGCTACATAATTTAGACCCTGCACAAAATTTCAGATATTGTGGAGAGATTCATCCAAACCACCATAAACGAAGGGAGCGTTTGGTTTAGGGGAATAGGAGTGGGGAATGAGAATGAGAATCATTGATTGTCATTGTTAATATTTGGATTATAAGAATAGGAATACAAATAAGGGAATGAATCCTTAAAATTGGGTAATAACTCATTCCCATGTATCTCCCCTTCAATGAGCCATTACCCTATTTTCATCAATCAAAATATTCTCTTATTCCAAAAATACCCTTGACCTAAAACTAAAATTTTCTCCCTTAATATCAAATATAAAAATATATTTATTTATTTTTTCTTTCATATCACTTCTCTCTCTTTGTTCTCTCTCATCATATTTTCTCTCTCATCATTTTATTACACACTTTCTCTCTCCTATCACACTCTCTTTTCTTTTTTCTCATTACACTTTCTCTCTCATCATACTTTCTCTCTCCTCAATCTCTTTCATCGCACTCTCTTCATTCTTTCTCTCTCATCATACTTTCTCTCTCCTCAATCTCTCCCATCATATTCCCTTTTCTCTTTTTTTCTCATTACACTTTCACTCTCATCACACTTTCTCTCTCCTCAATCTCTCTTATCACACTCCCTCTTTTTTTCTTCAAAACACTTTCTCTCTCATCATACTTTCTCTCTCCTCAATCTCTCCCATCACACTCAATGTTCTCTCTTTTTCATCACACTTTCTCTCTTATCATACTTTATCTCTCACCATACTTTCTCTCTCCTCAATCTCTCTCATCACACTCTCTCTCCTCATTTTTTCTCATTACATTTTCTCTCTTCATCCTCTCCCATCATATTTTCTCTCTCATCTTCTCTCATCATGCTCTCTCCTATCATACTCTTTTTTCTCATTTTCTCTCATCACATTCTTTCACATCACACTTTCTCTCTCTTCATTCTTTCTCATCACACTTTCTCTCTCATCATTCTCTTTCATCATATTTTTTTCTCACATTCATCTTTCTCTCACATTTAATTTTTTCTCTTATTTTTCTTTAAGGGTAAAAAAGAAAATTTTGATTTATTCCGATAGAAAATATGTAACTAACCAAACATCGCTTTTAAGAGTGATATCCATGCTCATACTCATTCCCATTCCACAATACAATGATTCTCATTCCGATTCCTATTCCTAGGAAAGAACCAAACACCCCCTAAATTCCACTTACCTGGCAATAGCCAACATCTGAATCTCTGCAGAGATGCCTGACCTTCAGGGCTGTTCAACCATGGATGAGATTGAAATGCCCACGGGAGATCCTGCATAAATTCTCAAGAATCGATCGAATTAGCAAAACTACAAACTAAGAAAGCATACATTGTTCCACAATGATGTCTTTCTCCGTCTAATTGGAATACAAGAACAGTTCAATTTCTTCTTCCTCTTTGGTTATTCTAAGGAACGAACAAATTCTTCATTAAGGATATGAACAGGGGTGATTGCCATCAGATCGTATGTCAATCCAAACGAAGGGGAAAAAGATACAATTTTTATGATCTTTTTATCGATCAATGAGGTTCAAGAACTCACATGATCAATTTGTCGCGTGGCAGGGGCGATCTTCCGTTGCGTCGTCATTATCAGTTCACATGATCAATTTGTCGCGTGCCTGAGGCTGCTGCAGGAACCAGTTCACCCCCTTGTTCGCCTCCAGCTCCCACCAGACCCTACCCTGCCGCCACACCCTCTCCCTCACCTCGTTCAGCAGTCAGCACATTGACGTCGTCGATGTTCCCCTCCACCGTGAATCCGTACAGGTCCTCGAATTTAACAGGGAAGGTAGCTTCCGGAATTGAGGCGGCAGCGGTTGGTCTAGGGTTAGGATCCGCGACGGTGGTTATCCAGTAGGACCTCTTCGGAGGCGTCGCGAACGCCCGTCTCCACTGTCCTCCAGAAATTGGTAGCGAACACCTTCGAAATCCAAAGCAAGTTCGCGTTTTGGAACGAGATCAAGATGCAAATGCTCGAAACAACAAAAAATTGTATAGCAAATACCTGGAGATAAAAAGGACTTGTACATCTTTCGGCGATGAAGAAAAGTTGGAGCTTTTTCACAATTCGCCTCCGCAAGGTGGTATTTTGAAGCTCGGATTGGTGGGAGTGGATTGACAGGAGCTCAAAGATCGCATTTTTATAAGCATAAAACGCCAAATTGAAATCTTCCTCACCATCAACTTGTCGAGAGAAGGCAATTAACCGTAGCAAAAGAGAGCTCCTCTTCAGGCGACGAACTCCATCCTTTTTCGAGTTGTGGATCTTCCGACGGAAGGGGAAGAGAGGAAGAGGAAGAGGAAGAGGAAGATGAAAGGAGAGAATTATGGCCGGCGAGAAACGATGGGAAGAAGAAAGAAGACGTCACTGTGACTGCGACTTAGGTAGTTGTGATCTCAATGTCTACGAATGGACAAAAATACCCCTTGTTCTTTTTTTAGCAGCGTTATTTTATCACGTGACAAATGCGATCACAGCGTTGTTTTATCACGTGGCAAGATCTACATTGTCGTCTTAACACTCTTGTCAATCCATCTTAAAATTAATATAGATGAAATAAATTATAGATGATTATTAATTTTTAAAATAGTGACTAACACATATGTAAAATATTTATCTCAATTTTATCGAGATTCAAACTCTAGATCTCATTCTGATAACACCTCACATGTTAATCATGAGACTCATCCGGAACATGTGGCAAGATGTACATGAAGAATAAGCACAATGCTATATTCTGTATCAAATGTAGCATTAAAACTAAATTTTATCATTTTTTTGAACTTTTTTAATGAAAAACAACAGCAAAATTAAAAACTTCAATACTAAGTGTTAACCAAGTATGAGGAGTGAATTTAAAAGTTAGATTTAATTATTTAAGCAATTTATTTTTTTTAAATATAGACTGTTTAAGTTAATTTGTTGGATTTAAAAAATTTTAATTAGGTTAAACTGAATAAATAATAAACTGAATAAGTTAGATTTTAATATTTAATTGTAAATTAAATGAATAAAAAAGTCAAAATAGGATAAAATATATAATTATTGAAACACTTTCAATGAATTTTCATATTTACTCATTTTTGATAATATTATTTATCAAACCTAATGTAGTATGTTTCTATTTATTCCTATTTATATATTTTTTGGTCGTACTTGTTTTGTTCTTCGTCTAGTAAAGCGTAATAAGTTAATCTCTCCGTATGCTCTTTGTGTCTTTCTGGATTATGATGTTAGTCAAAAAGAATATCGTTATTTTGATCCTATTAGTTAAAAAATTATATGTCTTTCGTCATGTTATGTTTCTTGAACATATTTCATTTTTTTTCTATTCTAACTAATTCGTATAATAGGATAAAATCAGATTTATTTTGCATTGATCTTTTCAACGATTAATTTCATTGAAAATTGAATTAATTAATATTTTATTAACTTAGATTGAATTAATTAATATTTTATTAATTTTTATTAAAAACTTCAACCATTTTGATTTTTTTTATTTATTCTATTCCAATTAAATCGCTTCGGTCAGTTCTATTGTGAATAAATTGCTCAGACTAAACAACGCACCGTCAAGGGCACTAATATCTTTGTTATTTGCCATCATCTTTAATTTCTTTCAATTTATTATAAAGTCAAAACTCTCAGCATTCTCATGGCTGGATTTGGTACCAACAAATCAAGAAGCAAAGTGAAGGGAGAGCTTACCGCAGGCCAAGAAGAGGAGGATGGTTGAAAGCTCAGTAACTTGTCACACCTAGAAGGATGCATAGATCGATGATGTATAGACTATTTCTTTCAGGTCCCTCAGCCAAACATACACGTGAGCATCTTGATGTCTCTTCTACTCAGAATCTTGAAGGTAAGGACAGAGTCTTTCCAATCTCCTTTTGAACCTTTTGATCTCTTCCAGGCAAAGCACTTTGAGGATCTCTCCCTTACAAAATCTGCTAGTTTTATGTGATATCCAATGATGAAAAAGTCTAAGATTAGGAGTGAATAAAAATTTAGTTAAACAGAATTAATCCACCGAACTAATCGAATTTAAAAGTTCAATTTAGTTCGGTTATTTTGAATTTTTTTAAATATCAATTATTTTAGTTTAGTTTTGATTTTAAAAATTTTCTAATTCCGTTAAAATTGAATTAATCAATATTTTATCAATTATATTTATTCAGTTTTTATTAAAAAATTTATCGGTATAAAAAAATTTGATTTGTTCAATTTTAATTAAATCAGTTCCACCTGATTTTAAACTGATTGCAATTCATGTCTTTCATCACCTTTTCATGTCTACTAGTGACTAAGATTATGCCAAACTCCTCCACACGCATTTACACTCCAACATAATCAAGCACAAGGAAAAATTGGTTGACCAGAGCACCGACAAGTTTGGATCCAAGTTATTGTATGCTTTGAGCTCCATCATCCCTCCCTTTTACTTTCTTCAGCATTTGCATGAGTAGCTCTATTCCATGTAATCCTAGGCGCATGTATTTACATGTTGGAAAAATCATTCTTGACTTACTCGTCACGAAAAATTTTATGAGATAGAGTGCTCTAGCCAATCCCACCAATGTCAGTAATCCCAATCTCCGCCCCTACATTGTAGGCCTTAACCTCCAAAGAAGTGGTTGGGGTGAAATCTTATTTAATGATCTTGCAGCCATGGACAACACTAATCTCTTTGTTACTTCACTATCATTTTAAATTTCTATTTGTCTATCAGTAAGTCTCTCAAAACTCTCAGCAATCTCATGGCCAGAGATACATGAGATTTTCGGCATCATAAACTATTTTTTTAGGTCCCTCAGCCAAGCTTAAGCATATACATGTGTGTCTTGATGCCTCGTCTGCTCAAGGTTGGGTCTGAGCCTCTCCAATCTTTCTCTTTTTGTTTTTCCTCATTCAAGCCAAGCATTATGCAGATATCTACTCCCTCAACTAAATCGGTAAGTTTTGTGAAGTATATGGAAAAATATGGAATTAGAAACATCTCTCTCTTGATATATATAAATTACTTAAGTATTTCTTAAAACAAATAACTACTAAACATTTGGTACTGATCATATAATCTCAGAATTTACTTTACAAAAGAAAATATTTAGCTAATAAAAAAATTAAATTGGAAGGTCTTCGGGTTATACTGTCATTGTCCTGAATTGATTCACTAGTCATTGTCTCATTCGTTTTATTACTTGTAAAAAAATTAAAATTTATGAGTCGAGATATTGCGCCTATAATCTAGTGTACTAAGAAAAATACATAATAGGTCAACTAAGTCATATAAATTTACTTGTCTCTTTTTTCTCTTTCTATAAGAAATATTAGATAAGTCCTATTAAAAATTACCACATAACAAATTTATAAGAAAACATATACATGTTATCAACTAAGTCATATAAATTTTTATTATACTAAGTTATATAATTTTTTTATATAAAAATTTATATTCATATGTTATATAAATTTTTATATATATACTAAATCTTATAAATTTTATACATATAATAAAGATTTACATCCATGATTTATATCAATACTAAGTCAAGTTATAATTAATCTAATAAATTTTCTTAATTAAATAAATTTAAATTCTAATTAAATTATAATTTAATCTAATAAATCTTCTTAATTAAATAAATGATTTTAGACATTATAATTAATGGCGAATAAAAATTTGATTAAATCGAATTAATCGAACCGATCGAATTTAAAAATTTAATTCAATTATTTTATGAATTCATTTTTTTTTAAAATATCATTAAATTCCGTTTGTTTTCAATTTTAAAATTTCTAATTAAATTAAACTAAATAAATCTAATAAGTCAACTTTGAATCTGAGAAATTCTAAATCCTTAATTTTGAATTAAGAATAGAAACTTAAAATTAAATAAAAATATAGAATTGTTAAAAAGTTCATTTAATTTGGTAACTAATTCTATGATTTTATTAAAATGTTGATCATGAATTTAAAAAAAAAAATTGATTTTAATTAAATCAGTTCCATCAGTTTGATTTTGAGTCGATTATCTATCCCTCCTCAAAACTGAATTGAATATTCAACTTCATTTTTATTAAGAAAATGAAGTTCAATAAAAAAAAATTACTCTTTTTTACTTGAAAGATTGTCAAAATTAAGACACTGCAACTTTTAAAATTTTAGTTATATTTATTAATTATTGAAGTTAAAGTTATAGTTAGCTACTAGACTCTTTCTTAATTAATGTTTTTAGCCTGTTAAATTATGGCATATTGCACCCTTCTAACCACAATTCTAATGATTTTGAATTTAATGCTTTTGATTTACTATACTTTAATAATTGAATTTGGACAATACTAGGACCTTTTCTTTCAGTTCTTTTTCTATAACAATTTACGCTAGAATTATATTTAATTAGGAAAATTATATATTAAAAATTAATATAAAAAAAATTAATCCATGGCATTCTGTAATTTTTTTTACCTCATGTGTATAATAAAAAAATATAAATATACTTAAATTATATAAAATAAATATTTACTATAAAATAATCAAATAACATTATTCAATAATGCTAGTACGAGTTATTCTATAAAAAATTTAATTCAAAAATAAAATAAAAATTATGTTATTAATCATATAACGAGAATATTTATATCATCAAAAGAACCGATGAAATAATATATGTGATATAGAGATGAATAGAAATTGTTATGATTTTTTTCAAAAAATTGAAGAGATATAGATAAATTGATATGACTATATTAATATACAGAAGAACCAAACTAAATGAATTAATACGTTGTAATATAAAAAGATAAAAAGAAGAAAGCTATGGCAAAAAATAAGAAGGGAGAAGGAAGGAAAGAAAAATGAAAAATCGATAAAAATTGAGACAGCGAAAAAAAAAACAATACAGATAGTAGAAATTAAGTTGTACATGTAATTTAAAAAAGATAAAAAATTAAAATTATTAATAAGGCTTGCAATTATTTTCAGTATAAAAAAAAATATTAACATAACTTAATTTTGATCAGATTTGATTCTTAAAAAATCCATACAACAAAAAGCTTCAACGTGACTAATAGAAAAATTACTATGTGAACTTGAGATCACAAGCTAGAGTCACAAAAATAATCTGACAAGGCTACATAGGATAAATCCATATGATCGACCTTTTGTTTTTCAGGACCTATATTTGCAGGAGCTTTATGTACCCCTATATAATAAATAGAAAGAATGAAACGACAAACTATATAAGATGATGGTGCAGGTGTCAGTATGGATCGTTCACAAATCAGGAGACAAAAAAACATGAATATTCACCAACAGATGAATCCAATTAACACAAGGAATGATTCATATTCCAGCAAATTAAACAGATACAAAACAGGAAGCATAAATAATAGGAGGAAAAAAGAAGAAAAACATGACAAGGAAATGACATCTCTTCCAGACTCTTGAAACAGCAGTCCCATCTTGATCTTGATCTTATTTTCATCAATGCGGAAGCGAGAGTAGTCGTCCTATGTATCATCAACTTGAGAATGAAAAATGAAACTTGGGAATGTTGTAGTGATGTCCCTGCTCACAAGATACAATGATAATATAAATTGAGAATTGTGAAACAATACTAGAGTTGATAACAATGCAAAACAAGAATGATGGAAGCTAGACAACAGCTTTATGTTTACATATTAGAGTTCAAACGAAGAATACATTTTGGTTAAATGGCGCTCACAGTTCTTATTGTTGTCATCTACAAAATAAGCCAACTCGGTCGGTCGGCGAACAAACATGCTTTAGTGGTGGTTTTCTTTTTCTAAGAGAAAGAAGGATAAAAATCTCATCTTTGGGCTTAACGTAATCAAGTGGTTTCCGATTATGAAGTTTCTTTAGGTTAGGTTGGCCATGAGATCAAGAATCAGGTTAGATCTACAATCTTTGAATTATGCTGATCAGCCAGATCTATATATGTGACAAAGATGAGGATGGTACAATTACTTGAGGTATTGCAGTGTCATATTCTTCAAAAGGGATGGATGGTGCAAGACAAGATTGCGCCATTCCTCTTTGTCGATTTTCCCATCATTCTTGGTATCTGCTTCCTCAAAAGTCTGAAGAGGAGCAAAGGAGAAGTAAGACATCGATTAAAATTGAGAAACATATCAATTAAAAGGAGACAAAAGTACTGGGCAAGATACCTCAAGTCAATCAGTCTAACTGGAAAATAAAATTGATACATCGTTACAACAAAGAACGAAAAGTAAAGGAAAATTTGTTAAATCCAAAATTGATTGTAGATTATGAACAAAATTATTCATCTTTCATCCAAGAAAAAAAAGGCTAATATGTTAGAGTTAATAGACAGAAGGAACACATGATCTAAACTTAACTGAAGGTGTGCATATTTTCAGATGGTAATATACTTCAACAGAAACATCTCATTTTTCAGTCCTACAAGAACTCTAATAAAACCTAATTTTTGTGCATGTATTTCTGGATAGCTTAGTGTTATCCCTATCTTTATCGACTAACAAAAATTTCCATTTTTAATTGAATCTTATTTCATCTTTCCCAATCTCAGAATTTCAACTGAAAGTTAGCCACCAGCATAAAATCTCAGATTTAGATGCAATTATTGACGATGAAAGCAGACAAAGTGAAACATAAGTAACACAAATCTAGAGGTGGCAGGGAACTCAAAAATATTGATCAAGCCATAGGATGTCAACCTTGTCAATGATGCTTTCAATGACATCAAGTCTCTTGGAATAAGTTAAAAGTGTTTTGACTATTTGAAAGCAATGATCCTAGTCTACCTTTTACGTATCAGAATATGGTAAACAATTGACAGAAGGATAATATTAAATTTTGACAGGACAAAGCTACAAAATTTCAGTCATGCATGAATTGGTTTAGTTCCAGTTTTCCCTGGTCAAATTTTGTACATTCCTGGACAAAAGCAGCTGGTGAAATTACAACTATACAAGATGAATATCTGTACCTCTTGTCGTTCAATAAAACCTTGCTGCTTGAGATCATATAGCTTGAAGGAAACTGCAACATGAAATGGTATGAAAGATATGTTTAAACTAACAATATAAGTATGACATTGGAACAATACAAAAAAAGAAAGAGAACTAGTTCAGTCCTAATTAGTAGATATCAGCTAAAATATCTAAACTATCTTAGCAAGAGTACAAGAAGTAGAATGCCAATTAGCAGTATTGCTGAGAAAACGAAATGCAAGAAATTGACTAATCCTAATCTACATGTAACTAATATTCAAAACTCACTAGACACTCAAAAGGACAATGCAAAGAAGCAAGACAGATCAATCTTTCTTACAGTCAATTTTGTCATCAATAGGAGCACTCGGATGGAAGACTGACATTGCACGTGCAAACTCTTCAAACCCCAGAACTCCATTGTGCTTTGTGTCAAATATATCAAACACCTGGAAATTCATTTAAAATATTCAAAGACCATAATTTAAGATGTTTATTATCAAATTACCAGCAAGTAAGCAAACAATGGCATTAAGAACACATCTCATAATTATACTATTCAAGGGCATTTCTACTTCACGTTATTGATAGGCAAAAATAAAAAACCTTTTTATAGTGGATCCCAATGCTCAATAGTTTCACATGGACAAGTGCGGTGGTTCAATAAATAAATATAAAACTGGTCTCTTTTTTAAGAGCTCAAACTTTTGGGATAAATGGTTAGCTAATCAATTTCAACAAAGTATATTGAACCAAGAAGTGATGTGATTAACAAAATCATAAAAAGAAATAAACCAAAATACCCGATCAGCAAACAAGCTCTCCTTTTTAGTCTTAAATAATGCCAACTGGAATTCTTCCTGTAAAGAAAAAAGCTGTGGCTATTAAAGAAACTCGAATGGAAATATTCAATATCAATAACTGAAATTGGAGACATAATGACACTTAACAAAGCTAAAATATGAAAAGAAGGCTTTTTAAAAGGAATATGATGGCTTTTCCATCTTATAAAAAGATAATGAAATGATCAACTAACAATGTTCTCACAGTTGTCCTTGAGAAGTCTATACATCTGACATGAATGTTCAAAAGATCATGCAAGATTCATAGACCTTAAGAGAATAAATGTCAAATGCTACCATTTAATTGAGTGAGAATGAATAAATTGCCTACCTTGTGGATCAACCCGTCATCAACAACAGCAGTACTGATCCTTTTAAATAGCTCATATAATGCTTCTAATTCACTTACACTAACTGCAAAGTCAACAAACAGAACTTTAGGCAGAAATCTAATTTAAAGTCAGCTTGAGCCCCTATCCCTTGAGAAAAGAGAACATAGAAAAACATATGAAATGTTTGTCCCCCACCCCTAATAGTTGAGATATATGATTAGTGACTTGTTATTGTGTTTGATGTGTTCTGTGCATGTGTGCCTGTGTATATAGACACACAAATAAGAAGATTCACATGGTTGACCCCTAGTAGTGGGCTACTGGGCCCACAGTTTTTTGCTGATGATGTACATATAAATAAGTGTATATGAAGACAGAGATAGACAAGCATCACATAATTCTATTAGAGAAGGTAGAATGAAAACATTCCAAGTTAAATAAACATAAGAAACTCAAAAAACATTAGTTGACATACACACAGTTTCTCTGGATAACTGTTCGAGTTCCTCAAGGCCTCTTTGTGGCTTGTACAAGTCAAGATCACAGCACTTCCCGAGGACAGTGATCAAATGCTTCAACCAGTCTACACAAAACACCATGATTTTTGCCACTCATAACAACACTCCATAACCTGTATTCAGTTTGGGCAAAGTGAATTGTATTTTTGCGCTGATTCAAAGAAACAAGACATTGTTAGAACTTAGTTACTAATATTATATCTACCAAAATGGTGTGTGTAAGTTAAAATTTTGTTCCTTGGTTGCTGACAATGCACTAAAGATCAGACTTTCTGGTTGTTAGGAAACAAAGAAGGCAACAAGCTATGCAGCTAAGGATATTCAAATGAATGTGTGGATTACCAGAACAATGAGAATAAGAAATTATAAGAAACTAGTATTTCACTAGAACAAAGGATGAGAAAATCACTTAAATTTGATGGTTAAGGTTACTACAGGAAGAGTAGAAGAAAGCTTAAGAAACTTCCAAAAAAAAATTCACTTCTCTTTACTTGAAAAGCCAGGTTGCAATAAATAGACTCAATGGAGGAAAAACCAATGTAGAAAGTTAAATAGCTAGAATTTAAAACTTGTTGTCTAGCCAAGCAAGCAGGTACTACAGATACACAGAACCAAGATCGAACTGAAAGAAATTATAACTCATTCAGCATGCATAAGGGTTCAAGAAATACTGATCTATGGAGGTAAACTAAGGAATGAAAAACACTTGTCATCATAATGCATAGTATTAAATTTTTCCTCCAGAAAACTTGGACTTCATATCATAATCCAATAAATACTCCCAACATGAACACCATAGCATCAAAGACTGGTTTTTGATACACAAGCCTTCCAAAGAAAAGATTAATGTGAAAGTTTGACCACATAGACGTACTTCAACACTATGATCTCAATCAAAACATACTATTTCTTACTTTTTTTTTCCATATGAATTCCATCACGATAAATCCATGTTCAGAATTCAATTAACTAAACAGCACTAACACAATCTGTTTTCCATCATTTTGCGACGCCACAGAGACAAATACACCACGCTACTTGAATCCTAGCGGAACAAACCCACAAAAAAACATCTTTTTTCAAGATCTAAAGTCGGAGGGAGGAAAACCAAAAGTAACCGACGAAAATTTACCAGACACAAAGCCGCCGCTATGACCTCTCCTCTTGCTCAACTCCAATTCATCAGAATTGGAGATCGTCCAGGGCTGCAGAAGATCTTTCCGATGATCGCGGAAACCAATTAAGAAAAAAAAGGGAATTACACGATAAAGGAGAAGCGGAGATTTGAGATCAAACTTTTGGTCCAAACGTCGCGGAGCGATTCGCTCCAAGAGATGATGCCCTCGTTCCCGATATAACAATTACACTTATTATTATTTTTTTATTTTCACCTTTATTTATAATTAACACGATTTGTTTGGTGGAAAATTTTGAACTTGAAAATAGTTTATTTTAAGAACGATAAAAATTCTTAAATGCCATTTTAAAATAAATTCTTATATATTATGTGGTATTGTGGCAATTAATAATAATAATAATAACATAAATTATAATAACAACATAATAAATTATAGATTGAGTAGTAGCTGAAATCATTGAAGCGCCACAAGTTTATTATTAATGAACTTCTACTTATTATTTTAAGCTCAGGATAACTCTATTTTAATGCAGTTACATAAAGAAGTATCTGCTTCATTTTATTTATGGTCAATATTGAAAATTTCATTATGCTGAAAACCTCTAGACTTAACTACTAAACTGCAGTTACATAAAGAAGTATCTGCTTCATTTTATTTATGGTCAATATTGAAAATTTCATTATGCTGAAAACCTCTAGACTTAACTACTAAACATAAAGAGAGCTTTTTGGGATAACAACAAAACTTCATTCCAAAGATGAACTATTTGTTAGTAAAATAATAGCTTAGGATAACCGATAATGGACCGTTACATAGTAGAGTATAATCAGCATGGCAAACTGCTTTGTTGTTGCTATAGGAATCTTCAAAGTTCAGACAGGTTCTGCACGAAGCTCCCGCTATATGAAAAGGATCCATTATATGTAACCTTACATTATTTTTTACAAGAGATTGTTTTCAAGATTTAAACCCATGACCTTTTGATTACAAAATAACTTTACCGTTACGCCAAGACTCCCCTTCACGAACTTTAGAAACTATTAGAATAAATTTTACATCAATTCACAAAAATCAAAAGCTATTATCAGGCTAAACAAGCCACAGCCAAATGCAGGGTGTTAGCTCCAAATGAGCAAAGTAGTTATTCTTCATAATCAATCATTTCAAACTTGGCACTTTCTTGAGCTTTAGTACCACTTGTAATTTTCAGAATAATCTTCAAACTTGGCACTTTCTTGAGCTTTAGTACCACTTGTAATTTTCAGAATAATCTTCAGCTCGTCGTTCTACTAGTTGTGCATCTGCAATATCATAAAAAATGAAAATAGTTGGAGCTTACTGGTTTGTAATAATTCATTAAGGTACCGTGAGATGCGGCTTGCCATCACAAAGAGAGGGATTCAAAGTGTAGCATTTTAAACTTTGAAAAACTGTATGAACAATGGGATAATCTCCGAAGGAATGCACACTTCTAGAGTGACATGTAAATACTAGACCTAGTTTCATCCTGTCATTAGGTGCTCCAATTTAAGCAAGAACTACTGCCCTATGTATGTTAAACTATCATATTTAGATTTACATAAATATGATACGAAGGCAAATTTTAGATTAGTATATGCCAAGGGAATCCTACAGTTCCTAGTGTCCATCCATGGAGGAAAAATGAGAATTCATCAATCAAGATATTTATCCAAATCAATTTTTAATCAATGAAGAAACAGATACACGCAAAGGATTACCATGGTACAGATCCCAATTGGAATCAAATCCTTTGGAGGTGTAAATATGAGGATGAACCATCTGCTGTGCCAATCCAGTGGATGATGAAGTTCCATCCCAAAAATGAAGCTGCTGTCACATGCATAGACAAACACCAATTATAGGTATGATGATTACACTAATGGTAACATGAAGATTCAAATTTGACTAATTTTGAGAAATTAATGTGATTTTGGGCTATCACCCCAAAATATTTGTTAATTGATTTTTGAGTAAGTACTTGGGAGAAATGTGCATTACATTACTAGATGGAAGCCCTTCCGTACTAAAGTCGTTTTGAGTGCAGACAGCTGCAAGTTTCATTGACAGAAACTACACAAAACACACACAAAATCATAACCCTCAGCGTTTTAAGAAAAACGATAGTTTGAGAATAAGTACCTCAATTTGCTGTTGAAGTGACTGAACATAGTTTATGATCTCATCTAGCACGTGTGTTTTCCCTGTGACCTATTTTACAGTTCGAGGAATTTATTTATTTTACAGTTCGAGGAATTTATTTAATATGCAAGGCATGTCAGTGTTAACACCAAACTGTATTTTTTTTAAACATACATTACTGCAGCCAGGTACAAGGGCTTGAAGAAATTTCATTCTTTCACTAATTCTATCTCTTCTTAACTGCAATAACAAAACCCAACTAATTTAGTATCAAACATCCACTATAACACTGACTGCATGAGTTATGGAAAACTTACTCTTTCTGCTATGCTATGGCTATTAGTTATTTGTCCATGACGAACTCTAACAAAAAAGTGATCCTCCTTTGGGATCTTTGAGCAATCTTTTACAAGCATACAATCCGTCACCAAGTTGCTTGGCTCAACATTTTGTTTAGGTTCAAAATTGTCACTTGTGTTTGTTGATGAAGATTGCGGTCTTTGTTTTACTTGGCTACCCATTTCCTTATTTTAAATGGAAAAAATACTTCAAAGTCAGAGACACATGCATTGTAGAATAGAACTACACAAGGACTTCAGGAAGAAGGGGGACAAAATCTCAAGCAAAATATTCAAACTTACCTGATGACTCCTTTTCCATTTCTTTGCACCAAGATCAACTGGACATGAATCCCTTGAAGCATCAGTTAAATTGGTGCTTGGTTCTTGGTTACATTCATAGAAGACGGTTTTAGAATGATCACTCCTTGTCAGTTCTTGTTGGAGATAAGACGCAATATCTTTGGATTTATTCATATTCATTGTGAGTTTCTGAAACCTAGTTCTTGTAAATTCCTTCGATATGTTGGTTTGAAGAGCCACAGGATGGCATGGTCCAAAGGCATCAAAAATGCCTCCGCCTGCTGAAGAAAAAATAATACTTCATCAGATGTCTGAATCAGCAGAGAACAGAGAGAGATATGGAGCAACAACTTTTGAGACAATTGTCAACAGAAACTCTCTGGAGGACACTAGACAAACTATAATTGGTGCTACTATAGTTGTAGAGTTGAGATAATTTGTGGTGCTTGAGAAGTAATTCTCAATGTTAGACATGGGAAAGAAGGAATCAATCACTGGAATTGAAGGGCGTGGAAATAAATTCAATAGAATTTTTGTCCTATAACAATGTAATAGTTTGATTCTCTAGCTAACTGTTAGTCCTCTAAATGACCAACCTGCAGGAACACCAGAAATCTGGTGGTTCAAGCGACAAGAAGTCTCCTCCAAACTGAAATGATCATTCTCAGTTGTATCCATCTCTTAGTAATCCTACTCAGTCAGAAGACTGATAAGTTGATAAAAGTTTGGAATTTTTTCTACAGAAAGAACACAGACATTATGTATAACTGATCTGTTAGTTCAAAATCTAGACTTAGTCGACAAAGAACAAAATCAAATCAGATATCGAAGAGAGAAAGTGATCCAAATGAGAGTGGCTACCCAAGTATGAATCAATTTTCCAATATAGTTAGAGGAGGGATAGCAAACTATCAAATTCCAAGTCACTTAACATGACAGAACATGAAGGAAATGCCTCAAATCGAGAGCTTAGTTAGCCAAATGGACTTCAGTAACCGATCCAGTAAATTCTCAGAATGCACAAAACTAGGTACATCCTGATTCTAGTCGCCATCCACAAGGAGTAGAAAATGGACAGAGAAGAACACTTCATGACCTAAACTGGATAAATCGTTTTCAGGACAACTAGAGATGATTACAAAGCTGGTACCTATTTCCATATCTGCGACCGGAGAAACAGTCGAACGAGGGGAAACAGGAGGAAGACGAGCCCCTGAGAATCCTTCTACGCCCAATCCCTGCGCCGCCATTGAAGAATGTGGAAGATCGTTACCGTCTTACCGACCTCCCCTTGCGCTCGCAGGCTTAGAAATGCGGAGAGGAGATTCAGATGAAATGGCGAGCGAGCGAAACACCGTGGCATCGAAGCATCGATCGTTCCACCACCGCCTGTTTTATACGGGACGAAGCATAACTAAATCCATTTTATTTCATTTTATCTGAAAAAAAAAACATGCGATAAAAAAAATAATAAAGCGCTTTACCAATGCACACCCTTTATAATTGGAAATTATCAAATCTGGCACCTTTTCATTTCCCAAATATATTAGAATCAAATTTCAATTTTAACAAATAAATTTTTATTAATAGACAGTCAACCTAAAAACGCTAACGTCAAATTGATAAACTCTCTATTATAAGGAGTTCAAATCCCCTGCTCCCGAATTACTCTATCCCTCACACATTATCCCAGTCCATTGTCGACGGCCTCCGGCAACCGCCTCGATTAATACTATAAGCACTTCAATTTAATCTTATAGTAGATTGAGAAATTTTCATAGAATTAAATTCATCATCCTTAGATACCCAACAATTATTTTTACCAAATCTCACTCCCAAAAATAATTAAAAAAAAAAAACAAATCTCACTCTATTAATGACTTTTTTAAACACAAGCCTCCTTTCTGTCTCTAATTTGCAATTTCATGATATTTTAAAAATTAAAAAATTCCAATTCTAAATGTATCAAACTTTCACATTATATATACATGTTTAAAATTTTACCACAAAGTAATTTATAATAATATTTTCTTGAATAATTCCCTACTTATTATATTGTAAAATTAATCATATGTACTCGACTGATTCGAAATTTAAACTTGATTCTCTTATTGTTACTCTTATCACATTTGGGGGAGCATAAAAGTAGTCTTTTTGAAACATTAGAAGGAAAGTAAGCTAATATTTGATCACATTTTTCACACCTTGGCATTTTTGAATTGTACACTATTGAATCAATCACATATGTCGATCCAAAGAGGTCATGCATACAATTAGGGCAGTGAATAAATGCTAGCCACAAAACAACTTTCGCTAGGGAATGAAAATTAAAGAGCAAATGATGCGAGGTTCACTTGGTGTCTCTACGGTAAGTAGGGGTGTCAATTCGGGTGGATCGGATCGGGTTAGGTCGGGTTGAGTTTTTTTTTTTTTAAATCTGATTTTTTTCGGGTCGACTCGGGTTGGGTCATCGGATCGGGTTCATTTTTGACACCCCTAGCGGTAGGTTTGTTGAGTGGAGCATGCATACAATGATGATTCCTTGAAAGTGAACCAAAGTTTGTGATAAACCAATTCCTTCATGATCAATCTCCTCCATCTTGTTTATTCATCCAAATAAATAACTATATTGTCATCATTATTTTCATTGATGGAGACTGTCTCCCTGTCATTTAGGTGGTCCTTCCATCTATCTCTATAGTTTTTTTTAGGGTAAAAACATGTGCATGTTTCACTAACACTGATTTCTTCTAAAGCTTTTGATGGCTGACATGAGAATGTTAAGAGATGAAATAGGACTGATGGCATCAATTGCAATCATAATGCCTCAATTATTGCACCACCTGTTTCTATCTCAGAAAGAATTTGCATGTGCAGAATTGATCTAATGCGTTCTAAGACACAAATGTAGATGCATATTATTCTGTGCCTAAAGGAAGTCAGCATCTTGTGTTATAAAAACCAAACAAACAAAATAAAATATATATACCTTTGTTTCGAAGAGGAAAAATGCTCATCTGGCTTATCTGAAATTGATTGGGAAGCTTACCCTTTCTTTCGATCTCGTGATGCTTGCCCATCTAAAAACTCGCAAGCTTCACCAATCATTCTGAAAGAAAATGGATGTTATGATCCAAAAGCCTTCATGATAACCTCCAATGAACCTGCTTCCATAGATATGATCACAGCACTTAGTTTTTAGTTTATACAGAATTAAAAGGCCCTTGCTTTTTATCAGTCTTAAAAAATATAGTGAATATGCAACCGTATTTGTCCATGAATTAAACATAAATAGCCTTGCCCAGATATGTTGAAGACAGTTTCTGCGATTAGAGATGCTCAGAAATGTGATCACCTCAGCAGTTTCAGATAAAATTTATTAAGAAAATAAGCAAATATGTTCTCAGACAGTAGCAATGTAGTTGCAAGAAATAGATAATAAGGGAGCTTTTCTGAACTTGAATTTCTTTCATATAAAAAATGCAACAAGCAACTCCTTGAGAATCAAAACGGCATGGTAACATCCAATGTCCTTTGATGAGTTCTCTAGACTTTTATGCAATGTTACAGGATAAAAGAGAAATATCTAGTAGAAACTTTTGTACTATTGATTGAATGAATTAATATAACGATCAGATGGAGAGCTTTTATAAGCTCAAATAACATGGAAATAGGCCAGATGTGTTAGAAATTTAAAGGCAGAAATAGACAAAATAACATTATAAATCTGGTAGAAATGAATGAGATTGAAATTTAAACCAGAACTGGTTGGATGAACTTTATGTCTAAATGAATTGCTTTATGTTTATTTGCATGAGGAACATTTCCAATTTCATGTGAGAATGCAATTTTAGATGAAAAACTTCAGTGCATTCACAATTATGCTTGGCATACATGAAGGGAGATTTGATGCATCAGCAGAAACAGCACAAGAAATTCCCACATTTGACAAGGCTCCCCTTATAATTCCACATGGGAAATGTAGAAGCATGTTTGCAGCTTCAGATGAAGAGCCCTGAGATGCTTCATCATCTTCCGATGAAGGATCAATAGATACAAGAGTAAACCAACAGAACTTGTTGTCTCGCAGAACAAAGGTGCCCTGAAACATAGTGAAAGTAGTTTGTACTCTTTTATATATATAAAAAAAAACTTCTCAAATGTTATTGTAATTCTTCTTAAGCATATTACCCTGTGATTGGTCTTCAAGTTATCAATCTGCTTCTTGAACAGCTCTAACCAAATCTTTGCATACTTGATAGCTTCTAGATGATCACTAAATCGAGGATGTTCAATTGTATATCTGCTCAGATACAAGTGAGAAGTAAAATTAATCCAGCAATTGTAAAATAATTTTACTTTTATGATCTCAAAAACAATGGCATACTTATGTTTTGAGGGGCATAAAATTATGGAATCTTTTAGCAAAAGAATTTAGATATATAAGTTCCACAATCAATTCTTTTCTGCAACCTTTGATGTCTGGTATATCTTATCTAGCATATGAGAAATGCTCTCTGAAGCAAAATTCTGACCCAAGTAATGGTACTACACCATGCATAAAAAAATGAGCATAAGAACCTACAGTTTGTAAATTGTTCTTTTTTCTCAGGAATTTGAGGGATTGAGATTTGAGAATCAAGAAAATTGCAATAGTTGTGGTCCCGATTGGTGTGGGTGAGTTTTATTTAAAGAAAATTTTCACTTATTTCCTTTATCTGGCTAAATATAATATAAAATGAGTTGTTTGCAATATTCACCAGTAGAAGCTCAGATCTGATTAGTAGTCTACTTCATAAGAATCATCCAGCTAAAAATTTTAGCATGCAGATACAACTGCACTCCAAGGAGCAGCTGCCTTGGAAATCTGCGACGTGATAAAGGAGTGCATCACTTGATGTGGGTTTACAGTGTAGAACTACTCTATACAGATTGCTCTTCCCAATGTAACTTCTCTATCACAGGATGGCAACTGAGGTGGCTTCTAGATATACCAAATGCAAATTGGAATATGATTTACCAAAACATTTGCCCGGATCCACCTTGAAGATACAAAATAATAATAATAATAATAATTAATTAATTACCTAAATACTAAGGCTTGGCTGGATCTAGGCAATGAAGCACAATAAGGGGATTATCCTCCAGTCCAGAAGTGTGAGATCCTCTTGAGGTTTTAAACTGATTATCTCATGACTATTTGGTTTGGTGCCAAGTGATAGAATGTTAATATGTTATAAATCTAAGTCGGATGATAACTTTACTCTCCATTAAACAAAGATCTACTTCTTGATTTTTCTTTTTGACAACCAACCTAGCAATCTTTGTTGCCACCGTGATCCAACCAAAGATCATACTCGCCAAATTAGTTTTTTGCTAATCAAGGCTCAAAATCTCAAGTAGTATCAAAGTTTTAAATTTTGATCGGAACAATACTATTTTGGTACCACAATGTTTTAATGTATAGGAGGGGAAGTAAAAAGGAAATGAAAAATAAGAAGAGATGACAACTCTATGTGTAAGTTCAAACTCCGTGCCCCGTTTGGAATGTATAATTTTGATATTGTAGTGTAGAGACACAAGCTAAAAATAATAATAAATGTCATTTCAATTCATCTTGATGCATTTGTAACATGTCAAAGATGTTGAATGTTAATATGTCACAATAATCATCCATGTGATTGACACAAAAACACTAGATAAATTATTTGAGCCAACTGTGTTATTCAGCACGGTACAAGATTTCAAATCATGTTGTGCTAATAACAATTTGCATATGAGGCACCAGACATGTTTGTTTGGAGTACATCCATTTGGTAAATGGTTCACTTCAAGCAGCAATTAACCAAAATAGATGCAAGTAATTTGGCAACATGATCAAACCCAAACATACGAACCCAACTCCCATGGTTAACCATGTAAACAAAGTTTATCGGAGAGGTTCTCCATGTACTGATCCACACTGGCAGTTATCAAATTGTTTACGTTTTCATTCACTTTGTTAATCACGATAAGAGTTATAAGGTTGGCCTAAGTAAAAGTATTTAAGTTCTATTCCTTTGACAGCTCTTGAAGGAGCATAACAGTGTTATTCTACAAATAAGAGAAGAAATCACAGTTCAATAGCAATATCAGTGACCATGTTTATCCCATTATCTTCTTGATGGAATTTCTATACCTTCGGCATTCGCAGTTATCGACCAGAAACGACGGCTCCTGCCCACTAAACCTCACACGATCAGCCCAAACAATAGAAAGATTCAAGGGAAACCTCTCGATGAGCTGGCGCCCGACCTGGAAGCCGATCGCCTCGATCCGGCGTGCGGCGAAGTCCGGTTTAGTGGCGTAGAACCTCCGGCCGTACGCCGACACCAACCAGACCCGGCTCACGTCATAGGCCAGCCTATGCCTAGGTCCCATTGATTAATTGAAATCATTAAAAAATTAAATTGACAGTATTATTATTAATTAATTATAAATGTCTTACTAATTCATTAATAACACCTTATCAATTAATTATTATCAATTCCACTATCTATTTATATCTTACACTATTCTATTCTGCCTTAAATATAATTCATTTTTAAGTTGACATATTTTTTTCTTTTTTTTTTATTATTACTCTGATTCCCATCTTATTTTACAATTAGAAATACTATTCTAATAAAATCTGATGAATTCCTTTCTTCTTAATATTTCTCTTCCCTTACTGATAATATTTCCTTATCGCTCTTTCTTTTCCTTCCTTGATAATAATATGAATTAGAGATTTTTTTATTCATAAAATACAAAGTAAAATGCTTTAGCAAAAATAAAATTTTAAAAATTAAAATTAATAAAATCTTATTTACATTCTGATTAAATAATTTAATAAAATTATTATCAAAATACTCACCATAAAACTAAATTTTATATCAAAAATTAGTTTTTTTTTAAAAAATAATATTTAATTCTTTTTAAAAACTAATTTAAAAAAATATATATTTTTAAACTTATTATTTTCGGTCCCAAATCTAAATGAAAAATGTTAAGAAAAATTTTAAAATATATTAAAGAACTTTATTTTTAAATTTTTTACCTAGGGCCTCAAGGAACCTTGAGACGGCCCTGACACCAACCCGTCGATGCAACTCTCTGCTACCTCCTTCACATCTGTTTCATGTACATGTTTCCCTTCTCCCTCTTCGTCTCTCCTCCTCTGAAAAGTGTGTTGAGGCCCATGGCCCAACACAATTTGGGCCGCACACATACATCTCTAGTTATTTCTCAAATATTAGGACGTATTACATTTTACTCCTTGAGGTTTGTCTAAAGTACGAAACAATCCTCATGATTTGACCGGCAACATTATGACATTGTAACCCTTTGTCGCTGGAAATGCTCAATAAAATGCTAACGTCATGATAAATTCCTTCTTCTTGGACAATAATACCCTTACTACGCTTTGAATTTGGGTCTGGGACAATACTACCCTTTGACCCATCCTTCTTAATATTTTCATGTATATTAGTGAAAGAAACATAACGTAAGAAAGAGGAGTCTGGTTTGGAGCATAAGACGAGGAGCATGACTGGTTGTGGTTTAGAGAATAAGGTGAGGAGAACGGATTTTTGCAATAGATACATTTCGATAAGGAATTTGTAATCAAAGATATTCTGGCTTTGTGGGTTTAGAGTTTACATAGTCGATTAGTGGAATGACTCCCTCAAGTTGTATTAATTTTTTTTACTTTAGTTAATTTTCAACTACTTCAATTAATTTTTTACTTTTTTGCCTACTGAAACGCAAGGGTATATATGTCTTTTTCTTATCTTTGTCAGTTGACTACTAACGCTAAGTAGTCAAGGATTTTTTTGTTACTTTTGAAACTACAAGAGTTGTTTCATACTTTAACCAAACCTGGGGGTAAAATGTAATTCACCCCAAATATTATTCATCACTGTTTTTTTAATATTTTTTGAAATCATTTTTAACAATTTCATAGGCAAATGACATGATCAAAAATTTTAAATGATTTTTTTCAGTAATGAAATCATGTAGTCTCCAACAGTATACTCAATAGTTATAACAAATTGTTTTCAATTTTCATTTTTTTATAAAAAGGAAATAAAAAAATGATTAATTTAAAGAAAATTTCTTTGAAATTGAACTAAACAGCTAAAAGAAAAGATGGAAAAAAACATATAAGAAAACTATTTTTTTTCGATTTCAACTGCCTATATGAGAGGCCATACAAAAATCAATTAGCATTATAATTCAGACTTAGAGATTATTTGATTTATTTTCAGAAATGTATCATCGAATTGCTTAACTTTCTTGAGAAGATCAAAGAGATAACTCTGTTTGAAATTAGAATTCCATCACTATCGGCATATAGTCATTCTCCGTCGTGGATTATGGTGCCGACAATGTTAACAGTGACATGCTTTTCGCCCAGGCCTCTCTTGTTTGATTTTAGAGGATGAGGCCCCAAAGCTCTGACTCCGATATCACAACCATTGATTTCGTAGATGTCCCTTATGCAACCATTCACAACAATGCCTGCCCAACCCATGTTCTGCGCTAATTGTCCCAAGTTGCCTCCGACTAAGGCACATCTCATGCTCCCTCCACCATCCACCACCAATACTCGGCCGTCCCCCGGTGACTCGAGAAACTCCCTCACCAACATCCTCGAACACCTTAAGTGTGACTATAGGTTCGGAGAATGCGTGGCATTGATCGTACATATGGAATATCGATTAAAGAACTCGAATATCCCCCTTTGCGAGGAAGGATGGATTTGCATCACAAAGTTCAGCAGTTGAACACATCTACACTGTGAACACACTATTAAACCAGTAAGTCAACTCGATGGTAGGCAAATTATGAGAAAATTAAATTTTCAATATCAAAGGAATAATACATAAAAACTGAAATCTAGCAAACTACTGTTGGATATTGGGGCCTTAAATGAACCAAAACGATTTAGAGGAAGGAAGCCATCAATTGTTGAAAGTCGTAATTGACTTCAAAATTGAAATCTACGATTCGCGTAGATAGATTTAGACTATTAATTTGCTCAAAACCGATTAAGGGTGAATGAGAAATTAACGTTTAAAGTCAGCCCAAAATAACATTTATTATTCATTAATAAAGTGCATGGGAGAATAGTCCCACATCGGAAATTCTCGATGTGTATTCTCTACTTATTAATGAAGATGTGTTAATGGAGTTAACACAAAATCTTTTCAACTTTTGTTGTTGCTTTCAAAGGATAGGTTCACCTAGCTTCTTATAAGCTAAAGTGTGCTATAATAGCCTTTTATGACTAGGTTCATTAGAGACATTATGTGTAGCTCTAATTGATGGTGACATGAGAGCCAAACGAATGAGCGTGTGCATATATACATCATCCTCGTGGGCAAAGGGAGATGACTGGACAGTTGACTTAGGGAATGGATGGCTACCGTTGATCAACGTTGATCAAATAAGTATGATGGATTGCTTGTGATGCGATCTAGAGCGTTGGATCGCAAAGAGTAACGATCTGACGGCTTGGGATGAGACTTGATCTGAAGCATCGAATCAATAGATCCAGATCCGATGGCCGATGACAATAGGCGGGATCTGAGGGTCACAACTCCTCAGATCTGATGGATGAGATTGAAGTGGGCTTGGTGAAGGGTTACAACCCTTCAGAATGGATGATCTAGATCGATCCAGCCCAAGGAACACATCCACTCACCCAAAGGACAATCAACCTCTTCTTTCAGTATAAATAGAACCCTCCAGATGATGGAAAATTCACTCAATTCTCTCTTCTCTTCCTCAAGCATTCATCTCATCTTGTGCATTCAAGAGTCCAAGAAGTCTACTAAAAGGTTCGCTGGTCTCGGAAGTCGGAGTGCTACGATTCCGAGACGTTCGTCGTCGTTGTATCTTGGGAACGAATTGCAACAATCCGTTAAGCACCGTAGCAGAGTAATATCGTTTACGGAGATAGTGTCGAACACTAGCCTCGACGATCAGTTTGCATACTCCAGAAGCTACCCGGGGATCAACAACTACATCACATGAATGTATAAAATAAATCCAAAAGTTTAAAATCCAATGAGTAGTGAAATGTGGATAGCTCTAGATATTTTATAGATCATAGAAGTCTACGTTTTAGTCCACAAGCATCCATGATAAAACAGATAATCAGTTATTGGTATGCACTAAACACTTGGCAGTACATTAGGACTAAATTATCTTTAACAGATTTGCTGCTTCAGGCGAACTCATAAGATCCCAGACATACAATTTAATTTGCTCAGCTAGTGCAAAAGAACAAGTTGTGACATCTTTTGAGACATATCTAATTACGACAACAGAAGTTTCAGAATTTTTGTTAGTTGGTTGTTTTTCTAGTTGCTTTCAATTTCCTGATATACCGATGAGAGTATTATGGACAAGTCTTTGAAATCTTTTCAACTTTCGTTGTTGCTTTCAAAGGATAGGTTCACCTATCTTCTTATAATCTAAAGTGTGCTATAATAGCCTTTTATGACTAGGTTCATTAGAGAAATTATGTGTAGTTATAATAGATGATGAAATGAGAGAAAAACGAATGAGAGTGTGAATATATAAATAATCAATGGATTCTATAATTAGAAGAGTTAGAATTGATTAGAGTGTGACAGATAAGTGTAGAGAAAATCTAAAGAAACTTCAATCAACATAAAAATATGCTGAATTATCAAAAAATATAGATAAGGATGAAATATGCTGAAGTAGCATATTTGTGATGGAAGGATCTCCAATTTAATATGAGAGCTTAAAATAACAAAAGCAAAAATGAATGAAGATCCTAAAAAAATCTCCAGCATAGACTTTATAACCGACATTTATCCTCCATGATGGTTCTAGGATGATCAAAAGACTATTAGAAAATTTTATCAAAAGAAAGAAACAATTGCCTAAATGCATTAATGTTTTGATTCTATATGGAATCTCAAATGATTTTTCAGTTAATTCTCTACTTAGGAGAAGGAACTAAACTACTCAACATTTTCTCGTCATTCGATTACAGAGGTCATGGGCAATTAATCACTTAATAAAAAAAAATGTAAGATGTGAACCTTTGGTTTTGTCTTATTAATCAACAGTTTCTCTAAATAGTTAATCATATCGCAGTACCTCTTTTTGTCTTTTTGATATATATCATGTAACAACAACAACTTGTTTAGATAGTTAATCATATTGTAGTAGCTCTTTTGTCTTTTTTATATATGTTACTCAAATAGTACAATTGTCATTAGTCAGTGCAATATAAATTAGGGAGGAGAAAATAATTGAAAATTTTGATATATCACTCGTACCGTATCAAAATATACCAAATTATATAGATAATATGATATACTAAAAATTTTAGTACAGTGTTATATCATACTGAATAGTTTCAGTACTAGCAATTCAATAGTTTGGTATTCGGTATACCGCATTGATACAGGAATTTGAGTGTAAATGATATACAATGTATACTATACCGAAAATCGGTATACCAAAATTTTAGTATATACCTAACCAGCTCTAATATAAACACACAATGTGTTAGCTTATTGAACCAATTGTTATTAACTCTACCTCAACTCCCTTCCTAAACTAGAAAGAACTGAGAGTAGAAGAAAAGGCATCGTATGCATTAAGAATGCCTCCATTTGCAGCACTAAACTATAACTAGTTTATTAAGAAATTGTTAAGATGGATATCAATCTCTCTCATAACCAAATATTAGGCTCAACTTAAAACGAAGGTAGGAAAAAAATAAAGCAAGATATCTTATGCTAGAATCTCAGTCATAGTGTCCTTTTATTGAGTAAACGGAAGCTTCGTCAATGAATTGTGTACAGCGAACCATTCTAGTTACTTAGAAATCGTTGGGCTTGTAAGGAGAATACGATTTTGAGATATCCTAGTGAAGACGTGCTAATTGATAATCCAAACAGCGACTTTACTGGAATAAAAAACCAGACTTTTCGAACAATTCAGACCCTCATCAATGATTCGCCACTCAGGCACCGAGGTTTCAATCCGTCAAAATCAAAAGACAAAAAAATGGTTTACCTGTCCACTATGATGGCTAACTTTCTCCATCCATTCAACCAAGGAATTATGCTGAAACTGACTTCTCAAAAGAGATTTCGACAAAGATAAGACAATAAATTAGACCAATTACATCTCAAGTTGCTCGAGAAGAAGGAATTATGTTCACCAATTACACAAGTTAGTTGTGATTGTATACGAAAGTGGGTCAGTTATTTGTTTAACTTATAAGCGGCATTAGAAAGTAAATGGAATGCTAACTTTAGCCTACTGAATTATGCACAAGTTCTCAACAACAAAATTTGAGGATAGATTAAGCAATGAAATAACTTTGTCCTCTGCAGAGTATGATTCCACCATACTCTATTCTTTGCCTCTGCCTCAGCCTCTCGAAAAGAAGATCTTCGGCTTGATTCAAGTTCAGGTACTCATCCATGTTGAACGAAGATGGGCATGTTCTACCATCAGAATAATGATTTAGAAGTCTGAACTTGCTGTGTCCTCTGCTGATGGTATCTGTGGAAGAGCCTTTGATTTCTCCGTGGCTCCGACTGCCCATACTGCTTGATATCTTATTGTCATTACTGATCTCAGCACCTGCCTCCTGAGATTAATTAAGAGATGATCACTGTTAACTACAAAGCATTTTTCCTCTCGCGAAGCTATAAGATGATCTTATTCATAAGATTTATCAACTGCGGTAAGACAGCTAATACAAGAAATTGTTAGACAAAGGTAGGCCACACAGTACCTGTATCGGCATTATTGCAGCATCAGCATATGAGTTGTTTCCTGTGGAAATTGGAACTCCAGGTTTATTTTTGCACGACGAAAATGGACCACTGCTAGTTTCCCATGGCAGCCAAGGAAGCAAAGCGCCGTCTGCATCAGTAGGTAGAGGCCTAGTTCTTCATAAGTTTCTGTTTTGAAGTAGCTCAAACCGGGATCTCTTATGCAAAGTACTTCTCTGCTTCTTCAGTCAGTCGCTTAGACATTCTTGTTCTATCGTTGCTCCTCTAAGAAATTTATTTAATGAATAGTAAATACCAGCAAGGTACATTTGTCTTTTAACATGACAGAATTCTTACTCTTCTGGACCTCGATTGTTTTTTTTTTTTCTTTGTCGGTTGACTATTATCGTCGACCAGTCAAGGAACTTTCTTTTTTGTTTGACTTTTGAAACTACAAGGATTATTTCATACTTTAGCCAAACCTCATAGGGTAAAATATAATTCGCCCAAAATATTTCATCTCCTTTTTTGTAATGTTCTTTGACATCATTTTTAATAATTTCATAGGCAAATGACATGATCAGAAATTTTAAATGATTTTTTTGAGTAATGAAATCATGGAGTCTCCAACAATATACTCAATATTCATAACAAATTGTTTTCAATTTTCATTTTTTATAAAAAGGAAGACAAAAAAACGATTAATTGAAAGAAAATTTCTTTGAAATTGGACTAAATGAAAAGATGAAAAAAAAACATAAGAGAAAATAAGTTTCTTTCGGTTTCAACTGCCTATGTGAGAGGCCATACAGAAATCAGTGAGTATTACAATTCTGACTTGCGGATTATTTGATTTATTTTCAGAAACGTACCATCGAATTGTTGAACCTTCTTGAGAAGGTCAAAGAGACAACTCTGTGTTTGAAATTAGAATTCCATCACTATCGGCATATAGCCATTCTCCGTCATGAATTATGGTGCCGGCGATGTTAACAGTGACGTTCTTTTCACCTAGGCCTCTCTTGTTTGATTTTAGAGGATGAGGTCCCAAAGCTCTGACTCCGATATCGCAACCATTGATTTCGTAGATGTCCCTTATGCAACCATTCACAAGAATGCCTGCCCAACCCATGTTCTGTGCTAATTGTCCCAAGTTGCCTCCGACTAAGGCACATCTCATGCTCCCTCCACCATCCACCACCAATACTCGGCCGTCCCCTGGTGACTCGAGAAACTCCCTCACCAGCACATTGTCCTCGAACACCTTGAGTGTGACTATAGGTCCAGAGAATGCGTGGCATTGACCGTACATCTGGAATATCGGTTGAAGAACTCGGATATCCCCCTTTGCGAGGAGGGATGGATTTGCATCACAAAGTTCAGCGGTTGAACACATCTACACTGTGAACACACTATTAAACCAGTAAGCCAACTCGGTGGTAGGCAAATTGTGAGAAAATTAAATTTTCAATATCAAAGGAATAATACATAAAAACTGAAATCTGGCAAACGATCACATGAAGTAAAAATGGATGAAGAACCTCAAAAAGCATAGGCTTTATCTAACCAACATTTAACCTCCATGATGATTTAAAGATGATCAGAAGGCTACTAGAAAAATTTATCAAAAGAAAGAACCAATTTGCATAAATGCACTAAATGTTTTGCTTCTATATGAAATCTCAGATGATTTTTTTTTCAGTTAATTCTCTACCCAGGGAGAAGGAACTAAACTACTTTACATTTTCTCTTCATTCTATTACAGAGGCTGTCAAACACTAGTCATGGGCATTTAATCACTTAATAAAAGAAATACAAAATGCTAAATAATGAGACCTTTGGTTTTGTCTTATCCATCAACGGGTTCTCTAGATAATTAATCATATTGCAGCAGCTCTTTTGTCTTTTTGATATATGTCATGTATCAACAACAGTTTCTCTAGATAGTTAGTCATATTGTAATATCTCTTTTGTCTTTTTGATATATGTCATATATCATACTAATTTCTCGCTCAAATAGTACTATTGTCACTTGTCAGTGCAATATAAACTCACAATGTGTTAACTTATAGAGCCAATTGTTATTAACTCGACCTCAACTCCTGTCCTACACAAGAAAGAGCTGAGAGTAGAAGAAAAGGCATCGTATGCATTAAGAATGCCTCCATTTGCAACACTAAACTATAACTAGTTTATTAACAAATTGTTAACATGGGTATCAAATCTCTCTCATAACCAAATATTAGCCTCAACTTAAAACGAAGGTAGGAAAAAAATAAAGCAAGATATCTTATGCTAGAATCTCAGTCATGGTGTCCTTTTATTGAGGAAACGGAAGCTTCATCACCATTCTAGTTACCCAGAAATCGTTGGGCTTGCAAGGAGAATACGATTTTGAGATATCCTAGTGAAGACGTGCTAATTGATAATCCAAACAGCGATTTTCCTGGAATCAAAAACCGACTTTTCGAACAATTCAGACCCCTCATCAATGATTCGCCACTCAGGCACCGAGATTTCAATCCGTCAAAATCAAAAGACAAAAAAATGCCCTAAATTCCGAACTGGAACAACCAAGCATCATCAAAACACATCATTTCTCACAAAGATAGAGATGGAACAGATGGATTCCAGATGCGATGGATCGCATACCTAGCAAGAGTACGAGAAGGCGCGAGGGAAAGCCAAGCAAAGCTGCTACTGGATTGAGATCGCCTCCGATTCGTCGGAGATGCAACGCCCGGCAAAATCTTGACAGGGCCTTATCCAATTTGTCGACGAGGTGGACGATACAAACAAATAGCTCCGGAAATGGCTTACAGATATATGCTTTGACCGGATGCCATCATATTTCTTTGGTGAAAATAAATCTATTTTCTGAAATCTTTTATAAATTATTATTGTAGTTTGTAATATTTTAACTATTATTTTATTTTTAAATGTTATAAATTATCTATTCGTTGATCATATTCATATTGGTATTAATTATGAATATTATAGCACCTAAATAGAATTAAAAAAAATAAATATAGATCCATTATCTTAATAGTCCTCTAGTGTCAACTTGAGAGATCCTCTATTATAAGGCAGACGGATTGGTGGGAGATCATTAACAGATGAGGGTCATTATCTTCCAAATTCCATCAATACAAATACTAAATCAGGATCTGGTCTAGTATTTATAGACTCATGGTATTTATAGACTCATCCCGGTAAATATATATACACAGATTATAGACATATGAAGAGATAAATTTTAAATTATCAGTTCTTGAGAATAGACCTCTGGCCATTACATCAGAAATGTCATACGTCCACCATCTATGCTAAACCTTGAGAGTTCCAAATAATATTATAAATTAATATAAATGGATGTTATAACATCCACCTATTATTAATAATGTTCAATTCTTTGAGTTTTGTTAATGAACGAATTTTATATAAAAATTTAAAAAAATTAAAAAAAATAAATTTTGAAAATAAAAATATAAAGATGAATAAATAAATAAATGAATGTAAATATAGATATGACAATTTAATGAGTACTTTCATATGAAAGTGAGTATATGTGGTTAAAGTGAATGTGAGTATATGTTAATAAAAAAAAGATATAATTTGAAAGTGAGTATATGTTGTTAAAGGGAATGTGATTATATGTTAATAAAAAAGATATGATAATATTGTCGTGTCTTGATAATTAGGCATAATATCCTATTTTTCAACTAAAATGGATCAATAATTAAGTAAAATGAAAGCCTAAACTTGCTATATATTGCTAATTACATGCTTATATTATTGAAATAAATTTTATTCAAATAATCTGAAAATGACTTTATGTGATGTGTTAAAATAAATACAAATTGCAAAAGATAGCAAAGTTCAAAGTGAACACCAAAATTTCAAGGATCCTGTTGAATTCAGAGCCAAAAAATGTTTTGCCTGTCCACTATGATAGCTAACTTTCTCCAACCATTCAACCGAGGAATTATGCTGAAACTGACTTCTCAAAAGAGATTTCGACGAAGATAAGACGATAAATTAGACCAATTACATCTCTATTTGAATGAGAAGGAATTCATTTTCACCAATTACACCAGTTGGATGCGACTGTACACGAAAGTGGGTCAGCTATTTGTTTAACTTATAAGCAGCATTAGAAAGTAAAAGGATTGCTGACTTTAGCCTACTGAATTATGCACAAGTTCTCTGATGAACAACAAAATTTGAGGATTGATTAAGCAATGAAATAACTTTGTCCTCCACAGAGTATAATTCCACCATACTCTATTCTTTGCCTCTGCCTCAGCCTCTCGAAAAGAAGATCTTCGGCTTGATTCAAGTTCAGGTACTCATCCAAGTTGAACAAAGATGGGCATGTTCTGCCATCAGAAAAATGATTTAGAAGTCTGAACTTGCTGTGTCCTCTGTTGATGGTAGCTGTGGAAGAGCCTTTGATTTCTCCGGGGCTCCAACTACCCAAACTGCTTGATATCTTACTGTCATTACTGATCTCAGCACCTGCCTCCTGAGATTAATCAAGAGATGATCATTGTTAACTACAAAGCATTTTTCTTCACGCAAAGCTATAAGATGATCTTATTCATAAGATTTATCAACTGTGGTAAGACAACTAATACAAGAAATTGTTAGACAAAGGTAGGCCACACAGTACCTGTATGGGCACTATTGCAGCAGCAGCATATGAGTGGTTTCCTGTGGAAATTGGAACTCCAGGCTTATTTTTGCATGGCGAAAATGGACCAGTGCTAGTTTCCCATTGCAACCAAGGAAGCATAACGCCGTCTGCATCAGTAGGTGGAGGCCTAGTTCTCAAGGAACTGTCATAAGTTTCTGTTTTGAAGTAGCTAAAACCGGGATCTCGTATGCTTGAACTTGTATCACTCCTTTCTCCATCAAAAGAAGATATATCTGTATCTTCAACATTATTAAGAAAATCTGCAAAGTACTTCTCTGCTTCTTCAGTCAGTCGCTTAGACATTCTTGTTCTATCGTTGCTCCTCTAGGAAATTTATTTAATGAATTAGTAAATACCAGTAAGGTACATTTTTCTTTTAAGTTTTAACATGACAGAATTCTTACTCTTCTGGACCTCGATTGCCTTTCTGGAACAGCAGGCCTTATTGAAGGGAGCAGATCTTTCACAATTTTGCAAAGCTCCTGACCACGTTCTTCTTCCTTCTCTAACTGAGCTAACAATTCCTGCTTGCGCTTCTCTGACTGAAAGCATTTATATTCATTTCAACAAAGGTTTTAACAGAAATCAGAAAGTTACAAAGATGATTGGGCATCCCAAAGAATCGTAAAAAGGTTATATCCCTCGGGCTACATGTTTCACTGAAGTTAAAACTGGATTCTAGGACTGCAAGAAGCTACAACAAATTTATGGGTAATTTAAGTGCAAAGCAGATGTGTAAATCCATCATATGTCCATACTGAATGATGGCATGGGCTCCTTTCAGTTGTGTGTGAAAGTGTGTATGAGAGAGAACAAGAGTGAAATATGAGTTCTTAAGAATGTAATTATCTTGACGAAGGACATGTACTTAGCATAGGAGCTCAAGTTCGAGAACATACTTTGTATCTCAAAGCTTTTAGAAAAACATAAATCAGGGTGAATGACTTATGCTGCCATTAATAGAGTATAGTTCATAGGGATAAGAAAAACTGGAAGAAGTATGACAGAAGATACACAAAACTGTTAGTATCTCAAGGTATAATCTAAACATGCCTCTTCAAGTTTGGTTGTGTAGTTTCTTCTGATTTCAACAATAGTTTGCAGAGCTTCTGAGCTTTTTGTCTGAATGCTTTTCCCATTAGCATAGCCCAAGGGTTCTTTTGTGGCCATGAGCTGTATAGAGAATGGAAAGGATAAATAAATAAATGAATAAACCATTCAAATTAAAGGAAAGATACCATATTAAGATTCAATGTTAAATCAGAATTCTCATTAAGATTCAATGTTAAATCAGAATTCTCAAATCGGGTTATTAAGGTAAACTACTTTATTAAAGCTCCAAAATTACCAAGAGCAACAAAATTTACAGTTTCTTAGAGATGAATAGTCATTAGAACGAGAAACAGATGTTCAGATTAGGCTGAAATGATGATCTTATCAATGTGACAAACCTTTTCCTGGACATAAATTGTTTGGATTGTCTTTTCATCCCCGCACATTCTTGAATGAACATCTCGGGCTTCTTCATCAGTTAATGAAGAAGAATGGCTCTGCTACAAACAAAAGACCCAAAAAAAACCATCTATTAAATATTTTATTGCTTGTAAGCCAAACGTAAGGGTAGTTTCAGGATAGGAATACAGATTAGAGTTCATAGAAAGTATGAAATTACCGAGTAGCTATCTTGCGAGCGGTAAAAATCTATTTGACTCATAGACCTGCCAAAAACATCCTTCTTTGCTACTCTATGTGATGACGACTGCTGCAATATACTGCTGCCAGAAGTCTTTGGTTCACTTTTAATTTTAGAACTTTGAGATTCAACATCATTCTGTAGTGAATTAGAGAAGATCAATATTATAATCCTGCTTGACTTAAAGACTACAAAAGATTTCAGCTTACAATCTAGTGTAACCAATGCAAAAGCAATCATTGACGACACAGTTTCCTAGTTTGTGAAGGATAATGTGTTAAGAAAATCAGAGCTTTTATTGATAACTTCAAAGCATCTCATGAAATGGCACAAGGAAAGAAATAGTATTCTTAGTTTCTCAACAATCCACTGCACTTTTTTATGCAATCTGACAAGTATACAATTTCGAACAAAGTTGTGAGATGAATATTAGTTGTACCAATACAAAGCAAGATGCTGATGCTGAACACCAAGAAACATGATATTGAAGCGGACTAAGCAGAATCAATCTGATCATGCCAGGACCCAGGAACAGTTAGCAGTCTGCTATCATTCTACTGATAAATGAAGAAATATCAATTTTTTTCAGGTTAAACCTACATCTGACACCCCCTAAACCACTCGAACCAAAGATTTTTCATGATAAAAATGTGTAGTCTCGTGTCACGTCTTTTATGAAATCTTCATTCTAACCATCGATGATGACTTCTTCACAGAATGCCACGTTTTTCGATAAAATTTAGTGAACATTAACTTCATCAAGTGAGAAGACAAGTACCTCCGAGTCGCTGTACCGATACGGAGCAACAGAGAGGGATCTTCGCCGCCTGGAGACGCTCTCGGATACGCCCTTCGGCGGCGCTGCCAGTCGATCAGGAGGCCTTGATACGGACCTCCCGCGCTGGCGGGACGACTCCGTCTCTCTCAAGTAGCTAGCGACAGAACTCCGACGCCGATTCTTGGCGTAGGAAGGCTCGCTTTCCTCATCCGACTCAGCCCTAGCCCTAAAAAACTCCTCCGCGAGGTCATCGACGCTGATCTCCGGGACGCCGGACCCGCGGACCTTGTTGACGAACCTGCCGCGTGGCGTCGAGAAGTGGTCAGCATCCTGCGGCGGCGGGGGGAATCGGCCGGAGTATCGGCTGAGACTCCTCGACCGTTGGAGGGTCCCACTGCGGCTGGACTTGCTGACGCCTCCCTTGCCGACGGAGGAACGCTCCATGGTCGATCGGAAGGACGCTCCGCTACTCTACTTAATTTTTTTATTTTATAATTATTTTATTTTTGATTCATTAATGGCCGACGGGAATCACATGAATGCCACCGATTAATTCACACGCTGTCCGGCCGCCCGGCTCAAATCAGAGATTAACGCGAACCGGTGAAAGAGCCAGTAACGGTTCGAATTGATTATGATTAAGGAATTAATATTAACGGACGTTTTTATTAATAATGGGAAAGTGTTTACGGTCTGATCCGGTTGTAAGAACAGGGACCCCCGTCCGTTGGAGTCAATGCCACGTAGAAGTCAAAGTGGCAGGTGGCCGTGCGGAGAGGGTGGGTTCGACCGGCCGGGCGGCCGGCCGGTGTCTAGTTGATGGTTAAAGGCGTCTCGTCGAAAGTCAGGGTTCCGACGCTCAGCGGACAAGATCGTAGGGCCGATCGGACTGCACGCTCCGCCAAAGCCATCAGGTAGCATACTGCTAATAGTCTCCACAAAGCACGTGATTGAGAATCTCCCTAAGTAAACCACCGTATACGTCCGGCCGGATGTCGTAGAAGTTGGCCGGCCGGACGCTCTCCAGGGAGTAAGGGCAAAAGGACAAGTGACACATCTTTTTCTGACAGCGGGTATGTTCCACATGTAGGTCATACTCCAAATCTTATGACAGGGGGTTCCGCTGTCCCATCGAGGACATGCTTGGACTGTAGCAGTATGAGTCAGGTAAGCTCACTGGCAAGTCCTTACTGGGGTATGGGCCGCGGACACGTATACACCTCGGTATGTGTACACTCGCTTCTCCGCTGCCCTATATAAAGGCCCTCATCCTTCGCCGGAGGTACGCGTTCTAATATTCAGAGAGTCACTTTTTCATTGCTTGCTTGCCTGACTTGAGCGTCGGAGGGTCGTCGCCGGGAACCCCTTCCCGGCCCGACTTCTGTGTAGGCTCGCCGGAGATTCGTGCGACCAGACGGAGGCCTACGCCATCGACTAGGAAAGCGCCACGTGTCCAGCGTCCGTTGGTTCAGTGATTCAGACAGGATCACGGTCAATAATGATACGGAGAGAATTAAGGTGAGATCCTGGGAGTCGGGGTTGATGTAAAAAAAGTCTGACTAATGTGATAATTAAAGTTAAGAAGAAATACGTAAAAAAAAAAAAAAAAAAAAAATAATGATAAGCTCAATTAATTTTATAATGTTGTTTCATTAATACGTACAAAAAAAAAAAAACAAAATACCAAACGTTATCAAATAATGGTATAACGTTGAGTCCAGTATAATTGTTTTAATGGATTTTGAGATTAATTTTTAACATGGTGTAATATGTTTGGTTGGATGTCATTTTTGTATGCTAAGGTAAAATATTGAACCCATGATTTATTGATTATAAAGTAATAATTTTATGGTTGTGCAAGACTCCCATGCTCAACTTATTAATTTAAAAATCTATATATGAAAAAAAAAATTCACAGTTTATCAGTCGTCAATTATTCCTAGTGTTGCTATATCCCAATAATCTGTCCGAGTCTATCATCTCGCCCACTACGGTCAGACGGCCTTCAGCATCCAGTGTTGCTGAGTGAACCCCTACGACACTAATGGTGACAACTAATTATGGAATAAAATTACGTACATTTGTAATTTAATCAAAGTTCAAAATGAAAGAGAATTGACTATATAATTAAATAATTCGACAGCAAGCATAATGAAACATGAGGAGAAAGATACAAGGACAAAGACAAATTGATATTTGTAAATGCAGAACGGAAAAATGGATATAGATCAGGAATGAACTGAAGGACTACCAGGATATCCTGTAACAATCTCGAGAGCTTTTGATCTAACTCTAACTTCTTTCTAACTTTATCTAACTTCTTGGTATCCTCTATGTTAAATCTCAACACAATTTTTTGCTAAAAAACGAAAATAACATCAAATTAAAATCAGTATTGAATTAATTTCAAGAAAGATAAAGTATGGTCTATCTCTATCAATCTTTCTATATATCTTAACAAAGGAAATGATTGTGAAGGTGTGAAATATATAATAGAGGTGCCCAACAGCCACCAAACGCTATGATTGCACGCTGATCTCTTACTTCGCATGGATGTCTTCCATTCGATGATCTGTTTCACTTGCTGGGAATTTTACCGACATACTCACCAATGATTTGGCTTAATTGGTTCCATTGAATCAGACCAGACTAGTCGCGTTCAGTCTGATTCTAAGAACACTGATTATGAGGTACCTGAGGACAGTAATAAATAGTGGGCATCGCTAAACAACTTCATCATAATGTGAAACAAAATCAACTGTATGTGCCTGGATTTGAATTGGTATAACTTCTATTTCCTTTTTTATTTAAAAAATTTCCTTACATGACTTGTTGTTCACAAATTAATATTCATGCTCTTTTGTAATACAGATTAGTCATGCTATAACAAAGCTTAAGCACCTTCACTCAGGCATTTTCATACATAGAGATGGTAATTTTTCACAAGTGTTGTTTCTTACTAAGTATATAAGGAAAAAGAAAGATTTGCATGCTTTTGTTCATAAAAATTACTTACCCTAATAGATTTGAAATAATGGAAGAGAGCATTCTTGTCATTGATATTCTCCCACTTGATATGTGTAGTAACTGTAATAGAACTAATTATGCTAAAACAGTAATATTTAATTACATTAATAAACGACGAGCATGCAATAAACTTTAATAACAGCAAAGGGTTAAGAAATTGTGTATCTCCGGTCGAAGCGTCGGACGTGCCGACTGTCTTTAGAGAATTGATTGCCGCCCAAGGTGCAAAGGCTCTCCGGCAAAATCCTCCCAAGATCCGACAACCGCTCGCGTCGCTCGTAGGTGCACTCCAAAATTAGCACCGCACTCGGACTCAACCTCAAATCGCAAACCAAGCCTCAGAACTCGGAACAAGGGGAGAGAAGAAGAAGCAGAAGGCAGAAGAAATGCTTTGCTTCGGTGTGATTTCAGAAGGAACGGAGGAAGTGTATTTATACACTTCGAAACAGTGCAGAGGAAGGGACGCACTTCCTCTTCTCACGCGCGGATGAGTTGTATCGCATCCTCATACGACGCGGAGCGCGCGCGGATGCGTTGTATCGACGCGGAGCGCTGCTTCGCTTCCTCACGCGGACCAGAAACGAGACTAAACCAGAAATCAAACTGTTTTGGTTCAGACTGAACCAAACCAGCAAAAACAGACCAGGCCGCCCGTGAGCGCAAGGCCCACGGGCTGGGGATTTGCACCCCCCCCTGCGCGCGTTAATCGCGCACGTGACGCCCGATTTATGGATTTCCGGCTCGAACCCTCCAAATCCACTCGATTTGGGCTTGGCCCGCGCATGCGTGTAGGTCTTCTTATTATTGCTAAGGATGGAAGGACTTCATATATAAGCCCTTCCAAGCTTCTCCACTTAGTAATGTGGGACTAAAAAATACTACAAAAATTACTTTGAATTTAAAACAAAACTCAACAATCCCCCACAAATTCAAAGCAATTTTTTAGTCAAAAACAAAGATATGTTCTGAGGCTTGGTTGCAATGAGCTTTCAGTGAAAATACCTTCCGGTTTGAATTTTCACCTAAGTACACCAATCTTATTCACATAGGTTTGAAGAGAACAGAGTCTTGATCTTAAACCTTTTATATGTGAAGATCAATTGGTAACAACTCATCACTGGCGACGGTTGAATCCTTCTGGGTTGGTGCATTACGGCCATGCCACCGAATCTTGTTTCATAAGTGCTAAGGAGAGTTGCCTAGACCCCCCACACTGCGGCCTCACAGTTACACTTACATAGGTGAGTTCTCCAAGGATGTACTGCAAGCATCCTGCCATTAAGACCTTGAACTCATTAAGAGCTCTTAAGCTCATCCTTACTAGCAGTCAAGCATCTATCCAGGGAAGAGACTATGAGATTATATCTCAATTAATTTGATGCTTACGTTTCACCCTTATAGCTTGTTTGTACCACATTGAACCTACTTTTTGGGATCTCCAATCAGATAGGTTGGGTTGCCGCTATAGATGAAACCAGGACAGGCCTCAGTCCCATTCCCTTACTGGATCTCTTGATTTTCTCAGAATCAAGTCCTTTAGTGAGTGGGTCAGCAATATTGTCTTTTGAACTTACAAAGTCCAATGACACCACTCCAAGAGACACTAGCTCACGAATAGACTTTAATCTTATTCGTACATGTCTCTTCTGTTTCTGATTATACTTGGAGCTTCTAATCTGAGCTATTGTTGTTTGATTGTCACAGTGTACTAAAATAGAAGGTATTGGCTTCATCATCAAGGGAATTTCAGAAAGAAGACCCTTAAGCCAATCAGCTTCAGTTACTGTGGTATCCAAAGCACACAATTCTGCCTCGGATGTAGACCGGGTTATAATCGTCTGTTTAACAGACCTCCAAGCAAAAAGACATAACCAGTAACGCCTTTACACTCAGCAGTGTCAGCTATCCAACTGGCATCACTATATCCCTCCAGGACTGCAGGGAATCTCCCATACCACAAGCCCAAGGATATAGTGTATTTCAGATATCTGAGTACTCTATCTAATGCATCCCAATGCGTTCTGTCCGGACAGCTGGTAAACCTGCTCAATTTCGATATAGCAAAAGAAATATCAGGTCTAGAACAATTAGCTAAATACATTAAACTACCTATTATTTGTGAGTATCTTAATTGAGACACTGCCACACCACTATTATTCTTGTGGAGAGTTTTTGAAGGGTCATATGGTGTGACAACAGATTTAACTTGGCTATAGCCATATTTCTCTAATACTCTCTCAACATAGAGTGATTGAGAAATTGCTATTCCATCAGTTGATCGAGTCAACTTCAGCCCTAAAATCATATCAGCACAATCCATATCCTTCATATCAAACTTACCACTTAAGAGGACCTTAGTCTCATTAATAATTGAAAGATTAGTTCCAAATAGTAGAATATCATCTACATATAAACATAGGATAATACAATCATCACCTTTCATTTTAGCATACACACATTTATCAGAGTCATTTACTTCAAAGTCAAACGATAGCATAGCTCTATCAAATTTTTCGTACCACTGCTTTGGGGCTTGCTTCAAACCATAAAGAGATTTGACTAACCTACAGACTTTATTCTCATTTCCAGAGACTACATATCCCTCAGGCTGATCCATATATATCTCTTCTTCTAGATCTCCATTTAGGAATGCCGTTTTGACATCCATTTGATGGACCTCAAGATGATATATGGATGCTAATGCAATTAACACTCGGATTGTAGTAATTCTGGTAACAGGAGAATAAGTATCAAAATAGTCAATCCCTTCTTTTTGTTTGAATCCCTTAGCAACTAGGCGGGCTAGCTTTGAATTTATCTACTGACCCATCAGGCTTTAGTTTTCTCTTAAACACCCATTTACATCCTATAGTGGTACACCCAGGAGGTAAATCTACCATCTCCCAAGTGGCATTAGAGATAATAGAGTCCATTTCACTTTTAATGGCCTCTTTCCAGTGCTTAGCTTCAGGAGAAGCCATAGCATCTCTATATGTCACAGGGTCACCTTCTATATTTGATCCTGTCCGAACCAGAAGTCAACAGACGCTGGGCACGTGGCGCTCTCCGGCTCGCTGATGTAGATCTCCAACTGGTGGCGCGATGCTTCGGCTAACCTACACAGAAGTCGAGCCGGGAAGGGGGTTCCCGGCGGCGACCCTCCGACGCTCAAGTCAGGTAAATTACGATAAACAAGGTGGCTCCCAAAGTCTCAGAATACGTAGAAAATCCTTCCTCCGCCGAAGTCTGAGGTTCTTTATATAGAGCTGTGAAGGGTTTGGGCACGTGTACCGAGGTGCATACGTGTCCTCTGTCCCTTCCTAGGTATGCGGCTGTCAGAAAGCTTACCTGACCCATATCGCTACAGTCAAAGCATGCCCTTGATGGGACAGCAGAATCCCCTGTCACAAGATTTGGAGCATGGCACACACGTGAAACCTACCGGTTGTCAGAGAAAGAAGTCCCCTGTCCTTTTCCCTTGCTCCAAACTTGTCGTCCGGGCGGACAGCTCCCTCAATATCCGACCGGACATCCGCAGCGGTTTACTTGTGCTTTGTGGAGACTAATAAATAGGGGTGCTTTATGACTTTGATCGGTCAAAAGGTCAGCTCGGTCCATGACCTTTTCAACTGAGCGTCGGAACCCCGATTTGACAGGGTACCTTCCAACCATAAGTGCGAGCCGGCCGGACCCACCCGGGTATTCGATTCCATCGGCCGGCCGGTAGTCCGGTCGGACCGGCCGTCTACGGCCGTCCGTCCGGTCGGACCACACTCTCCCCGGATGGGCGGCTGCTCCGGTGACTTCCACTTGGCGTTGACTTTGCAGGGGGGGCCCGCTCTTACTACCGGATCACTTACCTCCCCTTCAAGTCTAGTCGAAGGAGGCGAATAGTCCGACTAACTGGACTGTGAGTCTAGCCGAATGACTCCTCCATGCTAATACTCTCCGACCGGTCAGCCGTAGAGATATCCTTGAATGAATCAATGATGGTCTTCACCGGATCTCCTCGCGTTCTGCGCCAATCTTCGACATCAAGGTTGATCATACCCTCATTAACTGCTCCGAATGATTGACTGCCACGTGGAGCAATGCCATCAGAGTACGGAGGCGGTGGCATGATATTTTGATGTGATCGAAGCACTTCGAAATAAATGGCTAGATGCATGCTTTGATTCCCGTGACCTGGATCCGACGGTGGAGGCCGTCCGGCCCTCACCCTATAAATTCTTCGTTTCCTTCTCACCTTCACTCGCCTCCGTTACCTCTACTGTTGCCCTCTGCGCTTTGGAGCTCCGGCGATCTTGTTTCTGCCCTTTGACGCTCTCCGGCGCCTTTCCTGGATCCCTCTCCCCTCAGTAAGGTTTTAGATCTTTCCTTCTTCCTTTCCGGTATCTAATTCGCATTTCTTCCCCTAGCTCCAGTCTTTGCAACTCCTTTTCTTCGTCTTTGAAACTTCTTTTTTGATTTCTTCTGTCCGGATCATGGCCAGTTCTTCTCTTCCCGAAGAACAATCCCTAGGCCCATGGTATACTACCATGCAGTCCCGTTTCGAACAACGGGATTTTGATATTTTGGCTGACAATTTCGAAATCCCCGAGGATTACGAAGTTCGCCTAGCTGGTCCCGCCGCTCGGCCACACAGACCGCCGCGTGGCGGTTTCTGTGTCTTTCGCGACCAGTCTGCGGTTCCCCGTGCATCCTTTTATAGTAGACGTCTGTAATTATTTTGGCGTGCCGCTCGGAAGTTTAGTACCAAATACCTTCCGTCTCCTCTGCGGTGTTGTCGTTTTGTTTAAGATTCACAACATTCCCCTCCGACCGGAGGTCTTCTTTTATTTCTATTACCCTAAGCAAGCCGAGCCGGGCACCTTTATGTTCCAAGCTCGGCCCGGTCTGGTCTTCTTCAATAAACTACCCACTTCCAATAAACATTGGAAGGACTATTATTTCTACATCCGCATGCCCAGTCAGCCAAACTTCCCGACCCAGTGGCAGGTCAGTCTACCTCCTACTCCCGAGTTGAAGAAATTCAAGACCCGACCGGATTATCTTCACGCCGCAAATGTACTAGCCGGTCTGCGGCTTGACATCAACAAACTTCTTCACGAGGGAGTGATGTACATTTTTGGGCTGAGTCCTATACGGACCCCACTTCCGACCGGTAAGAATTTTGCTTGGGCATTTGCTTTAATTGCTAACGATTTCTTCTTCTTTTCATGCAGCTGACATCGGCTTGATGAAGCTCAAGGCCGCTGAGGCCAAGGCAGCCGCGGCCAAGGAAATGGAGGCGCTGGGTATTCTCGGTTCTCACGAAGGAGAGAGCGGCACTCAGCTGAATCGACCGCCAGCCTCTCAACAGGTGGCCGGAGCTACCCTCCAGGAACCAACGACCCCGAGGAAGGGTCCGTCGGGAGGAGGAACACCATCGCAAAAGAGGCGCCGGTGGAGATCACGCTCGGCTACCTCCATGTCCAACCTCCGACCGGCCGTGACTACTAAAGGCAAGGCGCCTGTGCCGAGACCATTTCGTCCGACCGACGCCTTCTGACGACGAGCTGACTGCCCCGGTTGAGGCCACTCCGGTCGACACTCTCCCCCCTGCTCGTTCAGTCCAACGCTCCAGTCCATTCTGCGCCAGCTTCTGATCCCGGTCGGGCGATCCCTGGTCATGGCTACACAATACGGGTTACTCTTCATCTTTCAACTGAAGAGTTGCTACCAGAAGCCGACCGGCCAACCGTGCCCGAGCACACCATTACTTTGAAAGGGCCCCTCGCCGAGATGTGGGCCGACGCTCGGGCGCGCGTAGCAATGATCCCCCTCCGGAACTTAGCCAACAGCTACATGCAAGCGGCTACGGGGGTAAGTTTGTTGTTTTTTTGTTTTTTGAAGTTTTGCCTGAATATTTCCGCTCGGCTTTTAACAACTGCGCCTTCTTGCTTCAGAGATGGGTGGAAGAGATAGCAGTTTCCAGCCGCCTGGCTATGGCGGACGAGGAGATAAGGCAACTGCGGGCGGCAGGCGGTCCGAGCGGCTCCCAAGGCCCTTCCTACTCCGAGCTGCAAAAAGAGCTGAAGAAAGCTCAAACTCTGCTGGCTGCTGAGCAGAAGAAAACAGCTGACCAGGCCCACGCCCTAGCCGAGTCCGAGCGACAAGTCAAGTCGCTTGACACAAAGATAACTCTGGCCACCACTCGGAAGAACACAGCCATCTCCGATCTGGAGAAGAAAAATGTGGAGGCCCGGGGCCTGGAGTTGAAGATAAAGGAGCTGACGGAGCAGCTCGACCGGGAGAAGGCAGGCCGCTCGGCCGATGCGGAGAAGATTGAACATTTGAATGAGGCCCTCACAAGCTCCCAGGCGACCTTCAAAGAATACCAGGATGCCGAGCCGAGCCGAGTTGCCGCTCTCCGACAAAGCCATATCTGATCGCCCGTGTTCTCGGAGAAAATTTGCGAGCGGATGTACTCAGCTTTCGACTTGGCCATTACGACCACTATGACCTATCTGAAGTCGAAGGGCCTTCTTCCGGAGTCCACCAATATTCCAGCCGGCGATCAGGTGGAGCTCCTGAGCAACATTCCGAGGGACCTCTACGACTACATCGAGTAATTCTTGTAATTTCGCCGCTCGGTTGAACATGAATCTTTTTGTACCTAGGCCACTCGGCCTAAGGTTTTAATTTTAATGAAATGCTTTCCTTTCGTGTACTCTATCTTTTTGCACTGTCCCCTTGCTAATACTTGTGCTGCCCGCTCGTCTACTATCACACCTTTGGCATTCGAGGTGCACTCTTGTAAGTGTTTTCCCCAGCCCTTCCGTTCGGCCGAATATCCTTCTGTGTTGCTAGCAAGAATCGCTCGTTATAAGCCGATCAGAACCTTTTATACCTCGAGTCTGAGCGGAACTTAGCGTCGGCCTAACAATATCGGCGGAGAATACGGATAATTGCAGTGTCGACGATATTCCGCTCGGATTATTTATAGACGCCGACGCGTCTCTCGATCTTTAACGTCGGAGCTCGACGGCGCGGATATTTATAGCCGGTCGGCGCGGCTCTACGGTTTAACGTCTGGGCTAGACGGTCTTCCGCTCGGAGGGTTTATAGACGCCGGCTCGTCTCTTGATCTTTAACGACGGAGCTCGTCGGCGCGGATATTTATAGCCGGTCGGCGCGGCTCTACGGTTTAACGTCTGGGCTAGACGGTCTTCCACTCGGAGGGTTTATAGACGCCGGCTCGTCTCTTTATCTTTAACGACGGAGCTCGTCGGCGCGGATATTTATAGCCGGTCGGCGCGGCTCTACGGTTTAACGTCTGGCTAGACGGTCTTCCACTCGGAGGGTTTACGCTCGGCTCGTCTCTTTATCTTTAACGACGGAGCTCGTCGGCGCGGATATTTATAGCCGGTCGCGGCTCTACGGTTTAACGTCTGGGCTAGACGGTCTTCCGCCGGAGGGTTTATAGACGCCGGTCTCTTGATCTTTAACGACGAGCTCGTCGGCGCGAATATTTAGCGGCTCTACGGTTTAACGTCTGGGCTAGACGGTCTTCCGCTCGGAGGGTTTATAGGCGCGTCTCTTGATCTTTAACGATGGAGCTCGTCGCGCGGATATTTATAGCCGCCGCGGCTCTACGGTTTAACGTCTGGGCTAGACGGTCTTCCGCTCGGAGGGTTTATAGACGGCGGCTCGTCTCTTGATCTTTAACGACGGAGCTCGTCGGCGCGGATATTTATAGCCGGTCGGCGCGACTCTACGGTTTAACGTCTAGGCTAGACGATCTTCCGCTCGGAGGGTTTATAGACGCCGGCTCGTCTCTTGATCTTTAACGACGGAGCTCGTCGGCGCGGATATTTATAGCCGGTCGGCGCGGCTCTACGGTTTAACGTCTGGGCTAGACGGTCTTCCGCTCGGAGGGTTTATAGACGCCGGCTCGTCTCTTGATCTTTAACGACGGAGCTCGTCGGCGCGGATATTTATAGCCGGTCGGCGCGGCTCTACGGTTTAACGTCTGGGCTAGACGGCCTTCAAGGCTAACTCCTTACCAGGTCAAGCGACCTTGGCCTTCATAACTTATCCCGTGCTTGAACAGTTTTTATGCCCATCCGAACGGCACGGGCCATTTGCTTACGAATCTAAATGCATACACCTCCTGGCCGATCGGCTCGGGGGCCTTCGCTATTCGAGCGTTTGGCTCGAATAATCCATATGCCCCTGCCGAATGGTACGCCGTTCAGCGGAGAATGCTCAATGCGTTTTCATCTTTTTGCTCCCTGCATCACGAGTATATAGGCTACCAAAAAGGTATTTAAATTTATATTTAGCGCACCTTTCACCTAGCTTGGAGAACGTACTCCTGGCCGAACGACTCAGGGTCTGCTTCGTCGAGCATTTTGGCTCGGATAATTTACCTCCGTCCGAACGGTACGGGGCCTTCAATCCTCGTGATGCCTTATATTTATTCTCTTGATTTTTCATTTCTGCATTTCAAGTATTCAGTCGAAAAAAGTACACAGGATGATTTACATTGGCACACCTTTCACCCTGCCCGGTAAGGCTGGAGGTGGTTCGCGCTCCACGGCCTATCTAGCTGCCGACCATCCTCATCTTCCAAATAATACGCGCCCGAGCGGAGCTTTTCAATGATTTTGAAGGGACCCGCCCACGGAGCTTCAAGCTTGCCGACGTCGCCAACCGGCTTGACTTTCTTCCAGACCAGGTCGCCGACCTGGAATGATCGGGGAATGACGCGGCGGTTGTAGTTTTGCTTCATTCGTTGACGGTATGCCATCAGCCGAACGGACGCTTTGGCTCGCTCCTCTTCGACCAAATCCAGCTCCATGTTCCTCCGTTCGGCGTTGCCATCATCATAGCTCTGGATCCGGACGGACTCAACCCCGACTTCCACCGGAATGACTGCCTCGCCGCCGTACACCAAATGGAAAGGCGTGACGCCCGTTCCTTCCTTTGGAGCCATTCGGATGGCCCAACTTCCTCCGAGATGGTCGAGCCGAGTGCGTAGAATGCGAAGGATTTCCCGATTGGTCACTTCGGCCTGACCGTTGCTCTGGGGATAAGCCACGGACGTGAAGTGTTGCTCAATCCCATAGCTCTTGCACCAATCTTCAAGCAACTTCCCTGTGAATTGCCGCCCGTTGTCGGACACAAGTCGACGCGGGATGCCGAACCGACAGATGATGTGTTGCCAAATAAATTTTTTAACCATCTGTTCAGTGATCTTTGCCAGCGGTTCGGCCTCCACCCACTTGGAAAAATAGTCGACCGCCACTAGTAAAAATTTTCTCTGCCCGGTCGCCATCGGAAATGGACCGACAATATCCATTCCCCATTGATCGAACGGGCATGAAACGGTTGATGCCTTCATTTCTTCGGCCGGTCGGTGGGAGAAGTTATGATATTTCTGGCACGAAAGGCATGAAGATACTGTCCGAGCGGCGTCTGCTTGTAAAGTTGGCCAAAAATACCCGGCCAAGAGGATCTTCTTGGCTAACGAGCGGCCGCCCGGATGCCCCCCGCATGATCCTTGATGTACCTCTTGGAGGATGTAAACCGAGTCCTCCGAGCTCATGCATTTCAACAGCGGGCGAGAGAAAGCCTTCTTGTAGAGCTGATCACCAATGAGTGTGAACCGACCGGCCCTCCTCCTGAGCAACTGGGCTTCATCCCGATCGGCCGGCGTGGCTCCCGAGCGGAGGAACTCCATGATGGGTGTCCTCCAGTCGCTTGGAAACGTGAGGCCTTGCATCCGGTCGACGTGCGCCACCAGCAGTACTTTTTCAATTGGTTGCTGAATGGCAACCGACATTATTGAGCTTGCGAGCTTGGCTAACTCATCGGCTGCCTGGTTCTCTGTTCGGGGAATCTTCTGAATAAGCACCTCTCGGAAAGTAGCTTTGAGTTTTTCAAATGCCTCAGCGTAAAGTTTAAGCCGAACGCTGTTGATTTCAAAGGTGCCAGAAAGTTGCTGAGCGGCCAACTGTGAATCCGAATAAAGTGTCACCCGACCGGCTCCCACATGCCGTGCTGCCTGTAATCCGGCTATGAGGGCCTCATACTCTGCTTCATTGTTGGTAGCTTTGTAATCTAGCCGGACAGATAGGTGCATCTTTTCTTCTTGAGGTGAGAACAACAATATTCCAATCCCACTTCCGAGCCGAGTGGAAGACCCATCCACATATATTCTCCACATAGCTTCCGGCTCTGGCCTTTGCACTTCGGTCACAAAATCGGCCAAGGATTGCGCTTTGATCGCCGAGCGGGGCTGATATTGGATGTCGAATTCACTTAGTTCTGCCGTCCACTTGATGAGCCGTCCGGACGCTTCTGGATTCAACAGTACTCTTCCTAGTGGACTGTTCGTCCGGACAATGATGGTGTGAGCCAAAAAATATGGTCGAAGGCGCCGAGCGGCTAGAACCAAAGCAAAAGCCAACTTCTCGAGCCCGGTGTAACGAGATTCAGCATCTTTTAAAATGTGGCTCAGAAAATACACCGGTTGCTCCTCGCCGCCGGACCTTACAAGTGCCGAGCCTACAGCATGCTCGGTTGAAGACAGATAAATATAGAGTGACTCACCCCCGATCGGCTTGGCAAGCACAGGCAGGGAATTAAGATATGTCTTCAATTCTTCGAATGCTCGGTCGCATTCCTCATCCCAGTGAAATTTAGTGGCCTTGCGCAAAATTTTGAAGAAAGGGAGGCTCCGGTCGGCAGTTTTGGAGATGAATCTGGACAATGCGGTTATCCGACCGGTCAACCGTTGCACTTCCCTTGTATTTCTTGGAGGCGGCATGTCTTGTAGAGCTTTCACCTTGGTGGGATTTGCTTCGATTCCCCGCTCGGTCACTATGTACCCCAAGAAACACCCTCCTTTTGCTCTGAACAGGCACTTCTGGGGATTTAGCTTGACTCCATATTTGCGGAGCGTTCAGAAGGTTTCTTCCATGTCCTTGAAGAGATCGGCCGCTCGGACGGATTTGATAAGAATGTCGTCCACATAGACTTCCAGATTCCGCCCGATCTGCTCCCTGAACACTTTGTTCATCAAGCGCTGATAGGTGGCCCCGACGTTCTTCAATCCGAACGGCATCACATTATAGCAATATGTGCCGCCGATTAAGCTTACTTTTCTTGATCTTCATGCGCGGCACTTGATGATATCCTTGGTAGGCGTCAAGCATGCAAATTAATTCGCATGTCCACCAACTGATCTATCCGGCAGGGGATAAAAATCTTTGGGGCATGCTTTGTTTAAGTCCCGAAAGTCGATGCAGACTCTCCACTTGCCGCCCGGCTTGGAGACCAATACTACGTTGGCCAGCCACCTCGGGTATGGCCGGCCTCCAGAAGTTTCTCTACTTCCGCCCGGATGATGGCATTCTGCTCGGCACTGAAATCCCTTTTTCTCTGCTTCACTGGCCGAGCGTCCGGTCGGACATGCAACTCATGCTGTGCTAGGCTCGGCGAAATTCCGGGCAACTCATGTGTCGACCAGACGAAGACATCATGATTTCGTTGGAGGCATTGGATCAGTTCCTCCTTCTCCTCCTCCTCCAGATCAGAGGCGATAAAAGTCGTGGCCTCCGATCGGGTCGGATGGATCTGAACCTCCTCCTTTTCATCATAAATTAAAACAGGAGGTTTCTCAGTTATGGCGTGTACCTCGATTTGGGGCGCCTTCCGAGCGGAACAGGCTTTTGCTCGGATCATCTCTATATAGCATCGCCGAGCTGCTAACTGATCTCCCCGTACTTCTCCCACCTTGTCTTCGACGGGGAACTTCATCTTCTGGTGGAAGGTTGAGACGACCGCTCGGAATTCGCCGAGCGCCGGTCGTCCCAAAATGACGTTGTAGGACGAGGGAGAGTCGACCACCACGAAATTTATTGTCCTGGTCCTCCTGAGCGGCTCCTCTCCCAGCGAGGTAGCCAGCCGGATCTGTCCGACCGGCTGAACTTCGTTGCCCGTAAACCCGTAGAGCGGGGTCGTCATGGGAAGCAGCTCGGCTCGATCAATTTGCAGCTGATCGAACGCCTTCTTGAATATGATGTTGACCGAGCTCTCTGTGTCAACAAATACGCGGTGAATAGTGTAATTTGCTATTACCGCTTTAATGAGCAGAGCATCGTCGTGGGGCACTTCAACTCCTTGTAAGTCCCCGGGCCCGAAAGTGATTTCTGGTCCACTTGCCCGCTCTTGGCTGCAACCGACTGCGTGGATCTGGAGCTGCCGGACGCCCGCCTTTCTGGCTCGGTTGGAGTGTCCTCCGGTCGGCCCACCAGCAATAACGTTGATCTCGCCTCGGGAAGTATTGCTTCTATTTTCCTCTTCCCGAGCGGACGGCCGGGATCGTTCTCTTGACGCTCGGCGATTCTCCTGCCTTGGAGATCGGTGCCGATCGGGCGTCTGTTGATGTCGCCTCTCGGTGCGGGTCCGGTCGGCTTCATGGGTCCTTTGTCTCCTGTCGCTGGGAGGAGACCGTCGTTCGGCATTCCTAGGAACGGGATTAGCCACGAAGGGAAGACTTCGACAATCCCTCGTGTTGTGCGTATCCGTCCGGTGGAAGGAGCAGAACATAGGGGTCCATCTCTTCTTTGGCTTGGGCCGAGCGGCAGCTACCTCTTGTACGTGTGATCTGGCGTGGGGGGATCGGATTGCTTCGGCCCTCGGTCCTCTGGGCGGCTGCTGAGCGGCGTGCTGTTTCCGTTCGGCATGAATAGGTGCCCGCTCGGTTGGAGTTTCCTTTTTCCGGGCGGCTTGCGCTTCTTCCACGTTTATGTATTCGTTAGCCCGATGTAGCATGTGATCATAATCTCGGGGCGGCTTTCGGATGAGCGACCGGAAGAAGTCCCCATCCACAAGGCCTTGCGTGAAGGCATTCATCATCGTCTCCGATGTGGCCGTTGGAATATCCATCGCCACTTGGTTGAATCGCTGGATGTAAGCTCGAAGCGATTCTCTCGGCTCTTGCTTGATGGCGAACAAGCTGACACTTGTCTTCTGATAACGCCGACTGCTGGCGAAGTGGTGGAGGAAGGTCGTTCGGAAGTCCTTGAAGCTAGTGACGGATCCGTCCGGCAGCCTCCGAAACCACCGTTGAGCCGATCCCGAGAGAGTTGTAAGGAAGACGCGGCACTTTACTCCATCTGTATATTGATGGAGCGTAGTTGTACTTACCCGGATGATCATCCGGGTCTGTTGTTCCATTGTACTCGCCGATCGCCGAGGCACGTAGTGCTTGGGCAGAGGGTCTCGAATAGCCTCCGAAAATTGGCGATTGATCCGCCGGAGATGAGTCCGCCGGGAGCTTTCCCTTCGCCGCCTCGCCTAGGCATTTCGCCTAAGAAGATCCTCTATCTCTCGAGTCGGTACGACTTGTGGGTGCGAATAAGGCCCGATGGAATGCGACGGTGGTCGGAGGCTTCCGCTCCGCCACCCGACGCAGATGTTGCTTGTTGCTCCGCCCGCTCATGCTTTTTGCTTTTGCTCCACAAGTTTGGCGGCCCTCATCTCGACCAGAGCGTCGAGTTCTTTTGTTGAAAGCACCACCGTGTGTTGTCGTCCAGCCTCGTCCATTGTTCTTGTTCGGATGCAGGAGCGTTCCCACAGACGGTGCCAAATTGATCCTGTCCGAACCAGAAGTCAACAGACGCTGGGCACGTGGCGCTCTCCGGCTCGCTGATGTAGATCTCCAATTGGTGGCGCGATGCTCCGGCTAACCTGCACAGAAGTCGAGCCGGGAAGAGGGTTCCCGGCGGCGACCCTCCGACGCTCAAGTCAGGTAAATTACGATAAACAAGGTGGCTCCCAAAGTCTCAGAATACGTAGAAAATCCTTCCTCCGCCGAAGTCTGAGGTTCTTTATATAGAGCTGTGAAGGGTTTGGGCACGTGTACCGAGGTGCATACGTGTCCTCTGTCCCTTCCTAGGTATGCGGCTGTCAGAAATCTTACCTGACCCATATCGCTACAGTCAAAGCATGCCCTTGATGGGACAGCAGAATCCCCTGTCACAAGATTTGGAGCATGGCACACACGTGAAACCTACCGGTTGTCAGAGAAAGAAGTCCCCTGTCCTTTTCCCTTGCTCCAAACTTGTTGTCCGGGCGGACAGCTCCCTCAACATCCGACCGGACATCCGCAGCGGTTTACTTGTGCTTTGTGGAGACTAATAAACAGGGGTGCTTTATGACTTTGATCGGTCAAAAGGTCAGCTCGGTCCATGACCTTTTCAACTGAGCGTCGGAACCCCGATTTGACAGGGTGCCTTCCAACCATAAGTGCGAGTCGGCCGGACCCACCCGGGTATTCGATTCCATCGGCCGGCCGGCAGTCCGGTCGGACCGGTCGTCTACGGCCGTCCGTCCGGTCAGACCGGCCGTCTACGGCCGTCCGTCCGGTCGGACCACACTCTCCCCGGATGGGCGGCTGCTCCGGTGACTTCCACTTGGCGTTGACTTTGCAGGGGGGGCCCGCTCTTACTACCGGATCAATATTATAGGTGATAAAGTCCTGGCCTAAATCCATAGACACACGTTGCCTCTTGCTCTTTCTCGGTTCTGTACACTCACTAGATTCATCTAGTCTAGAGTGACTTGAGGAAGGTGTACCCACTACGGATAATGAGACCTCTACAAAAGAAGGCTCATTTCTAGTAGGAATACTAGATTGAGGTGTTCTCGTCTTCATAGGAAATATATCCTCAAAAAATGTAGCATCGCGAAGTTCTACAATAGTATTTGCATCTATTCCAGGAATTTCTGATTTAATAATCAGGAACCTATATGCAATACTATTTTGAGCATAACCCAAGAAGATACCATCTACAGTCTTTGGACTAAGTTTTTTCCTTCTGTGTTCAGGTACTAGTACCTTTGCCAGGCACCCCCACACTTTAAGGTATTTCAAACTTGTCCTTCGACCTTTCCAAAGCTCATATGGGGTTTTATCCCTTGACTTCATTGGGACTCTATTTAGCACATGGCATGCAGTGTATAGAGCCTCCCCCCACATAAAGTTGGGTAACCCAGAACTACCTAACATGAAATTAATCATATCTTCAAGGGTTCGATTTTTGCGTTCTGCTATACCGTTGGATTGAGGACTATATGGAGCAGTTACCTCATGGATTATACCTGTATCTTGACAAAATTTTTGAAACAGGTTCGAGGTAAATTCTCCACCCCTATCAGACCATAACCTCTTAATAGTTTTATCGGTTTGATTCTCAGCTTCAGATTTAAAAATCATAAATTTATCTAAAGCTTCATCCTTGGTTTTTAGCAAATAAACATAACAATAACGAGAGTGGTCATCAATGAAGGTAATGAAATACCTTTTATGGTCTCTCGTTATTACACCGTTAAACTCACAACAGTCAGTATGAATCAATTCTAAAATATCAGAATTTCTATCAACTGATTTGAAGGGTTTACGGGGTTGTTTATATTGCACACAAATTTCACATTTTTTCTTATCATTTATAGCATGCTTAGGGATCATGTCAAGATTCATCATCCTTTTTACGGTATTAAAATTGACATGTCCTAATCTGTCATGCCACATATCATAAGACTCAATGTTATATGAACAACCAATATTAGAAGTTTTATTTAAAGTAGCATTTTCTACATTGAGTTTAAATAAACCTTCATTAAGGTAACCTTTTCCAATAAAGGTTCCTAAATGTAATATTACAACTTTATTACATTTGAAGTTCAACTCATAACCAGCACGAACTAACTTTGATCCGCTAATCAAATTCCGACGGACCGCTGGAACATGATGCACCTCATGCAGTGACAGGACTTTTCCAGAGGTGAACCTCAGGTCAACTTGTCCTATCCCAAACACCCTGGCTGCAGAATGGTTCCCCATGGTCACGGAAGTGCCTTCAATTACCTGATAAGTAAGGAAGGCAGAGCGATCAGCACAACAGTGTACATTAGCACCTGTATCAACTAACCATTCATTGGGTTGATAGATCAAGTTTAGTTCAGGTTTGAAGGTAACAAACCTATCGCTGGTGTCGTCATTAGCAGTCACGACATTTACTTGTGCCTTGGTGTTGGACGTATTGCTTTGGTTCTTGTCCTTTCGCTTAGGGCAGAATTTGACATAATGTCCAACCTGTCCACATGCCTAGCAGGGCTTAGGTTTAGTTCCAGTTTTCTTTTGAACCTTTGGGTTGGGTTTCATCTTGTTCTTCATTTTCTGATTTTTGAATTTCTTTTTGTCAGATGAGACTACTACATTTTCCTTTGGAATAAAATCCATAGGCATTCTTGTATCATCATTTTTATGTTGCTTCCGATGTTCTTCTTCGATATTTAAGGCAATCATCAAATCTTCGAGAGAGATTTTACCTCTCCGATGTTTAAGAGTCATGCCAAAATCTTCCCAACTCGGAGGCAATTTTCGATGATAGACAAGACCTGAAATTTTTCAGGTAATGGTATATCTCCTTCAGCAAGACCATGAATTTGAACTTGGAATTCATGTGTCTGCTCAACCACAGATTTACCTTCAACCATTTTGAAGTTCAGGAATTTTGTCACAGTATACTTTTCTAAACCAGAATCTTCGGAGTTGTATTTTTTATCCAAAGATTTCCACAGCTCTTTAGCTGAAGAGGTTGAGCAGTATACATCAAATAGTGCGTCTGAGAGGGCAGACAGGATTCTCCCATGGCAGAGATAATCCCTTTGCTTAAACCTCTCTAAGGTAGCACTACGGGCAGGTTCCTCTTCATTAGGTGAAGGAGGGTCTGTTTCTATAACGGAGAATAGCCCTAGCGTAGTAAGCCAAAATTTCATTCGTTGTTGCCAACGTCTGAAGTTTTGCCCGTAAAATTTTTCGGGTCGGGCACTAGCCTCATCAGACCCCGTTACCCTATCGTTCATCATGTTTATTGATGCTACAATCAATTCTCTAAAATTGTAGTAACTGTAATAGAACTAATTATGCTAAAACAGTAATATTTAATTGCACTAATAAACGACGAGCATGCAATAAACTTTAATAACAACAAAGGGTTAAGAAATTGTGTATCTCCGGTTGAAGCGTCGGACGTGCCGACTGTCTTTAGAGAATTGATTGCCGCCCAAGGTGCAAAGGCTCTCCGGCAAAATCCTCCCAAGATCCGACAATCGCTCGCGTCGCTCGTAGGTGCACTCTAAAACGAGCACCGCACTCGGACTCAACCTCAAATCGCAAACCAAGCCTCAGAACTCGGAACAAGGGGAGAGAAGAAGAAGCAGAAGAAATGCTTTGCTTCGGTGTGATTTCAGAAGGAACGGAGGAAGTGTATTTATACACTTCGAAACAGTGCAGAGGAAGGGACGCACTTCCTCTTCTCACGCGCGGATGAGTTGTATCGCATCCTCATACGACGCGGAGCGCGCGCGGATGCGTTGTATCGACGCGGAGCGCTGCTTCGCTTCCTCACGCGGACCAGAAACGAGACCAAACCAGAAACCAAACTGGTTTGGTTCAGACTGAACCAAACCAGCAAAAACAGACCGGGCCGCCCGTGAGCGCAAGGCCCACGGGCTGGGGATTTGCACCCCCCCCTGCGCGCGTTAATCGCGCACGTGACGCCCGATTTATGGATTTCTGGCTCGAACCCCCCAAATCCACTCGATTTGGGCTTGGCCCGCGCATGCGTGTAGGTCTTCTTATTATTGCTAAGTAAGGATGGAAGGACTTCATATATAAGCCCTTCCAAGCTTCTCCACTTAGTAATGTGGGACTAAAAAATACTACAAAAATTACTTTGAATTTAAAACAAAACTCAACAATCCCCCACAAATTCAAAGCAATTTTTTAGTCAAAAACAAAGATATGTTCTGAGGCTTGGTTGCAATGAGCTTTCAGTGAAAATACCTTCCGGTTTGAATTTTCACCTAAGTACACCAATCTTATTCACATAGGTTTGAAGAGAACAGAGTCTTGATCTTAAACCTTTTATATGTGAAGATCAATTGGTAACAACTCATCACTGGCGACGGTTGAATCCTTCTGGGTTGGTGCATTACGGCCATGCCACCGAATCTTGTTTCATAAGTGCTAAGGAGAGTTGCCTAGACCCCCCACACTGCGGCCTCACAGTTACACTTACATAGGTGAGTTCTCCAAGGATGTACTGCAAGCATCCTGTCATTAAGACCTTGAACTCATTAAGAGCTCTTAAGCTCATCCTTACTAGTAGTCAAGCATCTATCCAGGGAAGAGACTATGAGATTATATCTCAATTAATTTGATGCTTACGTTTCACCCTTATAGCTTGTTTGTACCACATTGAACCTACTTTTTGGGATCTCCAATCAGATAGGTTGGGTTGCCGCTATAGATGAAACCAGGACAGGCCTCAGTCCCATTCCCTTACTGGATCTCTTGATTTTCTCAGAATCAAGTCCTTTAGTGAGTGGGTCAGCAATATTGTCTTTTGAACTTACAAAGTCCAATGATACCCTAGACCAGGCCGCCCGTGAGCGCAAGGCCCACGGGCTGGGGATTTGCACCCCCCCCCCCTGCGCGCGTTAATCGCGCACGTGACGCCCGGTTTATGGATTTCCGGCTCGAACCCCCCAAATCCACTCGATTTGGGCTTGGCCCGCGCATGCGTGTAGGTCTTCTTATTATTGCTAAGCAAGGATGGAAGGACTTCATATATAAGCCCTTCCAAGCTTCTCCACTTAGCAATGTGGGATTAAAAAACACTACAAAAATTGCTTTGAATTTAAAACAAAACTCAACAATATGTTCCCACCAATATAATATGTCTCACCAGATATACCTTTCAATTTATTTTGACAAATCAACCCCTAATGGTAGCTTTCTTAAGTTTTGACACAAGCTTACATATAGCCGCTCCAAGAAAGGGAAGGTTAGTAGCTGCCGTGAGATGTAATTCAATTTAGGCAATCTAGCCAAAGAGAATAAGTGTAAGATAATGCTAGAGTTGGCCGAACTTCTAACACCACTTGATGCAGTGATAAGGAGGAGTCTACTTGACACGAGTAAATGCCTATATGACACGAGTCAATTGTCACGGTGTAGATCAAAATCAAGGTGGTCAACGCCAGGGCTTAAGCAAGGCTCAGCCGTACCCAAGCGGGAAGCGGCTTATCGGCCGATCTGCGGGATCATTGTCCGGTCGGCCTTCTCAGTAAACCAGTGTGGTCAACCCGGTCGACAAGAAAGCAAGTTGAGAGGGCCAGGAGCCCGAGCCAAACAAGACACTCGTCTGGCTCTAGGTATGACGTTAGCATTGTACACATAGTGAACTGATAAGATCATAAAAGAGGAAAAGATACTGAGGTTTGGTAGCTGAAGAGCCCAAGTGATGTTTCTAACATTTTGCATCCCGAAATGTTCAATTCATGAAGAATAGGAAACAATGTTTGAGGGTTGACTGCTTCCCAAGTGATTTCTTGCAAATTGTTGACAGTTGTGAGCGCCATATACCTCAAACATTCAAAGCCTTTTTCAATATCCTTGTTATTCCCAGTAACTATTAATTCATCATCTATCATGGCATCTACAATCTCTAGTCGTTCAAGACCCTGCCTTATGTTGTAGTTCCTCATGATTCTCTCAAATAGTTGGCTTGGACAAGCTAAGTCTCTCATGTCTTGTAGTTGGAGTTTCCATATAGATAATAGTGGTAGAGAGCCCAACCGTTCAAGGGTTGCCTTTGAGTCTAGGGTAATTCCAATGTATTTTCGTCTTCCTTGAAATCCCTCTAGCTCATTCAAGTTAGCATACTTGCTCTCATATGAATCCAACAATTTGAGCAAAGGTAAGTTGGATAATGTTCCCATAGGTACTTTGATAAGACGCTCAGTTCCTACAAGAAGCAAGTACTCAAGTTTGACAAGGCTACTCAACTCTGTTGCTACTGTTATGATTGGGGTGAAGTTCAAGTTTAGATGTTGGAGCTCAGATAACATCTTGATTTCCCTCGAAAGCTCCAAGAATGCCAAAACAAGCAAAGCCTGAAAAATGTCCCAGAAATTAAGTGTAGCATATAGTTCCGTTGGAGCATGAGCATGGAAAGTTTGGGAAAAATGGGAGTCTGCTTTGGCAAGGAACTTAAATCATTATCCATGAATGATGCTCGCTCTACCACATGTCATTCCTAATTCTCTAGTTCCAACTGATTCAATCCAGCATGTGCTTTAACAATCCACCTGTATTGATTGGATCCACAGTCTGAGACCATCCGTAAATCCATGTCTCGGATCACATCATGCATCTTGATACCTACCGTGTGTTCACTATCAACAAGCTCTAAAAAGCATGCAAATGTAAGAGTCTCGATATGGGAGTGCCCTCGGTGGAATGCTTTATTGATCGAGTTAAACTCATCAATCTGGCCGAGGCCTATCAACACTGTATTAGTTCAACTTTGTGAATTTTGAAACCTTCAGGCCACAAAGAGCAGCACAAGCGAGCTCTCATGTTGTCATCTTCCAGGCTATCATAACTAAGTTTAAAAGCCAAACATAGGATCTTGTTCTTTCATACTCGTGACTTCTGGCAATTGTGATGGCCTCAACTGCATGAGAGCATCGTTCCAAGAATCCCATGACTTCTTTGCGGACATGGCTCTGCCAACGATGATGAGAGTGTTGGAGTGTATACTGAAAGCCTAAGCTTTGTAAACATTCATTATGAATAAAGAATCACATTTGGTCTAATTATCTACATTTGTTTGTAGTTGTTCATTTAATTTATATTGTAGATAACATAATATGTGGTGTCACATACAGAAGATGATGTTATCAGTACCTTATAAATTATAAACAGTAGCTCACGACCAGAATGGAAAGGAACAAACCATTAGAAGGTCGTAGTATAATTAGGTATTAGTTTATCTTGACTATATAATTACACTAGTATACTCAGAGTGTATTGAGTAGGACCATTTGAGATCGTTCCTTTTATACTGACTTTATAAAGGAACAAAGACCTCAGTTATTATGGAAGTGTGTGCTCTTAATCCTAATATAATAACAAGCACATATGTTTGATATTTATTTCTTTAATTTATCAATGGGTGAGATTTAGTTCGATGAATCAATAAACCCGATAAATTGGGAAATGGTATCACTCATAGTGTGTGTTATTGATTATAGAAGGAAACTGTGTCCTAGTGATACTAGGTTGATAATGTCCTCAAGAGGAGCTCATAAAGATTGTCATGTTAAACCCTGCAGGTGGACTTAGTCCGACATGATGATAAGGTTGAGTGGTACTACTCTTGGACTTAGATATTAATTAAATGAGTTGTCGAACTCACTTAATTAGTGGACATTCGATATCTTAAACACAGGGAGACTAACACACTCATAATAAGAAGGAGCCCAAAATGTAATTTGGGATTGGTGCGGTAGTTCAATGATAGTTCTCTAGTGGAATGACTTATCATTGATAAAATTAGTTGTGTGTTCGGGCACGGGATGCTTAATTTTATTGGGAGACCAAACCAATTCCTCCTCTCGGTCCCTATCGTAGCCTCTTATTTATAGAGTTCTATACCCACCTATACCCACCTTCTATACCCTCCAATGAGGGCCAAGCTAGCTTGGGAACCAAGCTAGGACCGCCTAGGTATATTATTGGGTGGCCCTAGCTTGAACCCAAGCTAGTAGGGCCAAAATAAATTAAAAAAGAAATTTAATTTTAATTTTTATTATAATGTGGAAGATATAATTTAAAGAGAATTAGAATTAAATATCTCTCTTGTAAAAGATTTACAAAAGATTAAAGAAAAAGATTAGATCTCTTTCCTTATTTGTAGATTGGAGAGATGTTTTATTTTCTCTTTAAAATTATTCACATGTTAATAAAATTAAAATTATAGATATTTCCTTTTATTAACCATGAAGAGATTTTAAAGAGAAATTTTATTTTTTAAAATTTCCGGAAACAAATTAGGAAGTTTTAATTGTTGATTAAAACTTGTCCTCTTTTGTTTTCCAATGATGTGGCCGGCCACTTGAAATTGATTTGGGAAATTTTATTTTATTTCTCTCAATTAAATCAAGTCAAGAAAATTAAGGAAAATTTATTGTAATTAAATTTCCTAATTTACCTAAGCCAAGGAATATAAAAGAAGGGGTGAGGGTGCCTTCACAAGGAACAACCTCTATTGTTTTCTCTCCCTTTTTCCTTGGTGTTGTGGCCGGCCATTACCCTCTCCCTCTCTTCCTCTTGTGGTGGCCGAACCTCTCCCTCTCCCTTGGAGTTCTTGTGGTGGCCGGATACTACTCGGAGAAGAAGAAGAAGAAGGAAAGAAAGCTAGCATCTCTTGGAGCTTGGTTAGTATTTTGGTTTTTCTCCTTGGTAAAGCTTTTCTTTTGTGGCCGAACCTTGCTTGGAGGAGAAGAAGGTGGTTGGTGGTTTCTCATCTTGGAAGATCGTTGCCCACACAACGTCCGAGGTTAGAAGAGGAATACGGTAGAAGATCAAGAGGTTTTTTCTACATGGTATAACTAGTAATTTCTATTTCCGCATCATGCTAGTTATTTATGGAAATAATACCAAATACAAGAGGCTTACGTTCTAGTATTTCGAATATGTTTTTCGATGTTGTGTTCTTTTGTTTCTTTCTTTTCCTTGTGATTTGATTGTTCTCTTTGGTTAACCTAAAGTTATTTTAGGAAATTAAATATTAGCTTTCTATTAAAGGTTTTGTCTAGTCGGTGGTGGTTGCTCCTATATCCAAGAAGGCCATGTGCCTCGCCACGTCAGTACTGGGAACCTTTTATGGAAATTAATATTTAATGGAATTAATAACTTAAGGAGACTTGGGTCGAACGTGTTAAGTTCCGCAGGAGATCCAAGTCAAAACCTAAAAGAACAAATAGATTAAGTTTTGGATCAAACGTGTTAAGTTCCGCAGGCGATCCAAAATTTAATTTAAAAGAACACATGGTAGCTAGGAAAAGGTTCAGACCTTTGTACAAAATTTTTGTACAGTGGAACCTCTAGGTTTTCCGAGTAGCAACCAACAATTGGTATCAGAGCTAGGGTTTTGCCTCTGTGTATTTGGTATTTAGTTTAATTATGCACATGTCATACATAATTTAGGCAGGATAATAGTAGGATGTGCTAACTTTGTGGATGCAGGATCCAACTATTATGGCTTTTAGTTAATTATGTGTGTGATTGGACCCTTGGACATGTCAAGGGCAATTTATATGTGTGTGCATGATTGTATTAAAATACAGCAGGAGCTGTATTTAGTTTTATTAGGATTTTATTTTTGATCTAGATACATGTACATTCCTTTTATGGAATATAGGATCAAAATGTAAAATTCTATTTATGTCGCGGATCGAATCTTGCAAAGCGTGGAACCTTCTAAGGACCAGAGGCGCAGCGGAACTAGGAGCAAGATGGACGCGACAGGTGGCCAAATATGGCAGCAGCTTAGGATGACAACACACGGAGGACAATTAGAGATAAAAACCATAATAGTTGAAAATTAAATTTTCTATTTATTGCTTTTATATTGTGCTGTGTGTGCATGTTAGTTTATAAGTTTAAGTAGGCTAGCATAGTTAAAATTCCTCATTTATAAATAACTAAGTGGGAGAGAGATTTTTAAATAAATCCCATGGTCTCCATTACTGGTTTGTAAGTGATGCAAACAAGCTTGCGCGTTGGCTCTGAGTGCCTTCCTCCATAACGGATGAGCTTGTTTGCGGATCACTAGAACAGACTTCTATTTTTTGGATGACTATAGGAAGTTAATTAAGAGCGTGTGATCTTCCCCAACGGAAGGGGCATAATCTTATTAATGGACTTAGTGTCAAGTAATGGTATACACTTAGACACATCTAATAGTATCCTCCTCAACGGAGTCACTGCTATTATTTGTGTGATCAAATGATACCAACTATTATTTTTATTTGTCAAAAAGTTAGGTTGACAAGATAATAAAATTAATGGGTTAAAACCCTCCTTTTACAAATGTTGAATTTGTATACGTCCACACTAACGTGGCATACAAAATTCACGGTGTTATAAGGTGTTGGTTAATTTAAAATAGTATTGTTTGAGGAATCAATATTATTCTAAATTTAGAGTTCTGACCAAAAGTTATTTGTGATTCTTAGGATGTCTTTCAACCCACTGTCCATCATACTTCAACTGAATAGATTTACTAGACCAAACTACATAGATTGGAAAAGAAACCTAGACATTGTTCTCATCACGAAAGCTATAAATATGTATCGACCGAAAAAAGTCTCGATGCACATATCGGTGAATCTACCTAAGAGGAGATTGAATATCATAGGAAATGGGTAAAAGCGTATGAGATGGCGCGGTGTTACATTTTGGCTTCAATGTCAAATGTATTGCAACATCAAGATTTACCAACAGCTCATGATATTATGAACAATCTCAAGGAACTCTTTGGTCATCAAGATAGGGCTTCTAGGCAAGAAGCCATGAGAAAGATAATGATGACCACCATGCAAGAGGGTACTCCCGTAAGGATCATATCCTAAAGATGATGGCTTATCCGAACGAGATATGATCCTTGGAGGAGAAATTGATGGGAAACCCAGATCGATATGATCCTCCAACGCTACCTAGAAGTTTTGAGCGGTCTCCCGAACTATAATATGAATAAGAGGGTTTATTCATTAGCGGAACCACTGACGTAACTTCAACAGAAGGATTATTTCGTCACAATGCTCAAATTCACTATGTCAAAATGGTTCTACTTCTAAACCGAAAGGAAAGAAGAAGAAGAAACAAGTCGTTCAGAAAGAAAGTGAATAAATCTCAGAGTACGGATTTAAAGTCGGAATGAAGAAGCCAAGGGCAAGTGCTTCATCTGCAAAAGGACATTGGAAGGCGGACCGTCCTCGTAGGAACCAAAACAAAGGTATATCTCATACTCTAGTTGTTGAAACATGTTTAGCGGTGTTATCTACCAGACCGTGTGTAGATACGGAGCCATCGATCATGTCTGCACCTTGCAGGGTTCCAGTGAAACTCGACGACTATCCAAGGAGAAATTACTGCCTATATGGGCAATGCTACTAAGGTGGCAACTTGCAATGGGAGACGCCTACTTATCTTTTAGTAGAAATAGGAATTTGGTTTTAAGAAATTGTCTTTATGTACCCAGTTTTAGAAAGAATTTCAGTTTCTAAACTGCTTATAGATGGATATTCAGCTCTTTCAGTAACGATGTAGTTATTAAAAGAAATAAAGTGATTATCTGCTCGTGCATTAGTTGGCAATTTGTATATTTTAAATCCAATTTCTTCCACAAAGCAAAACATGAAAATTTATAACTCATCTTCTAATTCTAATAAGAGAAAAGAACCTTCGAAATGAACCAAGCATATCTTTGGCATCTAAGACTTGGTCATATTAATTTAAGTAGGATTCAGAGGCTTATAGCCGATGGACTTTGAGTTCATTAGAGTTGGAAAATTTTCCAACTTGTGAATCTTGCTTAGAAGGTAAAATGACCAAGAGGCCAAGGGGTATAGAGCCAAAGAAGTGTTAGAGTTGGTTCACTCCGATTTGTGTGGTCCTATGTCTGTCCGTGCAAGAGGAGGTTTTGAATATTTTGTCTCTTTCATAGACGATTATTCAAGATATGGATACATTTACCTAATGCGCCGAAGTCCGAGTGCTTTGACAAGTTCAAAGAATACAAGGCTGATGTGGAGAAACGATTAGGTAAAAGTATCAAGACACTACGATCTGATCGTGGTGGCGAATACCTCTTAGGAGAGTTTAGGAATTACTTATCGAAGGTCGATTCAATCCCAATTGTTCGCACCTGGAACACCCCAAGAATGGTGTAGCAGAACGAAGGAATAGGACTCTTATGGAAATGGTTAGATCGATGATGAGTTATTCGAATTACAAATTGCTTTGGGGATATGCTCTGAAACAGAAGATATGCTCGAACTTAGTACCTTCTAAATCAGCTTCTTCTACTCCCATAGAATTGTGGAATGGGTGAAACCCGCCTAAGACATATTCGATTTGCGTAGTCCAAAGACATGTGTCAAACCAGATCGATAAGTTAGAATCTCGCATGTAAGTTCGCGTGTTTGTAGGATATCCCAAAGGAACGAAAGGTGGTTTATTTTATAGTCCTAAGACCGTAAGGTCATTGTTAGCACCAATGCCCAGCTTTTAGAAGAAGACTATATAATGGATCACAAGCCCAAGAGTAAAGTTGTTTTAGAAGAACTTAGAGAGGACATGTCTACTTCAGTACCAACAAGACAAGATGAAGTACCACAAGAGACCAACACGTGTCACACACGATACACAACCACGATAGTGCCTCGTCAGAGTGGGAGGGTTGTGAGGAACGAAGATTCATGTTTTTGGGAGAGTCTTCGACTTGATCCCGGTAAACATGAACCCGATCTCCGGTCATATGATTAAGCACTCCAAGATATAGATGTAGCATCTTGGCAAAAGGCAATGAATTCAAATAGAGTCCATGTACTCTAATAAGGTCTGGAGCTTGTAGAACCGATGGTGTAAAAGCCGCTGGATGCAAGTGAATCTACAAAAGGAAAAGAGGGATGACGGAAGGTAGAAACCTTCAAAGCTAGGCTTGTTGCGAAAGGGTACACTTTGAAAGAGGGAATCGATTAGGAAACCTTTTCACCAGAGCCATGCTTAAGTCTATCCGGATACTCTTATCCATTACCGCTCATATGGATTATGAGATTTGGCAAATGGATGTCAAGACAGCTTTCCTTAATGGAAGTCTTGAAGAGAACATCCATATGAAGCAACCAGAAGGATTTATTGAAAAAGGCAAAGAGCATCTAGTGTGCAAGCTCAATCGGTCCATTTATGGACTGAAGCAAGCTTCAAGGTCTTGGAACATCCGGTTTAATGAAGTAATCCAGTCATATGGATTTATTCAAAGTCCGGATGAGTCTTGTGTATATAAGAAGTGTAACGGAAACGTGGTGGTATTTCTTGTACTATACGTAGATGATATTTTGTTAATTGGCAACAATGTCAAGGTATTATCAGACGTAAGGGTATGGTTGTCCAAACAATTTGATATGAAGGACTTAGGAGAATGTGCACACATTCTTGGGATCAAAGTTATAAGGGATCGCAAGAAAAGAATATTGTGTCTATTTCAAGCTTCATATATAGATACAATCCTTGCTCGTTTTAGCATGCAAGACTCCAAGAAAGGTTTCTTACCTTTTAGACATGGAGTAGCTCTATCTAAAGAGATGTCTCCAAAGACATCAAAAGAGATAGAGGACATGAAAGCAGTTCCTTATGCTTCGGCTGTAGGAAGCCTAATATATGCAATGCTATGTACGAGACCTGATATCTGTTTTGCCGTAGGCATGGTCAGCAGATATCAGAGTAACCCTGGACAAGGACATTGGACTGCGGTAAAGCATATATTAAAGTACCTGAGAAGGACTAGGGATTATATGCTAGTTTACCAAGCAGATGATTTGCTTCCTGTGGGTTACACGGATTCAGATTTTCAATCAGATAGGGACAATAGTAAGTCTACATCAGGCTATGTGTTTACTTTAGGAGGTGGAGCCATTTCATGGAGGAGTGTTAAGAAATGCGTTTCGGACTCAACCATGGAAGCTGAGTATGTAGCAGCCTCGAGGCAGCCAAAGAAGCTGATGGCTCAGAACTTTCTAATGGACTTAGATGTGATTCCTGGTTTGCCCAAGATCATCACAATTTATTGTGATAATAGCCATGCAGTTGCAAACTCGAAGGAACCACGAGCTCATAAGGCGAGTAAACATATAGAGCGCAAGTACCACCGATACGAGATATCGTGAAGCGAGGAGAAGTTGTCATCGCCAAGATTGCATCACGGATAACCCGGATCCTTTCACTAAGGCCCTTCCCACGAATTTCGATCGGCATGTGGAGGAATGGGAATCGATGTATGGTAGAAGATATGGCAGCTTAGTCATTAGTATAAGTGGAGATTGTTGAGTGTATACTGAAAGCCTAAGCTTTGTAAACATTCATTATGAATAAAGAATCACATTTGGTCTAATTATCTACATTTGTTCATTTAATTTATATTGTAGATAACATAGTATGTGGTGTCACATACAGAAGATGATGTTATCAGTACCTTATAAATTATAAACAGTAGCTCACGACCAGAATGGAAAGGAACAAACCATTAGAAGGTCGTAGTATAATTAGGTATTAGTTTATCTTGACTATATAATTACACTAGTACACTCAGAGTGTATTGAGTAGGACCATTTGAGGTCGTTCCTTTTATACTGACTTTATAAAGGAACAAAGACCTCAGTTATTATGGAAGTGTGTGCTCTTAATCCTAATATAATAACAAGCACATATGTTTGATATTTATTTCTTTAATTTATCAATGGGTGAGATTTAGTTCGATGAATCAATAAACCCGATAAATTGGGAAATGGTATCACTCATAGTGTGTGTTGTTGATTATAGAAGGAAACTGTGTCCTAGTGATACTAGGTTGATAATGTCCTCAAGAGGAGCTCATAAAGATTATCATGTTAAACCCTGCAGGTGGACTTAGTCCGACATGATGATAAGGTTGAGTGGTACTACTCTTGGACTTAGATATTAATTAAATGAGTTGTCAGTAACTCACTTAATTAGTGGACATTCGATATCTTAAACACAGGGAGACTAACACACTCATAATAAGAAGGAGCCCAAAATTTGGGATTGGTGCGTAGTTCAATGATAGTTCTCTAGTGGAATGAATTATCATTGATAAAATTAAGTTGTGTGTTCGGGGCGAACATGGGATGCTTAATTTTATCGGGAGACCAAAACCAATTCCTCCTCTCGGTCCCTATCGTAGCCTCTTATTTATAGAGTTCTATACCCACCTATACCCACCTTCTATACCCTCCAATAAGGGGCCGGCCAAGCTAGCTTGGGAACCAAGCTTGAACCCAAGCTAGTAGGGCCGGCCAAAATAAATTAAAAAAGAAATTTAATTTTAATTTTTATTATAATGTGGAAGATATAGTTTAAAGAGAATTAGAATTAAATATCTCTCTTGTAAAAGATTTACAAAAGATTAAAGAAAGAGATTAGATCTCTTTCCTTATTTGTAGATTGGAGAGATGTTTTATTTTCTCTTTAAAATTATTCACATGTTAATAAAATTAAAATTATAGATATTTCCTTTTATTAACCATGAAGAGATTTTAAAGAGAAATTTTATTTTTTAAAATTTCCGGAAACAAATTAGGAAGTTTTAATTGTTGATTAAAACTTGTCCTCTTTTGTTTTCCAATGATGTGGCCGGCCACTTGAAATTGATTTGGGAAATTTTATTTTATTTCTCTCAATTAAATCAAGTCAAGGAAATTAAGGAAAATTTATTGTAATTAAATTTCCTAATTTACCTAGGCCAAGGAATATAAAAGAAGGGGTGAGGGTGCCTTCACAAGGAACAACCTCTATTGTTTTCTCTCCCTTTTTCCTTGGTGTTGTGGCCGGCCATTACCCTCTCCCTCTCTTCCTCTTGTGGTGGCCGAACCTCTCCCTCTCCCTTGGAGTTCTTGTGGTGGCCGAATACTACTCGGAGAAGAAGAAGAAGAAGGAGAGAAAGCTAGCATCTCTTGGAGCTTGGTTAGTATTTTGGTTTTTCTCCTTGGTAAAGCTTTTCTTTTGTGGCCGAACCTTGCTTGGAGGAGAAGAAGGTGGTTGGTGGTTTCTCATCTTGGAAGATCGTTGCCCACACAACGTCCGAGGTTAGAAGAGGAATACGGTAGAAGATCAAGAGGTTTTTTCTACAAGGTATAACTAGTAATTTCTATTTCCGCATCATGCTAGTTATTTATGGAAATAATACCAAATACAAGAGGCTTACGTTCTAGTATTTCGAATATGTTTTTTCGAAGTTGTGTTCTTTTGTTTCTTTCTTTTCCTTGTGATTTGATTGTTCTCTTTGGTTAACCTAAAGTTATTTTAGGAAATTAAATATTAGCTTTCTATTAAAGGTTTTATCTAGTCGGTGGTGGTTGCTCCCATATCCAAGAAGGCCATGTGCCTCGCCACGTCAGTACTGGGAACCTTTTATGGAAATTAATATTTAATGGAATTAATAACTTAAGGAGACTTGGGTCGAACGTGTTAAGTTCCGCAGGAGATCCAAGTCAAAACCTAAAAGAACAAATAGATTAAGTTTTGGATCAAACGTGTTAAGTTCCGCAGGCGATCCAAAATTTAATTTAAAAGAACACATGGTAGCTAGGAAAAGGTTCAGACCTTTGTACAAAATTTTTGTACAGTGAAACCTATAGATTTTCCGAGTAACAACCAACAGAGAGCAAGGGGCACGCCGGCACACTCTTTAACAATTTCTCTTGCTAATTGATTAATTCCTGGCTCTGAGTTGATTACATCTTTACCTGCATACTTTAGAAATAGTTCCCATGCTGGATCAGATGCCAAGTTTGCCAATTTTTTCTTCTCATTAGCACTCATTCTTAGGGTTGTAAACAAGCTGAGCCGAGCCGAGCCGAGCTTTGGGGTGTTCAAGCTTGTTTGATAAGATAACCGAGCCGAGCTGAGCCGAGCTTAAAATGAACCAAGCTTTTGAAATGAGTGTTCAAGCTTGGCTTGGTTTATTTTTTATGAGCTTGAGCTTGGTTCGTTTAGATGTTATCAAGCTCTCAATTCAAGCTTGGCTTGAGCTTAGTTCGAGCTTGGCTCGAGTTTGGTTTGAGCTTGGTTCGTTTAGATGTTATCAAGCTCTCAATTCAAGCTTGTTTGATTATTTGAAACTTTTAATTATTTGATTAGTTATTAAGATTGATAATTTAAATTTATTTATTTATTTATTTTATTATTTATTTAGCTTATTGAAAAGAATTTTATTAATAAATATGGTTCGTGAACATTGTTCACGAACGTTAACGAACTGAACACATATGTATTCAAGCTTGTTTGTTTAGCTTAACAAGCTGTTCAAGCCGAACACCAAGCTTGCTCACGAACGCTTGTTTCATTTACAACCCTACTCATTCTAGTGCATACTAGCTAGCTCGCTGAGTGTCGTAAAAACTATCACGTTGCGCTTTTGCTCCTTGTCATGCTCGGCAGTTACTTGTTCAATCCCCAACATGAAAAGTTCATAGGATTGCCAAATGTCATCAAGAAACAACAAACAATGCTTTTCCATTAAGAAGTTGCAGAGCTTATAAGAACAGTCATCTTCACTCTTATCATCTTTTAGATTCAGTCCTACATTCTTAGCCAAGTCCATCTGAAGCTTTTGCAATTTACATTCTTTGGAGGCCACAATCCAGACGACGTGCTCAAACTTGAGCTTGGAGATCTATTCATGGTTATTGATGAGTAATGACGACAAAGATAATAATTTAGAAGATTTAGAGATTGATTTTAATTATTGATGATTTACCATATTTGAATTGTAATCCAAACCATATTTTTCATTATTTCTATATTTATAATAATATATTTTCATATTTATCATTATATTTTCCATATATTATCTTGACAATATGTATAAATAAATGAGTTAGCCTACGACAATTATCAATCAATAATAAAGAAACAATTGTCTTTTCTTTCCTTGTCTCTCTAGTTCTTTCTTATATCTATGTGTTTCCGCATTTTATGTATTTCAACATGGTATCAGAGCCATGATCTTTAACACTATGTGTGCAATGATTCATGGCGATCGAGGCGGAACAACGAATGCTTGGATCACAATAAGTGGAGAAGTAATTGGGCAGCAATGTAGAAGCGAATTAGGAAGGGGGATCGACCAGTGGACTTCGACACTGTGTGTGCAATGATTAGAGGAGCCACAGCTGTATTTTTTTTTTGGCATGTGTTATTTTTCAATATTAGATTATAAAAAAATTTATATTATTAATATTTTAATATACTAAACTTTTAATATGATATAAATTTTATACCGTTTATCTTAAAAGTTAAAAATTATATCTTTTCTCAAAATACTAAATTCCATAATAGTAAACTTCAATAATTAACAAATTCACCTTTCATAAGCTAATTCGCTATGTATTCTATACAAACTCTTTCACATGCTAAGAACCAATTAAGATTGATGCGGATGCAGCTGGGGCATAGGAATGATTAGGGAGAAAGAGAAGGGCAGTTCGGTCATTTGCAAGATTAGGACTTTGAGTTTATAAGATGCACTGTTCATTGGGAAGAGGAGGGCGGGTTTTTTCTCCGCCACCGAGCTCACACGCGGGGAAGGAGTCCTTTCTCTATGCCGGCGTCGCCCAGGAGCTTAGCCGTCGCCTCCGGCAGCCACCGCTGATGCCTCCAGCGGTCGGCGTCGCCTCCAGTAGCCACCGTTGCTACCTCCAATGTTCTGTGTCGCCTCCTGCGGCCATCGCCGCTGCCTCCAGTGGCCGGCGGGCAGCCACCGCTGCTGCCTCCCGTGGCCCACGCCACCTCTGGCGGCCACCGCCTCTACCCCCAGCGGCTGGCACAGCCTCCGGTGGCCACCGCCTCTTACTCTCTAGCGGTTAGTGCCGCTTCCGGCGGCCATGGCAACTGCCCACCGCCGCCTCTTCCCGCGTCTAGCGCAGTACAGCCGTCGCCGCTGTCTCTCCCAGCAGCTGCCACCACTTCTTGTGGCCTTACATGCGACTCTGGAGTACCCACAGGAGACTCCGATGACTCTACAGCCGGTGCCCACTGTTTGCTGCGCAGATCTAACCATTGTTGGATGTCGGTCATCGAGCCGTTCTATTTCGTTTCGTATCGTTATCACGTTTGTGAGTTATTAGTATTATCCGGCCTGCGCGCCGTTGTCGCATTCCAGCCTGCGAGCCGAGGTCATATGCCGGCCGTGTCGCCGTCGTATTTCGATTGTGTGCCACCTTTAAATTCAGGCCATATTCGGCTCAGCATCGTCACCTCCGGACCCAGTTCCTCTTCGGTCGGTTCAGAGGCATCCACCCTTCCGGGTCACGACGACTCGATCAGCATCGCGACCAACTCACCCATCCATTCGATGGCGCCCTCCCGGGGCCAAGGTACGTTCTCGTACTCCTTATTCTTGCATTTATTTCTCTATTATTATCTGGCTGCTCATATGTTCGCGAGACCCACCTCGAGTATCGAGGTACCAGGAATCGGGGCAACCCGGTCGTTGGTTGCAGGTGTTGTTGACCAGAAGACTTCGGACGACTTGGTCAACATAGAGGACAGCTCACCATCCGGGTCATGGAGATGCGGTCAACCTTCCAGACATGTAATTCCGGCATCCCCGTCTTCCTAGATTCCCGACAGGATCAAAGATCTTTTATTTTTGATGCTTGTGACGGTCACCAACCACCGTGGCTCCGAGAGTTCCTAGCTTCGACAAGCAAGTCATCGATGAGGTCAGAAGAATCGCTCCAACGAGCACTCAAACGCCTTAAGCGCACCTATGTTTGTAGTGAGACTCCTTGTTGAGCAAAAGGTGTGATAAAATTCATTCTAGACGATTCAGTATTTGTATCGTAGGCCCCGATTAGATACCGTAATCTATTAGTGACCTTCAGGCACCTCTTATGTGTGGAACACTCGTAGGAGTCGTCTGTGGGGACGGATTTTGTCTTATGCAGAATTCATACTCGTTTTTGAGAAAATTTAGTCAACATTGACTTCAAAAGACAAGTACCTCGAGTCGCTATACTGGTACCGGACAACAGAGAGGGATTGTCGCCGCCTGGAGACGCTCTAGTACACTATAACGCCCGCCCCTCCTGCTAGTAGGGCGGGGTTACTTTACTTAACCATTACTATTGCGGAAACATACATGCATATTAAAATTTCTTTCGAAAGTAAAACAGTAGAAATATCCTGAAGTCATGCGGGACAATAACATAATACACTTAGTTCATGTCAACATAACAAAATAACATAAGCAGGTTTTTTATTTATCTTAGCCGAGCCACCACCACACACATCTCCTTGCCTCTCCTGCAGCTCCCTTAGGTCATCCATTCTTTGCCTTTATCTGTGGTACAAGGAAAGTAAGCTATAAACACACAGGCTTAGTAAGATCTTTTCCTACTCACAAAATCTATATATCAAGCATAAACATATAAACATATAATCATGGAAATATGATCATCTAACATCATATGGTGAATACATAGCATCATAACATATTATCTCATAAAGAACATCATGCTATGTCCTATCATAAATCATCATGTCATATAAATCATAAGAGCATAGCATGTCATATCATAAATCATAACATCATGCTATTATCATATCATAAATCATCATGTCACATAAATCATAAGAGCATAATATGTTATATCATAAATCATAAAGAACATCATGCTATATCATATCATAAATCATCATGTCACATAAATCATAAGAGCATAGCATGTCATATCATAAATCATAAAGAACATCATGCTATATCATATCATAAATCATCATGTCATATAAATCATAAGAGCATAGCAAGTCATATCATAAATCATATCATGCAAGATGTCTTTTAAAACATGTGTCATGTCATATGCAAGATGTCTTAAAACATATCATATAGTACTTGAACATAATATCATCATGAGGGTCCGGCTTGTACCACATACATACATAAATATGCGCAATCCCTAGGACAGGGTAGCTAGCCCCGAACCTACTAGGGATCTAGGTCCGTACTACGACCGTCGGCCTAGGGGCGTACTAAAGAGTTCATCCCTTTACTAGACTCGTTCATAGTCCGTCGGCCTAGGGGCGCTTATGGAGTCCACCCTTGGTACAAGCCATACAAAGTAAAATAGCATATCATGGTTCATGTCATAACATAGCATATCATATCTTATCATATCATGAAGAGTGCTCTTACCCCCCAAAGGGAAGCAACTCTTGGGCCTTCACTTATCATGTCATAAAGAGTGCTCTTAATCCCAACAAGAAGGGAAGCAACTCTTAGGCCTTTGCTTATCATATCATAAAGCATGCATATTTTGGCACATAGCACATCTTAAGAGACATTATTATGCATGGATCATAAGCATACATAAATGAGCATGTTATTTGTCATATCAATAAGCATGTATACTTGAGCACATAGCACATCATAAGAGACATAATCATGCATGGTTCATAGGTATACGTAAATGAACACATCACCTATCATAGAAAAGACATGATCATGCATGGAATCATTAAATAACATCTCTTAATTCATAACGTAGCATGTGAGGCACATCTAGGATCCTAAACCCATAATGGACGAAAGTTCAAGAGTATGAACTTAAACTCTAAACAACATACAAGCATAAGAATCTCATGCTAACTTCATATCATATCACAAGGAAGGTCATAAGCATGTTAATCAAATTTCTAAGCTTTCCTAGGTTTTTATCCTTATCATGGCCGAAGGTTCATGAAGAAGGAAAATAAATTCCAAATAACTTACAAGCATGAATATCAAGCTAACTTCATATTATATCATAAGGAGATTCATGAGTATGCTAGGTTAAATTTTTGGCTTCCTTGAACCCTAAAATTTGTTCATGGCCGAAACCTTCATGAAGAGGAAACCAAGCTCTAAGCAACATGCAAGCATAAATATCTAGCTAAATTCATATCATATCATAAGGAGATTCATGAGCATGCTAGGTTAAAATTTTAGCTTCCTTGAACCCTAAATTTGGATAATAGCCGAAACCTTCATGAAGAGGAAACCAAGCTCTAAGTAACATGCAAGCATAAATATCTAGCTAAATTCATATCATATCATAAGGAGATTCATGAGCATGCTAGGTTAAAATTTTAGCTTCCTTGAACCCTAAATTTGGGTAATGGCCGAAACCTTCATGAAGAGGAAACCAAGCTCTAAGCAACATGCAAGCATAAATATCTAGCTAAATTCATATCATATCATAAGGAGATTCATGAGCATGCTAGATTTAGTTTAAAGCTTTCTTAGACACTAAAATTCTCCATGGCCGAACCATAAAGAACCATGTGTCTAGATTTCAAGCAACATCAAAACATGATAACCCTAAGTTAGCTTTATATCATATCCTAAGGAGAGTCATGAACATGTTAGACTAAGTTTCAAGCTCTCCTAGGCCTTTCATTCACATCATGGCCGAAACCCTATAGTGTAATACCACTAGGTTCCAACACATACAAGCATGCAAACACTTAGAATCTTTCATACCATTTCATAAAGAAAATCATGAGCATGATAACCTAAATTTTTAACCTCTCTTAATCCATTATTTCAAGTCTTGGCCGAACACTTTATGAGTATGACATTAAGTTTTAAGCAACATACAGGCATAAGGACACCAAACCAATCTCTTATTATAGCATACATATCATAAGGACATAGTGAACATGGTTAGTTTAGGTCTTAAGCTTTCCTAGGTCCTTCACCTATACTTGGCCGAAAGTTCACAATTATAGATCTAGGTTTTAAGTAAACATACAACATAAGAACATTAACTAGCTTCTTATACTAGGGTACTTATCATAAGGACATAATGAACATGCTTATTTAGGTCTTGAACTTCCCTAATCCTTTTATTCATGACTTGGCCGAACACCATAGGAGCATGAAATTAAGTTTCAAGCAACATACAAGCATAAGAACACCAAACTAATCTCTTATCATAGCATACATATCATAAGGATATAGTGAGCATGGTTAGTTTAGGTCTTAAGCTTTCCTAATTCTTTCATCTACACTTGGCCTAAAGTTCAACCTTGTGACCCTAGGTTTTAAGCATTCTAATCTTATGGAAAACATAAACAACTTGTACCACAGGTGAGGGGATACTTACCTCCTTTCGCTTGTTGATCCTAAAGAAAGTGGTACCCTTGTGAGGAGGAAGAAGGAGCTTCTCTTCCTAGTTCTCCCTTTTGTTTTCTCTTTCTTGTAAGGAGTAAACCTTGAGACTCCTTCTTAGGAATTAGTTTCCTTGGAGAGAAAACCTTAGCTTGGTTTTTAGAAATGAGGGAGAGAGGGCTCTATGTCTCGGTGGAGAAGGAAGAAGGAGAAAGAAGGAGGAGGAAGAAGAAGGAGGAAGAATTAACAACTTTCTTTTCTTCTCTCAATCCTATTTATTTCTCATGTAAATGAAATATGTCTTCATTCATCCCCTTAACCCCTCTATCTCTACCCTCTCTTAATTCCCACGAAATTAGAGGAAAAGAAAGGAAGGAAAGCAACTTGGCTTTTGCTTGCTTCTTTCCTTAACCAACAGGAAGAGGAGGTAAGCTACTTGATTTTCTCTTATTCCTTTATTTAGCTATCTTCTTACTTTTAACTACAATTTTCATTCTTTTCTATTCATCTATTATTCATTACCCTAGTGGTTGCCATACACCAATTTAACTCTATTATTTGTGAGAAGTTCAAGGTTCAAACATTAACCTCACTTCCTTTTTATTTTATTTTGGTTTCTATTTTCATTTCTCTTTTTCTTTTATTCTAAAGGAAAAATACTCATAGGTATAGCTTATCATTTCATGGGTGTTACATACACGCCCTTCGGCGACACTGCCAGTCGATCAGGAGGCCTTGATACGAACCTATCTTTACTCGAAGTCAAATAACTAGTGCCTTCAAGAGCCATGAGACCCATATGTAAGTTCTTTATTGCCAGTAAGAAGAGGATGAATTATCTTATACAATATAAAACAGCAAACATCTTTCTCCAACAATCGAGCTTTATCAATTACATAATCAAAATATAATGGAATAAAAATAAGTAAGAGAGCCACAAATTTTTACTTAGTTGGCAATCAAAGGATTGCTATTCTAAGAAAAATCAACTCTATAAGAAGATCTCCTTCTCGAATAAAACGTCGGAGGTGGAGAAGTCTCGTACACGGAAATGACGTTCAGAAATGAAAAACAGAAAGAAACTTGTGTTGAATAAGTGAATGGAGAGGAAATGGAAGAGGAAAGAGGCTCCATTGTGAATGAGACTTTAGTCCCACATTAGAAGTTTCAAGGTATTTTTGTTGGTTTCTATTGATTCACATACATTAAGGATGTGAACAAATACATGGGGAGAGACTCTCTTTTATGCATGAGTACGCAAGGATGAATTCCGGACCGGTCAAGATAAAATTTGTCCAAGTGGAACCTACAGCCAGGGATTGCAAATGCAATTGTGTAATTTGAGGTTGCTTAGTGTCAGCTGCAGATGTTTTGGTTTTGAAATGCATTTACTTGTTACAGGAAATAGTTAAACATCAGACTCAGACTGTCCACTTAGTTATTTTACGGATTATCTTCACTGTGATTCTTATTTTTCATAAGAGCAATGATATGTTCAAACAAAAAAATTCAAGAAAAAATTCAAGAATAGACATATAAAGTCATAACCCATCATTTTATTTTTTATAGGTCCCATGATAGACATATAAAGTCATAACTCACCATTTTATTTTTTATAGGTCCCATAACTTTATGTGTCTATTCTTAAATTTTTCCTTAAATTTTTTTTATTGAGCATATCATTTTTCTTTTTATAATGATGGGTGTTTTGTTTTGTTAGTCGATGATTATTGCCAGTTCCATTAGTGAATATATTTTATATTATATTTTAAAGTTTCTATCTAACTCAAAATTCAGGTTCTCATGGTTTAATTTCCTATTGATATATTGTTAAGAAAAATAGATCTCTTTTAATAAATCAATTGATTTATCTTTAGCTCTTGTTTTGTATTGTCGTACATTGTTTTTCTCCTTTAAAAACAATATGTCCAATTAATCTTATTAATTATATTTTAGCAAATTAATTACGCGTTGGAGAAATACCAAATTTTATCAAAAATAGTACAGTATTGCTTTGTACAAAAACAACATGAACTTTTTTTTTTATTAAAGTTTTATGTTTCTGTTTTTTTTCTTCTAATTAACTAAATTTAGATTTTCTATTTTTCTATAAAAAATTAAAAGCAAAACAGCTTAATAAATAAATTATATATATATATATATATATATATATATATATATATATATATATATATATATATATATTTCAAGGTTTTGTTTTACATAAAATAACTTCAAATTTAAAATTATATCATATATGTGCTAGTACTAATAAATTTTATTATAAATTAAAATATACTATTAATATTATTGAATTATATTATATACAAATTATAAAATATAAATTAAATACTATCAAATTAATTTATTTTAAATTTAAACATGAACAAGAAATCACAATGCCTCAGCCGCCAGTGGTGCCAACGCTGATGAGTTCCACCTGACCTATATTTCTTTGAAGTCTATTCATTAGTGTCGCCCCGTCGACTCCGTCACCCACCACGGTCAAATGGCACGTACTCGAGTCCAGCCGTACTTGTATTACTCCTGTGACCATAACGACGACAACTAATTATGGAATAGAAGCATGATCCTAGCTCCAAATGAAAAAGAATAAACTAATTAAATAATTTAATTAGTAATTTGAAATATAATTTTACAGCACGGGAAGGAAGATACAAGGACAAAGGCAAATTCATACCCACCTATTTCAGTAGTCAATCGTTAATATAATTGTTATATTTAGAATGGAACAAATGAATATAGATCAGGAATGAAATGGATGATTACCAGGAACTTCAATAACAGTCTTGAAAATTCTAGATTTAGCTTTAGGTAACTTCACGCCCAATTTCAACACAATTACGTCCTGAAAAACAGAAGCAACAACAAATTAAAATCAACATCTAATTAATTTAAAGAAATTAAGAATTGTGGATCAAATCTGGTCTCTCTATCAATCTATCTATATATATATCTTAACAAAGAAAACGATTGTGAATGTTCAGAAATGAGGATATCAGATAGCACTTGATAAGTTGTTGTTAATAACAAATGAGTAATATACTAGTAAAGATGTGAAATGTATCATAAAGGTGCCAAGCATGTCTTCCATTCGATGATCTGTTTTACTTGATGGGTATTTTACACATACTCACCTATCACAAAGGATTTGGCTTAATTGGTTCCGTTGAACCAGACCAGACTGGCCGGTTCAATCTAATTCTAAGAACCCTGATCATGAGGTAATCAAGAAAAGACATGACACTGAAAGGTTCCCTAGTTATTTATTTTGGAACAAATACTCCATTTGCTAACATATGAACAAAGAGAACTTAAAAGAGGAAAATGAACTGTTCTTTAAGATTGCTTAAACCACTTTCTTCATCATAATGCGAAACAAAATCAACTATGTTTGCATGGATTTGGATAGGTATAGATTATGTCTCCTTGTTTATTTACAAAATTTCCTTACATGGCTTTTTGTTCACAAAATTAATAATCATGTACTTTTGTAATACACTATAACAAAGTTTAAGTACCTTCACTCAGGCATTTTCAGACATAGAGATGGTAATTTTCAAAAAGTGTTGTTTCTTACTAAAGTATATATGAAAAAAAAGAAAGATTTGCATGCTTTTGTTCATAAAAAATACTTACGAAACCAAACTTGATATAGGGGAAGAGTGAATTCTTGTCATTGACATCCTCCCATTGGATATTTTCCCACCAATCCTTTTGGCAAAATATACCTTTTAATTTATTTTGACAAATCTCAGCCCCAAACGGCAGCTTTCTAAGTTCTGGACATGAGCTTACATATAGCTGCTCCAAGTAGGGGAAGGTTAGCGGCTGCCGTGCGATGCAATTCAATGAAGGCAATCGAGTCAAAGAGAGTAAGCGTAAGCCGATGCTAGAGTTGGCGGAACTTCCAACACAATTTATCAATTCTTCCATCTCACCACAATTTGATACTTTCAAGACATTAAGGTTTGGTAGATGAAGAACCCAGTTGATGTTTCTCAACATTTTGCAATCAAAAATGTTCAATTCGTGAAGATTAGGAAATATCGTTTGATGCTCAACTACTTTCCAAGTGATTTCCTGTAAATCATCGATAGTTATGAGCGTCATATACCTCAAACATTCAAGGCCTTCTTCATGATCCTTGTTGCTCTGAGCAACTGTTAATTCACCACCTGTCGTGACATCTACAATCTCTAGTCGTTCAAGACCCTGCCTTGTGTTGTGGCTACTCATGATGCTCTCGAATAGTTGGCTTGGATAAGCCAAGTCTCTCATGCTTTGTAGTTGGAGTTTCCATCTAGATAATTGCGGTAGAGAGCCCAACCGTTCAAGATCTATCATTGAGTGCAAGGTAATTCCAATGTATTTCCGGCACCCTTTAAATCCTTCTAGCTCATCCAAGTTAGCATACTTGCTCTCGTATAAATCCAACAATTTGAGCAAAGCTATGTTGGACATTGTTCCCTTGGGTACTTTGGCAAGACGCTTAGTTCCTACCAAAAGCAAGTACTTGAGTTTGGCAAGGCTACTCAACTCTACTGGCAATGCTTTGATTGGGGTGAAGTTCAAGTTTAGATATTGGAGCTCAGATAACATGTTGATTTCCCTCGGAAGATCTGTGATGTTTGTACCTGAGAGATCCAAGAAGGCCAAAACAGGTAAAGCTTTGAAAAATGGCTCAGGAATTAAGTCTAGCTTAGGGTTCTGTTGGAGCATGAGCATGGAAAGTTTAGGAAAAGTGAGAGTCTGCCTTGGCAAAGAACTCAAATTATTATGCATGAATGATGCTCGCTCTACCACTTGCCATTGCTCATTCTCTAGTTCCAATTGATTCAATCTAGCACGTGCCTTAACAATCCACCTGTGTTGATTGGATCCACAATCTGAAGCCATCCAAAGAGCCATGTCTCGGATCACATCATGCATCTTGATCCTTGTCGCACCATTCTTATTAACGAGCTCTAACAAACATGCAAATGTAAGAGTCTCGATATGAGAGTGCCCTCGGTCGAATGCTTTATTGATCGAGTCAAACTCATCAATCAGGCCAAGACCTATCCAACATTGTATTAGTTCATCTTTGTCGATTTCAAAATCTTCAGGCCACAAAGAGCAGCACAATAGGCGGGCTCTTATGTTGTCATCTTCCAGACTATCATAGCTAAGTTTAAAGGCACCAAACATAGGATCTCGTTCTTTCATACCTGTGACTTCTGGCATCTGTGATTTCTTCAGTTGCACGAGAGCATCATTCCAAGCTTCTCTTGACCTCTTTGCGGACATGGCTCGGCCGACGGTGATGAGAGCAAGGGGCACACCAGCACACTCTTTAGTAATTTCTTTTGCTAGTTGATTAATTTGTCGCTCTGAGTTGATTACATCTTCACGTGCATACTTCAAAAAGAGTTCCCATGCTTCATCAGATGACAAACCTTTCACTTTTTTTATCACGTTAGCACTCATTCCAGTGCATACTTGCTCGTAGCGTGTCGTGAAAACTATCACCTTGCGCTTCTTCTCCATGCCACGCTTAGGAGGTTGCATACCCAACATGACAACTTCATAGGATTGCCAAATGTCATCAAGAAACAACAAGCAATTTTTTTCCTTTAAGAAGTTGTGTAGCTTATAAGCACGATCATCTTCACTCTCATCATCTTCAAGATTCAGTCCTACCTTCTTAGCCAGATCCATCTGAAGTTTTTGCAATTTGCATCCTTTTGAGGCCACAATCCAGACGACATGCTCAAAATTGAGCTTGGAGGTCTCTTCATGGTTGTTGATGAGCGTCGTCTTTCCTATCCCCCCATGCCGTAGATGCCTATAACCGTGACATTTTCATCCTTAATCTGGTTCACAATCTGGATCACATCTGACTGCATCCCGACGATATTATTTGAAATGGGAAGCTCCACTGCAGGCGGCGGCGGCAGCCTTGCGGCAACCCTAGAAACATCCACTCGGCTAATCAACTCCTTCGCCTCCTCCAGCTTCTTGGTGACCCTCCAATTGATGGCGACGCAATTCCACGACCAGCCTCCGAGGCACCGCATCGCCCCGTAGTCCTGTTGGATGGCGGCGACCTCCGTATATACAAACGCCTCGGCCTCGCGCTTCCACAGTCGAGCTTCTGCGGTGGCGGTTTTCCCGTCGCGCTCAGCCTCATCGATAGCCCGGTCGACGTCTACCAGTTTGGCCTTCAATCGCTCCGCGTCTCTGCCCAAGTCTTCGACACGAGATCGAGGCCTGGCGAGGAAGATCGAAGCTGCATCCCATATCTTGTTTAGGATTTGCCCGATGCCAACGGAGGGAATCATGGCGATCGAGGCGAAACAGAGAATGCTTGGATCGCAATCAGTGGAGACGGAATTGGGAAGAGGAATATTACTGAAACTTCAGCAATCGAGAAGCGCATTAGGAAAGGGTATTAGGTTGTGGACTTGAAGTCAACGGACAGGCCGGCATGCTGAGCTGTGGTGTGTTGTCATGTGTTATTTTTCAGTATTTTATTTGTTTAAAATAATTTTTTTAAAAAATAATAAAGTATTTCTTATTGACACAATTATTAAAAATGCATTTAAAAAAAAACTGAAAACACCCTACCATATTTCGTATATTTTTTAATCTAAAATATCAATAAATTAATTCGATTTAATAAATAAATATACATAAAATACTTTTATATTAATTTTTTAAATTTAATTAAAATTATTTAAACGTGAAAAAAATCACTCTGACGTCATTAAAATTAAAATTATTGTCTATTATAATTTCACAACAACAGTTATTATTATTATTATTATTATTATTATTATTATTATTATTATTATTATTATAGGAATAGAGACATAATAGATTCCTTCAAATAATATAGTGAAATTTCTTCTTTAGGGATTGGATGAATATTACAAAGCAATCTTATGAAGAACTATTTAGTGATAACTTTGCGTCTCGTAAAGTAATCTTATGAAATTGCGGGGCAATAATTCTACATCCCATAGAGTAATTTTATGAAGAATCGCCTAGCAATAACTCTGCATCTTGTAGAGTAATCTTATAAAATTTGTGGGGGCAATAAGTCTGCGTTCCGTAGAGTAATCTTAGAGGATTTCGTCAAGCAATGACTCTGTGTTCCGTAGAGTAATTTTATGGGATTTCATCGAGTAATGATTTTGCATTCTACATAGCAATCTTAGGATTTCATCGAGCAATAACGCTACGTTTCACAGAATAATTTTATAAAGAATCGTTGAGCAATAAATCTACGTTCTGCATAGTAATCTTATGAAGTTTCATTGAGAAATAGTCTTGTATTTCACAAAATAATCTTATAAAGGCAATGACATTGAGGTGCCCAGAATAATGTTATTAAGTGAGTCCTTCATTATCAAATTATTGATTATCAATAAGTGGTGATCACCAAATAGAAAATGTCTGAGGTGTTTTCTTTGATCCCTTTCCATCTTATGTGCTGATTGATGATTGGTAAAATAAGTGATGAATGTCAGGATAGTTCCCTTAATTTCTTCTTCATAATATATGACAATTAGTGAGTGGTGAATGGATAATGATCGTCAAAGGTGGTTTCCTTAGAACCCTCCTCACTTTATATGGTGGTCAAGGATTGGAAGCATGATAATGAAGCATTAGAAGCTGCGTTCTCACTAATATAGACAGGAAGAAGTGGAGAGGCGTAAGGACGGGTGATATGGAGATTCTTTTCTGACAACTATATAAGCACCTCGGACAGTAACTTCGAGGTACGATGATTTTCTTCAAGTAGCAAAGGCACTTTTTCTTTTTCAAGTTCTTTTTCTTCTTTCTTTGCTTTTCATCTTTCTCAGTAAATTACTAACTTGAGCATCGAATGGGTCGCGCTAAATGAGTCGGCTCGACTCTAATCTGTGTTACCGTCTCAAAGCCACGAAGCAATATGAGAAAAAAGAACTTGCTAAGAAGGAGCCAAAGAGAGTGGGAAAAGGAGCCATCAAATTGGCATTGTATGTGGGAAACTCTTACAAAAAGCTACTATGACACGATCTGGGAAAGCGACAATGGAAGATTTGTTGAGATATTTGGTTGGGTCTTCCCAACCTTCACTACCTAATCTTAATGTAGGTAGTTGGGATTCGAGATTATCTAAGAAAATCTTGTGTTTGGCGGCGACACTTTTATAAGAAATTTAACGACCTGAGGATAACCCTCGCCCATCTAGAGGGAAAGAAACACTGCCTACTGAAAGACCCCCGATTATTACTCTTGTCTCACCTAGTTCTAGAGGGGTTATTTCTAAATATCGACATGATAAATGGCTAGTCATCAACACACCTGTTGTTCCATCACCAATGGTGCCTCATCCGAATAATAATTTGCTAGAGGAAGATCATATTCGTATTTCCTATTCTAAAAGAATTATCGCATTGTAGATCCCCTTTTCTAAGGAGATCTTACGAGAAGATTTACCACGTCATTTCTTACATCTCATGTTGCGGAATATAAAGATTCTTTATATACGAAGGATTACCTATGCCATTTCGAAAATACAACAGTACTTTATCAATACTCTAGAGGAGTTAAGTGTCATGTCTTTCTAACCACTTTAGTTGGACCGACACAACAATGGTTTAGTGCATTAAAATCAATAACTATCTCTTCTTTTGATGAGTTCACTACCTTATTTTTACGGCATTTCTCCAACTCTAAGCGGTACATTCCGAACCCCCCCCCCCCCCCCCTCAGCTTATTTAATCACAAGCAACTCTGAGACAATAAGTGATAGGACCTTTGCATTTGGCTAGAGGGGGGGTGAATAACCTTTCTTCGATTTTTCACCTACAACTTGTTAGCGGAAGCAAATACAAATAAAGGAAAGACAAGAAAACAATGTTAACTCCTTGGTCTCCACCTCCTTGAGGTGACTAATCCAAGGCACACACCCACATAATGAAGCTCCACTATAAACTTCTCCTTCTCGAATCACAACCGAAGGTGGAGAAACCCTTACACGATTTTCTCTTCCTCTTTACAAAATGAGATCTAGGATTGGGAGAAAGAGGATTAGAATCTGTAGACTTTAAGATCACTTGATGATCACTTTTTCAGTTTTGAACAGTTGTTTTTGGCTCTCAGCTTTAAGAACTGCTTTTATAGTTTCTCCTGATATCAGTTGACTGATGGACTTCAACGACACTTAAGATTTTGAGAGATTTTCAGTTGCTAGCCCATAACGATCATCTACCAGTCGACTGGTGCTGGTACCAGTCGACTGGTACCCGATTCCAAACAGCCTGCCGACATTCTGTTTATTTTGTGTCTTGGTACCAGTCGACTGGTGTGTGTACTAGTCGACTGATACCTTATATCTTTTGAGATCACAGTATTTTTATAGTTTTGAGACTTACATTACTTTACATATTTGAATTACTTTCTCAGCTTAGACTTCATGCCTCCAAGCACCTTCCATCAGCCTTGCACCCTTAGGATGCTTCCGTCTCCACGACTCCTCATCCTTGCGTTTACCTTCAAGGCCTCCAAGCACCTTCCATCAGTCTTGCGCCCTTAGGATGCTTTCGTCTCCACGACTCCTCATCCTTGCACTTGCCTTCAAGGGCTACCTTTGACTTTGTCATGCTAAGTCACATTTTTGCCAAAAGGTCACACCTCCTGGACTTCCCTTGCCAAGTCTTAATATCTGCTCACTCAACATTTATGTTAAATCACAATTAACGCCTAACTTAAACTTATTTAACCAAACATCAACAATGAGTAATGTCTTGAGCAAGATTGCTCCAACAATATGTTCAACGATATACTAGGGCAGCTCGTAAAATTCCATCCACAGTTCTAGAGATATTAACAAGAACTTTTGTACAAGGGCTCTAAGAGGGAGATTTCTTTCGTTCTCTATCAAAAAAAGCCTCCAACAGATTATGATGCAACCCTGGTACGAGTAGAAAAATATATAAATGTTGAAGGAGATTTCTTTCATTCTCAGGTCTAAGACCGGTGGAGATACTCTGGTCCGAGACCGGTGGCGATACTTTGGTCTGAGACCGGTGGAGATACTCATGTCCAAGGCCGGTGGTGATACTCTTGTCCAAGGCCGGTGGTGATACTCTGGTCTGAGACTAGTAAAGATACTTTGGTCTGAGACCAATGGTGATACTCTAGTCCAAGACCAATGGAGATAATTCGACCCCGAATGAGGGAGGTTGAGCACTGAAGAGGATATGTAGATAGAGATACTTTGGTCTGAGGCCAGTGACGATACTCTGGTCCGAGACCAGTGGAGATACTCTGGTTCGAGATTGGTGGAGATACTTCGGTTCAAGACTAGTGGTGATACTTTGGTTCGAGACCGGTGGAGATACTTTAGTTTGAGACTGATGGCGATACTCTGGTCCGAGAACGGTGGAGATACTCCTATTCGAGACCTATGACGATAGCTCGACCCCGAACGAGGGAGATTGGACCCTAATATCAATGGAAGTAGAACTCGTAGTAATATGAGGGAGCAAAGCCCGTAGCACACCTAATCGGAGAACTGAGTACCTAATCCTTGATCAGAGAGTGAGGCCCCTAATCTGTGATTAGAGAACTAGACCTCTAGATCCTAATTAGGGAATTGTACCACTAGTCTCTGATCGAGGAGTTGTGCCCCTAGTCTCTAATCGAGGAGTTGTGCCCCTAGTTTCTAATCGGGGAGTTGTGCCCCTAGTGTCCGATCAAGGATCTAGGGTCCTAGTCTTTGATCATAAAACTATGCTCTTACTCTCTTATCGAGATGTTATAGTAAAGAGGGAGCAGAGCCCGTAGTGTACCTGATCGAGGAGTCCTGCCAACCGACTGAGGATCTGTCTCGGTTCCTCGATTTCCAAATACCCGTGGAGTCGGGGAAAAGTATAATAGAAAACTAACCTGTCGATCAACTGAGTATCTGACTCAGTCCCTCGACTTCCAAACAGCCGTAGAGTCGGGGAGAGAAATAAAAGAAAAACTAACTTGTTAATGGGCTGTTGATCCGACTCGATCCCTCGACTCCCGAATATCCATGGAGTGAGGGGAGAATATAATGTGTACGTCAAAATACTCAAATGTTGTTTCTTACTAAGTATATAAGGAAAAAGAAAGATTTGCATGCTTTTGTTCATAAAAATTACTTACCCTAGTAGATTTGAAATAAGGGAAGAGAGCATTCTTGTCATTGATATCCTCCCACTCGATATGTACCCACCAATATGTCTCACCAGATATACCTTTTAATTTATTTTGATAAATTTCAGCCCCAAATGGTAGCTTTCTTAAGTTTTGACATAAGCTTACATATAGCCGCTCCAAGTAGGGGAAGGTTTAGTAGTTGCCGTGAGATGTAATTCAATTTAGGCAATCCAGCCAAAGACAGTAAGTGTAAGATAATGCTAGAGTTGGTAGAACTTCCAACACAACTTGATGCGGTGATAAGGAGGAGTCTACCTGACACAAGTAAATGTCTACCTGGCACGAGTCAATTGTCATGGTGTAGGTCAAAATCAAGGCGGTCAATGCCAGGGCTTAAGCAAGGCTCAACCGCACTCGACCGGGAAGCGGCTTATCGGCCAATCGATAGGATCATTGTCCGGTCGGCCTTCTGAGTAAACTAGTGTGGTCAACCCGGTAGATAGGAAAGCAAGCTGAGCGGGCTCGGAGCCCGAGCCAAACAAGCCACCCATCCAGCTCTAGGTACAACGTTGGCATTATACATATACTGAACCGATAAGACCATAAAAGAGGAAAAGACGGATAATTAATAAGGGGAAGAGAAAACAAAAAAAACACTCCATCTATAATTAAATAAGAAGAAGCCAAGACAAAGATATTTTCTATCGGTAATTAATATCATTAAAATAGGGAAAGATGGAGGGTCATCAAAAAAGGTATAAACGGGGATGTCAGGTATGAAAAAAGACAAGAATAATCTCTTTGTCTCTATTACATTTTTTCTTCTCCTATTTTTGACTTGAGCGTCGGAGGGCCAATGCCTAGGACCCCTTCCCTAGTTTTGGTTTTGTTTTGCAAAAAGGAGCGAGGTCTTCATCCAATCAGCGGATCCGCTACCTCCCCAGCTGTCCATCTTCACGCCTTTGGACAGGATCATTTTGGCGCCGTCTGTGGGAACATAATCTGCATCCGAATGAGAGGATGGATGACACAAGACGACTCATGATGGTGACACTGACGCAGGAGGAATTTAACATGCTGGTGTAGGCCCAAGTCGCGAAGATGGTGGAGCAATAGCAATACAGGCGTTAGTCAATCGCCAAGCATAGGAGCCTGCAGCCTAAGTGATGGGCCGCCAAGCTAAGCAAGGGGACCGAACGAAACAAATTCTCGCTCAAGAATAGAACAAAAAGCCGATCGGCATGGGGAAGCCCCTAATGCGCCAATTCCATTCCATTGAGCACAATTCTGGGCTCCGTCAGAAGAGAAGTACCGAGCAGATAAAGACCAGAGATCTTCCTCGGATGATGCACTCGCCCGGAAAGCATGAAAGGGAAAAGCGCCAAGGGAAGACGACTTACCCGAGCGGGTCAATCAATAATTTTTGAAGGGGATTCTAAATGACCCTCTGCCAAAGCATTACACCCCATTGACGATTGGGGAGTACAATGGAACGACCGATCCCGATGACCACTTGGCCAAATTTGACAACGCGACCACCCTTCACCAATACACGAACGGGGTGAAATACCGAGTCTTCCTTACATTCTATATGGATTGGTGCAATAGTGGTTCAAATGATTGTCGACCATCTCGATCTATAGCTTCAAGGACTTTTGAGCGACATTTCTACATCACTTCGCTAGTAGTCGCTGCCACCAGAAGACGAGTGTGAATCTATTCTCGCTAAAGCAAGGACCCCGAGAGGCACTGAGGGCCTATATTCAGCGCTTCAATTAGGTGGCGATGGACATTCCAGCGGTCTCCTCAGACATATTAGTGAACGTCTTCACCCAAGAGTTCATCGAAGGAGAGTTCTTCCGATCGCTCATTCAACGACCGTCGAAGGACTTTGGTCATCTCCAAAAGAAGGCCAACAAGTACATTCATGTGAAAGAAGCTCAGGTGGCAAGGAAGAAGGAGACGATCGCCGAGCCCGCAGGAGCATCCGAGCAGCGTCAGTCGAGCAATCATCAACCACCCAAGAGGCTTTGGATGGGAGCCCCACTACCCCACGAGCCTTGGACACAGGTAGTGCAACATGTAGTGGTCGTTCATCCAAAGGCTACAAGGGGCAAGGTATGGACATCGATGTACTGCTCCTTCCACCAGTCGGCGATGCACAACACCCGGGACTGCTACGACCTGGCAGCTAGCAGGCCAGCCTCATGGGAATACCATCAACGATCCCCATCACTTGATCGGCGACAAAGGCGTCGATCGGCTGACCAAAGGGAAGAAGAAAGGAAAATAGCCGAGCCACACCATCATCAGCTTCAACATAGGAGCATAAGTCTCGCCCGAGTCTCCTCCGAACAGAACCGACATTTGGCTCGGGAGGAAGAGAACTGGAGTAACACTGCTTGGGGAGAGATATGGATAATCGCCGGCGGCCCAACTGATGGAGATTCTAACCGTGCAAGGAATTCGCATGCCCAGTGACTCGAGATCTACACTGTTGGCTACAGCAAGGAAAGAGCTGAAGGGCCAGAGATCAGTTTCGGCCCTAGCGATTTGGAGGGAGCAAAAATTCCTCACGATGATGCACTGATCATCCGAGCGGTAATCGCCAACTATACAATCCATAGAACTTTTATTGATACAGGGAGCTCGGTGAATATCATATACAAGAAGGCGTTCGATCAGCTGCAAATCGATCGAAGTGAATTTCCACCGATGACAACCCTGCTCTATTGTTTCACGGGCAATGAAGTGTTGTCGATTGGCTAGACCAAGTTGGCCATCTCACTCAGTGAGGAGCCCCTGAAGAGGACAAGGACCACAAACTTTATTATGGTAGACGCGTCGTCGGCCTATGACATTATATTAGGTCGACCGACGCTCAACAAGTTTTGAGTGGTAGTATCCACTTACTGGCAGAAGATTAAATTTTGGGTGGACGACAAGGTGGGAGAAGTCAAAGGTGACCAATTGGCTGCTCAACGATGCTACATCGAGATGGTCAGATCAGAAGCAAGGACCGCTCGGAAAAACCCGCGCCTGGAGGTGAACACCATCATTGAGAAGCCCCCTACACTAGTTTATGAAGAAAATGAGGAGGTCCAGATCCACTCAAGCCAATCGGAAGTGACCACCTTCATTGTCACCGATCTAGAAAATGACAAAAAGGCAAAACTATCTGTCTGCCTTAGGCGGAATCATGATGTGTTCGCCTGGTCAACCCATGAGCTTTCTAGAATCTCGTTGAGTGTGGCCCAGCACGAGCTACATGTCCGATTGGACGCTCAATCGGTAAAACAGAAGAAAAAGGACTTCAACGCGGAGCAAAATTTAATCATCACAGTGGAGATAGAGAAACTGTTGAAGGCCGGTCATATACAGGAAGTCTAATTTTTGAACTAACTTGTTAATATGGTGTTAGTCTCCAAGCCGAGGAACAAATGACAGGTCTGCATTGACTTCCACGACTTGAATAGGGCATGCCCGAAGGATTACTATCCACTGTCTCGGATAGACCAGATGGTGGACTCTATGGTGGGTTGCGAGCTGATCTGCATGCTCGACACGTATCAAGGCTACGACCAGATAGAAAAAGTCAGCTTTATTATGGCCGATGGAACGTTCTGCTATAATGTCATGTCATTCAGACTGAAGAGCGCGGATGCCACCTACCAGAGGCTCATAAATAAGGTGTTTTAGAAGTAGATCAGTCGCAACCTAGAGGTATACATTGATGACATATTAATAAAGTCAGTCCGAGCTGCTGTTTTATGTGTAGATATCTAAGAAATGTGCCAAACCTTGAGGACATATGGGATGAAGCTTAACTCGAGCAAGTGTCTTTTCAGGGCTAAGAATGGACGTTTTCTCGGATATATCATCACCGAACGGGGAATCAAGGCAAATCTGAGCATGGTAAAGGCCCTGCAAGACATGCCACCACTACACAGTTTGAAGGAGGCTCAACGACTGTCCGAACGAATCACATCATTATCTAGATTCATATCCAAGTCATCTGATCAAAGTTTGCCATTCTTCAAGATACTACGCCGAGCAATAAAATTTCATTGGGATGTGGAGTGTAACCGGAGATTCGAAGAACTCAAGGATTATCTAAATTCCTTGCCCATCTTAGCTAAGCCGACTGTCGGGCAGCCACTCTAGATCTATCTGTCATCCACCGAGTATGCGGTCGGCTTAGCATTAGTTAAGCAGAACAGCCTTGAGCAACAACCTATATATTTTTTAGGCAACATATTGAAAGATGTCGAGTTTCGCTACACCTGTCTTGAAAAGTTGGCTTACGCTTTAGTACTTGCCACCCGAAGACTCCACCCTTCCTTCCTTGCCCATCAAATCATTGTGATGACCAACAGTGCTCTGGGAAGAGTCTTCCTAAATCCAGAGGAATCTGGACAGCTAATCAAATGGACAACTGAACTTAGCGAGTTTGATATTCAATATCAACCCTAAACGACGATCAAAGCTCAAGCCTTGGCTGATTTCATCACAGAAGTCCAGAACGCCGAGCTAGAAGCAACTTGGAGAATATATGTGGATGGTTCATCCACTTGACAAGGTAGAGGGATCGGTATTCTGCTCATCTCACCATGGGAAGACTGGATGTAACTTTCCGTTCTGCTGGACTATCATGCCACCAATAACAAAGCCGAATATGAAGCCTTAACAGCCGGCTTACAGGCAGCACGACATGTTGGGGCTATGAAAGTCCTTATCCACTCGGATTGTCAGTTGGCTGCCTAGCAACTATTAGGGACGTTCAAGATTATCAGCCCTCGACTCAAGTTATATGCAGAGGCCTTAGAAAAGCTAAAGGCAAATTTTTAAGAAGTCACTGTACAGAAGATCCCCCGATCAGACAATTAGATAGCAGATGAACTGACTAAATTAGCTAGTTCCTTATCACCGGACGGGATCAGCCAACCAACCGAACAGGTTTCATTGGTGGCGCACATCGACTGGATGGAGGGTGTGGCCTTTTCGAGTGGCTAGAGATCACCTCGGATTGAATTTCTCCGATCAGGTAGCACGTCGACCGATCGGAGACAGCACGACTGTTAAAGAAGAGGTGGGGGCGCCTCACCCTGATCGAAGACCAGCTTTATAAGAGATCTTTCTCAAGGTCGCTGCTCAGATGTGTTGGAACCCCAAGGTTATTTTGGTGTGATCAACAAGTTAAGTTAGGTTCTGTGTGTTTTTAACCTTGTGTTTAAGTGTGCAGGAGCTTAGGAGCACAGGTAGTCAAGTGAAAGACGCAGCTAGCGAGAAGGACGGCACGCGGTGTGTCAGAGGGACGAGGCGCTGTGGAAGAGTACACCGGCGGACGAGAAGGAAGAGTGCGATGGTTCCAAGGGACGAGAAGCCGAAGCGAAAGACCGCTCGAGGAGCAAGAGATGCAACTAGCGAGAAGGTCGGCACGAGGTGAGACCGAGGGACGAAGACTGCGGATGAGTACGCTGGCGGATGAGAAGGAAGCATGTGGCGATTCCGAGGAACGAGAAGTCGGAGCAGAAGCCTGCTCGAGAAGGCTGGGAGTTGGGTTTGGGTGAGCCCTTTTCTGGATGGCAGAGATCACCCAAGCAAGCTGAAGACTCAGTCTGAGGCGAACGAAGCCGGAGCAGAAGACCCGGGCAGGAAAAAGTCAACAGGGTTGACTTTCCCAACCGAGGCGCCCGGAACTGAACTTTGACCAAGATCGTGTCAATCACGATCTGAATGCTGGGGGATAAAGTTTTATCCTCCAAGGGCCCCCGGAACCCCATCGGGGCGCCCTGACCAAGACTAAATATAGTCTTGGTCTAAAAGCTTTTGATCGATTACAAGCAATTCACTTCCAACACTTGTACGCTCAATTTCTAGATTAGCTTCTCTGTTTTGTGCTTCAACGTTGTACGAGGCTTCTTTGCCTGAAGGAGTATTTAGTGCTACATTTTCCTTGGATTAACAACCTCCCCGGTTGTAACCAAGTAAATCCTGGTGTGCCTCGTCTTTTCTATTTTTCTGTTTAAGTTTAAATTTATGCAAGTGTTATGTTGAAAGATCGAGAAGGGTTGTATTTTATTTTTGCAGGCTATTCAACCCCCCTTCAAGCTGGCCCAGCGATCCAACAAGTGGTATCAGAGCCAAGGCGCTTTAGGAGGACTAACAGTCGAACGAAGCATTGAATTGATGGCCGGAGCTAACATCTACCCACCAACATTCGAGGGGGAGTTCACGTTTTGGAAATGACGAATGGAGGTATTTATTAAAACAAATTTTAGTATTTTATTAATTATGAAATATGGTTATGAAGTACCGAAGAATGCTAATGGAGAATAAATTGAAAAACGCCTCTAGACCAAAAAGCAGCGTGATGATTTTACATCAAATGGTAAGGCTGAATTTCATCTTTTAAGCGTACTACCAGTTGAAGATCTCGACAAAATCGGTGACTATTAGAGTGCAAAAGAACTTTGGGAAAAGTTCTTAAAGCTCCATGAAGAACCAAAAGAAACCGCATCCAACTCCTCAATGGACACCCAGTCATCATCGGAAGAATCTGAAATCAACGAAATTACCGAAACAACCTTAATAGTCGAGTATCTACCAGAAGATGAAGCAAGCTCATCCTCAATGAACATCGAGAGCATTGATGAAGGGGAAGAGTCTTCGGAAGAAAGCATCTCAACAGGGGGAGCATCAGTAGGAGACAAGAAAAGCCAGGTACGCTCCCTACCACCTGACCAAATGTTCAAATTTGTAAAGTTATTAAATAAAGACTGTTACATGCTAGAAAAAGAAAATAAAGAATTGAAATTAATTCTAGATAAATCTTGTCTGGTAGAAGATTTTAAAAAATTAGAATTAGAAATTGAGAAATTGAAATTAGAAAATAATAATTTGAAAATGCAAATAGATAGTCTAAAAATTCATGCATGTTCAAATAAAACATATTTTAGAAAATATAATAATTTAAATTGGTATTTTAGATATCACCAGGGACAAATTAGGAATATTTCAAAAAGGTATACCCCTAAGAAATTTTTAGTTAATCCAGTTGGCTGGAACCTATATTGGGTTCCAAAGTCTTGTCTGACTTGAACTTGAACTAATTAAATTTAAGGCTTTCAGCGAGAAAATTAGACATTAAAATTTTTTTATGAGGCTTTGTCTAAGGAAGTGGTTGTTGCTCCAATAACCAAGAAGGCCTAATGCCTCGCCACGACTTGGAAGCCAAAATATTGAAATAAAATGTTTAATTAACTTTCTGATAAAGCATTAAGGTTGAAATTTAATAATGCTTTAAAAAGTCTTTTAAACATTTTCTTTTTCTTAGAAAATTTTTCATACTTAGAGTTTTTACTTAGAAAAATAAGTTCATCTGAAATTAGAAATTTATGCTTAAATCTTCACTTAGAAAAATGTTTCAAAAATATTGTTACAAAATTTCTTAAGTTAGAATTCTTTTAAAATTCTCTTACTTAAAGTTTTACTTAGAAATTTTTTTTATACTTAGAGTTTTTCCTTAGAAAATTTTCTTACCTAAAGTTTTACTTAGAAATTGTTTAACTTAGAATATTTTTTGCTGAAAATTATTGCAAATTCTCTAACTTAGAATTTATTGAACTTAGAATTTTTGTTAAGAAAGTTAGAAATTTTTTTAACCCTTAGATTTTTTTCGGAACCCCATTTTTTTTATGTGATCAAAGGGGGAGAAGGAAAAGTATAAGTCTAGGGGAAGGTAGACTAAAATTTAAATTTTCTATCTTTTTTGCACTTAATTACAAATTTAGTTAGTTTATTTTTATGTCTATTTTTACCTTACCTTAACTTGGGTTGCTCACATCAAAAAGGGGGAGATTGTTGGAACTCCAAGGTTGTTTTGGTGTGATCAACAAGTTAAGTTAGGTCCTGTGTGTTTTAACTTTGTGTTTAGGTGTGTAGGAGCTTAGGAGCACAGATAGTCGAGCAGAAGACGCAGCTAGCGAGAAGGACAGCACGCAGTGTGTCAGAGGGACGAGGCGCTACGGAAGAGTACACCAACGGATGAGAAGGAAGCATGCAGTGGTTCTGAGGGACGAGAAGCCGAAGCGGAAGACTGCTCGAGGAGCAAGAGACGCAGCTAGCGAGAAGGTCGACACGAAGTACGACCGAGGGACGAAGACTGCGGATGAGTACGCTGGCGGACGAGAAGGAAGCACGCGGTGATTTCAAAGGACGAGAAGCCGGAGCGGAAGCCTGCTCGAGAAGGCCAGAAGTTGGGTTCGGGTGAGCCCTTTTCCGGATGGCAGAGATCACCAAAGCAAGTTGAAGACTCAGTCTGAAGCGAACGGAGCCGGAGCAGAAGACCCGGGCAGAAAAAAGTCAACCATGTTGACTTTCCCAACTGGGGCGCCCAGAACTATCCGGGGCGCCCCGGACTGGTCCCAACTGGGGCGCCCAGAACTATCCGAGGCCCCCGGACCAGTCCGGGGCGCTCGGAATGCTTCCGGGCGCCTGGACTTGTACTTTGACCAGGATCATGTCAATCGCGATATGAACGTTGGAGGATAAAGTTTTATCCCCCCCAGGGCGCCCGGAACCCCTTCGAGGCACCCCGACAAAGGCTATAAATATAGTCTTAGTCCAGAAGCTTTTGATCGATTACAAGCAATTCACTTCCAACACTTGTACGCTCAATTTCTAGATTAACTTCTTTGTTTTACGCTTCAACATTGTACGAGGCTTCTTCTCCTGAAGGAGTATTTAGTGCTACATTTTTCTTGGATTAACAACCTCCCCGGTTGTAACCAAGTAAATCCCGGTATGCCTAGTCTTTTCTATTTTTCTGTTTAAGTTTTAATTTATGCAAGTGTTCTGTTGAAAGATCGAGAAGGGTTGCGTTTTATTTGTGCATGTTATTCAACCCTTCCTTCTAGCCGACCCAGCGGTCCAACAAGATGTGTGGACCGAGAGGACATGAAGTATATACTCCAAGAAGTACATCTTGGCTCTTGCGAAAGCCATCTGGGAGACCGTTCGTTGGCTCAAAAGATCCTTATGCCCGAATATTTTTGGTCAACTCTTCAAGAGAATGCCGCTCGGACAATAGCCACATGCATGTTCTGACAATGGTATCACAACATCCCGCACCGACTGACCAAGGAGATGAAAGCATCCACGGTATCTTTCCCGTTCGACCAATGGGGCATGGACATCGTGGGACCGTTTCCCGTGGCAACTGTTCAGCGGAGGTTCCTACTCGTCGCGGTGGACTACTTCTCAAAGTCGATAGAGGTCGAGCCACTAGCAAAAATAAGTGAACAGATGATTATCAAATTCATCTGGTAGAACATCCTATGTCGGTTCTGTTGGAATGTATACTAAAAGCCTAGTTTTGTGTATAAACATTTAGTTAGAAATTAGAATCATATTGGTCAAATATCTACATTTATAAGTTAAGTATAGTTGTTCAATTAATTTATATTATAGATAACATGGTGTGTGGTGTCACACACAGAAGATCATGTTATCAGTTCTTTATAAATTATAAACAGTTGCTCACGACTAAGATGGATAGGAACAAACCATTGGAATAGTCGTAGTATAATTTGGTATTAATTTATCTTGACTATAAAATTACACTAGTATACTCAGAGTGTATTGAGTTGGATCATTTAAAGTAAGTTCTTTTTATACTGACTGAATAAAAGAACAAGACCTTTGTTATTATGGAAGTGTGTGCTCTTAATCATGATATAATAACAAGCACATATACATAATATTCATTTCTTTGATTTATCAAAGGGTGCAATTTAGTTCGATAAATCAATAGGCCCGATAAGTTGGGAAATTGTATTATTTATATGGTGTGTTGTTGATTATAGAATGAAATTGTGTCCTAGTAATGTAGGTTGATAATGTCCCCAAGAGGAGCTCATAAGGATTGTCATGTTAAACCCTGCAGGTGGACTTAGTCCGACATGACAATAAGGTTGAGTGGTACTACTCTTGAAATTAGATATTAATTAAATGAGTTGTCAATAACTCATTTAATTAGTGGACATTCGACATCTTAAACACAGGGAGATTAATACACTCATGATAAGAAGGAGCCCATATAATAATATGTGATTGGTACGGTAATTCAATAATAACTCTTTAGTGGTATGAGTTATTATTGATGAACTCGAGTTGGGTGTTCGGGGCGAACACGGGAAGCTCAAGTTCATCGGGAGATCAAAATCAATTTCTCCTCTCGGTCCCTATCGTAACCTCTTATTTATAAAGTATTATACCCACCTTCTTACCCATCTTAAGGTGGCCGACCAAGCCTAGCTTAGAGCCCAAGCTAGGGCCGGCTAAACCAAGGTGAGTTGGATCCAAGGGTGGCCGACCCTAGCTTAAACCCAAGCTTGGTGTGGCCGACCACAATAAATTAAAAGAATTTTATTTTTAAAATCTTTCTTATGTGGAAGCCATGGTTTTAAAAGATAGTTTAAAATTTAAATCTTTCCTTTTATAGCTTTCTACAAAAGATTAAGAGAAAGGTTTGATATCTTTCCTTATTTATAGTTAAAAAGAAGATTTTAATTTTTGATAAAACTTTCCTTTTATGAAACCATCCTCATGATTTTAAAAGAGAGTTTTAAAATTAAATCTTTCCTTTTATAGCTTTGTACAAAAGATTAAGAGAAAGATATCCTTCCTTATTTGTAGTTAAAAAGAAGATTTTAATTTTAGAAAAAACTTTCCTTTTTGTAAATCATCTACATGTTTTAATAGAGAGATTTTAATTTATAAAAGTTTCCTTTTATAACCAACCATGAAGGGAATTTTTAAAGAGAAATTTTTATTTTAAAGATTTCTGAAAAAAATTAGGAAGTTTTAATTTTTGTTTAAAACTTTCCTTGTATGGAGGATGTTGAGGTGGCCGGCCAAATAAAAATAAGAAAGGAAATTATAATTAAATTTTCCTTTCATTGGCAAAGAGGATAAGGAAGTTTTTATTAAAACTTTCCTTATTTGTCAAGACCAATGAATATAAAAGAGAGAGTAGAGGTGTCTCACCTCATAACCTATCATCTATTATTCCTCTCTTCCTTGTGGTGCCCGACCTTCATCTTCTTCCTCTCCTTTTATTCTTCATTGGTGGCCAGCGGCATCAACTCTCAAGGAGCTTGTTGGTGGCTAGATTTTGCTTGGAGAAGAAGTAGAGAAAGGAGGCTTTGTTTTTAGCATCCCTTGGAGCTTGGTGGTGGTGGCTGAACCTCATCTTCTCTTGGAGACTTTGTGATGGCCGAAACTTGCTTGGAGAAGAAGGAAGCTTGGGTGGATTCTCATCTCGGTAGATCATCGCCTACACGACGTCCGAGATAAGAAGAGGAATACGATAGAAGATTGTGAGGTCTATAAGCAACAAAAGGTATAACTAGTAATTAATTTTCGCATCATAACTAGTTCATACTTTTTATTTAGATCTTGAAATATCAAACACAAGAGGCTAGTGATTCTAAATTTTCATATTTGTGATTCGAAGTTGTGTTTCTTTTATTTTATTTTCGATCTTGTGATTCGATTGTTCTTTTTGGTTAAACCTAAGGTTACTATAAGGAAATTAAATATTGAATTTCGTTAAGAGATTTTGTCGAGGCAGTGGTAGATGTTCTCATACCCAAGAAGGCTAAGTGTCTCGCCATGTTTGACCTGGGAGCCAATTTCTGAAATAAATATTTAATTGAATTTAAGTATCGTTTGCAATCCAAGTCTAAACCTCTAAGAATAGATAAGTTAAATTTGGAATCAATAATATTAAGTTCCATTTATGATTCTGAATTTAATTTCTAAAGAATACAATAGGTTGTTAGGAAAGGTTCAGGACTTGTACAAAATTTTGTACAGGGGAACCTGTACAATATTCCTAGGATCAACCAACAATTGATATCAGAGCTAGGGTTTGCCTCTGTATGTTTGGCTTTCAGTTTAATTATGCACATGTCATACATGATTTAGGCAGGATAATAGTAGGATATACTAACTCTATGGTTGCAGGCTCCAACTATTATGACTTATGATTATTGTGTGTGATTGGACCCTTGGACATGTCAAGGGCATTTTATTGTGTGTGCATGATTGTATTTAACTAATATAGTAGGAGTTGTATTAGCCCTAGGATTTTTATATTTATGTTCGATCTAGACTTGATGTGCATTCCCTTGTGGAATATATAATCGATATATGTAAAATTTTATTTCTGTCACGGATCGTATCCTTGCGAGGCGTGGTGCTATTGGAGGACTAGAGGCGCAGCGGAAAAGGAAGCTCGGTGGACCCATCGACATGAACCTGAGGGCTGGTAGCACACGAAGGACAGTGATGGAAAAGGCCATAATAATTGGAAAATTAATTTCCATATTTATTTCTTTTATGTATTGTGATGAGTGTGATGTGTGCTTGCTAGGATAAAATTCCTCACCTTAAATAACTAAGTGGGAGAGGGATTTTTAAATAAATTTCACGGTCTCCATTACTGGTTTGTAAGTGATGCAAACAAACTTGCGCGTTGGCTCTGAGTGCCTTCCTCCATATCGGATGAGTTTGTTTGCGGATCACTAGATCAAACTTCCATTTTGGATGATTATAGGAAATTAATTAGGAGCGTGTGATCTTCCCCATCGGAAGGGGCACAATCTTATTTAATGGACTAAGTATTAAGTAATGGTATACACTTAGGCACATTTAATTGTATCCTCCCCATCAGAGTTACTGCTATTATTTGTGTGACCGAAGGAAAACCAACTATTAATTTGTCATAAAGAAAAGTTAACAAGATAATAAAATTAAAACCCCCTCTTACAAATGTATGATTTTATATACGTCCACACTATCATGGCATACAAAATTCACGGTGTTTGAGGTAATTTTATTTGTTATAAAGAGAAGTTGACAAGATAATTAATGGGTAAAACCCTCCTCTTACAAATGTTTGAATTTGTATACGTCCACACTATCGTGGCATACAAAATTCACGGTGTTTGAGGTGTTAGTGAATTTAAATGATATTGTTTTGAGAAATCAATATTATTTTAAATTCAAAGTTTTGACCAAATATTTGATCAAAGACAAACCAACTATTAATTTTATTTATCATAAAGATAGATTGACGAGACAATAAAATTAGAGGATAAAATCTCCTATTAAAGTTTAAATTTGTATACGTCCACACTAATATGGCATACAAAATTCACGGGAATTTTAAGGTGTTGGTCTTGACCAAATATTTTTGTGATTCTTAAGATTTCAAATGTTTGCCAATATCCTAGCTATTATACTATAGAATAGACTTAGTAGTCCCAATTATAATGATTGGAAACAAAACTTGAACACTAAGATGGACTGTCCTCTCAGAACTGAGAACAGTAAAGGTGTATTTTATTCATTAGTTATTGAAACATATTTAGTGGTATTATCTACCTGTACCTGGTGTGTAGATACGAGAGCCACTGATCATGTCTATAATTCATTGCAGAGGTTTCAGGAAACCCGACAACTATATGAAGGAGAAATCACCATCTACATGGGCACTGCTGCAAATATAGCAGTTGTTGCAGTGGGAGATGTTTATCATCTGATAGGAATAAAACATGGATTTTGAGAAATTATCTTTACGTACCAAGTTTAGAAAGAACTAGATTTCAGTTTCTAAACTATTCAAAGAACTTGATATTCTGTCTATTTTGATAACAAAGTTGTTATCAAGATAAATAGGGAAGTTATCTGTTCTGGTACGTTGGTTGGCAATTTATAATCCAATAACTCCCACGATGCAACAAACGGTAATTAATAATACATCTTCTAACTCTAATAAGAGAAAACAACCCTCAAAAATGAACTAATCATATCTTTGGCATCTAAGGCTAGGTCATATTAACTTAAGTAGGATTCAAAGGATAATAGCGATTGACCTTTTGGGTTCATTGGTGGTGGAAAACTTTCCAACCTACGAGTCTTACTTGGAAGGAAAAATAACCAAGAGGCATTTTAAGTCTAAGGGGTATAGAGCCAAATATGTGTTAGAATTGGTTCATTCTGATTTGTGTGAACCTATGACTATCCAGGCAAGAGGTGGTTTCGAATATTTTGTCTCTTTTATAGATGACTATTCGAGATACAGGTACATTTATTTGATGCACCGCAAGTCTAAGTGCTTTGATAAGTTCAAAGAGTACAAGGCTAATGTGGAGAAACGTCAAGGTAAAAGTATCAAGACACTACGGTACGATCGTAGTGGCGAGTACCTCTTAGGAGAGTTTAGGAGTCACTTATCAGAAGTCGGGATTTAATCCCAACTAACTACACCTGGTACACCCCAACAAAATGGTGTAGTAGAACGAAGAAATAGGATTCTTATAGAAATAGTTAGATCAATGATGAGTTATTCAGAATTACCAAATTCATTTTGAGGATATACTCTAGAAACGGAAGTGAACATAGTACCTTCTAAGTCAGAACCCTCTACTCCCATAGAATTGTAGAATGAGCGTAAGCCTAGTCTAAAGCATATTCGATTTTGGGATAGTCCAACACATATGCTGAAGGGAGACACTGATAAGTTGGAATTAAAAACAGGAGTTCCCTTGTTTATGGGTTACCCTAGAGAAACGAAAGGAGGTTTATAGTCCTAAAAATCAGAAGGTCATTGTTAGCACCAATGCCCAATTTTTAGAAGATGACTATATTATGAACCATAAGTCCATGAGTAAAATTATTCTTAAGGAAATTAGAGAAGACACGTTTAAACTAGTACCAACTGTACAAGATGAGATATCACAAAGAAACTGCAACATGTGTCACAAATGATGCAGAATTACAGACAGTGCCTCGTCATAGTGGGAGGGTTGTTAGATAACCTGAAAGATTCATATTTTCGGAGAGTCTTTGGACTTGATCTTTGGTGAACATGAATCTGATCCCCGGACATATGACGAAGCACCATGCTTAAGTCTATCCGGATTCTTTTATCTATTGCTACTCATATGGATTATGAGATTTGACAAATGGATGTCAAGACAGTTTTCCTTAATGGAAGTCTTGAAGAAAACATCCATATAAAGCAACCAGAGGGGTTTATTGCAAAGGACAAAGAACATCTAATATGTAAGCTAAATCGGTCTATTTATGGACTGAAGCAAAGCTTCAAGGTCTTTGAACATCCGATTTTATAAAGTAATCCAGTCATATAGATTTATTAAGTGTCCAGATGAGTCTTGTGTATACAAGAAGTGTGATGTAAACATGGTGGTATTTCCTGTACTATACGTAGATGACATTTTTGATAGTTGGAAACGATATTAAAGTGTTGTCGGAAGTAAGGGTATAGTTGTCCAAGCAATTCGATATGAAGGACTTGGGAGAATATGCACATATTCTCGGGATCAAAGTAATAAGGGATCGCAAGAAAAGAATATTGTGCTTATTCCAAGCTTCATATATCGATACTATCCTAGCTCATTTTAGCATGCAAGACTCCAAGAAATGTTTTCTATTTTTTAGGCATGGAGTATCTTTATCTAAAGAGATGTCTCCGAAGACATCAAAAGAGATAGAAGAAATAAAGGCAGTTCCTTATGCTTCAGCTGTAGGAAGCCTAATGTATGCTATGTTGTAAACGAGGCCAGATATCTATTTTGCTTTGAACATGGTTAGCAGATATTAAAGTAACCCAGGACTGGGACACTGGACTATTGTAAAGCATATATTAAAGTACCTGAGAATGACTAGAGATTATATGCTAGTTTTCGAGGCAGATGATTTGATCCCTATGGGTTACATGGATTTTGACTTCCAATCAGATAGAGACAATAGTAAGTCGACCTCGGGGTTTTGTGCTTACTTTAGGAGGTAAAGCCATAACAATAGAGGAGCATTAAGCATAGATGTTTTTCGGACTCCACCATAGAAGCTGAGTATGTGGCAGCCTCTGAGGCAGCCATAGAAGTTATATGGCTCAGAAACTTCATGATGGACTTATACATGATTTCTGGTTTGCCAAAAAATTATTACAATTTATTGTAATAATAGTGGTGCAGTAGCAAACTCGAAGAAACCATAAGACCATAAGGCAAGTAAACACAATAGAGCGCAAGTACAACCCAATACGAGACATCGTATAACGAGGAGAAGTTGTTGTCGCCTGGATTGGATCAGGTGATAACCTGGGAGATCCTTTCACTAAGACCCTTAAGACAAGAGCTTTTGATGGGCATGTTGAAGGGTTGGGAATCAGATGTACGGCAGGGTATATGATAACATAGTCTTTTAGTATAAGTGGGAGATTGTTGGAATGTATACTAAAAACCTAGCTTTTTATATAAACATTTAGTTAGAAATTAGAATCATATTGGTCAAATATCTACATTTATAAGTTAAGTATAGTTGTTCAATTAATTTATATTGTAGATAACATGGTATGTAGTGTCACACACAGAAGATCATGTTATTAGTTTTTTATAAATTATAAATAGTTACTCATGACTAAGATGGATAGGAACAAACTATTGGAATAGTCGTAGTGTAATTTGGTATTAGTTTATCTTGACTATAAAATTACACTAGTATACTCAAAGTGTATTGAGCTGGACCATTTAAAGTAAGTTCTTTTTATACTGACTGAATAAAAGAACAAGACGTTTGTTATTATGGAAGTGTGTGCTCTTAATCATGATATAATAACAAGCACATATACTTAATATTCATTTCTTTGATTTATCAAAGGGTGCGATTTAGTTCGATAAATCAATAGGCCTGATAAGTTGGGAAATGATATTATTTATATGGTGTGTTGTTGATTATAGAATGAAACTGTGTCCTAGTAATGTAGGTTGATAATGTCCCCAAGAGGAGCTCATAAGGATTGTCATGTTAAACTCTGCAGGTGGACTTAGTCTGACATGCAATAAGGTTGAGTGGTACTACTCTTGAAATTAGATATTAATTAAATGAGTTGTCAGTAACTCATTTAATTAGTGGGCATTCGACATCTTAAACACAAGGAGATTAACACACTCATGATAAGAAGGAGCCCATATAATAATATGAGATTGGTGCGGTAGTTCAATAATAACTCTTTAGTGGTATGAGTTATTATTGATGAACTCGAGTTGGGTGTTCGGGGTGAACACGAGAAGCTCAAGTTCATCGGGATACCAAAATCAATTCCTCCTCTCGTTCCCTATCGTATCCTCTTATTTATAAAGTATTATACCCACCTATTGTTAGAGTGTATACTAAAAGTCTAGCTTTTGTAAACATTTATTTTTGAAATAAAAGAATCATATTGGTCAAATGTCTACATTTTATTTGTTAAATGTAGTTGTTCAATTAATTTATATTGTAGATAATATGGTATGTGGTGTCACACACAGAAGATCATGTTATCAGTTCTTTATAAATTATAAACAATTGCTCACGACTAAGATGGAAAGGAACAAACCATTGGAATAGTCGTAGTGTAATTATGTATTAGTTTATCTTGACTAATAAATTACACTAGTACACTCTAAGTGTATTTAGTAGGACCATTTTAGGTAAGTTCTTTTTATACTAACTTAATAAAAGAACTAGACCTTAGTTATTACGGAAGTGTGTGCTCTTAATCCTAATATAATAACAAGCACATATATTTAGTATTTATTTCTTTAACTTATCAAAGGGTGAGATTTAGCTCGATAAATCAATAGACCCGATAAGTTGGGAAATGATATTACTTATAGTGTGTGTTGTTGATTATAGAAGGAATCTGTGTCCTGGTTATCTAGGTTGAGAATGTCTCCAAGAGGAGCTCATAAGGATTGTCATGTTAAACCCTGCAGATGGACTTAGTCCGACATGACAATGAAGTTGAGCTGTACTACTCTCGGACTAAGACATTAATTAAAATGAGTTGTCAGTAACTCAATTAATTAGTGGACATTCGATATCTTAAACACAGGGAGACTAACACACTCATGATAAGAAGGAGCTCATAATGTAATTTGGGATTGTGCGGTAGTGTAATAAGAACTCTCTAGTGGATTGAGTTATTGTTGATGAACTTGAGTTGTGTGTTCGGGGCGAACACAGGATACTCAAGTTCATCGGAAGGCCAAAACCAATTTCTCCTTTAGGTCCCTGTCGTAGTCTCATTAATGCCTCAAGTCCACTCATGAAAAGTCCTTCTTGGTGTCCAAGAGGGGGCCGACCCATGGCTTGGTGACCAAGCCATAGGGGCTGGCCAATTCCTTCTCAAAGGGGCCAACCCTTTTGCTTGGTGTCCAAGCATAGAGGGGTCGGCCACAATAAATTCAAATAGGAGGGGTGTTTTGAATTTTTAAAATCTTCTCTTTGTAGATATCTACAAGTTTTAAAAGAGAGTTTTTAAAATATAAAACTTTCCTTATTTGAATTAGGTCACATGGTTTAAAAGAAAGTTTAAAAGTTTTAAAACTTTCCTTTTTTAACCATCCTCATGGTTTTAGAAAAAAGGAAGAGAAGTTTTAAATTTGAATCTTTTTAATTTTGTAACCATGTTTAAAAAAGGAAATTTTAGAAGAGGAGTTTTAAATTTTAAAACTTTGTTTTAATTTTTAAAACTTTCCTTTTTTAACATCCACATTAAGAAATTAAAAGAGAGTTTGTAAAATTTTATAAGAGCTTTCCTTCTTTGCTTATAAAATTTTTACAAAGTTTTTATTCCTCTTTTAAGTGGTCGACCACCCTTGCTTGGTGCCCAAGCAAGGGGTCGACCAATCAATTAGTCAATCAAAGATTGATGATTGAATCAATCAAGAGGAAAGAAAGGAAAAAATAAAAGGGGAAAAGGAAAAATAAGAGGAAGATTTTAATTTTTGTAAAAAGTCTTTCCTTATTTACCTTGGGCAAGTAATATAAAAGAAGGGGAGAGGAGGCTTCATGTATTATCAATTCTTATTCTCTTGTTGGTGCTCTATATTGTGGCTGACCCTCTCTCCCTTTCCTTTCCCCTTGCTCTCTTTGGTTCCTTGGTGGTGGTGGTGGCCGAATTCTAGAGAATGAGGAAGAAGACTCTTGGGTGGTGTTCATCTTGGAGGATCGTCACCCACACGACGTCCAAGGTAAGGCGAGGAATACGGCAGAAGATCTCGAGATTATTAGCATACAAGAAAAAGGTATAACTAGTAATTATTTTCCGCATCATGCTAGTTATTTTTCTTTGTATGAATTCCAAACACAAGAGGCATTAGATTCTAGTTTTTCGAATTTATTATTCGAGTTTGCGTTTTTTTTGTTTTTCAAATTTATGATTCGATTGTTCCTTTTGGTTAAACCTAGAGTTATATAAGGAAATTAAATATTAGCTTTCCTTAAAAGGCTTTGTCTAGGAAGTGGTGGTTGCTCTCATATCCAAGAAGGCCTAGTGCCTCGCCATGTTTAACCTGGAAGCCAATTTTGAAAATTAATATTTAATTAAATTTATAACATAGGTGGATTTGTATAAATAGTGTTAAGTTTCGCTTGCGATCCAAGTCTAAACCATTAAGAATAGATAAGTTAAATTTGGAATAAATAATGTTAAGTTCCGTTTGCGATTCCTAATTTAACTTCTAAAGAACACAATAAGTTGTTTAGGAAAGGTTCGACACTAGTATAAAATTTTTGTACAGTGGAACTGGTACGATCTTCCTAGGACCAACCAACACCTATACACACCTTCTTACCCACCTTAAGGTGGCTGGCCAAGCCTAGCTTGGAGCCCAAGCTAGGGCCGGCCAAACCAAGGTGAGTTGGATCCAAGGGTGGCCGACCCTAGCTTGAACCCAAGCTTGGTGTGGCCGGCCACAATAAATTAAAAGGATTTTATTTTTAAAATCTTTCTTATGTTGAAGCTCTGGTTTTAAAAGAGAGTTTAAAATTTAAATCTTTCCTTTTATAGCTTTCTACAAAAGATTAAGAGAAAGGTTTGATATCTTTCCTTATTTGTAGTTAAAAGAAAGATTTTAATTTTTAATAAAACTTTTCTTTTATGAAACCATCCTCATGATTTTAAAAGAGAGTTTTAAAATTAAATCTTTCCTTTTATAGCTTTGTACAAAAGATTAAGAGAAAGATATCTTTCCTTATTTGTAGTTAAAAGGAAGATTTTAATTATAGAGAAAACTTTCTTTTTTGTAAATCATCCACATATTTTAATAGAGAGATTTTAATTTATAAAAGTTTCATTTTATAACCAACCATGAAGGGAATTTTTAAAGAGAAATTTTTATTTAAAAAATTTCTAGAAAAAATTAGGAAGTTTTAATTTTTATTTAAAACTTTCCTTGTATGGAGGATGTTGTGGTGGTCGACCAAATAGAAACAAGAAAGGAAATTATAATTAAATTTTCCTTTCATTGGCAAAGAGGATAAGGAAGTTTTTATTAAAACTTTCCTTATTTGTCAAGACCAAGGAATATAAAAGAGAGGGTAGAGATGTCTCACCTCATAACCTATCATCTATTATTTCTCTCTTCCTTGTGGTGGCCGACCTTCATCTTCTTCCTCTCCTCCTTTTCTTCTTCATTGGTGGTCGGCGGCATCTGTTAGGATGCATACTAAAAGCCTATCTTTTGGTATAAACATTTATCTAGAAATAAGAATCACATTGGTCAAATGTCTACATTTATGATAAATGTAGTTGTTCAATTAATTTATATTGTAGATAACATGGTGTGTGGTGTCACACACAGAGGATCATGTTATCAGTACCTTATAAATTATAAACAGTAGCTCACGATCAAGATGGAAAGGAATAAACTATTGGAAGGTCGTAGTGTAATTAGGTATTAGTTTATCTTAACTATATAATTACACTAGTACACTTAGAGTGTATTGAGTAGGACCATTAGAGGTCGTTTCTTTTATACTGACTTTATAAAGGAACAAAGACCTCAGTTATTATGGAAATGTGTGCTCTTAATCCTAATATAATAACAAGCACATATATTTGATATTTATTTCTTTAATTTATCAATAGGTGAGATTTAGTTCGATAAATCAATAAGCCCGATAAATTGGGAAATGATATCACTTATAGTATGTGTTGTTGATTATAGAAGGAAACTGTGTCTTAGTAATCTAGGTTGATAATGTCCCCAAGAGGAGCTCATAAGGATTGTCATGTTAAACCCTGCAGGTGGACTTAGTCCGACATGACGATAAGGTTGAGTGGTACTACTCTTGGACTAAGATATTAATTAAGTGAGTTGTCAGTAACTCATTTAATTAATGGACATTTGACATCTTAAACACAGGGAGTCTAACACACTCATAATAAGAAGGAGCCCAAAATATAATTTGGGATTGGTGTGGTAGTTCAATAATAGTTCTTTAGTGGAATGAATTATTATTAATGAAATTAAGTTGTGTGTTTGGGGCGAACACGGGATGCTTAATTTCATTGGGAGACCAAAACTAATTCCTCCTCTCGGTCCCTATCGTAGCCTTTTAATTATAGAGTACTATATGTAGGATCGTTGCGGCCGGCTAGAGGGGGGGTTGGATAGCCTGTAAAACTCAAAAATAAACCAACCCTTCTCGAACTCTTAGACTGACACTTGCATAAAATAAGAGAAATAAATAAAAGCATAAAAGTAAAAGGCACACCGAGATTTACTTGGTTACAACCGGGAAGATTGTTAATCCAAGAAAGCGTAGCACTAGTATCTCCTTCAGGGGGAGAAGCCTTTTACAGTAATGAAGCGCACAACATAAGTTTAAAACAGAAAAGCGTACAAGTGTAGAAAGAATGCTTGAGTTCTCAGTTGAATTTGAAGATTCTGGACCAAGACTATATTTATAGCCTTGGTCGGGGCGCCTGGAAGGGTTCCGGGCGCCCTGGGGGGGATAAATTTTATCCCCCAACGTTCAGATCGAGTCAAAGCTCGATCTGGTCAATATTCAAGGTCCGAGCGCCCGGAAGGGTTCCGAGCGCCCCGGAGGGCTCCGGGCGCCCCGGAGGCCTCCGGGCGCCTCGGAGCCCAAAGTCAACAGACGTTGACTTTTTCGTGCGAGACATCTTCTCTGGTTCAGTCCCGTCTCGGTCCGGTTCTTCCGCTCCGGATCCGCTCGCTTGGGTGATCTCGACAATCCGGAAAAGGGCTCACCCGAACCCAACTTCCGGTCTTCTCGAGCGTGCTTCCCTCCGGCTTCTTGTCCCTCAGAATTGCCGCGTGTTTCCTTTGTTGGTGCAACCTTAGGTCAAGGTTGACTTGGGAGACCCGACTCGAGTTGACCTGACTCGAGGTATATTTTGATGTTTGACAAGAATAGAGAAGTTATATTTTGATGTTTGACAAGAATAGGAACTTGGGGGATTGTGGGTGCAACCTTTGGTCAAGGTTGACCTGGTTGACCCGACTTGTGTTGACCTGATTCAGGAAAAGTCCAAGTATGGAGACTTGGCACGGAAAAGTCCAAGCAAGGAGCTTGACACGGAGAAGTCCAAGCAGAGAGTTTGGCACGGGAGAAGTCCAAGTATGGAAGCTTGGCATGAGGAAGTCGGAGAGGGCTCGGTAGCTCGTTCTCCGGACTAGGTCAGAGAAGGCTCGGGAGCTCGTTCTCTGGACCAGACGAAGTCAGAGAGGGCTTTGGAGCTCGTTCTCTGGACCAGACAGAGTTGGAGAGGACTCGGTAGCTCATTCTCCGGACTAGGTCAGAGAGGGCTCGGTAGCTCGTTCTCCGGACTAGGTCAGAGAGGGCTTGGTAGCTCGTTGTCTGGACCGGATGAAGTCGGAGAGGGCTCGGTAGCTCGTTCTCTGGAGCAGATGAAGTCAGAGAGGGCTCGGTAGCTCGTTCTCTGGACTAGGTCAAAGAGGGTTCGGTAGCTCGTTCTCTGGACCGGACATGGAAGTCAGAGAGGGCTCGGTAGCTCGTTCTCTAGACCGGGAAGGCTTTAGGATTTAGGGCTGGGAAGCTCTAAGGCATTGGATCGGTCTGGTGACCGATCCAGTGATACTCAGGTTTATCTGATCGGTCTGGTGACCGATCAGTAACCAAACAGTGGTTCGCTGTAGGTTATCTGATCGGTCCACAGACCGATCAGAAAACGATCAGGAAGCTACTGATCGTTGCCTGATCAGTCCACAGACCGATCAGGCTTTAAAGCCAACCCTCACAGAGATGGCTGACCGGTCTGGGGACCGATCAGCCTAGGGCTTGATCGGTCCACAGACCGATCATATGGCTCCCAGACCGATCAGGGTGGAGCCTGATCGGTCCAGGCCTAGCCGTTGCGACACAACGGCTAGATTTCTGTGTTGCTCTTTGTCTTCTTCACAGGTGCAGCAGGTGCAGGATATATATCGAGGACGAGGGCCTCTATAGGAGCAGTTCTTGCTCTTCCTCCTTACTGCGATTTGAGCTTTGCTGAGCTCCTCTTTGCTGAAGCTTCGTGTGAGCTTCCCTCGACTGGTTGATCAGCTGCTGTTGGCATCATCCGTGAAGTTGCTGCTTCATCAACGGACTCCAGTCAACGAGAAGAAGGCAAGCAAACTTGGTAGAGGATATTTACATTCATATTATCCATTGTTTCTTGCTTTATTTCTTGTACTCCTTTATTACTGTTGCAAAAGAGATTGTGGCGAGGTTTCTCCACCCAGAAGGAATTCTTATTAGTTGGTTTTCCGGGGTCTCATCTACCGACGGATTGATAGGATTCGTCCACCTTACGGACACGCCGAGGAGTAGGAGTATCATCTCCGAACCTCGTTACATCATCGTGTTTGAGGTTTGATCTTCTCCACTTTCGTTTCTACATTGTATTTCCGCTGCGCTAACCTAAATTGTAGGAAGAAACGATAATTTGAGGTCGGCTATTCACACCCCCCTCTCTTGCCGCATCCGAAGGTCCTAACAAGTGGTATCAGAGCAAGGTTGCTCTTCGTCGGATTAACACCAGGGGGAGCACAAGCTAGAGAATGGATCGACTTGGAGAAGACATCACGATTCTACCCTTCTACGATCGCGACGACTTCGCGTATTGGAAGGTAAGAATGAAGTATTTTCTTATGACTAACCTAGTAAATTGGAATTGTGTACAAGTAGGTTTTATTCCTCCGGTGGATAAAGAAGGAGAACCTCTTGAGAAGAAGAAGTGGACGAAGAAACAAATCCACCGATCCATGATCAACAATGAGGTAACGAAAATCTTTGAATTTTCATTACCTAATGATGTCTTGCGTAAGATAGGTGGATACAACGATGCCAAGGAGTTGTGGAACAACTTGGCTAAGTTCCATGAGGAGAGCTCCAATTCAAGTCATGAAGAGGAGTCAAGTGAGCCAAGTAGCTCACATCATGGAGGTATGGAATTAGAAGTTGAGGGCTACTCAACATCTAAGGAAGAAGAGGAGAAGAGTTCTTCTTCAAGATTGGAGCAAGAAGAAGAAGTCTCTACCTCAGGAAGGGATGAAGAAGAGAGCTTATATCCATCCTCAACCCTAGGTAACTCAAGCAACTTAATTTCAAGTAAATTACATATAATGTGCTTTGAGTGTAGGGAATATGGGCATTACAAGAGTAAATGTCCAAAGACGATTAGGAAGACTCCACCGGCGCCAAAGGTCAAGGAAGCCGGAGTCCTGATACGCAAGGGCAAGGAGCACGTGGTGTGCTTCCAATGCAAGCAAAGGGGACATTATAGGAGCCAATGTCCGAGGGGGAGGCAACCTCACAAGGACAAGAGACCAAGCACATCTATGGGGGGAGCTAAGGCAAACCCTAAGGTACCCTTTAAGGCACATTATTGCAATTCTAATAAGAAACATGCTAGTAGCTTTATTGCAATTGCCAATGATGATAAGCATGATAACCATAGAAACCGATACATGTGCCTAGGTGCCAAACATGTTAGTCTAGGTAAGGATAATACTAGAAATGTCAACCCTAGAATTAACTCATCTAAGGTTAAGGAAAACCTAGATAGGAATCCCAAAACAACTAGACATATGCCTAGGAATACCTCAAAGAAAAATGACAAATTAAAACTTGAGGTATTAGAGAAGGAAAATCAAGTCTTGAGGTCAATACTTGACACCTTAGAAAAGACTCTTAAGAATTTGGAGAAGTCAACTCTAGGGTCTAAGGGTCAAAAGCAAAAGCCCAAGGACATGAGAGGTTTGAGTCACAAACCTAAGTCTCAAGTGGTCAAGCCCACTTACCATAATGTTCCATTCGATTATGGAACAAGACCTAGGGCTAGGAAGACCATCACCAAGGTCACAAGGGGAGTCACCCCTAGAGTTGATCTTGATGAGTCCCAAATGACCAAGGCTTTAAAGCCTAGGAGGGTCATTAGGAGGGTTGCTAGGGAAGTCATCCCTAGTGAATATTTAGTGAACCCAATGAGCTCAAATAGGTTTTGGGTTCCTAGGAGCGTGATTTCATCACGCTAGATGGTTTAGGGTGTGCCCACCTTATTTGGATAGGTAGTTAACCTAATCATGGCAAAAGGTGGCATTTTAGGAAGTTTCAAGGTATAACCAAGTCTTGAAAATGAAATTAAAAATTATTCCTAAGGTGATTAGGATGTGTCAACCACATTTGAGGAATTTTCTAGGGTCAATTTAATTGGCACATAGTGATCTAAAAATCTTTAGTATATGATTTTAGGTCTATTACACTTAGGAATATAGAATTTATGGCAAAATGATCAAAATTATCAAAATGGCAACTAAGACTAGAATTAGGTATTTTCTATACCTTTATATGTTATTTGTCATATATTGTTTGCCATATGCCATGTCATGACATCATATTTAGTTTATTGTCATTTGAAATGTCATGATAATGCATAGGTTAGTTATATGTCATGCCTTATTTAAGTTTCATACTTTATGCTATGACATCATGACATTGGCACATATGTTCACTTATGATATTATTTTATACCATGTCATCATCTCTTGCATTTATGATCAATTAAATTGATTTAAGGATAAAAACTCAATTTGATATGGAAATCAAATTGTTGTCTAGAAAATACATGAAAACTTAGCTTAAGATGACCTAAACCCATATCTCACATCAAAATTGACTTGGATGTGTTTGATACACCTTAGATGTGTGTGAGATATTAGGATTATGAGTTAGGATCAAGGTGCATAGCTCTTGTACCTAGATAAGCCTAATTCTAAATTGAGGATTATAGGGAAAGCTTGTGTACAAATCATGTACATTTAGCCCTAAGATTGTGATCCTAAATTGAATGGTTTAAAATCATTTCAAAATTGATTTGAAAAACCTTGATGAAGCTTTTCTAGTGATAGCATTCATCATTGAGCAAGTTGATACAAAGATGGATTAACCTTGAACTATTTCACAGTCTTTCGAACTTCGTATCAAGATTTAAAAATGAAAGTTATTTTCATAGAAAATTATTTTTACATGATAATATATGTTATGAGGAATGTATCCTCAAAATTTTATAATTTTTGGAATTTTTTGTGATTTTTTAGGGGTTTCTGAATTTCGGGAGAAAAATCAGAAATTCCTATCAGAGCTTTGTGGACCGATCAGAGGGGATACTGATCGGTCCAGGGAGGTCTGGATCGGTCACTAGACCGATCCAGGGAAGTGTGGATCGGTCTGGTGACCGATCCAGTAAAGGGCTGAGCATGCCAAAATGCTGATTTTCGACTGATTGTCTGAAATTTCAGCTGGAAGTTGGCATTTTAGATTTCTAAAGGATTGAAACTCTCCAAGACATTGTTGGTGCAATGGTCAAGGGGGAAGTTGACCTTTAGGGGGAGTTTTACCTATTGGTCAAGCGGGAGTTGACTTTTAGGGGGAGTTTTTACTCGTCAAGATTAGTGATATGGGGATTGTCACTATGTTGATTGTTGTATTTAGTATCAAGGGGGAAATTAAGGGTTTCAATGAAAGGTATGAGACTTTCATTAGGAAGAAACTCTTTTTGATGTGTGTCAAAAAGGGGAAGAATGTCTAGAGAATGTTCAAGGAAGAACATTGGAGTTTGGGGAGAATGTTCAGAGAATGTTCGAGGAAGAACATTGGAGAACTATTGGAAAACCTAAGTTAGGTTATCGGGTTAACCTAACTTGATTATGATTTTTGTCAAACATCAAAAAGGGGGAGATTGTTGGTGCAACCTTAGGTCAAGGTTGACTTGGGAGACCCGACTCGAGTTGACCTGACTCGAGGTATATTTTGATGTTTGACAAGAATAGAGAAGTTATATTTTGATGTTTGACAAGAATAGGAACTTGGGGGATTGTGGGTGCAACCTTTGGTCAAGGTTGACCTGGTTGACCCGACTTGTGTTGACCTGATTCAGGAAAAGTCCAAGTATGGAGACTTGGCACGGAAAAGTCCAAGCAAGGAGCTTGGCACGGAGAAGTCCAAGCAGAGAGTTTGGCACGGGAGAAGTCCAAGTATGGAAGCTTGGCATGAGGAAGTCGGAGAGGGCTCGGTAGCTCGTTCTCCGGACTAGGTCAGAGAGGGCTCGAGAGCTCGTTCTCTGGACCAGACGAAGTCAGAGAGGGCTCGGGAGCTCGTTCTCTGGACCAGGCAGAGTTGGAGAGGGCTCGGTAGCTCATTCTCCGGACTAGGTCAGAGAGGGCTCGGTAGCTCGTTCTCTGGACCGGATGAAGTCGGAGAGGGCTCGGTAGCTCGTTCTCCAGACTAGGTCAGAGAGGGCTTGGTAGCTCGTTCTCTGGACCGGATGAAGTCGGAGAGGGCTCGGTAGCTCGTTCTCCGGACTAGGTCAGAGAGGGCTCGGTAGCTCGTTCTCTGGACCGGATGAAGTCGGAGAGGGCTCGGTAGCTCGTTCTCCAGACTAGGTCAGAGAGGGCTCGGTAGCTCGTTCTCTGAACCGGACGTGGAAGTCGGAGAGGGCTCGGTAGCTCGTTCTCTGGACTAGGTCAGAGAGGGCTCGGTAGCTCGTTCTCTGGACCGGACATGGAAGTCGGAGAGGGCTCGGTAGCTCGTTTCTCCAGACTAGGTCAGAGAGGGCTCGGTAGATCGTTCTCTAGACCGGGAAGGCTTTAGGATTTAGGGCTGGGAAGCTCTAAGGCATTGGATCGGTCTAGTGACCGATCCAGTGATACTCAGGTTTATCTGATCGGTCTGGTGACCGATCAGTAGCTAAACAGTGGTTCACTGTAGGTTATCTGATCGGTCCACAGACCGATCAGAAAACGATCAGGAAGCTACTGATCGTTGCCTGATCGGTCCACAGACCGATCAGGCTTTAAAGCCAACCCTCACAGAGATGGCTGACCGGTCTGGGGATCAGATGGCTCCCAGACCGATCAGGGTGGAGCCTGATCGGTCCAGGCCTAGCCGTTGCGACACAACGGCTAGATTTCTGTGTTGCTCTTTGTCTTCTTCACAGGTGCAGCAGGTGCAGGATATATATCGAGGACGAGAGCCTCTATAGGAACAGTTCTTGCTCTTCCTCCTTACTGCGATTTGAGCTTTGCTGAGCTCCTCTTTGCTGAAGCTTCGTGTGAGCTTCCCTCGACTGGTTGATCAGCTGCTGTTGGCATCATCCGTGAAGTTGCTGCTTCATCAACGGACTCCAGTCGACGAGAAGAAGGCAAGCAAACTTGGTAGAGTATATTTACATTCATATTATCCATTGTTTCTTGCTTTATTTCTTATACTCCTTTATTGTTGTTGCAAAAGAGATTGTGGCAAGGTTTCTCCACCCAGAAGGAGTTCATATTAGCCGGTTATCAGGGGTCTCATCCACCGACAGATTGATAGGCTTCGTCCACCTTACGGACACGCCGAGGAGTAGGAGTATCATCTCCGAACCTCGTTACATCATCGTGTTTGAGGTTTGATCTTCTCCACTTTCGTTTCTACATTGTATTTCCGCTACGCTAACCTAAATTGTAGGAAGAAACGATAATTTGAGGTCGGCTATTCACACCCCCCCCTCTCTAGCCGCATCCGAAGGTCCTAACATCCTTCTCGTCCGCCAGCGTACTCATCCGCAGTCTTCATCTCTCGGTCGTCGACCTTCTCGTTAGCTACGTCTCTTGCTCCCCAAGCAATCTTCCGCTCCGACTTTCGTCCCTCGGAATCACCGCGCGCTTCCTTCTCGTCCGCCGGTGTACTCTTCCGCAGCGCCTCGTCCCTCGGACGCACAATGTGTTGGATCGAGACGCGCTAGAGGGGGGGTGAATAGCGCTCACGGCTATTTCGTTTTTCTGAAAACACTCGAGTAATTAAAACGCAGCGGAAAATAAGAAAGCAAGCACACAGAAACAGGAGGATTTACTTCGTTCGGAGCCTTGATCGACTCCTACTCGAAGGCCCGCGATCCTTGATCGCTTTCCGTGGGCAACAACTATAAGCTCGTAAAAACTATTACAAACTAATTACAATTCAAAGCAGTAAAAGATTATACCGACAACAAAGGACTAAATCTGAAGCTCCGGGTTGTCGGGGTATCGTTGCAGCACTTTAGGATCGTCTTGTAGGCAGCTTGTAGCAAATAGTTCACTTGGAAATCGTTGTATGAAGCTGCTGGTCGAGACCCCTTATAAAGGGGGTTCAATGCGCCTTATACTGTTCACCAAGGCGCCTTGAACGAGCCGAGTCACCCGCGTGGATCAGCACGGACCTGGTCGAACTCTATCTGGTTCAAGGCGCCTTCAGCCTATCCAAGGCGCCTTCAACATCCGGTCCAAGGCGCCTTGAACTCCATTCAAGGCGCCTCCAGTCTGCTGCGCTGGCCTTTTCCTGGCTCGCACCCGAGGCGCCTCCAAGCTCCATGGAGGCGCCTCGGACACTGTATTTTTGCACTTTGGTCCCTGCAAGATATGTTAATCCCAAAAATACCCTGCAGCACAAAGTTAGCACAAAACAATGATATAACTATTGAAATATTTAACAGTCTCTTACTGACTTCGGGTTTCCTGGAAACCCTAGGTCGACCCGACGCCTCCTGTTCCCTCTACGGGAACGCGTCCTCACCTACTCCACTCGGAAATTTACCTGCCAATCGATCCTCGGATCGATTGGACTTTGCTCGGCACTCGATGCTTAGGACTTCTGTGAACATCAGCCGGCGATTCGGACTTTCACAGTTCGCGACACGGGGCTTTCCACCTAGGGTTACCACCCCTAGGACTTTGCCTGAAGCCATCGACCTGCCAAGACTTTCCGCATAGAGTTACCATCCCCTATGACCTAGGGTTACCACCCCCTAGGGTTTTACCTTGCCTAACCGCAGTTAGGACTTTCCTGAAACACTCAGCAAAAGCTGTCAGATAACAAAGCACCTTAACTTTGAATCCTTTGCCATTATCAAAACTTAGGTTCGATCGTTGGATGCTTCCCGCACCAACAATCTCCCCCTTTTTGATTATGGCAGCACGTAATTCAAAGTTAAGAAAAACAACATATGTAATAACTGCATAAAGTTAACCAAGCTTAAGTAAATAAACTTCAAATGCAATAACAGTTAAGCTGGAAACTTTTAACTTTGTAATATTAATCTTCAAATGCAATAACAGTTAAGCTGGTAACTTTTAATTTTTTAATATTAGACTCCCCCTTAATAACAGCCCTCCTTTTATTAAATACTTTGAATTTTCCTTTAACTTTAATTTACCTACTCTCCCCCTTTGCCATATATCAAAAAACAGTTTGAAAGTAGATTTGTATTTTTCTGAAGGAAAATTTTCAAAGAGGGATAACAATAAATTTTCTTCTTAGATTGCCAAATTTGAAAATACTTAGCTATATATTCAGCTTCGTAATGATTTGTATTGAGAAAATATTTTGCCAAATAGCTAAGTTTAGAGTACAATCTAACTAAGTCTAGTTAAAATAGTCTAAGTTTGAAAATAAGAGTATTTGAATTTTCAATAAAAGGATTTGCTTAGAAGTTATAAAATATGAGGTCACTTGAAAACTTTAAAACGTTATAAAAAGTTGACTAGATTTGAAAATATTTGAATACTCAAAGTAATTAAGTTTTGAATACGCATTTTGAAGAAACTTTGATATTAAAGAAAAATATTTAGTTTTAGGACACAAGAAGTAGCAGTAGTTTGTTTTCTAGTCCAAGCATGAGTCAAATTAAATTATTGAGTTTAATTTGATTAAGTATCAGAGCCTTAACATAATCAGGTAAAGTGATTTGATTAGAACCTTAAAGTGCAATCATGCTTAACCAAAAATTGAAACACACTTTTCCCAATTGTCTAACCTTTAGCTACTTGCTGATTGCCTAGAGGGCAGTAGCTTTCACATGGTTAGTCAAATTAAGTCCATTTGGTCCAGTTAGAGTTGACTAGAGCTGGAGAACTTAACTTGATTAATGTTTATTGCATATTTAACGCCCAGACTCATATTAATGCACAGATATAAGCATTCTTGAGTCCAGGCAATACCCTATGCATCTCACGCCTTTCTAGGTTTTTCAAAACACAAGCAAGGTAGACCTAGGTGTTTGTGAGATGCTCTGGCTTAAAGCTAGAGGAACATGATTCCTAGGGGGAAACCTAGGCGTAATCCGAATTTTTGAAAATTCTAAGAAATTGGAATTTTGAAATAAGTATTTTCCTAGAAATTTTAAAAGATTAGTAACCTCTAGATCATTTGAAACTAAGTACACTGTTGACTGGGAGCATGCAAATAAGTAGATATCACATCAAGAAGGTCTAACAAAATAGATACACAGTGAAGTGTTAGTTTCATAGTCAAAAGTCCTTAATACAATGCATAAAATAGTCGAATCAAAGAGTAGGATCATCGACTCGAGGAGTATCAGCTGGCGGAGCATCAACGGGAGGTGGCGCATGGGGCTGCGCAAGTGCTGGCTGACCCAGACGTCGTATCTCGTCTCGGAGGGAGGTAAACCCGGCAGCCATCTCGGATTGAAGGGTGAGAACTATCCGTCGTGTCTGAATGGACTCGACCTCGAGTCTAGCAAGTCTATCCTCGACAGAGAGTGATGCCGAGGTCGAGGGCCCAGCTGATGTGGAAGGTCCGGCAGAGGAGGAAGGATCCGCAAACAAATCCTCGGCTAAGAAGTCGGCCCACTCCTCTCCCTCGCCCGGTATATCCTCGGCCTCTGGAGCGATAGGGGCAGCGGCTGGCTGTGGTCGCCCTGTCCAGGCTAGAACTCCATCAGCAGTGACCTCAGCATGGGCTAGTCTACAACTACGAGACCCTAGCTCATCGTAAATAGTTAGAGGGATGACTGTCCCTCTGGTCACATCTATGCCCTCTATGGTCGAAAAGAGTCGAGTCAAAATATGACAATAGGGCATGTGTACTATGCGGGAAGTGACTGTCCCAGATGCACAAATGATGTTCTGGAACATATGCAAGGCGATATTGATATCTAATCGATGACACAGGGCGTACAAGAAGAATGAATGTGAGGACCGCATCTTCGGGACATCCCGAGATGAGATCGGCAAAATACATGCAGTCAGGACCCTATACATCACATAGTCCTGAATCCGAAGAGAGACTGATCTGAACTCAGTCAGGCCAAGAGGTCTCTCCTCCCCGAAGAAATACATATAGATAGTATCTAACGTAATATGGGAGTAGGGATCGCCAAATGGTAATTCCCTACTAGGATAACATAGGAAAGTGGACTCTGAGGGCCTAAGTCCTAGGGTGGTACGTAATAAAGTGGGGGTAAGCTGAATGTCAGCGCCAGCAACTCTGGTGGAGTACGTACTATCATCAACCCTCTCAAGGTTGTGATAGAACTGTGCACATAACTCCTGATTTACTGCATCAGTGCAGTAAACCAGTGTGTCCAGCTGATAGTGCTCTATCATCTGGACTGATGGCAAGCAAAACTGGGTAAAGAAGGGCCTATTTAGGTATCTAGGCTTGATAGGATCAAAAGTGTAACTAGAAAAGGTATCCCTAAGATGGATAGTAGGGAATCTGAGGTCTGCTGATGGAAGTCTAGCTGTATCGGGATCTATTTGACGTCGTTTCCTATTTTCAGTGATTTATCACAAAAATTGGCAAAAATAAACCCAAAAATTATGTAAAATTTGATTGGGAAGAGTTTAGGGTTTACCTAGGAGGCATTGTAGGGTGTAGAGAGGGGAAGAACCGGTTGAAGGCGCCTTAGTTGGGAAGAAAATGCACGAGTATCGCGTGCTCGGCGTCGGCAGAAAACGAACAGAAAAGAAGGCGCCTTAAAACAAAGTTTAAGGCGCCTTATATACGTTGGAGGCGCCTTATATACGTTGGAGGCGCCTTGGGTTGATCCGAGGCGCCTTAAGACGAAGCGGCGGGAATTTTCCCGCTGCTTGCTAGGGCGCCTCCTTTTGATGGGAGGCGCCTCCGATAAGCTCCACGCGATTTTTTTTTTTTTTAATAATTTTGAAGAGGTTTTAAAAGTAATTTTAAAGTTAATTAATTTTGAAAAAAATTTTAAGGAATTTTCAAATTGAGTTTGAGATAAATAATTTTGAGATTGAGTTTTGAAAAAATAATTTTGAAATTGAGTGTTAAGATAATTTTGAAATTTAAGTTTTTTTAAAATAATTTTGAAATTTAAGTTTTTAAAATAATTTTGAAATTTAAGTTTTTTAAGATAATTTTGAAATTTAAGTTTTTAAGATAATTTTGAAATTTAAGTTTTAAAATAATTTTAAAATTTAAGTTTTTAAAATAAAAAATAATTTTGAAATTTAAGGTTTTTAAAATAATTTTGAAATTTAAGTTTTTTAAAATAATTTTGAAATTTTAAGTTTTTTTTTTTTAAAATAATTTTGAAATTTTAAGTTTTAAAAGATTTTTGAAATGATTAAAAATGATTTTGAAATTAAGTTTTAAAAGATCTTTGAAATGATTTTGAAATTAAGTTTTAAAAGATCTTTGAAATGATTTTGAAATTAGTTTTAAAAGATCTTTGAAATGATTTTAAATAAGTTTTAAAAGATTTTTGAAATGATTTTGAAATTAAGTTTTAAAAGATTTTTGAAATGATTTTGAAATTAGTTTTAAAAGATCTTTGAAATGATTTTAAATAGTTTTGAAATTAAGTTTTAAAAGATTTTTGAAATGATTTTGAAATTAGTTTTAAAAGATCTTTGAAATGATTTTAAATAAGTTTTAAAAGATTTTTGAAATGATTTTGAAATTAAGTTTTAAAAGATTTTGAAATGATTAAAAATGATTTTGAAATTAAGTTTTAAAAGATTTTTGAAATGATTTTGAAATTAGTTTTAAAAGATCTTTGAAATGATTTTGAATTAACTTGATTTAAGTTAATTTTAGTTTTAATTTCTTAGTCATCTCACCCGATCTAAATTTTCAATCAGGTAAACCTATAATTGTTGCGAGATGAATTATAATTCAATTTTAAGGTTTGGGTTAACTTTGTGTTAGATTCAGGTTTAGCTTTGGGTTCAACAAGTAAGCATTCTTTGGATAAACTTCTGGGCTATGGTGAGTCACAAGGAACTCATTAAAGTAACCATGCCTTCGAGGTTTCCCAAATAGTCCTACCCATTAAACTTAATACTAAACCCTGGTCTAACTAGTTAGGATCCATTTAAGGGTAGCTTCGGTCAGTTCCACTTGGCCAAATGCACCAGGTCGAAGCCATATCTTCCTAGACATGCGATGCCCAAGTTTCCCTAACGTACTATCATCCAAAAACTTCACCGGTACTGTGGTTAAAGTTAAACTCAGCCCTTTTTAAACTATCCTTAATTACCCTGCCGGGTAATCTACTCTTGTTTTACCCATTTCGGGTAAATTAGGTTCAGTTACCCTGTCGGGTAGTTCAGTTGGAGGTGCCAGCTAGTTTGGATCCACCATCTATTTTTGAATTTAGAATTTCGAATTTAGAATTGGAATTTCAAATTTAAATTAAATTTGAATTTGAATTTTAAATTTTGAATTTAGAATTTTAATTTTAATTTCAATTTCGAATTTTGAATTTAATTTTAAATTTTGAATTTAGAATTCTAATTTCAATTTCGAATTTTGAATTTAATTTTAATTTTGAATTTTAAATTTTTAGGATTGTTTTTCTTTTTTCTCCCCCTGGATCATGGCCTCGATATGGTCTATCGAGGTAGTATATTTGATCCTTCGGAACCCAGTATTGGCCAAGTCCAACTTGATTGACCAAGTTAGACTTGGAGACCCATGCTTGGACTGATTTAATACTTTGTTTGTTTATTAATGATAAATAAGATCTATATTTACTTTTGTATCCCAGCCCAGTTCTGTTGTAGACGGCTCTTTGTGTCCCAAGAATCAAGTCCAAATTCTTGGAGCCCAAAGTAAACCGTTCTAAGGTATTTTCTAAATCTTTAACCTGATTTGTTAGAGTTGAATTTTCTTCCTCAAGTTTTTGAACTTGAGTTGAAAATTCAGTCTGACTCTGGTCAGGTGAGGGTTTGGTGTCAGCCACTTCTTTAAGGACACTTACTTCCTTTAGAAGTGACTTAACTTTCAGGTTTGACTTAGCTAATTTGCGTAATAAATAGCTGACTAAAATGTTCAACCGGGAGATACTTACAGCGGGGTCTGGTCCTTCGGAAACGGATACGGATCCGTGGCTTTGCTCGGACTCTGCCTCAGACTCGCTCTCGCATCCATATTCAACGACTTGGTCCCGGGCCATTAATGCGAGTAGACTCGTTTGTTCGAGCTCGTCGTCGTCGTCCTCCGATGAAGATTCGTCCCATGTTGCCTTAAGGACCTTTTTCCTTCTTTGCTTTTTGACCTCCTTCAGGTTAGGGCAGTTGGATTTGATGTGCCCTTTTTGGTTACACCCGTAGCATGTAACTTCAAACTTCATCTTTGTATTTCGTGGGCCTTCCTTTGATTTTACTGCCTTCTTTAGATCTCTTTTGTCGAATCCTTTCGTCTTGTAGAGCTTCTTCACGAGGTTTACCAGCTCGGTTGTAATGTCACCTTCTTCATCGTCAGAATCTGGTTCAGCTTCTGATGCTGGTTCGGTTCTCCGTCGTGGTCTCGGTTCCCGGGTTCGGCTTGTACCTGCAACCAACGCAATACCTTTCTCGGTTGGTTGTGCATTAGTCTGCTCATGAAGTTCAAATTCACTAAAAAGTTCATCTAGTTTTAAAGAAGATAAATCCTTGGAAACTTTGTAGGCATCTACCATTGATGCCCACAATGTATTCCTTGGAAACGAGTTTAGGGCATACCTTATTACGTCCCGATTTTCTATCTTTTGGCCAATTCCGTGAAGAGAGTTAAGGATGTCTTGTATTCTCGCGTGAAGAGAACTCGCCGTTTCGCCTTCCTGCATTTTTAGATTATATAATTTATTAAGCAAAAGATCTCTTTTACTTACCTTGGTGTCGTCAGTGCCTTCATGGAGTTCGATGAGCTTTTCCCAGAGCTCCTTTGCAGAGGAGAACGGGCCGACCCTGTTGAGCTCTTCCTTGGTAAGGCCGCACTGGAGGGTGCAGGTAGCTTTGGCGTCGGCTTCCACCTTTTTGATTAGAGAGGCATCCCACTTCTCGCAGGGAGTCGGTTTGCCGTCGTCATCAGATGGTAGCTGAAGTCCCGTCTTTATGATCATCTACGTTTCGAATTGTATCTTTAGATACGTTTCCATTCTTCCCTTCCAGTAGCCAAAATCCTCTCCGGAAAATAGCGAGGGACGTACAGTGCTGAAACCCTCTTGTTGGGCCATTTATAATATGTAACAAAAGAAACCAACAGAATATGTTCCAAGACTAAGTCTTGGATTAGTAGTGCTGGAATAAAGAGTAATAAAAATGAACTCGAGTGGTGTTGAACCTACTTCGAGCAAAAGTCGATTTGAGGGAAACAAAAATTAGAATATAGCTATAAGGCTAAATTCTAATTCGACTCTGAAAACAACAAAAAAAAAACTGCGAAAAATTTGTTTTGAAAGGTGGTTGCACCAATTCAAAACGACCCCGCTCTGATACCAATTGTTGGATCGAGACGCGCTAGAGGGGGGGGTGAATAGCGCTCGCGGCTATTTCGTTTTTCGGAAAACACTCGAGTAATTAAAACGCAGCGGAAAATAAGAAAGCAAGCACACAGAGACAGGAGGATTTACTTCGTTCGGAGCCTTGATCGACTCCTACTCGAAGGCCCGCGATCCTTGATCGCTTTCCGTGGGCAGCAACTATAAGCTCGTAAAAACTATTACAAACTAATTACAATTCAAAGCAGTAAAAGATTATACCGACAACAAAGGACTAAATCTGAAGCTCCGGGTTGTCGGGGTATCGTTGCAGCACTTTAGGATCGTCTTGAAGGCAGCTTGTAGCAGATAGTTCACTTGGAAATCGTTGTATGAAGCTGCTGGTCGAGACCCCTTATAAAGGGGGTTCAAGGCGCCTTATACTGTTCACCAAGGCGCCTTGAACGAGCCGAGTCACCCGCGTGGATCAGCACGGACCTGGTCGAACTCTATCTGGTTCAAGGCGCCTTCAGCCTATCCAAGGCGCCTTCAACCTCCGGTCCAAGGCGCCTTGAACTCCATTCAAGGCGCCTCCAGTCTGCTGCGCTGGCCTTTTCCTGGCTCGCACCCGAGGCGCCTCCAAGCTCCATGGAGGCGCCTCGGCACTGTTCATCCGAGGTCTTTTTTGCACTTTGGTCCCTGCAAGATATGTTAATCCCAAAAATACCCTGCAGCACAAAGTTAGCACAAAACAATGATATAACTATTGAAATATTTAACAGTCTCTGGACTGTCCGAGTCTGACTTCAGGTTTCCTACCGGAAACCCTAGGTCGACCCGACGCCTACTGTTCCCTCTACGGGGAACGCGTCCTCACCTACTCCACTCAGGAGATTTACCTGTTGCCAGTACGATCCTCCAGATCGACTGGACTTTTGCTCGGCACTCGATGCTTCCGGACTTTCTGCTGAACATCCGCTTCACCGGCCAGTTCAGACTTTCACCTGGTTCGCGACACCAGGGCTTTCCACCTAGGGTTACCACCCCCTAGGACTTTTGCCTGAAGCCATCGACCTGCCAAGACTTTCCGCATAGGGTTACCACCCCCTATGACCTAGGGTTACCACCCCCTAGGGTTTTACCTTGCCTAACCACAGTTAGGACTTTCCTGAAACACTCAGCAAAAGTTGTCAGATAACAAAGCACCTTAACTTTGAATCATTTGCTATTATCAAAACTTAGGTTCGATCGTCGGATGCTTCCCGCACCAACACAGCGTGTCGTCCTTCTCGCTAGTTGCGTCTTCCGCTCGACTACCTGTGCTCCTAAGCTCCTGCACACTTAGACACAAGGTTAGAAACAACGCAGGACCTAACTTAACTTGTTGATCACACCAAAACAACCTTGGGGTTCCAACAATCTCCCCCTTTTTGGTGTGATCAACCCAAGTTAAGCTAGGGTCAAAACTAGACATAAAATTAAAACAAGTTATTGAGCAACAAAATTAGATTTCAAAAATTTTCAATTTTCAATTTCTACCTCCCCCTAGACTTATACTAATTCTTCTCCCCCTTTGATCACAAAAAAATGGGGTTTCAAGAAAAAAATCTAAGGGTTAAAGACTTAGAAAATATTAAGATTCTTAAAAAATTTCTAAAAGATTTAAGCAGAAATTTTCAATTTCAAAATGGCTTTTAACTTAGAAAAAAATATCTTCTGAAAATTTTTCTAAATTAACAAAGAGTTGTTTTTGAAAAAAATTTAAGTCTTTGCAAAAATTATTTTTTTTTAAAAAATGAGAATTTTTCTATGTGACTTAAGCAGAAAATTTTTTAGTTTCAGGAAAAAGTTTTTTAAACTTAAAAGATTGATTTTTGAGAATTTTTCTAAGTTAAAAAAAAATCCTAAGTAAAAATATTTTTAAAATAAATTTTTAAAACTTTGAAAAAAAATCCTAAGTAAAAATTTCACTTCGGCAAAAAGTATTTTTCTAAGTATAAAAATATTTTGAAAAAAAAATGTTTAGAAAAACTTTGAAAGTATTAATTAATTCTAATTTTAATGCTTTGACAGAAAGTTAATTAAACACTTATTTCAATATTTTGGCTTGCAGGTCGTGGCGAGGCACTAGGCCTTCTTGGTTATTAGAGCAAAACCACTTTCTTAGACAAAGCCTCATAGAGAAATTCATTGTTTAATTTTCTCCCTGAAAAGCACTAATTTTAATTTTAAAACTTAGACTAAGCAAGATTTAGGAACCCAATAAAGGTTCCAGCCTACTGGATTGATTAAAAATTTCTTAGGGACATATTTTCTAGAGATATTCTTAATTTGCCCCGGGTGATATCTATAATACCAATTTAAATTTTTTAAATTTTCTAGAATTAGATGACCATGCATGATTTTTCAAATTATCTACTTGAATTTTCAAATCATTATTTTCAAGTTTCAATTTTTCATTTTTCAATTTTGATTTATCTAATTCTTCTAGAGCGTAGGATTTAGCTAAAATTATTTTTAAAATTTTTATTTCTTTTTCTAATTTACAACAGTCTTTAGTTAATAACTTAACAAATTTATAAAGTTTATCAGGAGGAAGAGAACATACTTGACTTACCTTGTTGAGTTTGTTTTCCGTGTCTCCCCCTGAACTACTGCTTTCTTCTGACGAAGCTCCCCCTTCATCGATGCTCTCGATGCTTATTACGGAAGAGCTTGAATCGCAGTCGTCGTCTTGATGACTTGCCATTAGAGCAAGTTCGGAGAATGCCTCGACTTCCGACTCCGACGACGTATCGTCCCACGTCGCCTTTAGGGCTTTTCGCTTTTGGATATACTTCTTACCCTTTTCCTTGTTCTTGTTCTTCAGCTTGGGGCAATTGTCCTTGACGTGCCCTTCTTCGTCGCAGTGGTAGCAGCGGATCGTCCTTTTCTTCTTCCCCTGCGGATGATTAGTAGATCTGGATTTACAAAGCTTCTTGAATCTTCTTACCATCATTACCATTTTCTCGTCATCGAGAGAAGACTCCGACTCTGGTTCGTCTCTCGAAGCTTTGAGGGCAACGTTGTTCTTGGGCTCCTTCATTCCTGCACATCTTGACTCATGCACTTCAAAAGTAGAAAAAAATTCTTCTAACGAGATCTTTTCTAAATCTTTAGAAATATAAAAGGCATCTACTAGTGATGCCCATTTTGAATTTCTAGGAAATGAATTTAGCGCGTACCTTAGCAAATCTCGGTTACTTACCGTTTCTCCGAGATTCGACAGTCCGGTGATGATCTCTTTGATTCTCGAGTGTAGGTGCGTGACTGTCTCGTCTTCCCTAAGTTGCAGGCTGGTGAGCTGATTCCGAAGTAGATCTCTTCTGGTGAGCTTGGCTTCGGACGTCCCTTCGTGCAGCTCAAGGAACTTTTCCCAAAGTTCCTTTGCCGAGTCGTAGTGTTCGATTCTGTTGACTTCTTGAGGTGGAAGAACGCTTAGTAGATGGTATTCTGCTTTGTCATTCGCCACAAATTCAACCTGCTCCTTTTTTGTCCATTGACATTTTTCCTTACCTTCTGGAGCTACAAAACCAGATTCCATACTTAGAGTTAATTCAAAGTCTGTGGTAAAAAATACCTGCATCAGATTCTTCCAGGTAACGAAATCCCCTCCGTATTTCGGCGGGTGGATGCTTGGTCTGGCCATTATCTTTGCTTCGATTGGCGGTTAGTCCTCTTGAAGCGTCTCGGCTCTGATACCACTTGTAGGATCGTTGCGGCCGGCTAGAAGGGGGGGTTGGATAGCCTGTAGAACTCAAAAACAAACCAACCCTTCTCGAACTCTTAGACTGACACTTGCATAAAATAAGAGAAATAAATAAAAGCAGAAAAGTAAAAGGCACACCGAGATTTACTTGGTTACAACCGGGAAGGTTGTTAATCCAAGAAAGCATAGCACTAGTATCTCCTTCAAGCGGAGAAGCCTTTTACAACAATGAAGCGCACAACAGAAGTTTAAAACAGAAAAGCGTACAAGTGTAGAAAGAATGCTTGAGTTCTCAGTTGAATTTGACGCTTCTGGACCAAGGCTATATTTATAGCCTTGGTCGGGGCGCCTGGAAGGGTTTCGGGCGCCTTGGGGGGGATAAATTTTATCCCACAACGTTCAGATCGAGTCAAAGCTCGATCTGGTCAATATTCAAGGTCCGGGCACCCTTCCTGTTCCGGGCGCCCCGGAGCCCAAAGTCAACAAATGTTGACTTTTTTGTGTGGGACCTCTTCTTTGGTTCAGTCCTGCCTCGGTCCGGTTCTTCCGCTCCGGATCCGCTCGCTTGGGTGATCTCGGCAATCCGGAAAAGGGCTCACCCGAACCCAACTTCCGATCTTCTCGAGCGTGCTTCCCTCCGGCTTCTCGTCCCTCGGAATTGCCGCATGTTTCCTTCTCGTCCGCCAGCGTACTCATCCGCAATCTTCGTCCCTCGGTCGTCGACCTTCTCGCTAGCTGCGTCTCTTGCTCCCCGAGCAATCTTCTGCTCTGACTTTCGTCCCTCGGAACCACCGCGCACTTCCTTCTTGTCCACCGGTGTACTCTTCCACAGCACCTCGTCCCTCGGACGCACAGCGTGCCGTCCTTCTCGCTAGCTGCGTCTTCCGCTCGACTACCTGTGCTCCAAAGCTCCTGTACACTTAGACACAAGGTTAGAAACAACACAGGACCTAACTTAACTTGTTGATCACACCAAGACAACTTTGGGGTTCCAACACTATACCCACCTATACCCACATTCGCACCCATCTAAAAAGGGTCGGCCAAGCTTTGCTTGGAGCCCAAGCAAAGGGCCAGCCAAACCATGTTTAGATGGGAATGATTATGGCCGACCCAAGCATGGGTTCAATCTATGTGTGGCTGGCCATTAAAAATAGAAAAGAAATTTTAAATTTAAATTTTTTTCTTATGTGGAATACATGATTTAAAAGAGAGTTTAAAAATTAAAATATTTCTTTTTATAAGATTCTACAAAAGATTAAGAGAAGAGTTAAATCTCTTTCCTTATTTGTAGATTAAAAGGTTGATTTTAATTTTAGTAAAAACTTTCCTTATTTATAAATCATCCACATGTTGAAAAGATAAATTTTAAAATTATAGAAATTTCCTTTTATAACATCAATCATGAAGGGATTATTAAAGAGAAATTTTATTTTCCGGAAGCAAATTAGGAAGCTTTAATTTTTCTAGCGAAAAATTTTCTTATTTGCTTGTTTTGATGTGGTCGGCCATATGTATTAAGAAAAGGATTTTAATTTTAATTTTCCTTTTCAATGGCAAAAGAATTAAGGAAGGTTTTATTAAATTTTTCTTATTTGCCAAGGCTAAGGATTATAAAAGATGGGGTTTGGGTGCCTTCATGATAGACAACCTCTATTCTATTTCTCCCTCTTTTCTTCCTTGGTGTGGTCGGCCTCTTCCCTTTCTCTTCTCTCCATCTTTGTGGCCGAACCTTTCATGCTCTTTGAGTCTTAATTGGTGGATGGTTCTAGCTTGGAGAAGAAGGAGAGAAAGCTTGCATCCCTTGGAGCTTGGTTGGTAGAAAAATTCTTCATCTTTTGGAAGCTTTTGTGCTTGGCCGAAACTTGAAGGAAGAAGAAGAAGGTGCTAGGTGGTTCTCGTCTCGGAAGATCGTTGCCCACATAACGTCCGAGATTAGAAGAGGAATACGGTAGAAGATCAAGAGGTCATTATCCACAAAGAAAGGTATAACTAATAATTATTTTCCGCATCATGTTAATTTTGTTTCTTTGTAAAAATACCAAATACAAGAGGCATGCGATTCTAGTTTTTCGAATTAGTTTTCGAAGTTGTGTTCTTTTATTTTTTTTCTTTTCCTTGTGATTCGATTGTTCTTAGTGGTTAACCTAGGGTTACTATGGGAAGGTTAAATATTTAATTTCCTTAAAAGGCTTTGTCTAGTCGGTGGTGGTTGCTCCCATATCCAAGAAGGCCAAGTGCCTCACCATGCAGTACTGGAAGCTGATTTTGGAAATAGATATTTAATTATCTTCGTGACCTAGGTGATTTGGATCGAACGTGTTAAGTTCTGTAGGAGATCCAAGTCTAAACCTAAAAGAACAAATCAGTTAAACTTAGGATCAAACGTGTTAAGTTCCGCAGGCGATCCAAGTTTAATTTAAAAGAACACATGGTAGCTAGGAAAAGGTTCAGACCTTTGTACAAAATTTTTGTACAATGGAACTGTTAGGCTTTCCGAGTAGCAACCAACAGCATCAACTCTCAAGGAGCTTGTTGGTGGCCAGATTTAGCTTGGAGAAGAAGTAGAGAAAGGAGGCTTTGTTTCTAGCATCCCTTGGAGTTTGGTGGTGGTGGCTGAACCTCATCTTCTCTTGGAGACTTTATGGTGGCCGAAACTTGCTTGGAGAAGAAGGAAGCTTGGGTGGATTCTCGTCTCGGTAGATTATCGTCCACACGACGCCCGAGATAAGAAGAGGAATACGATAGAAGATCGTGAGGTCTATAAGCAACAAAAAGTATAACTAGTAATTAATTTCTGCATCATAACTAGTTCATACTTTTTATTTAGATCTTGAAATATCAAACACAAGAGGCTAGTGATTCTAGATTTTCGGATTTATGATTCAAAGTTGTGTTTCTTTTATTTTATCTTTCGATCTTGTGATTCGATTGTTCTTTTTGGTTAAACCTAAGGTTACTATAAGGAAATTAAATATTGAATTTCGTTAAGAGGCTTTGTCGAAGCAGTAGTGCATGTTCCCATACCCAAGAAGGCTAAGTGCCTTGCCATGTTTGACCTGGGAGTCGATTTTCAAAATAAATATTTAATTGAATTTGTAACATAGGTGGATTTGAATCTATAATGTTAAGTATTGTTTGCAATCCAAGTCTAAACCTCTAAGAATAGATAAGTTAAATTTGGAATCAATAATATTAAGTTCAGTTTGCGATTCCGAATTTAATTTCTAAATAACATAATAGGTTGTTAGGAAAAGTTCAGGACTTATACAAAATTTTGTACAGGGGAACCGGTACGATATTCCTAGGATCAACCAACAGGTTCGACATCCCTCACCGGCTCATCTCGTATAACGGGAGGTAGTTTGCGGGTCGGGAACTCAGGGAGTGGTGCGAAGGCTATGACATCTAGCAGGCCTTCACCTCAGTAGCCTACCCCTAAAGCAACGGCCAGACAGAAGTCACAAACCGGGAAATACTTAGAGGCTTACGAGCTCAATTAGACCAGGCCGGGGTAGCTGGGTTGACGAGCTCCCGAGTGTCTTGTGGACACTTCGCACGACTCCAAAAGAGGCGATCAACGTAACACCATTCTAGTTGGTGTATGGAGCAAAAGTGGTGATCCCCGTAGATGTTAGAGTAGAATTCGACCGAGTGCGACTCTACAACGAGGGAAACGCCGAGCAGAGGTTAATAGAGCTCGACTTGGTAGATGAAGCGCGGGATAAAGCTGTCATTCGGCTAATGACATACCGACAGTGGATGAGACAGAATTATAACCAAAGGGTGATCCCGAGGTCTTTCTAGGTCGACGATCTTTTTGAAAGAGAATCAAGTTGGTCAGGGACGTCACCAAGCTTGAGGCACCATGGGTGGAACCTTACAAGGTCATACAAAAACTCTGCTCGAGGGCCTACTACTTAAAGGATTAAAACGGAAGATGACTCGAGCGGTCATGGAGCGCGAATCATCTCCAATCCTACAGGCCCGGGTGAGAGGTGCGTGAGCAAATATAAATGTACTTGTGTATATACCTTCTGGATGCAGGACCGACATGAATAAAAAATCAAAGTTTTCTAGACTCTTGGGCCGACCGATCAAGATAAAAGACGAGCGGCGACTATAAACCCCAGTCTGCATCAACGGTCGAGCAACGACCTTAAACCCTTGTCTCCATCAATGGTCGAGCAATGACCTTAAACTCTTGTCTCTATCAACGGTCGAGCAGCGACCTTAAATCCTTGTCTCCGTCAACAGTCGAGCGGCGACCTTAAACCCTTGTATCCACTAATGGTCGAGCAACGACCTTAAACTCTTATCGTCATCCACGGTCGAGCAGCGACCTTAAACACTCGTCTTCACCAATAGTCTACGTCCATCAACCATCGAGCGATGACGTGAAACCCTTGTCTATACAACGGTCAAACGGTGACCTTAAACTCGGGTCTACAATGAAAAACAATATCAACGAAAATGGCCGACCAGGAAAACGTGCCACTCAAAGGCTAAGTTTTCAAAATAAGATGGTCATTCAGCAATCATGAATTGATTGATCGGCTATGGCGGCCCATCACCGATTGGAAGGTCATAAAGCCATACTTTAGGAATAAATAACTCACAGTTTCGGTCAGGTTTACGCAGCAGCGTGTGAACTAAATACAAGACCAAGAATGCTGAAAAGAAAGGGACAAACATAACGGTTCACCAGACAAAAGATCATTCATTGATACTTAAAAAATTTTACAGAAGCAAGGCTCGCACGAGCAGGCTCACTCAAGATAATCTAAAACATCATCGGACAGCAACTCAATCAGCTTGTCCTAGCTAATGATCTTGCTTGTCAGAGCGGTGGGGAGGTAGACGCCTTCCTTTAGTTGATCGAAAGTCTTGTCGATAGCAAGGTTGAATAGATGGAGAGCTCGATCAGCGACCATGTCGTTAAAAGCATCCGAACAGATGTAGGCATATTTCATGAGATCGAACCTGCTCGACTCAGCTCCTTGATAAGTCTCTAAGGCCGCTCAGGAGGCTTCTAGCTCTACCTTCAACGCCGCCAACTCCTCATCCTTCGCAGCGAACTGGTTTTTCGTGGCAGTCTGCTCGGCCGATCATCCTTCCCGCTCTGCCTTCAGCTCGTCCTCAGCTTCCTTCAGGTTTTGGGCCAACACCCAAAACTCTTTATTTTTTATCTCCAAATCTTCAATGCCCCAAAGCTTCCTGGTGTTGGCCGAGTGTATTTTTGATTCGAAGGTGCTAGCTTGTTTATTAAGCCGAGCTAATTGTGTGGCCTGCTCGACACTTTTTCTCTTCTCTACCTCTAGCTGCTCAGATCTCTTACTCAGATTGACTCTTAGTTGAGTCATCTCAGCACTCATCTGCTCTAGTTGTGCCTGGGAAATAGATGATTGGCCGCTCGGTGCCCTCAGCTGCTTGACTTTTTGCTCAAAAAATGTGAGTCTTTAGCACATGGCCAGACTCTCTACTCAATACTATGAGGAAGTAAAAAAATTTTTAGGGCCGAGCGGCGATGAATAGCAACATATAAAATACTTACCCCAGTAGACATCTCAGTATGACTATCGACAAGCGCCCCTGGAGGCATGACCGCCGCACGGGTTCGTGCGTCTACCCATATTTATACTAGCGGCCCCTGAATAATTATTTGGTGTTCTGGGACCCAGGATTCGACGCTATTAGAGTCGCGCCATTCATCCATAGGAAGATGTATGACCACTGTTATGTGATGTCGGCCGCTCGGAGAATACGGCGTTGAGGTTGTTCTACCAGTCAACCGAGACATTGACGCCTATCAGATGCTAGACTTTTGAATCTTCGGCAGTGGAGGTGGTATGAAAGCAACCGGCGGTGCATATATTGTTCCTTGCGGCAGTTCGGACAAAGATGACGTCCGATAGGATGAAAGCGAAGTATGTGGGACGGTCGTCGCTTTCTCGGGCGCAGGGGTGGAGGTTTCGCCCCGCTCGAATGAAAGACGCGGAGTGGTCCTGGTGGGAGTCTGTGTAGCGGAGGTAGTAGTTCGGGTGGCAATCTCCGCATGGCGCCTCTTTCGGCTTATCAATGGCTCCCCAGAAAAAGTCGATTCCGAGGCCTCGGCGACTGGAATTACCGAAAGATGCTCGGGCGGGGGATTCACTACGACAATCTCTTCACCTCCAACCGTACGGCTGGCTACTCCGTCACTCCCTTGAGTTGGGGCTCCGGTGCTCTCTCTGAGCAGATCCTCTTAAGAGTCGACTGGTTGCAAGCCACGGCTCTCCAACTTAGCCATGCCCGCAACATTGATTTCTGCATCCACGAGTTTGGCTTTGCCAGCCAGATGTGAGCGGAACATGACTTGAGCTGCAACAGAAAAAGAGAAATCAATTAGATTCAAAAGTGAGACTAAGAAGGAGCATACCTAGGATGGACGGAAGACTTGTACGGATCAGGCTCAGGCCGAACACGTAGAGTACACCCTCCAACAACAACTTGTGTATATGGTATTTTTAACTGGCCAAGCTGGAAGCTGCATGAAAGTAGTCCGAGTGGCTCTTGTATTTCTTGAGCTCTAGAGGGTTCTGCACCTCTAATTGCCACCTGGTCGGAAAGTCCGGACGCTCAGGAAAGCGAACAAAGAAATAGTAGTCCTTCCAATACTTGTTGGAGGATGACATCTTATCAAAGAAAACTAGGCCCACTCGGGTTTAAAAGAGAAAAGTCCCCGGCTCAAACAATTTGGGATAATAGGAATAGTGGAAGGACCAAGGAGTAAAAGGAATGTCGTGCAGGCTGAACAAAACGACGACCCCGCACAACAGCCGAAAGGAATTCGACACTAGTTGATGGAGAGAAATACGAAAATATTTACAAACGGCAGAGAAGAACGGGTGGATTAGGAACAGCAGACGGGTGGTAAATTGATCCCTAAAGAAGCATACAAAACCCGGAGGCGGCTCATTCGGGCGATCTAAAGTCGAAGGAAGGCCGATTTGATAAGTAGAGGGAATTTCAAAGGCAGCTCTCAAACTCTCAGCATCGCCTCCGTCGAACTTGGACTCGATGGACGTATACCAGAGTCCGATGATGGAGACAGGAGGTTGAGAGGAGCTTGCCATCGGAAATAAAAGTCGATGGGAAACAATGAAGTTTGATTGAATGAGAGGACGCTAAGAACAGTGAAAGGATTCAATTGAGAGGAGAGAGCTTACTAGAAAGATCGCCAGAAAGGGAGAAACACGTAGCGTCGCAGGGAAGCTCGAAGATGAAAACTCGAAGACGAAGATGCGAAGTGAGGAAGACGGCAGTACATGCGAGGTTATAAACCTCGCGGTCAATCGACCCCAACCGTCCGATTTGGAGTTACGAAAACCTAGAAGCAGATCTCATCATTGATTTTGAAAAGGCGCACGCCTCGTTGCAAGAGAATATTTGCCTATCACATCGAGCGTGCGACGACAGTAAGGGACACGTGTCCTTCGGTCATCGGATAGCATTTAATGAGCTTAATTAAAATGATATGGCTACGTGCTCGGCCATAACTATTAGGGATTTACACGGTCTTCAAGAAATCTGGATGACGTCAGCCAAGACCGAACATGCTCAAGGACGCGTAAAGAAAAGGAAAACATGTGCCAAGTGTTGCTTCTTAGCTTCCTGGGCGCAAAGAATGGGTCACAGAGTTGAGCCCAGCAATAAAGCTGAGCGACGTTGGCTTGTGGGCCGATCAGTGATCACAAACCGAGCATAGTCCGATCAGACACTGTAGCATTTGGGTCGAACGGGCCTCAGAGTCGTCGAAGACACATCTTGTCCAATCAGTCGGACTTGCAGCCTCCTTCGACTAGACTTGAAGGGGAGACTTGTGATACGACGATAAGGAGGAGCCTACCTGGTACGAGTCAATGCCTACCTGAAATGAGTCAATTGCCACGGTGTAGGTGAAAGTCAAGGCGGTCAACGCCAGAGCTTAAGCAAGGCTCAGTCGCACCCGAGCGGGAAGCGGCTTATCGGCCGATCAGAGAGATCATTGTCCGGTCAGCCTTCTGAGTAAATCAGTGTGGTCAACTCAGTCGATAAGAAAGCAAGTTGAGCGAGCTAGGAGCCCGAGCCGAACAAGCCATCCATCCGACTCTAGGTACGACGTTGGCATTGTACATATAGTGAACCTACAAGACCATAAAAGAGAAAAAGATAGATAATTAATAAATGAGAAGAAGTCAAGACAAAGATACTTTCTATCGGTAATTAATATCATTAAAACAAGGGAAGATTGAGGGTCATCAAGAAAAGTATAAAAGGGGATGTTAGGTATGAAGAAAGGCAAGAATCATCTCTCTGTCTCCATTATGCTTTTTCTTCTCCTATTTCTGATTTGAGCGTTGGAGGGCCAATGTCAGAGACCCCTTCCCTGTTTTGGTTTTGCAGAAAGGAGCGAGGTTTTCATCCAATCAGTGGATTCACCACCTCCTTAGCTGTCCATCTTCACGCCTTTGGATAAGATCACCACTTATTAATTCTTCCATCTCTTTACAATATGATACTTTCAAGATATTGAGGTTTGATAGCTGAAGAGCCCAATTAGTGATGTTTCTCAACATTTTGCATCTTGAAATGTTCAATTCATGAAGAATAGGAAACAATGTTTGAGGCTTGACTGCTTCCCAAGTGATTTCTTGCAAATTGTTGCCAATTGTGAGCGCCATATACCTTAAACATTCAAAGCCTTTTTCAATTTCCTTGTTACTCCTAGTAACTATTAATTCACCATCTACCATGGCATCTACAATCTCTAGTCGTTCAAGACCCTGCCTTATGTAGTCGCTCCTCATGATGCTCTCAAATAGTTGGCTTGGACAAGCTAAGTCTCTCATGTCCTGTAGTTGGAGTTTCCATGTAGATAATAAGGTAGAGAGCCCAACCATTCAAGGGCTGCCTTTGAGTCCAGGGTAATTCCAATGTATTTTTGTCTTCGTTGAAATCCCTCTAGCTCATTCAAATTAGCATACTTGCTCTCATATAAACCCAACAATTTGAGCAAAGGTAAGTTGGATAATGTTCCCATGGGTACTTTGATAAGATGCTCAGTTCCTACCTTGAGTTTGGCAAGGCTACTCAACTCTGCTGTCAGTGTTACGACTGGGGTGGAGTTTAAGTTTAGATGTTGGAGCTCAGATAGCATCTTGATTTCCCTAGGAATCTCTGTGATGTCCGTACCTGAGAGATCCAAGAGTGTCAAACAAGAAAAGCCTGAAAAAATGACCCAGGAATTAAGTGTAGCATACAGTTCCGTTGGAGCATGAGCATGGAAAGTTTGGGAAAAGTGGGAGTCTGCTTTGGCAAGGAACTTAAATCATTATGCATGAATGATGCTCGCTCCACCACATGTCATTCCTCATTCTCTAGTTCCAACTGATTCAATCCAGCATGTGCTTTAACAATCCACTTGTATTGATTGGATCCATAGTCCGAGACCATCCATAAAACCATGTCTCGGATTAGATCATGCATCTTGATACCTACCGTGTGTTCACTATCAACAAGCTCTAACAAGCATGCAAATGTAAGAGTCTCGATATGGGAGAGCTCTCGGTGGAATTCTTTATTGATCGAGTTAAACTCATTAATCAGACCAAGGCCTATCCAACACTGTATTAATTCAACTTTGTGAATTTTGAAACCTTCAGGCCACAAAGAGCCACACAATAGGGGAGCTCTCATGTTGTCATCTTCCAGGCTATCATAACTAAGTAAAAAAGCAGCAAACATAGGATCTCTTTCTTTCATATCCGTGACTTCTAGCATCCGTGATTGCCTCAACTGCATGAGAGCATCTGACCTCCATGACCTCTTTGCGGACATGACTCTGCGGACGGTGATGAGAATAAGGGGCACACCAGAACACACTTTTGCAATTTCTCTTGCTAATTGATTAATTCCTTGCTCTGAGTTGATTACATCTTTACCTGCATACTTTAGAAATAGTTCACATGATGGATGGGATGGCAAGCTTGCCAATTGTTTCTTCTCATTAGCACTTATTCAGTCCTACCTTCTTAGCCACGTCCATCTGAAGCTTTTGCAATTTGCATTCTTTGGAGGCGACAATCCAGACGACGTGCTCAAACTTGAGCTTGGAGATCTCTTCATGGTTATTGATGAGCTTCAAAAGCATAGTCTTTCCTATTCCCCCATGTCGTAGATGCCTATAACCCTGGCACTTTCATCTAATTGCCGTAGTCTTTCCATTTCACAATCTGGATCAGATCTGATTGCATCCCGACGACATTATTTGAAATGGGAAGCTCCACGGCAGGCGGCGGCGACCGTGTCGTGGCAACACTAGAAACATCCACTCGGTTAATCAACTCCTTCACCTCCTCCAGTTTCTTGGTGACTCTCTGGTTGATGGAGATGCAATTCCACGACCAGCCTATGAGGCACCGCATCGCCCTGTAGTCCTCTTGGATGACGGCGACCTCTGTAGATACAAACGCCTCGGCCTCGCACTTCCACTGTAGAGCTTCTTCAGTGGCGGTTTTCCCATTGCCCTTAGGTTCACCCATGGCTTGGTCGACGTCTTTCAGTTTAGCGCTCAATTGATCCGCAGCTTTGCACAAGTCTTTGACGCTAGATCGAGGCTTTGCGAGATAGAACGAAGCTGCATCGCATATCCTATTCAGTAATTGACGGAAATCGATGGAGGGATTCATGGCGATCGAGGTGAAACAGCGAATGCTTGGATCACAATAAGTGGAGAAGTAATTGGGAAGCAATGGAGAAGCAAAATTAGGAAGGGGGATCGGCCAGTGGACTTCCACACTGTGTGTGCAATGATTAGAGGAGCCACGAACTGTACTTTGTTGGCATGTGTTATTTTTCAATATTAGTTTATAAACCGTATTAAAATTTTAATATACTAAACTTTTAATATGATATAAATTTTACCAAAATATTAAATTCCATAATACTAAAGTTCAATAATTAATAAATTCATCTTTCATAAGCTAATTCACTATGTATTCTATACAAACTCTTTCGCATGCTGAGAACCAATTAAGATCTTTTACCTTTGATGCTTGTGATGGTCACCAATCACGTTGGCTTCGACAAGCAAGCCATCGATGAGATCAGAAGAATCGCTCCAACGAGCACTCAAACGCCTTAAGCCTCTGCACCTATGTTTACACTGAGACTCCTTGTTGAGCAAAAGGTGTGATAAAATTCATTCTAGACGATTCAATATTTGTATCGTAGGCCCGGATTAGATACTGTGATCTATCAGTGACCTTCAGGCACCTCTCTATGTGTGGAACAGTCGTAGAAATCGTTGTTGAATATATGTGAATGGAGAATAGGTGAAAGAAGTATGAAATTTTATTATGAATGGGACTGAGTCCCACATTAGGAGTTTCAAGGTATGTTTGTTGGTTTATATTAATTCACATATATTGATGATGTGAACAAATACATTGGGAGTCTTTTATGTATGAGTTCTAAAGACAACTGATTTTTGGTGATAGTTGGCACGAAGTCCAGACTGGTCGACAGATTGACCGTGTCTGGCAAAAGGTAAGTAAAGGTAAGTCAGAGGAGAGTGATTGTGAAGACGCGTCCTAATTGAGGGGCAGTAGGCGTCAGCCCAGTTTCGGTCCATTTGAGATCCCTAAGTTGAAACCTTGACTAGCTTTTGATCTTGGGAGGACAGAAACTAATTACTCTATTTTTTATATTGTGCTAACACTTGTCTTGCAGGGTATTTTGGACTAACATATTTGTTGCAGGGCAAGAAAGCAAGCAAAGAAGCAAAGCTGTCTTCGGGTGAACAATACCCGAAGGCGCCTTCCATGGATATGGAAAGCGCCTCGGTACTATTCATGGAAGGCACCTTGGTACTGTTCATGGAAGGCGCCTTCCACGGATAAAATTTGACTGGTTAGCAGATAAGGCGCAACAACTTCGGGATTGATTTTACCTCATTGGAGGCGCCTTCCAAGCCTTTTATAAGGCAGTTTCGAGGAGACATTTGTACATCAAGTACATTCGAGCTACTACGCATACATTTGAGCTTACGATTGCTTCCGGTTCTTGTTGTGACTCTCTTACGAAGTTGATAAGCCCAACGACTGCTCCAAGGAGTTCCAATCGTGCCCGGCAGACAGACATCAACTCAAAGTGTTTTATTCTTTATCCCTAAAAGTGTTGGTAATATTTTCTTCTATTATAATTAACTATTATAAAAGGCAAGTGTAGTGTATTGCACTTGGCTTCATCTCTATTGTACTTGATTCACTCTTCCGAGGGTACCGGAAGATATTTTTAGTGGATTACCTATCGATAGGTCCGCGGGACTTGGGTCTTGGAGTAAAAGTCGTCGAAGGTTCCGAACCAAGTAAAAAATAGCTTGTATTTTTTTAGTGTTGCTTTTATATTTTATTTTCGCTGCTTACTCGATAACGATTTTCACGAACGCTATTCACCCCCTCTAACGTTTTCACGATCCAACAATGATGAATGCTCTTCTATTGAGCTCTGGACAGCCAGAGTTCGTGTGGGGGGGTTGGATCGGAATAGTGTGATAGAAGGGGGGGGGGTGAATATCACACTTAAAACTCTTCTTATCATATTTTAAAAACAATCAGAATATGCAGCGGAAAGTAAAATACTCAGTTAGTTACTTGGTTCGAAGCCTAGGTCGACTCCTACTCCAATGCCCACGATCCTTGACCTCACCGATGGGCAATCCACTAAAATCCTTCTTTCCGAAAACCTCGAAAAGAAACAGTGCATACAATATGCAAGATAGTAACCCCTACTATCTTGTAAGAGTTTAAGTACTATGTAAGTTTAAATAAATGTACCAACAATAATAAAAGATGAAGCTTGGTCGACACTTCTGAATGGAGCATCTTGCGAGTTGTAGAGCAATAGCAGAATTAGCAGAAGCTTGAGAGTAGGTCCCTTCCATCTTCGCTGAGATCTGATGCTGATTTGATATTCGACATTAACTGATCATTAAGGGTTCGGTCGACCAATCCTTCTTTTCGGTCGACCGATCCTTCTTTTCGGTCGAACGAACAGTATCCTTCCCTGTTCATCGAGATTTGTCGAGATATGCACTTAATGTCGCATTGATGAGTTGATTGTTCGATCGATCGATCCATGTGTTCGGTTGATCGATCAACATGCTTTCCTTCTGCTTCTGATTGATCTGAAGTGTGCTGAGTCATTAGGATTTGGTCGACTGATCATATGGTTTGGTCGACCGATCAAGCTTTGATCGAACTCTGTTTGCCTGAACTTGTACTTGCTCTGAGTTGGCCTTATTCGGTCGATCGATCAGGCCGAACCTGCAAAACAGTGTTAGATATAGTATTCGGCTACCCAGGGATCAGGTCCTCCAGACATATTGAATCCACCTGGCTTCCACGATATACCGAGATTTCCCTTACCTAGCCTACAACTAAGATTTCCCTTGTCTAACCGCAATTAGGACTAGTCACTCGGTTGACTTCCCACCCTTGCCTAGCCACCACTAAGACTTCCTATGATCAAGCTCTATTAAACTAACTTAAACATATTTGTCGGACATTAAAACCTTGGAGGTCGATTGCACCAATAGGGGAAACTATGTTAACAGCTAAATCATTTTAAATAAGGTGCCCCGGAAGAAAAATAGATAAAAATCCTTATGAGTTATGGAATGGAAGACAACTATCCTATAAATATTTACGAATGTGAGGGTGTCTTGCCAAAGTGTTGGTGCTTGATCCGAAAAGGATTAAAATAGGATCAAAGACTGTTGATTATATATTTATTAGATATGCACATAACAGTAGTGTGATTAGTTTTTTGTATATGAGTTACAAATACCAAATATACACAAGAACTCGATAATAGAATCGAGAAATGTCTCGTTCTTAGAGTATATGTTTCCATATAAGACTCGAGAGGATGCTCGCTCCTCAAAATGGGCACATGAAACACAATGCAAAGAAGATGATGATAAACAAGTCAAGGTTAAGCTTAGACGAAGCAAAAGAGCTCGGATAGAAAAATCCTACGGATCGGATTTTATTACTTTCATATTTGCAAGTGAGCCCGAAAGTTACTCAGAAGCAGTAAGCTCTTCTGATGGATCTCACTGGAGAGAGACAATTATATCTAAGATAGAATCTATCTTGCAAAATCACACTTGGGAACTTATGGATCTTCCTCCTGGAAGTAAACCACTATGTTGCAAGTGGATTTTCAAGAAGAAAGTGAAGTCTGATGACACAATTGATAAGTATAAGGCCAGATTGGTAATCAAAGGATACCGACAACGAAAATACCTTGATTACTTTGATACATATTCTCCCGTGTCGAGAATAACTTCCATTAGAGTATTGTTGGTTATAGCAGCTTTATGAAATCTCGAAATACATCAGATGGATGTAAAGACAACCTTTCTAAATGGAAATTTAGAAGAGGAAATCTATATAGAGCAACCTGAGGGGTTTTTTGTGCTAGGACAGAAAAATAAAGTTTGTAGATTGGTGAAATCATTATATGTCTTGAAACAAGCACCAAAACAGTGGCATGAGAAATTTGATAATGTCATGAAAGAATGTGGATTCAAGATTAATGAATGTGATAAATGTCTCAACATGAAACTCACAGAGAATGACTACATCATCTTTTATCTATATGTAGATGACATACTTATCATTGAGAGTAATGATAAGATAACTAAATTCATTAAAAATATGTTGAACTCAAGATTTGACATGAAAGACATGAGTCTAGCTGATGTGATTCTAGGAATCAAAATTCTTAGGACAACAGAAGGACTTGTTCTTAGTCAGTCTCATTACATGGACATGATTCTTAAAAAATTCACCAAGGGTGATACTGCATTGGCACAAACACCGATAGATATGTGTCAACATCTATCAAAAAATCAAAATGAAAGTATCTCTAAGATAAAATACTCTCGAGTGATTGGAAGTCTGATGTGTTGGACCCCATGGTAGTTTTGATGTGATCAACCAAGTTAGTTAGGTCCTGCGTTGTATTTGATCCTTGTGTCTGAGTGTGCAGGAGCATAGGAACACAGGAAGTCGAGCGGAAGACGCAGCTAGCGAGAAGGACGGCACGGGAAGGGAGCCGACGGGCTCAGTGCGTCCGAAGGACGAGAGAGCTGCGGAAGAGTACTCCGGTGGGCGTGAAGAGCGTGCGCGGCGTTCGAGGGACGTTAAGCAGGGACGGAAGGCTGCTCGAGGAAGGCCGGAAATTGGGTTCGGGTGAGCCCTATTTCGGTTGGTCACAATCACCCAAAAGATCGGAGCATCGGAAGTCGCAACAAACTGGAAACGAAGTCAAAGGAGCTGAGCTGCCAGCTTGGAGGCGCCTCCAACTTGACTGGAGGCGCCTCCAGCTTGAAGGCGCCTTCAACCAGGTTGAAGGCGCCTTCAGCCAGGCTGGAGGCGCCTTCAGCCTGATTGGAGGCGCCTTCAACCAGTCAAAGTGACCATTCTGCGCGCGGATAAAATTTTATCCGCTGACTCCCATGGAGGCGCCTTGGACCCTCATTGGAGGCGCCTTGGAGCCTCGGGATAGAATTTCCAGGACCTATATAAAGGCCCCTGGAGCTAGGAATTCACCAACAACTCAAGCATTCAATCTGTAGTGTTTCTTAGCAATAGTTCTGAGCTTTTGAAAGTGTAAAAGGCTTCTCCGCCTTCAGCAAAGGAGAGTTTCTTTTAGTGCGCTTCTACTGCCCTGGATTAACAACCTCCTTGGTTGTAACCAGTTTAATTCTTCTGTGTCTTTCTTTTACTGTTTTATTATTTTGTTAACTATTGCACTAACTGAGTTGAAAGTACGAGGAGGGTATTTTTATTTTGTGTTTTTAGCAATTCACTCCCCTCTTGCCGGCCTCCGCTGTACCAACATGATGTACCTGATGAGTTGTATACGACCAGACTTGGCCTACACAGTAAGTAAACTAAGTAGATACACGAGTAATCCAGGTGTTGAGCACTGAAAAGTGATAAAAAGAGTACTGAGATACTTAAGGTATACTCGTGAATATGGACTGCATTATACTAAATATCCTGTTGTGATCGAAGGATACAACGATATGAGTTGGATATTTGATATAAAAGACTCTAAGTCTATGAGTGGATATGTATTCACTCTGGGAGGTATAGTCATTTCCTGAAAATCTTCTAAACAAACGGTAATAACCAGATCCATGATAGAATCTGAGTTTGTGACTCTTGACAAATGTGGTAAAGAGGCTGAATGGCTAAGACAATTCTTAGAAGATATTCTGAGATGGTCGAAACTTGTACTGGCAATTTGCATATATTGCGATAGTCAATCAACAATCGATCGGGCATAGAGCCATCTATATAATGGTAAGTCTAGACATATACGTCATCGACATAATACCATTAGATAATTATTCTCAGCGGGAGTTATCGATGTTGACTATGTAAAGTCAAAGGATAACCTACCAGGTCCACTAACCAAAGGGTTAAACAGAGAGTTAGTCGCAAGCTCATCGTGAGAGATGAGCTTGATGCCAATGAGAAATGTTGGTGCAAATGAAACCCAACCTATGTAGACAGGAGATCCCAAGAGCTAGGTTCAAAGGGATAACCTAATTGCACCGATAGAGTTGCTCACTGTGGGGGAACAACCCAAAGGATCAGTGAAGGATGGAGGTTGAGCACATGGCTTTTAATGATCCAAGTAGAGCACCATCCGGCTGCACACTTGCTCTATCGCTCATTCACACGGCCGCTCATTCGCTCAGCCGTTCACTCACTCGCCGACCACTTGCTTAGTTAACTTGACCGATCACCCCACATTCGCTCGATCGCTCGACCCTCTGCCTAGTCAGACACTCGGTCTCTTTGTCCGCTTGGTCGCAAGTCGATTTGGCTGCACGCTCGCTCGACCGCTCACTCGCCCGATCGCTTACTCGATCTACTCAGTCGGCCACTCGTTCAGCCACTCGCTCGATCCACTAGACCATTCGACCCTCTAACCGGTCAGACATTTAGCCGATCTACTCGCTCAGCTGTTATGCCTGCTCGACCACTCAACTCGCTCAGATATTGTGAAATCTGCGTTCAGCATTTGGCAGAAACCAATCCCTGTTGGCAACCTGAGATTATTAGGTCAGGTCATCTCGACAGATAAGTTAAATTTAATTTGGTGTATTTAAATTTGGCTAAATTCCTAAATATCTCCAGTAGATTGTCCAACAGTCGTCTATAGGGATGGATTTTGTCTTATAATTCATTAAATGACACATTTTTGAGAAAATTTAGTCAACATTGGCTTTAGAAGACAAGTACCTCCAAGTCACTATACCGGTACCAGACAACATAGAGGGATTACCGTCGCCTGAAGATGCTCTTGGACATGCCCTTCGGCGGCGCTGCCAGTCTATCATGAGGCCTTGATACAAACCTCCCACTCTGGCGGGACGACTCCGTCTCTCTCAAGTAGCTAGCGACAGAGCTCCGACACCGATTCTTAGTGTAGGAAGGCTCACTTTCCTCATCTGACTCAACCCTAGCCCTAAAAAACTCCTCCACAAGGTCATCGACGCTGATCTCCGAGATGGCGGCCCCCGCATACCTTATTGATGAACCTTCTACGTGGTGTCGAGAAGTCGTGAATCGGCTGAGACTCCTCGACCGTTGGAGGGTCCCACCGCGATTGTACTTGTCGACGCCTCCCTTGCTGACAGAGGAATGCTCCATGGTCCAATAGATCCATCCCCTTAAAATATGTTACACGAACTTCGTTTAAATTTCAAAAAAAATCTAAAAATTTTTAAAAAATTCTATAATATTATTTCTCAAATAATACTTATTTAATTATTTTTAAGTATCATATCTTACAACTTTAGTGTTCCATTCTAATGCTAACAAGAGCCATCAGATCTATCTTTACTCGAAGTCTAATGACTAGTGTCTTCGAGAGTCATCCGACCTATCTTTACTCGAAGTCAAATAATTAGTGTCTTCAAGAGCCATGAGACCCATCTGTAGGTACCTCGAGATTGGTAAAAGGGGGTGAATTACCCTGCACAATATAAAATAGCAAACAATTTTCTCCAACAATCGGGCTTAATCAAAATATAATAGAATAAAAATAAATATGAGACATACAAATTTTTACTTGATTAGCAATCAGAGGATTGCTACTCTAAGGAAAGACAGATCTATAAGAAGATTTCCTTCTTAAACAAAACGTCGAAGGTGGAGAAGCCTCGTATATGGAAATGACACTCAAAAATGAAAAACAAAAAGAAACTCGAGGTACAAAGTGTGTTGTTTGAAAAGAAAAAGACTATGACTCTATTTATAGTCCACTGGTCGAAATTGACTGTTTGCTGACATGGTACGATCCAGGCGCCCGGACCCTCTCCGGGTGCCCCCATAGTGGCAAATCTTATCTTCTCACAAACGGCTACACAACGGACGCGGGATAAAATTTTATCCCGCTCTCGGGACCTGGACCTTGTCCAATACTCATCCACAACACCAAGAGGTCGAGGCACCCCGGCTAGACTAAAATGGTACAGGCACCTAGAGTCCGGGCATCCGGACAAGAGTCAACTTCTAGTTGACTTTTTGTCCGAGCTTCTGCTCTAGCTCCACTCGCTTGGGTGATCTCGGCCATCCGGAATAAAGCTCACCTGAACCTAGTTTCCGGCCTTCTCCTCGAGCAAGCTTCTGCTCTGGTTTCTCGTCCCTCTGAAACGTCGCGCACTTCCTTCTCATCTGCCAACTTACTCTTCCACAACACCTAGTCCCTCGGACGCACTAAGATCGTCGACTCTCTCCCGTATCGTCCTTCTCGTTAGCTGCGTCTTTCTCTCGACTTCCTGTGCTCTTAAGTTCTTGCACACTTTGACCAGCACTTGATTGAATTTATTAGCTTTAAAAAAAACATTAAACTTCCTTACCATAAATGTTGTTTTCTCATCTTTGAGAGATATTTTGAACTCTGGTTTGTCTATTTTTGCTTTTAAGGTAATGTTTTGCTTCGACTCCTTCTTTAGATATGCACATCTAGACTCATAAATTTCAAAAGTGGAAAATAATTCTTCTAAATTACTTATATCTAAGTTTCTAGAGATGTAATATGCATCTATTAGCAATGATCATTCATGTGTTATAGGAAAAGGGTTAAGCACATACCTTAGCGAATCTTGGTTGGTTGCCTTTTCTCCGAGTTCCTTTAGCTTGGCGTGCAATTGAGGAACTGTTTGACCTTCCTTTAGTAGCAGATTTGTCAGTTGATTTCGAAAAAGATCTCTTCTTACAAGTTTGGCTTCAGAGGATCTTTTGTGAATCTCTAAGAATTTTTTTCAAAGATCTTTTGCAGATTCATAGAGTTCGATTTTGTTTACCTCTTGAGGTGGTGGCGCACTTAGCAGATGGAATTCTGTTTTTCCGTTTGCCACGAACTCGGCTTTTTCTTTCTTTGTCCAGCTTTCTTCTTTCTTTAACTCACCGTTGCTATCAATAGGTACTGCAAAACTATTTTTCAAAATTAAAAATATATCGAAATTGGTTTTAAAATATACCTCCATTTTCTTCCTCCAATGTGCAAAGTCTCCCTCAAATTTCAGCGGATAGATGTTTGTTCCGGCCATCATCTTTGCTTCAGTTTGCAACTAGTCCTTCTAAGGTGATCTTGCTCTGATATCAATTGTAGGTCCCTTGGGCCGACAATAGGGGATGAATTGCCCTATACAATATAAAACAACAAACATCTTTCTCCAACAATCGAGCTTTATTAATTACACACTTAGTCAAAAATAATGGAATAAAAAAAAGTATGAGACACATAAATATTTACTTGGTTGGCAATCATAGGATTGATACTCTAAGGAAAGTCGGCTCTATAAGAATATCTCCTTCTCGAACAAAACGTCGAAGGTGGAGAAGCCTCGTACACGGAAATGGTGCTCAGAAATGAAAAACGGAAAGAAAGTCGAGAACAAAGTGTGTTATTTGAAAAGGAGAAGACTAGGGCTCTATTTATAGCCCACTGATCAGAATTGGCCGATTGGTGACGTGACATAGTTCGGGCACCTAGACCCTCTCCGGGCGCCCCCATCGCGGTAAATCTCATCTTCTTGCAAACGGCTACGCAACGGACACGGGATAAAATTTTATCCCGCTCTGGGCGCTCGAACCCCATCCACAGCACTGAGAGGTCGAGGCGCCCTGGCTGGACCAAATAATGTGGCAATTTGCTTAGGTGATCTCGGTTATCCAAAATAAGGCTCACCCGAATTCAGTTTCCAACCTTCTCCTCGAGCAAGCTTCCATTCCGGCTTCTCGTCCCTCAGAAACGTCGAACGCTTCCTTCTCGTCCGCCAGCGTACTCTTCCGTTGCACCTCGTCCCTCGGACGCACTGAGCCCGTCAACTCTTTCCTATACCGTCTTTGTCATTAGCTGCATCTTTCGTTTGACTTCCTGTGCTCCCATGGGTGGAGCCATCCTAGGGTTAGGGTGGGCTCCGTCCCCACCCATTGGTACAAAAAATAAAACCAAAAATTTTTTCCAACTATTGCTTGTCCCATGTGGTTTATTAAATTAAAATTTTTTATTTGATTTAATTAAAGCTCCAGGTACACATTACTTTATTAGGACTTTTAATTGAATCAAAATTGTGCACGACTCTTTACTCCACAATCTCACACATCGTTCTATTTGTCACACGCTACACGAACAATAGGTGTTGTTGCCTTCCTTGTTCTTCCTCACAATCGTGGAACCGCAAGTGTAAAAGATTTTGGTTTCGATTCTCTATCTTTTTCCATCACTGGGTTCGAACAAATTTGTTCATCTTTGGAATGAATGTCCTTCGAGCTCCTTTCTCAACGATGTAATCTCTTAATTTTTTTGAAGATCTTTACATTATCATTCACTTGATATTTCATATTCATGTGCTGTATAGACATTCGATAGTAACTCGATGAGTATAACCGCGATATCCTTTCTCTCAAATAGCACATAATATATGTGTGACCATCACTGTAGGTTTATTTTCTTTTGATATTATCTGTACGAGTCAACTATTATTTTTTTCTTTTTATAAATTGATTAAATTTATTAACAGATTTATTAATTAATTTGATTAGTTTTATTTATATAATTGGTTACTTTTCTTTATTGTTGGTTTGATATTAGATATTAAATATTAGATCGATCACCAAGAAGTATTTCGTCAGCATTAGATGAGATAATTTCTATATTTATTCACTTTAATATAGAAAATTCAAGGAATGAAGAAAAAAACTATCAATTTATTTTTTAAAGAAAAAGAGTAAATATCTGCAAGAGCGATTTTTCACCATTATAGATGTGATTGGTACAACTATTGCAACACTTAGTTAAAAAAATATCTTATGTTTTTGGTTCTTATGACTTACATATTCACAATATACGAGGATAAGGATATAATGGTGCTAGAAATATGCGTGATTCTTGAAATAGATTATACGTTCTTTTCTTGAAAAATTATTCATGTGCATATTATGTACATTGTTTTGCTCTCGATGATCAACTTCATGTAAATTAAGATCCTAACTACGCCCCTGTATACTCTTAAATTTCTAAATACTTAAATACAAAGATCAAAAATAATATGACCTAACTTAATTTAATTCATCACATTAAAACTAGCTAGCATGAGATATTTACACCGTCTTTACTGGAAGGAAGTTTGGTGACTATGACCTTCAAGTCGACTTGCTCACCCAGTCAAACCATCTTTATTCCATTCCAGTTATAAAGGGTTGAAAAATAAGTTTAAAATTGAACGGTACAAATTGAAATCGAATTAACTATTTTGTAAGATAAACAAAATTGACCGAACTTTACCGTTAAAATTAAATCAATTAATTCAGTTAATTATTAAATTAACTAAATTAACTTTTTTTTATTAGTAGATTGTTATTGTGGGTCAACGGAATCGGCTGATATTGTACAACCCATCGAGAGTTGAGTCACGATTTAATTTTTTTTTTTTTCTCGGGATGGTCTAACGAATAATATATAAGACGTTGTGCGAGATTGAAATTCGATTCTAAGTAAAGTTATAATAAATACATTTCTTATGTGCTAGTCATTATTATTCTAAAAATTAATAATCATTCGTGATTTACTAATCCTAAGACGGATTGATAGGAATGTTAGGGATGAACAAATGAACGTATTCACCTTTTACTATCATGATTTAATATTTTTTAAGCACCGATTCTAGTACATCAATGGATTGCTCATAGCATAATAATAAATAACTAAGATATATTTTAAAAAATAAATTAACTAATTGAATTTGATAAATTTCATAGATTATTATGATTTAATCAATATTTCAGTCCTCCCTAGTCATATGAATACAACGCCTATGACATATAAGAATGGAAATTAGAGCTTTAATCAAAGCTCCAACACAACTCAATTCTTCCATCTCACCACCATCTAATACTCTAGTGACGTTTCTCAACCATTTGCATCTCAAAATCTTCAATTCGTGAAGATTAGGAAATATCATTTGCGACCGCTTGGAGAATCATATACCACAAATATTCAATGTCTTTTTCGTGATCATTGTTGCTCCGAGCAATGGCTAATTCACATTATCATTTCTTCACTTTGGAGTAAGCTTGGACGGGATTTTTATATTGTATGAAAAATATAAAAATGCATGGTAGGAAAATTTTGTTAATCTCATAGCGTTACGTCTAATTCTAATAAAGACATCTTATATTGCTAAGAAAATATGATCTTTTTTAAATTTTTTCAATATAAAATTTTGATTGAATACTTAACAATTCTCTTCTCAAACGAAAGGATCATAATTATTCTTATGATCCAAGCTGTTGGACCCCATGGTAGTTTTGATGTGATCAACCAAGTTAGTTAGGTCTTGTTGTGTTTGATCCCTGTGTCTGAGTGTGCAGGAGCTTAGGAGCACAGGAAGTCGAGCGGAAGACGCAGCTAGCGAGAAGGACGGCACGGGAAGGGAGCCGACGGGTTCGGTGCGTCCGAAGGACGAGAGAGCTGCGGAAGAGTACTCCGGTGGGCGTGAAGAGCGTGTGCGACGTTCGAGGGACGTTAAGCCGGGACGGAAGGCTGCTCGAGGAGAAGGCCGGGAATTGGGTTCGGGTGAGCCCTATTCCGGTTGGCCGCAATCACCCAAAAGAACGGAGCTTCGGAAGCCAAAGCGAAGAAGAAAAGGAGTCAAAAGAAGCTGGAAATTACTATAGCAGAAGTTACTGTAGCTTTAAGGCGCCTTGAGCAGGCCAGTTTGACCGTTTGCGCTGCGGATAAAGTTTTATCCGCAGATCGAGTTGGAGGCGCCTTGAACTCTGTTGGAGGCGCCTTGGACTCTCGGGATAAGATTTCCAAGGCCTATATAAAAGCCCCTGGAGCTAGGAATTCAATAACAACTTTGACAATCAACTCTGTACTTAATTCCTAGCAATAGTTCTGAGCCGTTAGTGTGTAAAAGGCTTCTCCACCTTCAGTAAAGGAGATTCTTCTAGTGCGCTTTTTCATCGCCCTGGATTAACAACCTCCTTGGTTGTAACCAGGTTAATTGCTGAGTTTCTTTTTACTTCTGTTAATTTAATTGTTATTATTATACTATTGCTTTTCTGAGTTGAAATCCGAGGAGGGTATTTTTATTTTGTGTTTTCAGCAATTCACCCCCCTCTTGCCGGCCTCCGCTGCACCAACAAGTGGTATCAGAGCCAGACCGCCTCAGAAGGGCAAACCGCCGACTGAAGCACGAAGATCTAGACGATGGGCGGAGCCAGTGACTACCCACCTGCATTAGAGGGGGAGTTTGCTTCATGGAAGCAAAAAATGGAGGTATACCTTAAGTCTGATTTTGGTATTTATTTAATAATGAAATCTGGTTATGAAGCACCAAAGAAAGTAAACGGAGAAGAGCTCGAGAAATACCTCTGGAACGAGAAGCAACGTGATGAGTCGATGGCAAATGCGCGGGCTGAATTTCATCTTCTAACCACAATACCAAATGAAGATCTCGACAAAATCGGAGAGCACAATAGCGCAAAAGAACTTTGGGAAAAGTTCTTAAAACTCCACGAAGAACAAATTGAAGTTGAATCTGACTCCTCGATGGACATTGATCTGACGTCAGAAGAGTCCGAAACTGAGGTAAGTGCCGAGACAGAACCAGTAACCGAACTCCAACTTAAAGACCTAGAATGCTCATCACAAATGAGCATCGATGAAGGGGGAGAAACATCAGAAGACGAAAACAACTCGACAGGGGGAGAATCAACCACCGATAAGGTAAGTCAGGTATGGTCTCCACCTCTTGGCAAATTAATTGCTTCAATTGAAATATTGCCGAAAGATTTTCGTGAATTACAAATTATTGAGTTAAAAGACACAATTTGTCAATTAAAAGATTTTGATAAACTAACAATAGAAAATGTACAACTTTTTGCATGCTCAATATTTTTTGCCATAATTCTAAAAAACTGTGAATTAAGAACTTATGAGAAGTTAAAATGGAAATTTAAAAATCATAATATCTGATTTTAGTTGAAATATTAAACTTAGCGCTTTCAGAGAAGAAAATTAAACAGTAAATTTCTTTATAAAGCTTTATCAAGGAAGTGGTTGTTGCTCCAATAACCAAGAAGGCCTAGTGCCTCGCCACGACCTGGAAGCTGAAATATTGAAATGAAAGGTTTAATTAACTTTCTGAAAAAGCATTTAAAAATTAGAATTAAATAATGCTTTGAAAGTTTAATCAAACATTTTTGAAAATTTTGTTTATAAATTCATTTTTAGAAATATTTTTTCCTAAAAAATTCTAAAGACTTAATTTGCTTTTTGACTTGAATTTTTTTTTGAAAAATCCTTAGAATTTTTTTTTAAAATATTCTTCTGGAAAATTCTAAAAGTTCATTTACTTGGATTTTTTTTCAAAAAATCTTTTAACTTAGAATTTTTTTTAAAAGTTCCCTCTAATTAGGACCCCATTTTTGCTGTGATCAAAGGGGGAGAGAAAAGTACAAGTTTAGGGGGAGTTAGAAAATTTTAAAATTTCTGTTATTATTTTTATAAAAAGTGTTGCAATTTTACTAATTGCAAAAATTATGCTTAACTTGTTAGTTTAGTAATTTTTTCTTTAAAATTACTCTTTATGTCTATTTTAACCCTAACTTAAACTTGAGTTGATGCACATCAAAAAGGGGGAGATTGTTGGACCCCGTGGTAGTTTTGATGTGATCAACCAAGTTAGTTAGGTCCTGCTGTGTTTGATCCCTGTGTCTGAGTGTGCAGGAGCTTAGGAACATAGGAAGTCGAGCGAAAGACGCAGCTAGCGAGAAGGACGGCATGGGAAGGGAGCTGACGGGCTCGGTGCGTCCGAAGGACGAGAGAGCTGCGGAAGAGTACTCCGGTGGGCGTGAAGAGCGTGCGCGGCGTTCGAGGGACGTTAAGCCGGGATGGAAGGCTGCTTGAGGAGAAGGCCGGGAATTGGGTTCGGGTGAGCCCTATTCCGGTTGGCCGCAATCACCCAAAAGAACGGAGCTTCGGAAACTGAAGAAACCAAGCTGAAATTGGAGCTGACAGTTCTTGAAAGCGCTTACATAAGGCGCTTAAACAGCAAGGCGCCTTGAAGCGCCTTCAAGCTGTCAAGGCGCCTGATTTGACCGTTTGCGCTGCGGATAAAGTTTTATCCGCAGATCGAGTTGGAGGCGCCTTGAACCCTGTTGGAGGCGCCTTGGACTCTCGGGATAAGATTTCCAGGGCCTATATAAAGGCCCCTGGAGCTAGGAATTCAATAACAACTTTGACAATCAACTCTGTACTTAATTCCTAGCAATAGTTCTGAGCTGTTAGTGTGTAAAAGGCTTCTCCACCTTCAGTAAAGAAGATTCTTCTAGTGCGCTTTTTCATCGTCCTGGATTAACAACCTCCTTGGTTGTAACCAGGTTAATTGCTGAGTTTCTTTTTACTTTTGTTAATTTAATTGTTATTATTATACTATTACTTTTCTGAGTTGAAATCCGATGAGGGTATTTTTATTTTGTGTTTTCAGCAATTCACCCCCCTCTTATCAGCCTCCGCTGCACCAATACAAGCCTCTCAGTAATTTTGTTCAAGATCATCCAATAGAATATCTTTCATCATTTTAAATCTACAATCTTTTAAAATCTTTCTAATTTGAATCCTAATAATATTCGATTAGGATTTTTTCTTAATATGTCAATCAATCCTGTATTTAATATGGTATGAATTAGAGAAGTTAAAATCGGTTGTTAATAATTTTTTTTTAAAAAAAAATATTTGAACCTTAACTTTTTTAAAACAATATGACATGTTATGTGATATTAATAGTTTAAATTTATTTTCAAATTATTTGTTTTAAATAATAAATTAATTGAGCACTAAAGAGGAATAACAAGAGTACTGAGATACTTAAGGTATACTCGTGAATATAGGGCGCATTATACTAAATATCCTGTTGTGATCGAAGGATACAACGATATGAGTTGATATTTGATATAAAGACTCTAAGTCTATGAGTGGATATGTATTCACTCTGGGAGGTATAGTCATTTCCTGAAAATCTTCTAAACAAACGGTAATAACCAGATCCATGATAGAATCTGAGTTTGTGACTCTTGACAAATGTGGTAAAGAGGCTGAATGGCTAAGACAATTCTTAGAAGATATTCTGAGATGGTCGAAACTTGTACTGGCAATTTGCATATATTGCGATAGTCAATCAACAATCGATCGGGCATAGAGCCATCTATATAATGGTAAGTCTAGACATATACGTCATCGACATAATACCATTAGATAATTATTCTCAGCGGGAGTTATCGATGTTGACTATGTAAAGTCAAAGGATAACCTACCAGGTCCACTAACCAAAGGGTTAAACAGAGAGTTAGTCGCAAGCTCATCGTGAGAGATGAGCTTGATGCCAATGAGAAATGTTGGTGCAAATGAAACCCAACCTATGTAGACAGGAGATCCCAAGAGCTAGGTTCAAAGGGATAACCTAATTGCACCGATAGAGTTGCTCACTGTGGGGGAACAACCCAAAGGATCAGTGAAGGATGGAGGTTGAGCACATGGCTTTTAATGATCCAAGTAGAGCACCATCCGGCTGCACACTTGCTCTATCGCTCATTCACACGGCCGCTCATTCGCTCAGCCGTTCACTCACTCGCCGACCACTTGCTTAGTTAACTTGACCGATCACCCCACATTCGCTCGATCGCTCGACCCTCTGCCTAGTCAGACACTCGGTCTCTTTGTCCGCTTGGTCGCAAGTCGATTTGGCTGCACGCTCGCTCGACCGCTCACTCGCCCGATCGCTTACTCGATCTACTCAGTCGGCCACTCGTTCAGCCACTCGCTCGATCCACTAGACCATTCGACCCTCTAACCGGTCAGACATTTAGCCGATCTACTCGCTCAGCTGTTATGCCTGCTCGACCACTCAACTCGCTCAGATATTGTGAAATCTGCGTTCAGCATTTGGCAGAAACCAATCCCTGTTGGCAACCTGAGATTATTAGGTCAGGTCATCTCGACAGATAAGTTAAATTTAATTTGGTGTATTTAAATTTGGCTAAATTCCTAAATATCTCCAGTAGATTGTCCAACAGTCGTCTATAGGGATGGATTTTGTCTTATAATTCATTAAATGACACATTTTTTAGAAAATTTAGTCAACATTGGCTTTAGAAGACAAGTACCTCCAAGTCACTATACCGGTACCAGACAACATAGAGGGATTACCGTCGCCTGGAGATGCTCTTGGACATGCCCTTCGGCGGCGCTGCCAGTCTATCATGAGGCCTTGATACAAACCTCCCACTCTGGCGGGACGACTCCGTCTCTCTCAAGTAGCTAGCGACAGAGCTCCGACACCGATTCTTAGTGTAGGAAGGCTCACTTTCCTCATCTGACTCAACCCTAGCCCTAAAAAACTCCTCCACAAGGTCATCGACGCTGATCTCCGAGATGGCGGCCCCCGCATACCTTATTGATGAACCTTCTACGTGGTGTCGAGAAGTCGTGAATCGGCTGAGACTCCTCGACCGTTGGAGGGTCCCACCGCGATTGTACTTGTCGACGCCTCCCTTGCTGACAGAGGAATGCTCCATGGTCCAATAGATCCATCCCCTTAAAATATGTTACACGAACTTCGTTTAAATTTCAAAAAAAATCTAAAAATTTTTAAAAAATTCTATAATATTATTTCTCAAATAATACTTATTTAATTATTTTTAAGTATCATATCTTACAACTTTAGTGTTCCATTCTAATGCTAACAAGAGCCATCAGATCTATCTTTACTCGAAGTCTAATGACTAGTGTCTTCGAGAGTCATCCGACCTATCTTTACTCGAAGTCAAATAATTAGTGTCTTCAAGAGCCATGAGACCCATCTGTAGGTACCTCGAGATTGGTAAAAGGGGGTGAATTACCCTGCACAATATAAAATAGCAAACAATTTTCTCCAACAATCGGGCTTAATCAAAATATAATAGAATAAAAATAAATATGAGACATACAAATTTTTACTTGATTAGCAATCAGAGGATTGCTACTCTAAGGAAAGACAGATCTATAAGAAGATTTCCTTCTTAAACAAAACGTCGAAGGTGGAGAAGCCTCGTATATGGAAATGACACTCAAAAATGAAAAACAAAAAGAAACTCGAGGTACAAAGTGTGTTGTTTGAAAAGAAAAAGACTATGACTCTATTTATAGTCCACTGGTCGAAATTGACTGTTTGCTGACATGGTACGATCCAGGCGCCCGGACCCTCTCCGGTGCCCCCATAGTGGCAAATCTTATCTTCTCACAAACGGCTACACAACGGACGCGGGATAAAATTTTATCCCGCTCTCGGGACCTGGACCTTGTCCAATACTCATCCACAACACCAAGAGGTCGAGGCACCCCGGCTAGACTAAAATGGTACAGGCACCTAGAGTCCGGGCATCCGGACAAGAGTCAACTTCTAGTTGACTTTTTGTCCGAGCTTCTGCTCTAGCTCCACTCGCTTGGGTGATCTCGGCCATCCGGAATAAAGCTCACCTGAACCTAGTTTCCGGCCTTCTCCTCGAGCAAGCTTCTGCTCTGGTTTCTCGTCCCTCTGAAACGTCGCGCACTTCCTTCTCATCTGCCAACTTACTCTTCCACAACACCTAGTCCCTCGGACGCACTAAGATCGTCGACTCTCTCCCGTATCGTCCTTCTCGTTAGCTGCGTCTTTCTCTCGACTTCCTGTGCTCTTAAGTTCTTGCACACTTTGACCAGCACTTGATTGAATTTATTAGCTTTAAAAAAAACATTAAACTTCCTTACCATAAATGTTGTTTTCTCATCTTTGAGAGATATTTTGAACTCTGGTTTGTCTATTTTTGCTTTTAAGGTAATGTTTTGCTTCGACTCCTTCTTTAGATATGCACATCTAGACTCATAAATTTCAAAAGTGGAAAATAATTCTTCTAAATTACTTATATCTAAGTTTCTAGAGATGTAATATGCATCTATTAGCAATGATCATTCATGTGTTATAGGAAAAGGGTTAAGCACATACCTTAGCGAATCTTGGTTGGTTGCCTTTTCTCCGAGTTCCTTTAGCTTGGCGTGCAATTGAGGAACTGTTTGACCTTCCTTTAGTAGCAGATTTGTCATTGATTTCAAAAGATCTCTTCTTACAAGTTTGGCTTCGGAGGATCTTTTGTGAATCTCTAAGAATTTTTTTCAAAGATCTTTTGCAGATTCATAGAGTTCGATTTTGTTTACCTCTTGAGGTGGTGGCGCACTTAGCAGATGGAATTCTGTTTTTCCGTTTGCCACGAACTCGGCTTTTTCTTTCTTTGTCCAGCTTTCTTCTTTCTTTAACTCACCGTTGCTATCAATAGGTACTGCAAAACTATTTTTCAAAATTAAAAATATATCGAAATTGGTTTTAAAATATACCTCCATTTTCTTCCTCCAATGTGCAAAGTCTCCCTCAAATTTCAGCGGATAGATGTTTGTTCCGGCCATCATCTTTGCTTCAGTTTGCAACTAGTCCTTCTAAGGTGATCTTGCTCTGATATCAATTGTAGGTCCCTTGGGCCGACAATAGGGGATGAATTGCCCTATACAATATAAAACAACAAACATCTTTCTCCAACAATCGAGCTTTATTAATTACACACTTAGTCAAAAATAATGGAATAAAAAAAAGTATGAGACACATAAATATTTACTTGGTTGGCAATCATAGGATTGATACTCTAAGGAAAGTCGGCTCTATAAGAATATCTCCTTCTCGAACAAAACGTCGAAGGTGGAGAAGCCTCGTACACAGAAATGGTGCTCAGAAATGAAAAACGGAAAGAAAGTCGAGAACAAAGTGTGTTATTTGAAAAGGAGAAGACTAGGGCTCTATTTATAGCCCACTGATCAGAATTGGCCGATTGGTGACGTGACATAGTTCGGGCACCTAGACCCTCTCCGGGCGCCCCCATCGCGGTAAATCTCATCTTCTTGCAAACGGCTACGCAACGGACACGGGATAAAATTTTATCCCGCTCTGGGCGCTTGAACCCCATCCACAGCACTGAGAGGTCGAGGCGCCCTGGCTGGACCAAATAATGTGGCAATTTGCTTAGGTGATCTCGGTTATCCAAAATAAGGCTCACCCGAATTCAGTTTCCAGCCTTCTCCTCGAGCAAGCTTCCATTCCGGCTTCTCGTCCCTCAGAAACGTCGAACGCTTCCTTCTCGTCCGCCAGCGTACTCTTCCGTTGCACCTCGTCCCTCGGACGCACTGAGCCCGTCAACTCTTTCCTATACCGTCTTTGTCATTAGCTGCATCTTTCGTTTGACTTCCTGTGCTCCCATGGGTGGAGCCATCCTAGGGTTAGGGTGGGCTCCGTCCCCACCCATTGGTACAAAAAATAAAACCAAAAATTTTTTCCAACTATTGCTTGTCCCATGTGGTTTATTAAATTAAAATTTTTTATTTGATTTAATTAAAGCTCCAGGTACACATTACTTTATTAGGACTTTTAATTGAATCAAAATTGTGCACGACTCTTTACTCCACAATCTCACACATCGTTCTATTTGTCACACGCTACACGAACAATAGGTGTTGTTGCCTTCCTTGTTCTTCCTCACAATCGTGGAACCGCAAGTGTAAAAGATTTTGGTTTCGATTCTCTATCTTTTTCCATCACTGGGTTCGAACAAATTTGTTCATCTTTGGAATGAATGTCCTTCGAGCTCCTTTCTCAACGATGTAATCTCTTAATTTTTTTGAAGATCTTTACATTATCATTCACTTGATATTTCATATTCATGTGCTGTATAGACATTCGATAGTAACTCGATGAGTATAACCGCGATATCCTTTCTCTCAAATAGCACATAATATATGTGTGACCATCACTGTAGGTTTATTTTCTTTTGATATTATCCGTACGAGTCAACTATTATTTTTTTCTTTTTATAAATTGATTAAATTTATTAACAGATTTATTAATTAATTTGATTAGTTTTATTTATATAATTGGTTACTTTTCTTTATTGTTGGTTTGATATTAGATATTAAATATTAGATCGATCACCAAGAAGTATTTCGTCAGCATTAGATGAGATAATTTCTATATTTATTCACTTTAATATAGAAAATTCAAGGAATGAAGAAAAAAACTATCAATTTATTTTTTAAAGAAAAAGAGTAAATATCTGCAAGAGCGATTTTTCACCATTATAGATGTGATTGGTACAACTATTGCAACACTTAGTTAAAAAAATATCTTATGTTTTTGGTTCTTATGACTTACATATTCACAATATACGAGGATAAGGATATAATGGTGCTAGAAATATGCGTGATTCTTGAAATAGATTATACGTTCTTTTCTTGAAAAATTATTCATGTGCATATTATGTACATTGTTTTGCTCTCGATGATCAACTTCATGTAAATTAAGATCCTAACTACGCCCCTGTATACTCTTAAATTTCTAAATACTTAAATACAAAGATCAAAAATAATATGACCTAACTTAATTTAATTCATCACATTAAAACTAGCTAGCATGAGATATTTACACCGTCTTTACTGGAAGGAAGTTTGGTGACTATGACCTTCAAGTCGACTTGCTCACCCAGTCAAACCATCTTTATTCCATTCCAGTTATAAAGGGTTGAAAAATAAGTTTAAAATTGAACGGTACAAATTGAAATCGAATTAACTATTTTGTAAGATAAACAAAATTGACCGAACTTTACCGTTAAAATTAAATCAATTAATATAAAATCAATTAATTCAGTTAATTATTAAATTAACTAAATTAACTTTTTTTTATTAGTAGATTGTTATTGTGGGTCAACGGAATCGGCTGATATTGTACAACCCATCGAGAGTTGAGTCACGATTTAATTTTTTTTTTTTTCTCGGGATGGTCTAACGAATAATATATAAGACGTTGTGCGAGATTGAAATTCGATTCTAAGTAAAGTTATAATAAATACATTTCTTATGTGCTAGTCATTATTATTCTAAAAATTAATAATCATTCGTGATTTACTAATCCTAAGACGGATTGATAGGAATGTTAGGGATGAACAAATGAACGTATTCACCTTTTACTATCATGATTTAATATTTTTTAAGCACCGATTCTAGTACATCAATGGATTGCTCATAGCATAATAATAAATAACTAAGATATATTTTAAAAAATAAATTAACTAATTGAATTTGATAAATTTCATAGATTATTATGATTTAATCAATATTTCAGTCCTCCCTAGTCATATGAATACAACGCCTATGACATATAAGAATGGAAATATAAGAATGGAAATTAGAGCTTTAATCAAAGCTCCAACACAACTCAATTCTTCCATCTCACCACCATCTAATACTCTAGTGACGTTTCTCAACCATTTGCATCTCAAAATCTTCAATTCGTGAAGATTAGGAAATATCATTTGCGACCGCTTGGAGAATCATATACCACAAATATTCAATGTCTTTTTCGTGATCATTGTTGCTCCGAGCAATGGCTAATTCACATTATCATTTCTTCACTTTGGAGTAAGCTTGGACGGGATTTTTATATTGTATGAAAAATATAAAAATGCATGGTAGGAAAATTTTGTTAATCTCATAGCGTTACGTCTAATTCTAATAAAGACATCTTATATTGCTAAGAAAATATGATCTTTTTTAAATTTTTTCAATATAAAATTTTGATTGAATACTTAACAATTCTCTTCTCAAACGAAAGGATCATAATTATTCTTATGGTCCAAGCTGTTGGACCCCATGGTAGTTTTGATGTGATCAACCAAGTTAGTTAGGTCTTGTTGTGTTTGATCCCTGTGTCTGAGTGTGCAGGAGCTTAGGAACACAGGAAGTCGAGCGGAAGACGCAGCTAGCGAGAAGGACGGCACGGGAAGGGAGCCGATGGGTTCGGTGCGTCCGAAGGACGAGAGAGCTGCGAAAGAGTACTCCGGTGGGCGTGAAGAGCATGTGCGGCGTTCGAGGGACGTTAAGCCGGGATGGAAGGCTGCTCGAGGAGAAGGCCGGGAATTGGGTTCAGATGAGCCCTATTCCGGTTGGCCACAATCACCCAAAAGAACGGAGCTTCGGAAGCCAAAACGAAGAAGAAAAGGAGTCAAAAGAAGTTGGAAATTACTGTAGCAGAAAGTTACTGTAGCAGAAGTTACTGTAGCTTTAAGGCGCCTTAAACAAGCTTGAAGGCGCCTTGAGTAGGCCAGTTTGACCGTTTGCGCTGCGGATAAAGTTTTATCCGCAGATCGAGTTGGAGGCGCCTTGAACTCTGTTGGAGGCGCCTTGGACTCTCGGGATAAGATTTCCAAGGCCTATATAAAAGCCCCTGGAGCTAGGAATTCAATAACAACTTTGACAATCAACTCTGTACTTAATTCCTAGCAATAGTTCTGAGCCGTTAGTGTGTAAAAGGCTTCTCCACCTTCAGTAAAGGAGATTCTTCTAGTGCGCTTTTTCATCGCCCTGGATTAACAACCTCCTTGGTTGTAACCAGGTTAATTGCTGAGTTTCTTTTTACTTCTGTTAATTTAATTGTTATTATTATACTATTGATTTTCTGAGTTGAAATCCGAGGATGGTATTTTTATTTTGTGTTTTCAGCAATTCACCCCCCTCTTGCCGGCCTCCGCTGCACCAACAAGTGGTATCAGAGTCAGACCGCCTCAGAAGGGCAAACCGCCGACTGAAGCACGAAGATCTAGACGATGGACGGAGCCAGTGACTACCCACCTGCATTAGAGGGGGAGTTTGCTTCATGGAAGCAAAAAATGGAGGTATACCTTAAGTCTGATTTTGGTATTTATTTAATAATGAAATCTGGTTATAAAGCACCAAAGAAAGTAAACGGAGAAGAGCTCGAGAAATACCTCTGGAACGAGAAGCAACGTGATGAGTCGATGGCAAATGCGCGGGCTGAATTTCATCTTCTAACCACAATATCAAATGAAGATCTCGACAAAATCGGAGAGCACAATAGCGCAAAAGAACTTTGGGAAAAGTTCTTAAAACTCCACGAAGAACAAATTGAAGTTGAATCTGACTCCTCGATGGACATTGATCTGACGTCAGAAGAGTCCGAAACTGAGGTAAGTGCCGAGACAGAACTAGTAACTGAACTCCAACTTAAAGACCTAGAATGCTCATCACAAATGAGCATCGATGAAGGGGGAGAAACATCAGAAGACGAAAACAACTCGACAGGGGGAGAATCAACCACCGACAAGGTAAGTCAAGTATGGTCTCCACCTCTTGGCAAATTAATTGCTTCAATTGAAATATTGCCGAAAGGTTTTCGTGAATTACAAATTATTGAGTTAAAAGACACAATTTGTCAATTAAAAGATTTTGATAAACTAACAATAGAAAATGTACAACTTTTTGCATGCTCAATATTTTTTGCCATAATTCTAAAAAACTGTGAATTAAGAACTTATGAGAAGTTAAAATGGAAATTTAAAAATCATAATATCTGATTTTAGTTGAAATATTAAACTTAGCGCTTTCAGAGAAGAAAATTAAACAGTAAATTTCTTTATAAAGCTTTATCAAGGAAGTGGTTGTTGCTCCAATAACCAAGAAGGCCTAGTGCCTCGCCACGACCTGGAAGCTGAAATATTGAAATGAAAGGTTTAATTAACTTTCTGAAAAAGCATTTAAAAATTAGAATTAAATAATGCTTTGAAAGTTTAATCAAACATTTTTGAAAATTTTGTTTATAAATTCATTTTTAGAAATATTTTTTCCTAAAAAATTCTAAAGACTTAATTTGCTTTTGACTTGAATTTTTTTTGAAAAATCCTTAGAATTTTTTTAAAATATTCTTCTGGAAAATTCTAAAAGTTCATTTACTTGGATTTTTTTTCAAAAAATCTTTTAACTTAGAATTTTTTTTAAAAGTTCCCTCTAATTAGGACCCCATTTTTGCTGTGATCAAAGGGGGAGAGAAAAGTACAAGTTTAGGGGGAGTTAGAAAAATTTAAAATTTCTGTTATTATTTTTATAAAAAGTGTTGCAATTTTACTAATTGCAAAAATTATGCTTAACTTATTAGTTTAGTAATTTTTTCTTTAAAATTACTCTTTATGTCTATTTTAACCCTAACTTAAACTTGAGTTGATGCACATCAAAAAGGGGGAGATTGTTGGACCCCGTGGTAGTTTTGATGTGATCAACCAAGTTAGTTAGGTCCTGCTGTGTTTGATCCCTGTGTCTGAGTGTGCAGGAGCTTAGGAACATAGGAAGTCGAGCGAAAGACGCAACTAGCGAGAAGGACGGCATGGGAAGGGAGCTGACGGGCTCGGTGCGTCCGAAGGACGAGAGAGCTGCGGAAGACTACTCCGGTGGGCGTGAAGAGCGTGCGCGGCGTTCGAGGGACGTTAAGCCGGGATGGAAGGCTGCTCGAGGAGAAGGCCGGGAATTGGGTTCGGGTGAGCCCTATTCCGGTTGGCCGCAATCACCCAAAAGAACGGAGCTTCGAAAGCGAAGAAGAAAAGGAGTCAAAGAAGTCAAAATTCATCGAGCGTAAAGTTATCAGTAGTGGTTATCAGAGTATAGGCGCTTAAACAGCTTCAAGGCGCCTGGCGCCTTCAAGCTGTTCAAGGCGCCTTGAGCAGCCGAGTCAGCTTGCGCTGCGGATAAAGTTTTATCCGCAGATCGAGTTGGAGGCGCCTTGAACCCTGTTGGAGGCGCCTTGGACTCTCGGGATAAGATTTCCAGGGCCTATATAAAGGCCCCTGGAGCTAGGAATTCAATAACAACTTTGACAATCAACTCTGTACTTAATTCCTAGCAATAGTTCTGAGCTGTTAGTGTGTAAAAGGCTTCTCCACCTTCAGTAAAGGAGATTCTTCTAGTGCGCTTTTTCATCGTCCTGGATTAACAACCTCCTTGGTTGTAACCAGGTTAATTGCTGAGTTTCTTTTTACTTTTGTTAATTTAATTGTTATTATTATACTATTATTTTTCTGAGTTGAAATCCGATGAGGGTATTTTTATTTTGTGTTTTCAGCAATTCACCCCCTCTTACCAACCTCTGCTGCACCAACACAAGCCTCTCAGTAATTTTGTTCAAGATCATCCAATAGAATATCTTTCATCATTTTAAATCTACAATCTTTTAAAATCTTTCTAATTTGAATCCTAATAATATTCGATTAGGATTTTTTTCTTAATATGTCAATCAATCCTGTATTTAATATGGTATGAATTAGAGAAGTTAAAATCGGTTGTTAATAATTTTTTTTTAAAAAAAAATATTTGAACCTTAACTTTTTTAAAACAATATGACATGTTATGTGATATTAATAGTTTAAATTTATTTTTCAAATTATTTGTTTTAAATAATAAATTAAAAATTAAAAATCGCACTTTAGATACAAAATCTTATAAAAAATATTAAATTAGTTTCTCAATACATAACTTATAGAATAGTAATGATAATACTTTTAGGGTGCGTTTTGTTCGGAGTTATTTTTGATAACCTTGATTATCCATCCAAGGTTATCAACAAAAACCTTATTTGGTTTAGGTATTCGATGATTCCCAAGTAATGTTCCATGCCCGACACGTCAGTAAAAGGGTCATGTAGCCTGGAATTGGAAAACCTCAGAAAACTAAGGTTTTTGTTGATTCCAGGGTTAACGAATTTTTTTTACCAAAAATATCCTCCGATAAGAAAAAACATGAAAAAAAGAGAAAAAATGGAAAAAAAATTAAAAAAATACAAAAAATAAAAAAATGTTTTAAAAAATTTATTTTTAAAAAAAATAATTTAAAAAAATAAAAATTTTAAAAATAAAAAATAAAAATTTTAAAAATGTTATAAAATTTTTAAAAATTTAAAAAATTTTAAAAAATTAAAAAAAATTTATAAACATTTAAAAATTTAAAATTATTTAAAAATTTTAAAAATTTTAAAAAAATTAAAAAAAAATTTAAAAATTTTAAAAATTAAAAAAAATAAAATAAATAAATAAAAATTAAAATTTAAAAAATGTAAAAAAAATATAAATATAAATAATATAAAAATATAAAAACATTAAAAAATAAAAAAACACATAAAAAAGTAAAAAAAATATACAAGGAAAAAGAAAAGTAAAAAAACATAAAAAAATAAATAATAATAATAATAATAATTTTATGTATAGTTGGTTTTGTAACTGAGGGTAATACGGTAAAATATTAAAGTAGGGTATTCATTAAAACCTTCAAACAAACAAATTTTTGTTGCATTACCTAAGTTGAACCAAACAATATTTGGTTATGTTTTATTCTCTATAACCTTGGTTATGTGATTACCTGGTAACCACATAATCAAGATTATACATGATGACTTGAACCAAACGTACTTTTAGTATTGGTTATTAAATCAAAATCAAATTGAATAAATTAAAAAAACTAATATCCAAATTATTTGAACCAAACTTCCGAATTCGATCAGTTGTGGTTTTTACTCACCCCTAAGCTCAGGTGTCGTGTCTGAACATTCTGCATCCAAAAATATTTGATTTGTGAAGATCAGAAAAAATAATTTGAGGCTCGACTACTTCCCAAATATTTTCCTATAAATAGTCAACGGCTTGGGGAACCATGTACCGAAACATTCAATGTCTTCTTCATCCTTGTTGCTCCGAGGTAATTCACCACTTGTCAAGTCATTTACAATCTCTAGTCGTTTGAGGCCTATCATTTCTTCACTTCGAAGTAGGCTTGAACGGTTCATATATATGAAGATAATTCACTACAAAAACGGGCATGTTGCGATCAAATCTACGATGAAAAATTTTTCATCGTGAATAAGCTGTTGCCAAATTCTATGACAAAATAAGGTATAATCATCACAAATTTTGTGACAAATTTTTTTCATTGCAAATTTGAGACGAAAAAGAATTCATCACGAAATTTCATGATATCAAAAGCGACGAAAAGAGATATTTGTCGTAAATTTGTGACGATCTAAGTTCGTTGTAGATTCGAAAAATTGTGACAAAAATGGTTATTCATCGTAAATATGCGACGAATCGAAAGTCATTGCAGATCTACGATGAGTCTAGATTCATTGCAAATCTGTGACAAATCCATTTTTAGTGTATATTTGCGACGAAAAAAGGTTTTCATCGCAGAGTTGCGATACACAATGTAACTTTACGATAAGTTTGCAATGAAAAATTTCATCGCAAAATATAAATTTTTTCCACAAAACTTAATCATTTGTACATTTTATCGTGTATACAAATCATACTCAAACTTATTTTTATATAAACACAACATCAACATTCCCAACACATCCTATACAATAATTAAACAATCCAACCAATCCTACACAACAATGCATTCCAACACATCCTACACAATAATTAAGCAATCCAACACATCGTATATACACAATTCATCTAAACAAGTCATTCATACAAGTCCAAATATCCAAAATGAAATCCTAAAAAACAAATCAAAACAAATATAATCATACAAGTCATATGCTTACAAACTCATCACATATGCTTACAAACTCATCATATCCATAAATATACAGATGTCATAGTTCAATAAGTTTCATATCAAACAATATAAAAAAAATATAAATATAAATCATCATCCTCTTCTGCCTCAGTAAACACTTGCTTTTCCTTCTTCCATTCTTCTTCTTTTCCTGTGTTAGAAACAAACAAATTGAAAGTTACATTCATGTCTAACTTATCAATTGTATCTATGTGTCAACAAATAAAATTTAATTCATCATTACAGCATATCACTTGTATCTATGTGTTTTGATATATAAACAAGTTAACCTTATGATTTTTGTAAGATGTAATCAAAGGTTTTGACCTTGGATGTCAAAAGATGTCATTCATCCTTAATTACATGAAACATATATATACATGAAACCTGTAATTAAACATAACAACAGATAAAAAATACACCAGTCATGTAATAATAAATACATGTATCAAATATTCCATGACAAATAATAAAAACATTAATACATATAGCTAATATTGCATGGATTAATAGTAGGCAAGTCATAAACATACAAAACATGTTGAACTGATATAAAATTGATTAAATCAATCGATTATTAAATTAACCAAACTTAATTTCTTGTCAGTCAACTGCTACTATAAATTCGTGATTTATTTTTTTTTAAACATCGACTCAAGTATATCAATGGATTACTTAAACATGACAGTCGACTATCAATTTAACTAATTTTTGAATTTTAAAATCGAAATCAAACAGGAAAAATCAAATTAACTAAGATTGTTTTAAAAAACAAATTAATTGAATTGAAATTTCGATCGGCATTTTACTCATATTAATACAACACATGCAATAGCATCCCAAAATGTTCAATTCATTAAGATTCGGAAATATCCTTCGAGGCTTGACTGATTTTGAATGTTTTTTTTCGAAACATTGATAACTTAGAGAATCATATACCTCAAATATTCAATGTCTTCTTCATATGACAAAAGATAATTCGTTCGTCCCAGCGCCTCCGATTCAAGGCTTACTCTGAGCAATGATTAATCCACCATCTGTCAAGACATTTAAAATGTCTAGTTATTTAAGACCCTATCATTTCTTTACTTCAAAATAGGCTCGAACAATTTAAAATATAAAAAATGATATGCAAAAGGAAAAAATCTTAAGGAAAAAACTCAAGAATAGACACATACAGTGATGAACTCACAAAAATAAAAATGATGAAATTTTTTTCTCTCTTCATATAATACTTTATGAATTAGAAAAGTTAAAATTGGTTGACGATAATTTTTTAAAAGAAAAATATTTGAACCTATTTTTTTAAAAAAAAAAAATATGATGTGTTATGTGATATTAATGGTTCTCTTTTAACAGATCAATTGAAAAAAAATATATTATTAATTTAATTATGCTTAAGAAAAATACCAAATGTTGTCAAATAATAGTTATAAATATTATTAAATTATTCTATAGATTCAACTAAATTTATATCGGATGTGGTAGTGAATTTGTTTCTATTTGCTACTAAATTTTATTATAGATTCAAAATATATTATAAATAATATTAAATCTCTTTAAAATATCAAATTATAAGTTAAATATCATCAAATTAATTTATTTTTAAATTTATACGCTAACATAAAATCAAAGTACCTCGGAAATACTGATGAGCTCCACCCAACCAAAATTTCTTCGCATTGTCTTAGAAAGTGCCACCAGGTCAACCTGGTCACCATTCATGATCAGAAGGTCATTCTCCAGCGTTACTGATACAACACCTACGACCACAACGGCATCAACTGATTATGAAATATAAACACGTTTAAACAGCTTCAAAAGATGAAGAATTAACTAAATAATAAATTAGTAATTTGACATCAACCATATTGAAATATAATTTTAGGGAGAAAGATACAAGGACAGAGGCAAATTAATATCCACATATTTCAGTTGTCGTTAAGTTAATTGTCATGTTTAGAATGGAAAAGTGGATATAGATCAGGAATGAAATGAAATGAATGATTACCATGAATTCTTACAGCAGTCTTGAGAGCTTTAGCTCTAGATTTAGCATCCTCCATGTTCAATTTCAACACAATTTTTTGCTGAAAAACGGAAAAATCAGCAAATTAAAATCAGAATCTAATTAATTTCAAGAAACTGAAAGCAAATTAAAATCACAATCTAATTAATTTCAAGAAACTGAGAACAAAAGGAGTGTGGTCTATCGCTATCAATCTATCTATATATCTTAACAAAGAAAGCGATTGTGTATGTTCAGAAATGAGGATAATAGATAGCAGTACTTGATGAACTTCTGTTAGCAACAAATGAATAATATATTAGTAAATGTGTGAAATATATTATGTTGGGAGCTAGTGTTGGTGCAATCTGAGCGTGGACAGAATACAGTGTAACACCTTTTTGACGAAATCAAGGTTAGAGTTGGACTCTATCTCTTTAAGATGAATTTGCCCGCACACGGTGCTCACGGAACACGACAATCGTCTCCCAAGATACAACGACTTTATCTTATGATAGCAATATTGCAAATCGCAAGACCTCCGAACCGAAAAATCTTCTCAAAGTCTCCAAATGCAAGTATGGAATGTAATGCTTGATTTGAATTGGCATGAATTGAGTGAGTAAAATAAGAATGAGAGGAGCCTTATTTATACTAAGTGAAAGGGTATAAAAAACTCTTGGTTCAATTATATCTCAACCATCCAATTTGAATTAGATGGTTTAGATTGCATCCCTTCCCCCAGGAGATACAATGTCTCTTCATTTGGATGTCAATCAATGGTTGAAATTGAGTCATCCAAAGGACACTTATTCCTTCTCAAATCGACAATCCAGATTTGTCAATCTTGATCCAATGATCTAGATTTAATTCTCATTCATATTATGTTTCCAACAATTCTCCGCATGAATCAAAATTAATACATGCATGTTATCATCTAAGGAGAGTTCAATCCAAAGATTATTACATCAAGAGAGGTAGCTTGTGGCTTTGAACCTTCCATAGTAAAGTATCATCGAATTTACTAGGCTGCTTAGTGAACATGCCTTAAACTACTCAATCGTTCGTATAAACCAAGACAATGATACATACACAATAATATTTCTCAATTCTTTATAGTTCTCACTATTTTGTCCGTTTTGGCCATGGACAACATCTTAGATTCATAAGTATTTCATTGAAGCGACCCGTCTTCATATATATATAGGTGACCTCCTATAAAGAGTATTGTATCATACTCTACTTTTTCAAATATAGTAATCATTAAAAGTTTATAACTTAACATCACTACATATCGTAGGTAACACTTTTCCATCCTAGGAATGAGAGGGAAACTAGTCAAAGTACTCACGCGAACTTTCATAATTTCGTTGTTCTATTGAACCAAGATCTTGGGATCTCTAATCAATAAGGTTGGGTTACCACTATGAATGCTCTTGTTTGTAAATTGTTAATCACATTCCTCTTGATGTGTAGTATATTTTATCTCTAGTCAAACTTTTTGTAAACGGATCTGCCAAGTTATCTTTTGATTTGACATAATTAACAGAGATAACTCAATTAGAGATCAACTACCTAATGGTATTGTGTCGTTGATGAATATGTTGTGACTTACCATTATTCAAGCTATTTTGTGTCCTTCCAATTGCCGATTGATTATCATAGTATATCATCACGTCAGACACTATTTTTTCCCAATATGGGATATCTTCTAAGAGGTTACGAAGTCATTCAGATTCTTCTACGGGTTTATCTAAGGCTATAAACTCGGATTCCATAGTTGATTGAGCTATGCAAGTTTGTTTCGTGGATTTACATGACTCTGCTCCACCACCAACGGTAAATACATATCCACTGGTGGATTTAGAGTCTTTTGTATCAGATATCTAATTTACATTGCAATAGCCTTTAAGTATCGCTGGATATCTCGTATAATACAATCCATACTCTAAGGTGTATTTTAAATATTTAAGAACCCTTAATAATATCTTTCAATGGTCATCATTTGGATTACTTGTAAATCTATTTAAGTTATTGATCATATAGGCAATATCTGGACGTACGAGTTAGTGATATATATCAAACTGTCAATTATTCTCAAATATTCCAATTGGAATATAGGTTCACCATGGATCTTAGCCAAATGCAAGCTTAAGTCTATTAGTGTTTTTATAGGGGAAAGATCATATGCATTAAATTTCCTTAGTACTATCTTAATATAATAAGACTATGAAAGGATAATTCCATCTAATGTCTTATCGATCTTAATCCCGAGTATAACGTTCGCTATACCCATATCTTTCATATCAAAGGTTTTGGTCAGCATCTTCTTAGTAGTTATGATTATATCATGATTACTACTCATTATGAGTATATAGTCTATATATAGACAGATAATGATAAAAGAGTCAGGTGTGCCTTTGATATATATGCATTTATCGCACTTGTTTATTTTAAATCCATTTGGCATCATTATTTTGTCAAATTTCTCATGTCACTACTTCGGTGTTTATTTTAGTTCATATAATGACTTCACGAGTCTACACATCTTATTTTCTTGTCTTGGAACCACAAATCCTTCAAGTTGTTCCATATATATTTCTTCTTTTAATTCACCATTTAGAAAAGTTGTTTTCACATCCATTTGATGTATCTCAAGGTTATGTATTGCCAGCAAAAGCAATGAGTACTTGAATGGATGTGATCCTAATTACTGGTGAATAGTTATCAAAGAAGTCAAGACATTCCTTTTGTTTGAATCTATTTGCCATTAGTCTTGCCTTGTATTTTTCAATAGTTCCATCAACCTTATATTTCATCTTTATGACCCATTTACATCCTAAGGTTTGATTCCAGGTGGAATATCCATCAATTCTCAAGTATGATTTTGCATGATAGAATTTATTTCACTATTGATGACTTTTTTTTCAAAAGAGAGCCTCATGGCTTGATAAGGATTCGCTTATTGTCCTTGGTTCATTTTCCAACATATAAGTCATGAAATCAGGAACAAATGAATTTATTATTTTGGTCCTTTTGTTGTGTCTTGGTTCTTCACTATTTCCAACATTATCTTTACTCACAGTTTCATAGTTCTTTGATTTGAACTTTCTTCTTTCCTATCTTTGCAAGGAAAGATATCTTCAAAAAATACAACATTCCTTGATTCAATTGTTGTTCCAACATGTATATCAAGAACTGCTAATTTGTGCATCAAAAATTGATATGCACTACTATTATTGGCATATTCTTATACTTCAAGATTGTCTTTGGTCCTATTTTGGTTTGCATTGGCTTAGGCATTTCCACCTTAGCCAAACACCCCTACACTTTCAGATATTTATAAGAAGACTTATGACTCTTCCATAACTCATAAGGAATTTTATCTTTCCTTTTGCGAGAGATTTTATTGAGAATATGGTTTATCGATAAAATTGCCCCCCCCCCCCCCCCCCCCCCCAATTTTGGGATAAGCCCTAACTTATCAGCATAGCATTCATTATTTTCTTAAGAGTTCAGTTCTTACGCTCGGCAATACCATTTGATTGAGGAGAGTAAGGAGCTATCGTTTGATGAATAATGTCGGAGTCTCTACAATACAAAATTATCAAATGAACTATCATATTCTCCTCCTCGATCACTTCAAATTCTTTTAATTTGTTGACCAATTTAATTCTCAACTTCATTCTTATAATTTTTTAAATGTTTCTAAGGCTTCATCTTTTCCTTTCAATAGATACACATAGCAGTATCAAGTGCAATAATCAATGAAAGTAATAAAGTATTATTTACCTCCTCTAGTTTGCACGAATTTCAAGTCACATATATCATTATAAATTAATTCTAGAAGGGTTGTGCTTCTTTTCACTGAATGGAAAAACAACTTTGTCATTTTAACTTCAACACATTTCACATTTATGTGTTGAATCAACATTAAATGTTGACAATAAATTTAAATTCATAAGTCGTCGCAAAGTGTTATAATTTACATGTTCAAGTCTAACATGTTATAAATTGGAACACTCGACCAAATAACCAGAATTTATAACTTTATTGTCATTGAATTTGCGGTGTACAACCATTACATTCATTTTGAATAAACTATTCTCCATGAGCCCTCTGTCTATGAATTGACCATTTTTTATCAATATATATTTATTTGACTCAAATACTAGTCAGAATCTAGCTTTGACTCAGGAATATTAAGCACATTAATTAATGTCACTTATTTGCTTGATGTCTCTTTAATACCACCTTGTCAAGACTAACAATATTGAAAGTTGCAAAATTACCTATGATTAGTTTTCTCCCATTAATAGGACTATAAATTGAAAACTAGGGCTTGTCAGAGCAAATATGTCGTGTAACACCAATATCGACCCACCACTTTCTAGGATTGTCCACCAAGTTAGCTGCAAATACAATGACAGTCAGGTCTAATTCTGACATATCTATTGGCAAGGTAATTTTGATGTGATCAAACAAGTTAGGTTAGGTCCTATTGTGTTTAACCCTGTGTCTAAGTGTGCAGGAACTTAGGAGCACATGATGTTGAGCAAAGACACAGCTAGCGAGAAGGACGGCACGGGAGAGAGCCGACGGGCTCGATGCGTCTGGGGGACGAGGTGTTGTGGAAGAGTACGTAGGCGGACGAGAAGGAGGCGCGCGGCGTTTCCGAAGGACGAGAAGCCATGAGCGGAAGCTTGCTCGAGAAAGCCGGAAGTTGGGTTCGAATGAACCCTATTTCGGATGGCCGAAATCACCCAAGCGAGCAAAGCCGAAATGGAAGACCCGGACCAAAGCAAGCGGAGTCAAAGATGGAGGCCCGGAGATAAAGTAAACAAAAGGTTGACTTTCACCTTCGGGGCACCCGGAACCAATCCGGGCGCCCGAAGCAGTCCGGGGCACTCGGAACCCAATTCTTAGCCAAATTTGTCGTGGCACGTACCATTGTATCAGGGATAAAATATTATCCCATTCTAGGCGTCTGAAACCCTTCCAGGCGCCCCGAGCATGGCTATATAAATAGCCCTGCTCCCAGAAGCTTTACAACAACGAAGAATAGTTTGAAACAACACTTGTACACTTCCTAGTTCTTGTTTAGCTTTGTTTTGTGAGTTTTGAATGCTGTAAGAGGTTTCTCCGCCTGAAAGAGAAATTAGTGTACTTTTTCATCTGCCTTGGATTAACAACCTCCTCGGATATAACCAAGTAAATCTGTGAGCCTTGTCTTTTTAGTTTATTAATCTTATGCAAGTGTTCTTTTATTTTAAGTTATAAGTTCGAGAAAAATTGTGTTTGTTCCCCCCTCCCCTAGTCAGCCGCCGAGGGTCTTAACAATAAGAATCTTTTGGTTAATTAGATTTCAACCATCCAACTTGAATTAGATGGTTTAGATTATATCCCTTCCCAAGAGATACAATGTCTCTTCATTTAGATATCAATTAATGATCGAAATTGAGTCAGAGCACTTATTCTTTCTGAAATTGACGTTCTAGATTTATTAATCTTATCTAATGATCTAGATTTAATTCTCATTCATATTACGTTTCCGACATATTATAGAGGTGTCGAGCAGCCAAATACTCTTCATGCACGCTGAGCTCTTCTCTGCATGCATGTCTTCCATTCCATGGTCTGTACTTTCACTTATTGGGTATTTTACTCACCATGAATTGGCTTAATTGGTTTCATTGAATCGGACGTCTGTACTTTCACTTATTGGGTATTTTACTCACCATGAATTGGCTTAATTGGTTTCATTGAATCGGACGTCTGATACTAAGAAAACCACTCATGACCTGAGAACGGTGTAATAAATAGAGGACTTGGCAGCGAAAATATTTCCTAACAATTTAATATTTTAGAACAAATACTCCAGTTGTTAATATATAAACAAAGAGAACTTAAATAGAAAAATGAATTGCTCTTTAAGATTACTTAAACCACCTTCATTATGTTAAATAAAGCCAACTATGTTTGCATGGATTCGAATAGGTATAGATTATGCCTCCTTTTTTTATTTAAAAATTTTCCTTACATGACTTTTTGTTCATAAATTAATATTCATGCTCTTTTGTAAATTAGTCATGCTATAACAAAGCTAAAGTACCTTGCATTTCATAGAGATGGTAACTTCAGAAAAGTATTGTTTCTTACCAAAGTTTATATGGAAAAAGAAAGATTAGCATGCTTTTGTTATTAAAATTACTTACCATATAAGTCGACTTGAAATAGGGTGTGAGAGAAATCTTATCATTGGCATCTTCCCACCGGATATTGTTCCACCAATCCGTTTGGCCAAATATATCTTTCAATTTATTTTGACAAATTTCAACGCCAAAAGGCAGCTTTCTGAGATTTGGGCATGAGTTTACACATATCTGCTCCAAGTAGGGGAAGGTTAGTGGCTGTTGTGAGATGCAGTTTAATTTAGGCAATTGAGCCAAAGACAGTAACCGTAGGCTACTGCTAGAGTTGACGGAATCCCCAACACAACTTATCAATTCTTCAATCTTATCACAATTTGATACTGTCAAGACACTGAGGTGTGGTAGCTGAAGAACCCAGGTGACATTTCTCAACATTTTGCATTCAGAAATTTTCAATTCGCGAAGATTAGGAAATACCGTTTGAGGTTTGACTGCTTTCCAAGTGATTTCCTGCAAATCATCGACAGCTTTGAGAACCATATACCTCAAACATTCAAGGCCTTCTTCACGATCCCTGTTGTTCCGAGCAACTATTAATTCATCACCTGTTTGGACATTTACAATCTCTAGTCGTTCAAGGCTCTTCCTTATGTTGTGGCTACTCATGATGCTTTCAAATAGTTGGCTTGGATAAGCTAAGTCACTGATGTTTTTTAGTTGGAGTTTCCATGTAGACAATTGTTGTAGAGAGACCAACTGATCCAGGGTTGTCACTGATTGCAAGGTAATTCCAATGCATCTTCGGCATCCTTTAAATTCCTCTAGCTCATCCAAGTCAGCATACTTACTTTCGTATAAATCCAACAATTTGAGTAAAGGTAAGTTGGATATTGTTCCCTTGGGTACTTTCGCAAGACGATTAGTCCTTACTAGAAGTAAGTACTTGAGTTTAGCAAGGCTACTCAACTCTGCTGGCAATGCTTCGACTGGGGTCATATTCAAGTTTAAATGTTGGAGCTCAGATAACATGTTTATTTCCCTTGGAAGCTCTGTGATTTTTGTGTTCGAGAGATCCAAGAACGTCAAAACAGGCAAAGCTTGGAGAAATGGCCCGGGAATTAAGCTCAACTTATAGTTCCCTTGGAGCATGAGCATGGAAAGCTTGGGAAAAGTAGGAGTATGCCTTGGCAAAGAACTTAAATCATTATGCATGAATGATGCACGCTCTACCACTTGCCATTTCTCATTCTCTAATTCCAACTGACTAAATCTAGCCTGTGCTTTAACAATCCACTTGTGTTGATTGAATCCACAGTCCGAAGAAATCCATAGAGTCATGTCTCGGATTATGTCATGCATCTTGATCCTTGTCGCGTATTTCTTATCAGCAAGCTCTAACAAGCATGCAGATGTAAGAGTCTCGATATGAGTGTGCCCTCGCTGAAATGTTTTATTGATCGAGTCAAGCTCAGCTATTAGTCCAAGACCTATCCAACACTGTATTAGTTCGACTTTATCAATTTCGAAATCTTCAGGCCACAAAGAGCAGCACAACAGCCGGGCTCTCATGTTATCATCTTCGAGGCTATCATAACTAAGTTTAAAGGCAGCAAACATAGGATCTGATTCTTTCATACCTGTGAGTTCTGGCATTTGTGATTGCCTAAGCTGTGTGAGAGCATCATTCCAAACCTCCCATGACCTCTTTGCGGACATGGCTCTGCCAACAGTGATGAGAGCAAGGGGCACACCAGCACACTCTTTAGCAATTTCGATTGCTAGTTGATTAATTCCTGGCTCTGAGTTGATTACATCTTCACGTGCATATTTCAGAAAGAGTTCCCATGCTTGATCAGATGACAAGCCTTCCACTTTTTTTATCACGTTAGCATTCATTCCAGTGCATATGTGCTCGTAGCGCGTCGTGAAAATTATCACCTTGCGCTTCCGCTCTTTGTCATGCTCAGCAGGTACTTCTTCCATCCCCAACTTATAAAGATCATAGGATTCCCAAATATCATCAAGAAACAACAAGCAATTCTTTTCCTTGAGGGAGTCAAAGAGCCTAGAAGCACGATCGTCTTCACTCTCATCATCTTCAAGCTTCAGTCCTACCTTCTTAGCTAGGTCCATCTGAAGCTTCTGCAATTTGCATCCTTTGGAAGCCACAATCCAGATGACATACTCAAACTTGAGCTTGGAGATCTCGTCGTGGTTGCAGATGAGCTTTAAAAGTGTCGTCTTTCCTATTCCCCCCATACCGTAGATTCCTATAACCCTGGCATTTGCATCCATAATCTGGTTTACAATCTGTATAACATTTGATTCCATCCCAACAACATTATTTGAAATGGGAAGTTTCACGGGCAGTTGCAGCGGCGGCGGCGAAGGAGAAGAAGATGGCGGCGGAGCCGCAACAACCCTAATATCATTCCCTCGGCTAATCAACTCCTGCATCTTCTTCATCTCGGTGACCCTCCGATTGATGAAGACGCAATTCCACGACCAGCCCCCGAGGCACCGCATCTCGTTGTAGTCCCGTTGGATGGCAGCCTCCTTAGATACAAACGCCTCAGCCAGGCGCTTCCACACCAGAGCTTCTTCCATGACGATTTGCCCGTTGCCGGCAGCCTCATTGATGGCCCGGTCGACGTCGCTCAGTTTGGCCCCCAATAGCTCCGCGTCTATGTGCAAGTCTTCGACGCCAGATCGAGGCCTGGCGAGGTGGATCGAAGCTACGTGGCATATTTTGTTGAGGAATTGACCGATGTCAAAGGAGATACTCATGGCGATCGAGGGGAAACAGCGAATGCTTGGATAGCAATCAGTGGAGAAGGAATTGGGAAGAGGGTGATTACTGAAACTTTTGCAATCGAGAAGCGAATTAGGAACGGGCATAGATCTTGTCTCGTACCAGAAGTCAACAGATAGCTGCCCCATCAATTATTGGAACCGCCACGCTGAGCTGAAGTGTGTGGTCATGTGTTATTTTTAAGTATTTGATTTTTGTTAAAATAATTTTAAATCTCTGATATTTTATATTTTTTAAAAAAAAAATAAAAAAGTATTCCTAATTAACAGAATTATTAAAAGATTTTTTTTTTAAAAAAAAAAGAAAACATCCGACCATATTTATTATATTTTAAAACTAAAATATCTATAAAAATAAATTAATTCGATTTAATAAATAAATATACATAAAATACTTTTATATTAATTTTTCAATTGAATTAAAATTATTTAGACTTGAAAAAAAAATCACTCTAACATCATTAAATTAAAGTAAAATTATTGTCTATTATAATTTTGCAGTAGTTATTATTATAATAATTTTATGATGATTTTATTAATGTTGAAATCATTTTTAATTATTAAATTTAACCAAATGAGTAAAAAAAATTATATGAAAGTCCTTTATGTATAAATTTTTGATAAGTTGAATTGTATTTTATTTATTTTAAAAAAATAACAAAACCTATTTTAACTTTTGCCTAACTCCCTTGATTGAACTGGTACAACTTCCCTTTTCTTACCATGCAGCTGACTGACTGCTCCAAACTACCGTGAGTTGCAACAAAAGAAGGAATGCTATCTTCAGCCATGACTATGACCCCAAACCTTAGCTCCACTGCCATGGCGATATGATCAGGATGACTTGCGATCAGATCAGAGCAGAGCCATGCATGTCTATTAGAATGACCATTGCAGTAAAGCCTCCAAAAAGATATGAAATTAGAGTCTATCAGTATAGGTGAGCTCATCTCTTCTTCTTGTTCTTAATTCTTGCTTAACCTTTTGGTGCCAAGGAAGCTCTACTGAAAGAGAAGAAAAGGGAGTGGAGATTGAAGAAGGTAGTGGAAGCCCTGTAAATAGTTTAAACAATTTGAAGTGTTGCTTTGGTCGCTTAATGAAGTAGGCAACTTTAAAGTGTCAACATCTTCAGCACATAATTCACACAAGAAACTTTTTGTTATCACATGAGTCCAGCTTTCAACACACAATCATGAACAAATTCACCCATCACATACAAACTCTCTCACGTCCCAAGAACCAATTAAGATCTTTGATCTTCGATGTTTGTGACTGCCACCAATCACCTTGGCCCCGAGAGCTCCATAGCTTCAACAGGCAAGTCATCTGTGAGATCAGAGAAGCCTTCCAATGTTCACTCAGACAGATGCCTTGAACATCAGACGCAGACCATCTGTGCATATTGACTTTCGCTCGCTCAGCAGTTAGTTAATTCCGTAAAGGTAGATCCACTACTTTAACCAATCTGAATGTCGATCCACGAATATAGAGAGAGATAAATATAGATATACGAAAATTAGATGCATAGTGAATAAATCTCAGATAGTCAATTACTCAAAATTGACCACTATTAACAGTTAGTTATCTCCAGATTATATTCACCATGATCTTATTTTTCATAATCGTGGGATTTAATTTGACTTTTGAATATTATAATTTTAAGCCTTTGTTTGTTAATGGTTATTGCTAGTACTATTCGTGAATATATTTTATATTATATTTTAAAGTTTCTATCTAACTCAAAATTCAGATTCTTATGGTTTCCGATTGATATATATTGTTAAAAAATAAAATAAAATCTCTTTTAATAAATCAAATGATTTATCTTTAGCCCTTATTATTTTGTCGTATAAATTTTTTAAAATTTTATCCTTTGAAAATAATATGTTCATAAATATTGTTTCATCAATAGTCCAAGAATACCAAATGTTATCACATAATAGTATAGATTATTATAAATACTATAAAATTTGTTTGATAAATATAATTAAAATTATATGATATGTGTTATTAAATTATATTGCATGTGATAGTAAATTATACTTATCTGCTACTAAATTTTAAATATATTATAAATTTATTAAAATTATGCATTTAAATACTATCGAATTAATTTATTTTAAAATTCATTCATGAATAGAAAATCGACCTTAGTCGTTGATGCTATTGCTAACCCTGACTAGATCCACCCGACTGCCCCGAACTATCTTTTTTCGAACTATAATAACTAGTGCAATTGGCCCACTTCGTCGATATGCTCACCCATCACGATCAAGTATCATTATTCAATGATACTTGATCATGTCCAAAATCTGAATCAGACAGATCGTCGGATGAAATGGATAGAACATTGATCGAATCACGACGTCTCGGAAGAAAGTATGCTGAGATGACTTCTACGTTGACCAAGTCGTTAGAAGTCCTCTGATCAACACTACCTAGCGACTGATTGCTCCAGTCTCTGGTACCCGAGGCTCGAAGCAAATCCAACGAATATACAAGTAACAGACTAATACTTGAATAATCAAATGAATGGAGAGTGAGTATGATAACGTATCTTGCCCAGGAGGGTGCCCTTGGATGGGACGCTGCTCAAGTTGTCGTGACCTAGAAGAGTATACGCATGAGTCGAATGTAGAGCTGGGTATGGCGGCGCGGAGCTGAATGCGACCTGGATCCAGAAGATGACCCACAAACCAGGACCTAACAGAAACACGTAGACTAGGATATGACATAGGCACACAGGCTGGAATATAATATCAGCACGCAGGTTGGGCTGTGACAATGACACGAAAGTCGGGATAACAATAGATCGAGTGTTGAACGGTAACAATGGCACGAAGGCTGAGACACAACAACACACAAAGCTGGAATAGGGACGGGATCGGCGTGTGGACTGCAACCACGTGGATTACCGACAGGTGGCATGAAGATGAGGACTGTAGAATGCGATAACAACGCCCTCGACGCTAGAACGAGTCGAGGGTAGAAGGTTGCAGCCGCCAAAGAGCGGTTGTCGGCGTGCCGATGAACTCAGAGATCGGAGTGTGTGCTGCCAGCGCACAAAGTAGGAAGGTGGTGGCGTCCTTCGGCGTCCAAAGGTATGTCCGGTAGTGGAAGCGGTGGTTGTAGTCGAGTTGCGGGAGAGAGAGAGAGAGGAGAAAACATGTGGCGGCATTCTCGCGTGGACTTGTGCAGCAGCGGTGGCAAGAGGAGTCGAAGGTGGCGTCGGCGGGAGTGGCTGCGGTGCATGGCGGATGGCGGCAAGCAAGGCTACGACGCGTAGAGAGGGAGAAGGGGAAGGAGGCGGCTGTTAGCATCGACGGCATCTGGGAGCAACACGTGTGGAGAGGAGGCGACAGCGAGGTGCAACGTCGAGAGGGAAAAGTGGCTTGCATGAGGGACAAGGGCGGATCCAGTGGGGGGCGCCATCGGCGGTCGCCCCCGCTTACCGGCGGTGGAACCCCTAGTGTTATGGGGTTCCACCGGTGGAGATGGAGGATACCGCCCCTTGTTTATCGTGATTGAATTCCATACTTGAATTCCTGGATTCGCCACTAGTGAGGGAGAGAGGTGGCGGCGGCCTCTCCAAACAACAAGGGGGAATGAAGCGTCGGAGGTTTGCTGGCATGAGAGGGTCAAGTCCGTGTGCGCCTATGAAAGGGGAGGTAGCAAGGCGGCGCTGACCTCCTTCCCTCTATTGATTGCGGCGGAAGAAAAAAACCACGAAGAAGACCCCCTCTCAACAATGCCCCCTTCCTCTTAAAAACCCTACACAGTGATTTAACCAAATTGCCCCTCCCCTTTCCCCTAATTCCCTCTAAGCCCTCTAGATATATCCACATCACAAACCTCCCCTTCAAGTCTAGTCGAAGAAGGCACAACCTGACTGACTAGACCCAGTCAAACGAAAAGCAAAATTCCTCCTGAATACAGAGTTCGATCGCTAGGCTTATCGTATAACATCAAACGAGTAGCTATGGAGGTGCCGAGTAAGTGACTGAAGTAATATCGAGTGAGCGACGAAAAATGGTACCGAGCGTATGCCGAGCAAGCGATCAATTGAATGTCGTTCGGGAGACCAAGTGATATTAAGAAGACGATCAGACGGGGCTGAGCAGGCGACTGAGCAAATGCAAATTGGGTGATTGTTGAGCAGACGGACTAGAAAATGTCAATTACAACAGTAAATCATGACAGGGCGATTATACGAGTGCTAAGCAAGATGTAAAACGAGTGCCGACCAAATAGCAAAAAATAATGTCGAGCGAGTGGAAAGACAAAGGGCAAGCGGCGTCGAGCGCGCGACCGAGAAAATATTGACCGAGCTATAGGGAGAATGTCAACCGAGTCGAAAGACGATGGGCGAGCGGTGTCGAACGCGCGATCGAAAAAATACCGACCGAGCGACAGTAAATCGCGACCGGGGCGACTGGGCAATAGAGAGAATGATGGACGAGCAAAGCTGTGAGCGCAATCGAGAAAAATATTGACCGAGCGACAATAAATCGCGACCAGGCAATAGAGAGAATGATGGACGAGCAAAGTTGTGAGCGTGACTGAGAAAAATGCCGACCAAGTGACAATAAATCGTAACCTGGCAATAGAGAGAATGATGGACGAGCAAAGCATGAGCGTAACCAAGGAAAAATGTCGATCGAGCGACAGTAAATTGCGACCGGGTAATAAAGAGAATGATGAACGAGCAAAGTCGTGAGCGCAAACGAGAAAAATGCCGACCGGTACCAAGCGAACAACCGAGCAGATGGCTAGGCGATACTGATCGATCGACTAAGAGAAGGCCGACCGGGTGATCAAAAGAATGCTGAGTGGGCACGAAGCCTGTGCGCTAGATAAACACGAAGTTTGAGACCAAATGAGAATGAGAGCAGAGCCCGTGGATCAAGCGCGAATGGGAGCAAAGGCTCTGTGAGCCGAGTCGGGCGCGGATCCCGAGAGATTGAAAGCGACCAAGAGCAAAGCCTGTGGATTGGGTGTGAATGCGAGCAGAGCCTGTGGATGGAGTGCAAACGGGAGTAGAACAATCAGGTGGTTATGCGAATGTCAAGCGAGGAAAGCGGGTATTGACCGAGCAGCAAATGCAGGGCAAAGCGATGAGTGAGATGCGAGGGACGAGTTCCGAGCAAAACGGCAAGTGGGGCAAGAGTGGTGAGTGCTGAGCAGAGCGGTGATTAAGACGCTAATGGTGAGTGTTGGGCAGAGCGGCAAGTGAGTCGCGAACGATGACTGCCGGGCAGAGCGACGAGTGGATCGAGCCGTGAGTGCTTGGCAGAGCGATGCGTGGATGGTGAGTGCCGACTGAGCAACAGAGGTGAACAAAATGGGAATGGCGAGTGTCGGACAGAGCGACGAGTGAAGCAAGTATAATGAGTGTCAGGCAGAGCAGCGAGTGAAGCAAGTGTGATGAGTGCTGGGCAGAGCGGCGAGTAAAGAAAGTTTGATGAGTGTTGTGCAAAGCGGCAAGTAAGATGTGAGGGATAAGAGTCGGGAAAAGCGGCAAGTGAGGCAAGAGTAGTGAGAGCCGGGCAGAGTGACGAGTAAGACAAGTCCCTGATCACAATCGCCTTCATTCTCATCATCTTCAATATGCAGTCCTACCTTCTTAGCCAGGTTCATCTAAATCTTTTGTAATTTGCATCCTTTGTGGGCCACAATCTTTTTTTTGTTGCTGTTTTTGTTTTAAAATCATTACTACTGCTATCTTTTAATCCTACAGGCCTACTTCTTGCTTATTATCTTATTTTTCTCCCTCTGTTTTAGTGAACCCTCGAGTGTAGGTCATGCAATGTTTTATTCATTGTTAAAGTCTTTGCTACTATTCATTTGCAACTTGCATCTTTGTAGGCCACAATCTTTTTTGTTTGTGTTTTTGTTTACAATCCTACAAAAACTACCTCTTGCTTATTAGATCATTTGTAGGCTACAATATGATGGATCCCATCATTTATATGTCTATCCTTAAAAGTTTTTCTTAAAATTTTTCATTAAGAATATTATTTCTCCAATGTTTTATTCATTGTTGCAAGTCTTTACTGTTATTCATTTGCTATTGTATTTTCCCCAATATATGAATGTTCTATTGAGGATCGTTTAATTGTTTGATATGAAATTTCATCTATTGGTAACTCTAATGCCCCTCATATCCTTGCTCAAGTTTGCTAGAATTCATGCCAGCCCAATAACATTGTTTTTGTTCTGCTCTCGAGGACATGCTGACATTCTTTTACATATATGCTACGATATAATACGTTTGATTTTTTTATTTTTTATTTTTTCCGGAGTGATTCTTAATTCGTTGGGTGAAATGAAAGGTACGTAGACATAAGGAATATCTTTTGGCTTTTGAATATTTATAATATTCAGTATTTGTTTGTTAATGGTTATTGCTAGTAAGCACTATTCATGAATATATTTATGTTTTTATTTTAAAGTTTCTATCTGACTCAAAATTCAGATGCTTGTGGTTTCCAATTGATGTATTGTTAAAAATAATTTTTTTTAATAAATCAAATGATTTATCTTTAACCCTCCCTTATTTCGTCATATAAATTTTTAAAAATTTTCTCCTATGAAAATAATATTGTCAATTAATTTTATAATAATGTTTCATCAATTTAATTGCAGAGAAAAAAAAATGGCAAGTGCTATTATATAATTGTCTCAATTATTATAAAATTATATTATAAATATTATTAATTTTTTAAAATATAACTAAAATGATATTGTACGTATTAGTAAATTATATTGTATATGATTGTAAATTATATCATAAGAACTACTATCTGCTACTAAATTTTAAAATATATTATAAATATTATTAAATTTATATCTTAAAAATTATCAAATTATTAGTTACATGCCATTCAAATAATTTATTTTAAAACTTGTATACATCAACAAAATATCACAGTACCTCAGTTCTCAATATCACCGTTGAGGAGTTCTGCCTGAAATAGATTTTGCAATCGGGCAACTATTTCCACCGGGTCGAGCTGCTCACCTCTCACGATCAAACACTCATCATCCAGCTCTGCTGACATAACACCTGCAATTGATTATGGAATATAAACATCTAATTAATTAGTACTTTTAAAAAAGCTACAAAAGATGTAGAATTAACTAAATAATTAATTAGTAATTTGATATCAACCATATATACTGAAATATAATTTTAGGGAGAAAGATACAAGGAAAAAGACAAATTAATATCCACATATTTCAGTAGTTGATCGTTAGAGTAATTGTCCTGTTTAGAATGGAAAAATGGATATAGACCAGCAATGAAATGAATGATTACCAGGAATTGCTAGAGCAATCTTGATAGCCACAGCTCTAGCATTAGTATCTCCCATATCAAAACTCGCACTCCTTATATCCAATCTCAACATAATTATTTGCTGAAAAATGGAAATATTAGCAAATTAAAATTACTATCTAATTAATTTCAAGAAACTCAGAACTACAGATATATCAAGTGTGGTCTATTTCTATCAATGTATCTATATATCTCTTAATAAAAAAAAAAGAGATTGTGAATGTTCAGAAATGAGGATATATGAGTAATATACTAGTAAAGATGTGAAATATATTATAGAGGTGTCGAGCATCCAAATACTCTTTATGCACGTTTCTCTGCATGCATGTCTTCCATTACCATGGTCAGTTTCACTTGGTGGGTATATATTTTACCCACATACTCACCAGTGATTTAGCTTAAGTAGTTCCATTGAATCGGATTCTAAGAAAACTACTTATGAGCACAGCAAAATAAATAGAGGACATGGCAGCCAAAAGGTTCCCTTACAATTTAATATTTTGGAACAAAGAGAACTTAAAGAGGAAAAGGAACTGTCTTTAAGATTACTTAAATCACTTTCTTTATCAGAAAGTAAAATAAAATCAAGAATGTTTGCATGGATTTGAATAGGGATAGGTTATGTCTCCTATTTTATTTTAAATATTTTCTTACATGACTTTTTGTTCACAAATTAATAATGATGCTATAACAAAGCTTAAGTACCTTCAAGACATCCGCAATACATATATTAATAGGGTATTATTAATGTTAAATACTATTGTAAAGAGGTGTTATTCACTTGAACACGTTCAATACTCTGAACACGTTCGAGCAATGTGGGGTGGGCCAGCCCCTGGCTAGCCCACCCCGTGTTTTTTTTTTTTTTTATTTATTAAAAAATTATAAATTTTAAAATTTAAAATTAAATAACCATTTATTTATTTAATAAATATATTTAAAAATTTTAATATTATTTTTAAAAATAGTAAAATTATTTTTTAAAAAGTAATAATAATAATTTAAATATTTTAAAATATATTTAAAATATATTTATTTAATATGATATAATTTTAAAATAATTGAGTGTACTGTGGAATCCATAAATAATAAGTGTTAATGCTAAAAGGAATGTGAGTGAAAAAAAATATGGTGTTATAATGAGTATGTGACAGTATTTTTTTTTGATGAATAAGCGGGTATTAGTGATGGATTGTAGATGTTCTCAGAGATTTCATACATAGAGATGGTAACTTTCTAATAATGTTGTTTCTTACTTAAAAGTATATATGGAAAAAAGATTTGCATGCGTTTGTTCATAAGATTACTTACCATACTAGACTTGAAATAGGAGGTGAGAGAATTCTTGTCTTTGGCATTCTCCCACTTGATATTTTCCCACCATTTCTTTCTGCCAAATATACCTTTTAATTTATTTTGACAAATTTCAGCTCCAAACGGCAGCTTTTTGAGTTTTGGGCATTCGCTTACATATATCCGCTCCAAGTAGGGAAAGGTTAGTTGCCGTCGTGAGATGCGATTCAATTTAGGCAATTGAGCCAAAGACAGTAAGTGTAGGTCAATGCTAGAGTTGACATTACTCCCAACGTAACTTATCAATTCTTCCATCTCATCACAATATGATACTTTCAAAACACTAAGGTTTGGTAGTTGAAGAGCCCAGGTGATATTTCTCAACATTTTACATTTAGCGATGATCAATTCGTGAAGATTAGGAAATATTATTTGAGGCTCGACTGCTTTCCAAGTGATTTTTTGCAAATCATCGACAGCTATGAGCACCATATACCGCAAACATTCAAAGCCTTCTTCACTATCCTTGTTGCTCTGAGCAACTATTAATTCACCACCTGTTAGGATATTTACAATATCTAGTCGTTCGAGGCTCTGCCTTGTGTTGTGGTTACTCGTGATGCTCTTAAATAGTTGTCTAGGATAAGCCAAATCTTTCATGTTTTCTAGTTGGAGTTTCCATGTATATAATTGTCGTAGAGAACCCAACTGTTCAAGGGCCATCATTGTGCGGATGGTAATTCCAATGTATCTCCGGTATCCTTTAAATCCCTTTAGCTCAGCCAAGTTATCATATTTGCTTTCATATAAATCCAACAATTTGAGTAAAGGTAAGTTGGATATTGTTCCTTTGGGTACTTGGGTCAGCCTCATAGTTCCTTTCAAAAACAAGTACTTGAGTTTGGAAAGGTTACTCAAATTTGTTGGTAGTGCTTCTATTGGGGTGAAATTCAAGTTTAAATGTTGGAGCTCAAATAACAAGTTGATTTCCCCTGGAAGCATTGTGATATTTGTGCCCGAGAGATCCAAGAATGTTAAAACAGGCAAAGCCTGGAAAAATGACCCGGGAATTAAGTATAGCTTAAGGTTCTGTTGGAGCATGAGCATAGAAAGTTTGGGAAAAGTAGGAGTCTCACTTGGCAAAGAACGTATATGATTATGCATGAATGATGCTTGCTCCACCACTTGCAATTGCTCATTCTCTAGTTCTAAATCATACAATCTAGCACCTGCCTTAACAATCCATCTGTGTTGATTGGATCCACAATATGAGGCCATCCAAAGAGCCATGTCTCGGATCACATCATGCATCTTGATATTTATCGCATGTTCCTTATGAACAAGCTCTAATAAGCATGCAAATGTAAGAGTCTCGATATGGGAGTGCCCTCGATCGAAAATTTTATTGATCGAGTCAAACTCATCAATTAAGCCAAGGCCTATCCAACATTGTATTAGTTCAACTTTGTCAATTTCAAAATCTTCAGGCCACAAAGAGCAACACAACAGTCGGACTCTCATGTTGTCATCTTCCAAACTATCATAACTAAGCTTAAAGGCAGCGAACATAGGATCTCGTTTCTTCATACCTGTGACATCTGGCATTTGTGATTGCTTCAGCTGCGTGAGAGCATCATTCCAAGCTTCCCATGACCTCTTTGCGGACATGGCTCTTCCGACTGTGATGAGAGCAAGAGGCACACCAGCACACTCTTTAGCAATTTCTTTTGCTAGTCGATTAATTCTTGACTCGGAGTTGATAACATTTTCACCTGCATTTTTAAGAAAAAGTTTCCATGCTTTATCAGATGCCAAGCCTGTAACTTTTTTCTTCACATTAGCCTTCATTCCAGTACATACTTGCTCACTGCGCGTCGTGAAAACCACCACCTTGCGCTTTTGCTCCTTGCCCTGCTCAACATGTGTTTTTTCCATCCCCAACATATAAAGATCATAGGTTTCCCAAATGTCATCAAGAAACAATAGACAATTCTTTTCCTTGAGGGAGTTGAAGAGCTTACAAGCACAACCTTCTTCACTCTCATCATCTTTAAGATTCAATCCTATATTCTTAGCCAGATCCATCTGAAGCTTTTGCAGTTTGCATCCTTGGGAAGCCACAATCCAGATGACATGATCAAACTTGAGCTTGGAGATCTCTCTATGATGGTTGTTGATGAGCTTCAAAAGTGTCGTCTTTCCGATCCCTCCCATGCCGTAGATGCCTATAACACTGACATTTTCATCCCTAATCTGGTTTACAATCTGGATCACATCCGATTGCATCCCAACGATATCATTTGAAATAGGAAGCTCCACGGCAGACGGCGGGGGCAGCATCGCGGCAACCCTAGAAACATCCACTCGGCTAATCAACTCCTTCACCTCCTCCAGCTTCTTGGTGGCCCTCCGATTGATGGAGACGCAATTCCACGACCAGCCTCCGAGGCACCGCATCGCCCCGTAGTCCCGTTGGATGGCGGCGACGACCTCCGTAGATAAAAATGTCTCAGACCGGCGCTTCCACAGTTGAGCTTCTTCAGTGGCGGTTTGCCCGTTGCGCTCAGCCTCATCGATGGCCCGGTTGAGGTCTTCCAGTTTGGCCCTCAAAAGCTCCGCATCTCTGCCCAAGTCTTCGACGCGAGATCGAGGCCTGGCGAGGTAGATCGAAGCTGCATCCCATATCTTGTTGAGGAATTGACCGAAATTGATGGAGGGATTCATGGCGATCGAGGCGAAACAACGAATGCTCGGAAGGAGATTTCTGAAGCTTCAGTAATCGAGAAGCGATTTAGGAATGGAGATCAGGCAGTGGATTTGAAGTCAACTGCCAACTGCCAAGTCCTGCAGCAATTATTGGAGCCGACATGCTGAGCTGTAGTATGTGGTTTGTGTTATTTGATTTGTTTACAATAATTTTTAAAATTCTGATATTTAATATTTTTAAAAATTTATAAAGTATTTCTAATTGACACAAGTATTAATTAAAAGAACATTTAAAAAAAAAAAGAAAACACCCGACCATATTTTTTATATTCTTTTACCTAAAATACTATAAAAATAAATTAATTTGATTTAATAAATAAATATATATATATATACAATATCTTTATATTATTTTTTTAAATTTAATTAAAATTATTTAAACGTGAAAAAAAAATCACTCTATCATTATTAAAATTATAGTAAAATTATTGTCTATTATAATCTTGTAGTAGATATGATTATAATAATTTTACGATGATTTTATTAATGTTGAAATAATTTTAATATTTAAATTTAACTAAATTAGTAAAAAAAATATATATCTATATGAGAGTCTATAAATTTTTGATAAGTTGAATTGTATAACTCCCTCGTCTTAAAGTGTAGCTGGCTGCTCCCAACTACCGAGAGTTGCAGCCATGACTATGACCCCAAACCTAATTGGCTCCACTGCCATGGTGATGGCGAATTGATCAGGATGACTTGCGATTAGATCAGAGCAGAGCCATGGCTATTAGAATGACATTGCAGTAAAGCTTCCAAAAAGATATGAAATTAGAGTGCGCCAGGCTATCAGTCCCGGTGAGCTCATCTCTTCTTCTTGCTTAACCTTTTGGTGCCAGCAAGGAAGCTCTACTTACTAAAAGAGAAGAAGAGGGAATGGAGATTGGAGAAGGTACGTAGTGGAAGCCCCGTAAATAAATTATATCAGTGTCTAAATTACCGATCAATTAAAATAGTAGGGGTATCAAAAATGAATCCGATCCAACGACCCAATCCGAGTCGACCCGAAAAAAAATCAAGTTCAGGTTGGGCATTTTCGGGTTCGGGTTCGGGTTGGAGAGTAAAAAAGTTTCGGGTGGGATCGGGTCAGATTCGGGTTCACCTGGGTTGATTTAAATATAGGGTTTTGTGGATTTTTTTTAGGTTAAATTAAATTTTATTTTAAAAATTTAGATGTTTTTATGTATATTAATATCATGTTTGTATGATAATGATGAAGTATTGAGATAAAAGTAAAGAATTATAAGAAAAATAACCTAAAAAGTCGTTTTGAATAGGATTTTTAGGTTATATGAGTCGGGTTCGGGTTGATCGGGTTGGTCGGGTTCGGGTTCGGGTTCGGGTTGAAGTGTTTTGGGTTGAATTCGGGTTCGGGTTGGGTTAAAAAAAAAACTCAACCCGATCTGACCCATCTGAATTGACATCCCTATTAAATAGAATACTAATTTAATGATAAAAATTTAATATTCAGTCATATATAATTAATGATATATTATTTTTAAATTATTAGTCATGAATTGATTTGGGAAGTTTTCTTATAAAGGAAGTGAACAATTAAAACTACCCCTAAGAAAGGAAACAAGGGTAATTCCATTAAACCTAAACTAGAATTGTAAATCGATCCATGATATTTGAAAAGAACAACAATTAGACCTTAATATGAACTACCGCACTTAAGTAAACTCAAAACAGCAATGATCAAACCCTAGCAAAACACAAGAATAATTAAGCATCAAAATCTCACAACATAAGGTACATATAACAAGAACAAGTAACCTCGGGGTAAGATTGAGTTGATTAATACATAACAAAATTATTCTCATAGGATAAGGATTCAAATCTCGATAAGTCGAGGAAAAAAATCCTCCTCCACACTAGTCAACTATAATTTTTTCGATTTATTTTTTCACAAATAGTCGTGGGGCCGATCGTGTAGGACCGTTGAGATGACAAATTTCACCTAAATGCAAACTAAATGGGGGAAAATTAATAACTACATAATTTAGGGCAACCCCAAGCTCAGATTAATTTGGATCGGAGAAGTAAAATATTAACCTATTTGATATTTTGATCATTAATATAATGACGAAAAAAGTTATTCATATACAATTTTTTTATTATTATTTTTTTAATTTTACTATTTTATTTATAAAATAGATCATTATTTGTTGATCGATTTTATAAATAATTAGTCAATGATCTATTTGACGTCATTAATTATAACTATGAAAAAATTTAGTCAATCACTATTTTTTATTTTAATTTAATTTTATAATTTTATCATTAGCGATCGATTTTAAAAATTAATAATTATTTTTTACCAATTTTTTATAAAATTGATCGTCAAAAATTATTTGATAATTCAATTCTTAATTTTAATAATGAAAAAAAGTTATTCCTTACAATTGTTTTCTATTTAAATTTTAATTTTACTCGATCGAGCGTGCTTTAACGTTCCAAGTATTGATGGGATAGACGATAAAAATAAAATGTTTAAAAAATAAAAAACATATATAAAAATAAGGACCAATTGTATTTTTCTTTATCTACCAGGAAGATATTAATTAATGGAATAAATCAAATAATTTTTTATATATATTCAAATAATTAAAGGTTATTTCAAACTAAATTTATTATAATAGATGGTGTTGTTTTTATAAAATAACTTCAAATTGTTGTGAGGAATATTATTAATTTTTATTTTAATTTAATTTTATAATTTTATCGTTAGTGATAGATTTTAAAAATTAATAATTATTTTTTACCAATTTTTTATAAAAGGGATAGTAAAAACATTATTTGATAATTCAATCCTTAATTTTAATAATGAAAAAAAAGTTATTCCTTGCAATTGTTTTCTATCAAATAATTTTTTTATATATATTCAAATAATTAAACGTTATTTCAAACTAAATTTATTTTCATAACATGGTGTTGTTTTATATAAAATAACTTCAAATTGCTGTGAGTAATATTATTTTATTGTGTAGACGAACTAAAATAATGAGTAAAGAAGGTTTGATTTGCTGTCTATTTATTGTACAGACTAATTAAAATTATGAATAAATTATATTAAAAGGTTTACTCTGTGTAACTAAATTTTAATTATAAGTTAAAATATAAATTAAATACTGTCAAATTAATTTATTATTAAATTTATAAATGAACATAAAATCAGTTCCATATTAATGCTAACACGAGCCACAGGATCCTATCTTTACTTAAGTCCAGTAACTAAATTAGATTATCTTGAAGATCCACTAGACCTATCTTTACTCGAAGTTTGGTGGAGTCGAATTTCTCACCCACCACGATCAACCAGTCTTAACTTGATTAAAGAAAGGTAAGGAGGCCTACAAAATAATCAAGGTCATATCTATATGAGATTCTCATGGAAGGAATTGTCCTCGCCCGAGCTTCAGGAATCCCTGTAAGTACTGATCCCTTTTATGAATAATTATATCATTTCAAAAAACACTTCATCTTATAGAGAAGTCATTTCTGCAACTGATCCCATATAATCCCCTTCTACTGGCTTTGCTAAATCAAGTGATTATCAGGGAATTACACCTAGTATTGCAACAATTATTAAGCAAAAAAACACTCAAATCCAGCTCCTCATCCAAATAACTGAAACCCTGAAAGAGATTCAATCCAATTTACAAAAACAAAACCCCACTCCTTTCCCATAAGATCTCATCACCAAACTCCAAAACCTATCTCTTTCACCTTCTAAGCCTAAGGAAAAATCCGGAAAACTCCGTGTCTTCAAAGATCCCTATAAAATTCTGAAGGAAAAACAGGAGAAATTAAAAGGATTATGGCCACCACAAGAACAGAGCAACAACAAGTAACCACAATACCTTTATTCGAGGATCAAATAAGAGGTTACAGAAGAAATCAGCGAAGACTTTATAATGCACAACAGGCGGCAAGGCGTGTTGGGCAAGCACTTACTGGCGGTACTTCCACAAGACATACCCTCGAACAACAAATAGAACCAGAAGCGCAATTACAGCTATCCATGCAGGAGCGAGCCTCTATAGTACCTGCTGAGGTACTCTACCATTCACGAAGAGATGATGCCCATCACAGGGCATATGTGCATAGATCAAAAGAAGTTATGCTTGTTACTGACAACCACCAAGCAGACAGAAGCTTTATTCAAGAAGAAAGCTTTCATCAATTACGACGTAGTGGAATGCAATATATCCACCTGGGAGTCCTTCAGGTACGAATACAAATATTGCATCGACAACGAGAAGGAACAATGGCATTTATTGTCTTCCGAGATAATAGATGGCAAGGTGACCAAGCAATTCTGGCAACAATGGAGGTAGATCTAACTCATGGAAGTCACATGAATTATGTTATTCCAGAAATTATGATGACAATAGGTGATTTCTATCGAAATATCCAAATATCCATTCTTACAAGAGGATATGAAGCCTGACATAACAGTGAAGCTAATCTGCTAATCACCAGAGGACTGGTAGGTAGGCTTTCAAACACACCTAACGTTGGCTTTGCTTATGAAATTCAAGGTGTTGTAGATTATTTAACATCCCATGGAGTTAAAGCCCTACCAGGAAGAAGCTTTTCAACAAGCAGACTACAAGGTTTAAATTGGACTATCAATCCAACTCAAATAGCAATTCCCATGCAGCCAGCTGAGGTAAACATCCAAACCATGATGGATGGACGGATATTGCTGAGCTTTAGTAACTATGCAGCAGCTTAACCAGCAGAAGAGCCAAAATATAGCAATAATGATGAAGAAATTTTGGCGGTATTAATTGAAACTCATCCAAGCGTTTTCACTCATTATGAAGGCACAGAAGAGGAATAGTTTGAAAATTATGGGGACTATGATGAATATATGTTAAAAGGAAAACAAATAGCAGAATAAGAAGAAGAAAGGTACTCCTCTGAACCTCATATTTTAGTTAATCGAATGTTCCCGCAGGCAGTATTGCCTAAACGGCAAACAGAAGGATCTGCTGGACTGGATATAGCAGCTAGCCATGCCTCTATTATTGAACCATATGGCAGACATCTTATACATACTGGACTCTGGATAGAAATCCCATATGGATATTATGGCCGAATAGCATCACGATCCGGATTAGCATGGAAAAGCGGGATTGAGGTTGGAGCTGGAGTAATAGACTCTAATTTTCGAGGAGAGGTACAAGTTCTTCTATTTAATAGAACTAATCTTCCAATAATGATATCATCACAGCAAATCATTGCTCAGCTAATCTTAGAAAAGATAGCTATGCCTGAAGTTTATGAGGTTCCGCACCTCAGTTATACTGATCGAGGTGACAAGGGTTTCGGATCTACTGATCACCATGTTTTCCTACCAGTAGACGAAGCCTCATCTTCCCATGAACCACAGAAGCTTACAACCCAGGACATCTTTTCTCTCCTATTACCCCAAGAAAAGATAGCATTTTTAATAGAAGGAGACCATTTCCAAAATAGTTTTGAGCAAAACCATGCAGCGACTACAAGCCCAGGGGCCTCTGTACCGCATTCCATGCAAACTACTCTTAGCTATGAGGAAAAAACTGACTCCTACTTAGACTACATTCAATACTTGGCATCACTTTCAAATACTGAACCATTATGGGATACATATCCAGCATCTGATACTGAATGGACAAATCCATTTGCAAGCGAAGGTGGTGGGAGACAAGAGAATTTTATCGAAATAATTCCAGCACACTGTGAAGAATTTGTTCAAATTATTGCGGCAAATTATGAAATAGAATACCCAAGTATTCAAAGGCTAACAGAAAATACTTTATCAGGAGACATATATTCAACCAGTACTGTTATTTCTCCGTATATACCACCTACGGATACAGTAATGGGACCACCTGGTTATCCACCAGCAAATAACTCTCCAGGACCCCCTAAATTTCAGTCGATATATGAATAGCAACCCCCCAAGGCTAGATTTAAAGGAGGAATGAACAATGAATTATGGACTTTACCATCTGCACAACAACAAAGTGGGGCCCTTTTTGTTATTCCTGAGCAGTTAAACTTATTTGATGATGCCTTTTCAAGGTGGGAATCAAATACAAAAAATTTCGTGGCATCACAAGCTTTCTCAGACTCAAAAGAAAAAAAAATAGAGTTTATTGAAAATTTACTGGGGGAAATTGAAAAAATTACATGGATACAATGGAGAATGACGTATTCCACTGAATATGATGTTCTTATCTCTATTAGTGAAGGTCGTGAAGGAACACAGAATATTCTATCACAAATGAGGCGAGTATTATCTGTAGAAGACCCAACTCAGGGTTCAACTGAAATTCAAAATTCAGCCTACAGAGATTTAGAAAAATTGGCATGTGACAATGTTAAAAATATTATCCAGTATATTAACGATTACATGATATTAGCAGCAAAAACTGGACGCCTCTTTGCGGGACCTGAGCTCTCTGAGAAATTCTGGTTAAAAATGTCAGGAGACCTTGGAAATAAAATCAAGGCAACCTTTGAAGCAAAACACCCTGGTTTAACAGTTGGTGTTTTCCAAGGATTATCTTTGCTTATAAATTTCTTGAGCAAGAATGTAAAGATGCAGCATTTAAGTGACCTTTGAAGGATTTATCATTCTGCAGCCAAATTCCCATCCCGGGGTATTATCAGAAGATTGGATCTGGATCCAGGAAAATGGGAGTTCGAAAAACCAAAACCTACAAAGGTAAACCACATAATACTCATGCCAGGATAGAAAAACGCAAGCATTTATTAAGAAACAAAAAATGCAAATGTTATTTATGTGGTCAAGAAAGGCACTTTGCAAGAGACTGCCCAAATGAAAAACGAAATGTCAAGAGAGTTGCCATTTTTGAGCAACTTGACCTTCCTGATGATTATGACATCCTATCTGTACAAGAAGGAGAAGCACAGAGCGATGCTATCTATAGCATCTCTGAAGGAGAAGATGATGTTCTTGAGGTACAACATTCTATTCAATACTTGCAATTAAATTCTATATATATGCTTGGATTAGTGGATGAAGGCTATCAACAGCAAATCAAACTAACAGATGCACAGTCAAACTGCTTGCATCAATGGAAGCATAATGAAAAAAAATTTTGCCCCACAATCACATATATGTACCTGTTGCAAAAGAAGTACTATTCAAAGGGCGAGGATACACTGCCCTGACTGCTATCTTACAATATACAACTTATGTGGACCGTATTATTTTAATAAAGAGGTACTCGTCACTCCTGCACCTTCTACTCTATTTTACCCGATGAATTTAATACAGGAACAAAGGAACTATATTATCTGGCACGAAGAGGAAATCAGAAGATTAAAGGAAGAAATTGCATACTACAAGTCACAGTTAGAAGTCGTACAATTAGAAAAAGACTTGAAAAAGGATTTCCAAGAACTTGAAGAAACTGCCAACATGCTCATAGAAGAAACAGTTGCAACTGCATCAAGTCCACGGTTAGTAAAAAACATGTTATATAATTTAACTGTGAAAATTGAAATCCCAGGTATTTCGAAGTTCAAATTAAAAGCAATTTTGGATATCGGTGCAACAACTTATTGTGTGGATCAAAGATCTGTTCCCAAAGATGCCTTGGAACAAAATACATTTGTGGCAAACTTCAGTGGTATTAATTCACAACAATCTGTCAAAATGAAGCTAAAAAATGGGCGTATGATAATTGGAGATAATATTTTCAGAATACCATACACTTACAGCTTCCCAATGGTATTAGGAGATAACATCCAATTTATTATTGGATGTAATTTTATCATAGCAATGCATGGGGGACTCCGAATTGAGGGTAACACGGTAACTTTTTATAAAAATCTAACTACTATCAATACGTTATCATCTGTGAATGCAGCTATCGAGGAACTTGACCTTGAGGAGGAAGAATATATACAAATCAAAGAAATGGTCATTTATTCTGGAAGAATCAATTCAACGTTTGAACAAAAGTTTAGTCCTTTATTATAAGAGCTGAAAAAATAAGGAGTTATTGAGGAAAATCCTCTCCAACATTGGCAGAAGAATAAAATCCTGTGTCAACTAGACATTAAAAATCCTGAATTCATTATTAAAGATAGTCCTTTGAAGCACTTGACTCCAACCCAAAAGGAAGCATTCTCTAAACATGTCAAGGCCTTATTAGATTTGGGTATCATTCGGCCCAGTAAAAGCAGGCACAGAACAATGACTATCATTGTCAACTCAGGTACCACTATTAATCCAGAAACTGGAAGAGAAAAGAAAGGAAAGGAGATAGATATTTAATTATAAACGTCTCAATGATATTACTCATAAAGACCAGTACAGTCTCTCGGGCATTAACACCATTTTGAAAAAGGTGAGCAATAGTTGTATATTTTCAAAATTTGATCTTAAGAGTGGATTTCATCAGGTTGCCATGCATCCTGACTCAATAGAATGGACCGCTTTCTGGGTACCCGATGGATTATATGAATGGCTTGTTATGTCATTCGGTCTTAAAAATGCCCCTGCAATATTTCAAAGAAAGATAGATCTTTGTTTCAAAGAAACAGAAGACTTTATTGCTGTTTATATTGATGATATTCTAGTCTTCTCTCCGGATGAAAGAAGCCACGAGCAACATCTTCAACGTATGCTCAATATTTGCCAGCTGAATTGGCTTGTTTTAAGCTCCACCAAAATGAAAATTGCAGTATCAGAAATTGAATTTCTTGGAGCAATTATTGGAAACTGCGGAATCAAACTTCAACCGCATGTGATCTCAAAAATTGCTAATTTCAAAGACAATGAACTCAAAACCACTAAAGGTATGCGGTCTTGGCTTGGTCTTCTAAATTATGCCAGAAAATATATCCCTAACTTGGGAAAACTTCTGGGACCCCTATATGCTAAAACTTCACCTAATGGTGAGAAGAAGCTAAACCAGCAATATTGGGATTTGATAAAACAGATAAAAGAAAAGGTTAAACAGCTTCCAGATCTTGAAATACCTCCATTAGAATGCTACATCATTCTTGAAGTTGATGGATGCATGGATGGGTGGGGAGGTATATGTAAATGGAAAAAGAATAAATTTGACCCAATCTCCTCAGAAAAAATTTGTACATATGCAAGTGGGAAATTTAACCCTCCCAAATCAACCATTGATGTTGAAATTCATGCTGTGCAAAATACAATGGAAGCTCTAAAGATTTATTTTCTTGACAAAACTGAACTTTGGTAAGCAGAACGGATTGTCAAGCCATTATAAGTTTCTTTGGTAAGACAGCTAATCACAAACCATCCAGAGTACGATGACTCTCATTTACCGATTATATCACTGGAGCTGGACCATTAGTGAAATTTGAACACATTGATGGCAAAAATAACCAGGTAGCAGACTCTCTCTCTCTCGCCTAATTTCAGTGTTAATTTTTACAGAATGGTCGGAACAAGACCTAGGCAGGTTAGCCTTGGTACCACTAGCACTCAAGGAGCTCGAAAGGAAGCCCAACCAGGAGGCCCAGGAGGCCCTGAAAGCCCTCTCGATCTCGATGAACAATACCAACGGGAGTCTAATAAATGCCATGGTCGTCCAGTCCCACTCGATGAGTTCCATCAAATCTCAGAAGATCTACATCAACTCGAGCAACGAGCAGCAATGCAAGCTATTATCGAACTACAACAACTACGACTCATCCACTCACTAAATCGTCAGGAATGCAATAAGTGTAGAGGAAAAGACAACTGGTGAAATGACTGATACCCAGCTGTCAAACAGTGCGATGATCAGCTTTCACAAACAGCCTACCTACTACAAGATTGTGTATCTCGGATGAGAAACTTTAAGATCTGATAGAGCGACATGGTGGACCCAATGATTTACGACTACTCGACTTTACTTTACATAAAGAAGAATAATTGCAAGCTGTCCAAACTACTTTAAGTAAAGTTACTTTTTCAAAGTAGCTTTAGTAGACGTGTAATAACAATTGTCTAGATTCCTTCTTATCTTCTTACTGATGAACGTGATGATGGAGCCCAATGAGCACCCAGCGTCATCTATAAGAAGAACTCTTGCAAGGAATTCAGGCATAACCTGAACCTTACTTGAGTGTTCTGCTTGCTTAGTATTCTAAATCTTGTAAGTTCCCTACTTTTATTTAAATTTTGTGTGTTTCTTGAATCTTGCGCGCTCTTTTTCTGGTATCAGAGCTATACATATTCTTGATTATTTGGGCTTGTTGGTATTAAGCAACCTTGAGAAGCAAAAGGATAGATCTTAACTTGGTTAGAGAAAGGCAAGGAGGCCTAAAATATAACCAAGGTCACATCTATATGAGATTCCCAGGGAAGGAACTGCCCTCGCCCGAGCTTCAGGAATCCCTGTAAGTACTGATCCCTTTTATGAATAATTATATCATTTCAAGAAACACTTCATCTTATAGAGAAGCCATTTCAAGAAACACTTCACCTTAAACAAGCTTGTTTTTTTATTATTAATATATCTTTTTATTAATTGATTAATAATCAATTCACGATTTGAAATTATTCGAATTCATCCTATTTTTTAACATAATATTTTTACTTCGTATTTTATATTTATCCTTACCTTGTTATTTATAACATTCCATATATTTTATAATTGTGCATGGACTCTTGATTAAATCTTTTGCATCCATAATTTATTATATTCGATCATTAAAAATTAATTTAAGTAGAAAAAAGCCGATTCAATTTGAATTGATAAAGAACTATCTTTGATCAACTATATCACAGCATAGATGGAATGACTATATTCTCTATTGAAAAGAACGAATCATCTTTTCCACGTTAATTTCTTTTATCTGTTGTTATTCTTACTTCAATCATACGGCTAATGTATAAAAATAATTATATTTAATAAATAAAATATATAAAACACTTTCATATTAATTTTTTTATGATCAAAATTACGTGATCAAAATCATTTTCATATTATTAAAATTATAGTGAAATTTGTGTTTTCTATGATATTATAATAGCTACTGTTATAATAATTTTATTCGTGTTGAAATAATTTTAAATAAGTAATTCTAATTAAATTGATAAAGAATTGTTTATACGAAAGTTCTATAAATTTTTAATCAAATTGAAATGATTTATTTTTAATAGCTATAACACTGCCAAAGTATATATATATATATATATATATATAGATAATAAAATGATTAAGGATTCCCTTTCGAATTTTGTCAAGTCTTTGAACTAATACAACTTCCCTAGTGGCTGGCTTCTGTAAACTCCTGGGAGTTGCCACAAAAGAATGAATGCCATCTCCCGCCATCGTCATGACCACAAACATCAGCTCCACTGCCATGGCGATCTCCGATGATCTCTCAGTCAGTGAAGGACTAGCTACTTGTGATCAGAGCAGAGCCATGGCTATTAGAATTACCATTGCCGTAATGCCTCCAGAAAGATATGGAATTGGAGTGTGTCACACTATCGATCCTGGTGAGCTTATCTCTTCTTTTTGTTCTTCTTGCTTCACCTTTTGGTGCCAAGGAAGCTCTACTTAAAGAGAGGAAAAGGGGTGGACCAATATAATTTAAACAGTTTGAAGTGTGGCTTTGGTCACTTAATGAAGCATTCAACTTTGAAGTGTTTCAACAAGAGCTTTTAGCACATAATTCCCATAAGAAACGACTTGTTATTACATGAGTTTAACTTTCAACACGCAATCATGAACAAATTCACCCATCACAAACTAATTCTATGCTATATATTCTATACAAGCTCTTTCACGCACTAATAACCAAGAACCAATTAAGATCTTTTATGTTTGTGGCTGTCACCAATTACCTTGGCCCCGAGAGCTCCATCGCTTCGACAAGCAAGTCATCGGTGAGGTCAGAGAAGCGCTCCAACGAGCACTCAGATGCCTTAAGCTTATGCACCTCTGCTCGCTGTGAGGCTTCCCATCTCTCTGCCAGGCCATCACCTTCAAGCATCCGAACAACTTCTGACATTTTGGGTCTGTGGCCTGGGAGATACTGAGTGCACAAGAGTGCGACTTGGACCATCTCCTCGAGCTCGATCCTATCGTAGTTCCTCAGCTCTTCATCCACAAGCGCATCGAGCCTCTTTTCTTCGTGCATCTTCTTTACCTGTCATAGAAAATAGTTTCATCAATGTGATTCCTTTTAGGCAAGACTAAATCAAGTCAAATCAATGTTAGGAGTACAGAATTTGGTTGTATCAATGTGATTTGTGGAATCAGCTAAAGAACAAGGCTTATTATGAGTTGTTATCATTGATTGAAGATTTGCAAAGCATTTCTAGCCTGAGATAAGCCATTTTGGCAACCCAAGTCATGTAATTGCCAAGAACAAAAGCAAACCATTTGAATTACATACCCAATCGAGCATGGCGCCTTTAGGCTTCGCTGCTTTTCCGAATCCCAAAGCTCTCGAGCCAGTGATCAGCTCCAGAAGAAGGATTCCAAATCCAAAAACATCAGTTTTCTCAGAAGACTGGCCTGTAGATAGATACTCCGGTGCTATGTGCCCCACCGTTCCTCTCACGGCTGTTGTTATATGTGTGTCCTTGTGATCTAAAAGTTTTGCAAGTCCAAAGTCTCCGACGACAGCCTCACAGTAGTCATCGAGCAATACATTAGCAGCCTTGACATCTCTATGAATGATCTTGGGATCACATTGTTCATGCAAGTAGAGTAAGCCTCTTCCAGCACCCAAAGCTATTCGTTTTCTGATACTCCAATCTAATGCTGGTTTTGCTGCAGAAGAAGATTTTTTTTAAAATAAAAAATGAAGGTACTAAATCAGTCACACATCCTTTTTGCCTAATTGCATCCAAAATCGACAAGGATATATATTTTTTCACATTGTAGAACTAGTTGCCTTATTGTGGCTTTGATGCATAAACTTTCATTCATCAAGATGACTTAAATTCTCACCTTTGAGCCGAGAAGCTACACTTCCATTCGACATGTACGGGTAAACCAGAAGCCTTTCCGTGTCAGTCATGCATATTCCATACAGCCTAAGAAGGTGTCGGTGCACAGCCAAACTTATCATTTTAACTTCAGTTCTGAATTGGATCTCTCCACCCATGGCATTTCCATCGTTTAACCTTTTAACAGCTACTAAAGTCCCATCTTGTAGTTGCCCCTTGTAGACGTTTCCGAAACCGCCTTTTCCGAGCAAGTTTTTGCTGCTGAAATTGTTCGTTGCAACTTGAAGTTCCCTCAAGTGAAACCGTCTCAAATTACCAAGGCAAACTTCTTCCTTTTCTTGGTCTGAGAAGAAGATATCACCAAGGATGTGAGATTGGGCAATGACACAGACATGGCTAAATTTCATGTTGAATATGATTACCATTTGCATTCAAGAACATTTGTCGATTAAGCTTTCGACTGCACCAAATAAATAGTCCCAATGTGATGCTAACAACGACAATGGTCCCAAGGCAGGAAGCAACGACAATCACTACTTTGTGCCTTTTTGGTTTTTGTGAAATTGGAACACCTTAAATAAACAAGAACAAACAAATGTCAGGATTAAAGGAGGATGAAGTATCTTGTGAATGATACTTCTTTGTGATTGTGGATGAACGATCACAATATTTATCTTGAATTGTGTATACCTTGAGAAATATTAGTGTAAAAGGTTCTTGGCACAGAAATCGTCGAATAGCATTTTTGCTCTAGGCGAGTAGGACAGATTAAGGGATTGCCAACAATGCTGCAGAAACAAAAAGCATATAATAAAATGGGAAACATTGTAGCTTAACATGTTTGATTCTGTCAATCCAAAGGCAAAACAAGTGTTCTTCTTTAAATAAACTATCGACAGTGTCTTGATGGCGAAAAATAGTGGATAATACTTACTTGAATGCTCTCTCTGGGAAATTTGGCACACGGCCACTCAAGTTGTTGTAAGACAAGTCCCTGCAAGTATAAAGTTATATACATCGATCAAATGATCAACCAGATCAAAAGGAAAAGCGAGTAGACTGCCAATAGGCTTACATGAATGTGAGTTGAGTGAGATTGAGCAAAGATTGAGGAAGTGCCCCTGAAAGACTGTTGTTGTTGAACCTCCTGCTCGGTCACCAAATCAATAACAAAAAGAAGGGTTAGCATATTTGTCTTATCATATCATATTAGCTTGTTAGATCATAAGAACATAAATTGAAACCAGTTAGTTTATCAGTTTGATTTAAGCTTTTGGAACTATGACAACCTGATTATGCACTAGCATGATTGATATTTCAACTAACAATGTCATAATCTCTAGATCTTATTACTCCATTAAGTTCGTCGCAAGGTTATATCACTAGTAATCTCGAGATCACATAACTCATTTTTTCAGCACATTAGCCCGGTATTTCAACTAGTTCATCTTGTCATTCTACTCTACCTTGACAAAATCATTGTAATTAGTTTAATGTCAGTAAAATAAGTCCATTCCTAACTACTTGAGCTTTTGGAATTCTTGATTTAACTTGTGAGATTATAAATATAGGACAAGTCCATTCCTAATTACTTTTTTTTTTCTGAATTGTAACAACTAAAATCAAATTTCAACCAAGAAACAAAAGTTTTGTCACTTACAAGTACATAAGGTCTTTCAAATTACCCAATGAAGCAGGGATTTCACCGGAAAAGTCGTTGTCGGAGAGATCCAACGTGTGAAGCTTGGAGAGCTTGCCGATCTCTGCAGGTATCTCTCCTGAGATGCTATTGTTCTGCAGCAGCCTGCAAACGCATCAAGTTCAGAAGAAAGGAGACTTAACTGATCGAAAGGTGGCAAAATTAGCCATTAAAAGCTTACACAAACTCAAGATTTGTCAAGTTTCCTATGCTTGGAGACAGTGTACCAGACAGATTTTGACCTGGTGTTCCTCTGCAAAAGATTTTCAAGTAAAGAACAACTACAAGAAACTACTTAGAAAGAAGGGGGAAAAAATAGATTAGAAGAACAGAAACTGGATAAGCACAAGCAATAATTTCAAGAAATGGTTGTAAAATTGCTCTTTATTTCTTACAGTCCGATGACCAGGTTCTCAGGTGAGCAGTTGATCATAGTCCAGCTGCATGGATCAACAGAGTTAAGGTCCCAGTTCTCAAGAACTTCGTGAGGATCCTCAAGGGAATCTTTTATGAACATGAGAGCTTGCACTGAAACACATACCGAGAAGATTTACAGAAAGAAGATTAAATAGGGAAGAAATATATCTCTAGACACATACCTTCAAAGTTGACACCTTTGGCCGAGAGAGCAGCAGCAGCAGCAGCCCAAGAGCAGAAGAAGAATACCCCAAAGGCCAAACCTTGCCACTCATTTGCCCCCATTGAGCTCACGGAGTCCACCAAGAACAGATGATAAGAGCTCGGCAGGGTTTTCATGGAGATCAGATGATTGATGGGGTGAAACTGGCAGCTTTATGGCATGCATGCGTTATGTCAGTCGCCATGACAACCAAGAACAAACAAGATGAGGGCGTAGGGTGTAGAAATTTGCGCAGGTTTTGGAATATTTGAAGGATGAATGATGCTCAACAAGAATCAAACTCAGTGTTTTGGGAACAGTACTATTGAGAATTTTTGGGCACGTTAAAGAATAACAATATTGGGAGTTTCTGCGAATATTGTTTGAACAAATTCTTAAAAAAAGGTGAGCTGATGTTCTTCTTCATCTACTTAATGCAATCCGTCAAAGATGCCTCGGTTCACAAGTGCACAATGTGATTACTGCCATAAGCATCAGATTCAAGCTTTTCAATAATTAAACAAAGACTAAGAACAGTAGGCTATCTTTTTATTAAAGCTTTGATAAGAACATTTTAAATTTTGGCTCGAGAATCCACCATGCATACCTTCTTCTCTAGGCTTTAGGTTTGGCCAAACTTGATTCGAGACACAAAAATTCGCAGTTGGCTAGGGACTAAATTGTGCTTGTGTAGTTGTGTATAGGGGGGAGAGCACAGACAGATGTTTGTTGGATTGTCTTGTCTTTTATGTCCTTTTTAATTAAAAAAAACAATAGGTACGTTGCAGTAATATAATAACAATGAATTGCAGAACCTAAGGATGAATGGTGTGGCGAAAAGCAAAAGAGTAATTTTATTTAATGTAAATGACTAATCAATAAATTAATTTTTGTGATATTTTTTTTTTTACAGGAGAGGCCCTTCCTTTAATATACTGACAAGTCAGGTAGTCTCACAGAGTGCACTGTAGAAGCAGCAGGCTCACAGTGATCAAATGAGCATTCAAAAGCAAAAGCTGCCACATCACTTCAATCACATTCAACATTTGAAAATGTCAAAAATAAATATTGATACATATAACATCTTTATTATTTCTCCAAAGAATCATTATAATCAACAACAATCAATTGCAGAAGAGAATATACATTTAAAAGCTTTCACAAGGGATGGACTCAAACAGGAGCATTCTTGAAGCTACATCGTAGATTATGTGCATATTTTGTTGTTGGTAGTTGCCGATGATGGTCAATTTGTCTCCGTTTTGCCCGGGTCGCATAACCAAGCAATAGGCTCTCGTTCTTTTATCGGCGAACATGTAGTTCATCTGCGGCATTCTCAGGTCGGCGCCGTTGTCGAAGTGGAACACCATGTCCGGCAACGGCGGTGGCGGCCATGACAACAAACCAAAGCAGAGGTCAAGGCCAACAGTCTTCGACATATCTTTCACCCGAAGTCCCACCAAAGACTGCAGCTCCTTCTTGATCACGTCGAACGCTGACTGCGGCAGCTGCGTCTGTCCGGTGCCGGAGTCAACGAGCACTCCGGTAGATTCTTCTTTGCTGTACTCAAAGACGGACGCCGGAATGGGCAGGAGGTTCCCACCGATGGAAATACCTCTCATGGCGACGTAGTACTGGTCGGTGGCATTCAGAAAAGGCGTCGATTGCACTTCGCCGGAACTCGCCTTCTTCGCGCTCGCAAAATCGCCGAGGAGAAGGTGGCTTTTGCTCGAGCTTTTGAACGGAGTGAGACAATAAGAAAACCTTCCCAAATTAAGCTGAGAAACCAACGAGAGTTTTCCTTGGCCGAGGCCGACGACGCCGGAGGCGCCTGAGAAAGTGCCCTTGACAAGTCTGTTGCAGCCGAAAGTCAAGTTGACCGTCGGTGACTCAGCGCCGAGCGAAAACGTCTCTGTCGCCAAGAATCCGTTGATCATCGCCGACCCATAAACATAAACATATTCACATTTTGGCACGCTGACGGACTTGAGTGGCTGGTAATCATACAAAGGACTGGAGCAGGGGAGCTTGGAGAAGGTGGAGGATTTCGACGGGTCATAAATGCCTATGCCTTTCTCATCGCATTGCTCACTGCAGGGGCGACACTTGGCCCAGACGACTTCACTTCCGGTGTCGAGGACGCCGGTCACGGGGAGCTTTGGAGTCCCTATGGAGTATTCTATGAAGTAGTCGAACATGGAAGCTTTGACAGGAACATTGAAGGATGCAGAGGGGTTATTTGCTAGCCTAGATTCGAGAACTTTTCGACGATGGAGACTCCGTTGCACGAGGCGATGAATGCGGCCAGTCGAGCTAAAGGGTTGGCCGGAGTCGACATGGGTCAACCGGAGATGAAGGCCGGCGGTATGAGCAGCAAAGATTGAGGGGAGAGAGGAGGACAATGCAAGCAGTGTAAACAAGAACAAGTGTGCCATCTTTGTCTTTATGCTATTGGTATTGAGATTGCAATGTGGAGAGGGATACGCTAGCATGCTTTTATATGCGAAGAAGGAGAGTCAAAATAGACTTCCAACAAATTGTTATAACGATTTGTTATATATAGATTTACATTGATGGATGCACATAAGAGAGGTTTAGGTGTTTAGTTTATTATTCCACGCTAAATTTAGATATCCATTAATTAGGAGATAGGATCTTTTGAATCATTTTTTGTGATCCAAGGGATGTGTCATTTGTATTTGTAGTTGGATCATGATCGTGATCTGGTCGTAAATGATTGTGATCCTTTTTTGGATTTATCATTCCCACCAGATTATAGTTTTTGTTCCGAGCGGGTGGCCTTCGGCCGCTTAGAGGATATCCTCGTTTGGCGCCCAGTAACCTGGCCACTTATTCACCACCGGAGATCTCCGGGCAGCCTCTGACAGCCCGCTCCAAATAAAAATTATAACCTGGTGGGGACGATGAATCCTGGAAGGGATGACAATAATTTACGACCGGATCGTAATCACTATTTGGCCACAAATACGAGTGACACATCCTCTAAACCACAAAAAAGTGGTTCAGGAGATTGTATTTATTAATTAGTTGGTTATATTATATGTTGAGCTAACTCATTAGGCTTAAACTTCTCTTCAGTTGTTCAGACGCCTCCAAAATGGAAAATAATATAATTTAATTAATTATTTTATAAAATAAGATAAAATATATCATTCAAATCCAATAATAAATTGGAATTTAATAAATTATTTAAGAGTAATGATATGCATAGTAAAAAAGAAAAAGCTGGATAAATATATATGTGTATCCAATGAAGGCGCGTAACTTCATCCTCTGGCTACATGGGTTGGCCAACGAGCCCATCCGGACCTTCTTCTCCGCTCCCGAGTTCAAGCTCTTCAAGTGGTCCTTCCCGTCCGCCCCTCGCTTTTCCGTCTCCTGCAACTGTACCATCCCTTATATGCTCCTTTGTTTCCTTTCGTTTATAAAGATAACGAAAAGGGGCAAGGCTTCATGCAATTGGAGTAACTTTGTTATCCGTTTCCGTTTCTTATCTGCATCGGTATTATGCCATAAGTTCACCTCTGAATTCCCGTGTCGTTTCGACGAGGAAAAGCACACTTTTTTTTTATGCAAAATGTAGCATTTCTCCCTATTTTTGTGCAAAATTAGGATGCTTTCTGATCTAGTGTTTATGCTTTGGAAGGGGTACTAGTTGTGTTTGGTCAATAGAAACCTGCTAAGTGAAGTTTGATCTATATGCATGCATCAAAGGAACGATCTTTCATTTCATACTTGTAGTATTTGTACTAGGAGAATAAATTTTCGCCTGAGTAGTGTTTTCTTACTTTGCAGATGGTGGTGTAATGCCTTCCTGGTTTGACATTAATTTATGAGATACCTGTGACTTCTGTAAGTGTTTCTTTAACTAATTCACGTTTTAATCCTTGTTCAATGCTAATGCTAGTCATTGCTACTTGTATTCCTGTAAAATAGCTGTTCATTGTCATCCATTCCAATATCTTGTTTGACACCCATCAACCCTGAGAATCCCATAATCTAAATTTTAAGTAGTTGGACATTTTCCTAACCATCCTACTTTGCCAATTTATAATAACTCGATAATGGAAGCTGATTAGGGTGATTAACTTTTTACAGGCGCCTTGACATTGGCAAGTGTATTGCTTTATCAGCGTATTCCTGGGCGCCCGTGGTGAGCGACCACTGTAGGCGCTTCTCACATTGTTTAAAACGTTGTTTTTTTAAAGTTCCTTGTTATACCAATAAGTTTTTATCTTTATCTTTAGATGGGAATGGTTTAAATTATCATGTATAATCATTATCTAGTAATCACATACCCAAGGTTATGATGAATAAAATATAACTTAATATTATTTAATTCAACTCTAGCTAATGCTATGACCTAATTTAATATTTACTGTACTATCCTTGGTTCAATCAAATATTTTTTTTAAAAAATAAATTAATAATATTAATGATAATAATAGATTGATAATATATATAATAAATAAATATATTACATAACGAAGTAAATATTCAAGCAACCACCTCATACATCCTTATGCTTTTTCACTATCAAAACTCAGATGCTCCAACATGCACTCCAATTTGATATCCAATCAATCTAAACTTATCAAGGAACTTAAGTCTCACAATGTAATTTTTTTTTTAAAACAAGTCTCTTTGACCGACTGATTTACTTAAACTTAGCTGATATTAAATGCATTTATTTACTAACATCCAAATAAAACAACTGAGATACCTATCCTTGCGTTTGCGTTATAAGCAAGTCTATTTTGAAACTACAATCCGTTCATTCTTAGTCTTATTTCACCTCATCGACTTTGTGGAAATCGATAATCACAGAAAAAAAAAACAGAAACATTCATCAAGCTTAGATTTTCTACTTCATAGCAATTCAATTAGAAGCCCCTTAGCTATAGAAAAGGGCAAAATTTTGATCAGCAGTCAATATGGTCAAATATGCAAAGGAGCCAATTTAAGAGTAGTTGATGAGGCGTGGGCAGTGGAGCCAGAGCCGGTCCTTGTTATTTAAAGGCCCTGGGCGAAACTATTAATAATGCCCCAATTTTATCCTTCATCAACCTAAATAATAATTATTTTAATCTATAAAATTTTATTTTCTGAAATGGGATAAAGAAACTTTTTAGTTGGAAGATGATTTTTTATTATAAGATGGTTGCTCCTTTCTTATTTACGTATAAATTTCTACTACTCTAACATAGAAATTAAGAATGAAGCATCATCTCTAAAATTATTGATATAATTTTTTTCCCATTCCTACATTATTAAATTATCTAAGAATGATAATTCTATTTGTAATCAATTTTATTCTGAATGCAAAAGGTATTTACAAAGAATGATCACAATTCTTAGTAAAATAACACTGACAGTGAAGAAAAATTTATAATCAATTTTAATGAATCTCTAAATCATTTACCCTTTGTTCTATAGTTAGAGAAGGAAAAAAATGGTATGAAAGAGTGTGTCACCAATTCCTTCATAATGTTGGTTTCAAGTTCGAAGTTCAACTAATCAATTGAAACAACTCATGGATTCAAATGTAAACAAATAAGAAAGTGATGTAAACGAAACACGAAAAGAATGAAAGCTACTTAAAACTTTCTTTTAACTCAAAAACATTTTATTATTCCAGCCTAATTAATGTATATACTTGCCACATATGATATCCTATAAAAGGATAAGTGCCACCAAATGACACTCATTTATCATAAAATCAAATTTGAGTTATACGATTTCAATATGGTGTTGAAATAAGTGAGTAAACTAATCATAAATCTTCTGCTTATATAGATTAAAGACTTGTGATCTAACATGATCATGCATAATATTTGGTTTCAGAATTAACAAAACCACCACACAGAATGATGTTAACAACATCACAAAGGTCTATTGAACATAAGAGTAAAGAATTGTAGTATTGATCTAAAATTAATGATGTTTAGATGAGGCAACAACCCGTACTAGGTAAATAAAATTGTTACCCTAGCAAATTAATTCCCTGTCAGAAGTGAGCAGGACAGTATTCTGTTGACATGGAGTTCTATTATGAAAATTAGCAAAATCGGCCAATTCACACCTGAAACAATAAAGATCAAATGCAAACAAGGTCATGAGACTTGCATGATACATACGTGACAACTCCACATTGTGACCTTTATCAAATATTTAGTAGCTTACAGGTGAGAGTAGTTAGAGTTGGTTGAAAATTATGAGATGAATCTATAGACAACAGCTTTTGAATTACGTTCCACATCCAATCTCTTTCTCTCTTTTTATATATTCATCTAAATGAACTACTGCACACTCTTTTGAACAATATGGTTCTAAAAAATACTGAACCTAGAGTGAAATTACCAATTTCCCTCAAGTTACAGACATTAACTAAGTAGCAATAACACTAGGAATCACAGGATCCGAATTTCATAGCACGCCAGTAAAGGCCTCAAACAAACTACTGGAATGAAAATTTTTAAATTTTGAAAATATTCAAATGTCAGATCTTAGATAAAAATAAGCAATTGGAAAGGCATTCCTTTGTCATATTATTTACTCGAACCCTGCAACCAAATCCCTAATCTAGAGCAACAAAAAGAGAAATAAAAGTAAAAATTGATGCAATAACTGGATTAATATGGCAAAAATCAATCGCTCAAAGTGATCAATCGAAATAAAAGAGCCAATCAAGACCTAAAAACAAATGGACCAGAAACTAACAATTTGTGTTGTTGTGCAGAAACAAAACATGACTAACAAGAAAATAGAAAGCATGAGTGTTACTAACAACGACAAGGGAGTTTCGTCGCGACGAGCGAAGGTTAGGCACAGCAAGGAAAATTAACAGCGAGGAAAATTAACAACGGAAGAGAGAGCCTCGTCTCACCGATGTAGGGCTCCTTTGAGAGAGGGCTTGTAGTTGTCGCGGCGAGGAGGGAGGCACGGCGAGGGAGGGCTTCGGCTACGAGAATCCCGAGGGCGAGAGAGCTGGGGCTCTAGAGGGGAGGGCTTCGGCGAAGAGTCGCGAGAGGGATAGAGAAGGACTTCGGCGAAGGTTTCAACGAGAGAACAAGAAAAAGTAATTTTTTAATATATATATATATATTAAAAATAGGCCCCTGAGTAATTTGGGCCCTGGGCAAGGGCCCTGGTAGCCCTGGGCCAGGGCCGGCTCTGAGTGGAGCCACATACCTTGATGGCGCTTGCTTGCTCGGAGGTGTGGGTGGCCTTGGCGAAGGTTTCCTTGTCCATGAAGATTGCAGAGAGTCAAAATTCGTACCCATCTCTGAGATGTTTACAAGCGCTGCCTTCCACCTCTCACCCTGGGCAGTAGGGAGCAGGTTGCTTCTTGTGTGAGGTGGCGTGGGCAGGAGGTAGGGGAAGAGGATCGTCGACACCACCTCCTCCGCAAGTTGCCGGTGCTGCCTCCTCCGCAAGCCGCCGACGCTGCTTCATAAGCTTCTGATCGCTAGCAGTCTGGTGCAGAACGAGTCATCCCGCTTTTGGCCGCTTGCCCTCCAACGCAGAACCATAAGGATAATTTTGCATAAATTTTGTTATTAAAAGACCCTACGCTTCCAAGATAATTGGATTCTCCTTTTTGCTGACGTTTTAATGATGTGACAGGTATCTTTCATTCATGAGAATTATCGATTATCTAAATCAAATAGGATTTTCATCGATAATCTTAGATGGATAATATAAATAAGATTATCAAGAATAACTCCTAACCAAACACACCTTAGGTTTCCAAGGTTTTCGAATTCTGGGTTATATCCCCTAATTATTGACGTGACGGGTATGCTTCATTTCAGGAAATCGCTCGTTACCTAAATTAAACAAGGTTTTTATTGACAACCTACTAAGGTTATCAACGATAAACTCCAACCAAACGTCTTTAGAGATTGTGTTATAGTATTAGGTAAAAAAAAAATTAAAACGAACAAAATTTTAGTTGTGCACAGGTGTGCAAGGTAACCAAACCCTATATATATTTATATATATATATATATATATAGCTTAACTCATACCATCAGTGTCAGAATTTGCTGGGGGTTGTAAGAAGAGAATTCCATCACCATTTGTGTTTTAACTTTTAAGTTCCTTGTTGATCATTTTTTAGTATTTTAGTATTCTAGTTCATTATTTACATTACACCCAACGATACATAATTCTTTAACCGCGAGCGGCAGGGAACAAACATATTGAAAACTGGTTGGTCAGGCATTTGCAAGAAATGTACGCGTTGAGCATTTTAACTACCTACATTTTTTTTCCACTATATCTAAGTTGGTTTCCATTTTAACTACCTACATTTCAAAACCCACTAATAGACCTAGAGAGCTCCGATTGTATTCATTTCAGTTTATATGGATTTCTAAAATTGCAAGGAGTTCAAATATGGTGTCCATTATTTATTTTGACTTTTTATATATGTTAACAAGCAAAAATCAAAAAATCGACAAAAAGCCCACATTGGACCTGATATAGACTCAAATCAGGCCCAACGTGGGCCTGATATGGAATGATATCAGGCCCACGTTGGGCCTGATATGATTCCATATCAGGCCCAACATGGGCTTTTATGTCGATTCTTTGATTTTGCTTGTTAACATCTATAAAATAGCTAAAATAAATAATGGATACCATATTTGAACTCCTTGCAATTTTAGAAATCCATAGAAACTGAAATGGGCGCAATCGGAGATCTCTAGGTCCATCAGTGGGTTTTGACCGAAACCCACTGATCGATCTAGAAAGTTCGATTGTACCAATTTCAGTTTTTATGAATTTCTAAAATTACAAGGAGTTAAAATATGGTGTTCATTATTATTTTTGGCACTCCTAGTGGTGGACCAGAGGTTTTGAAAATCCTAAATTTCTCTTTATTTCTTTTTTTTTATTTTATGTTGTGACTAGGCCTGATATCTCCCATATCAAGCCCACATGGGGCCTGATATGGGGAGATATCAGACCCACATTGGGCCTGATATGAAGAGATATCAGGCCCAACGTGGGCATGATATCTCTTCATATCATGCCTAAACAAAAAAAAAGGAAAAAAAGGAGAGATTTAGGGGTTTTCAAAACTTCTGGTCCACCATTAGGAGTGCCAAAAATAATAATTGACACCATATTTTCACTCCTTGTAATTTTCTAGATCGATCAGTGAGTTTCGGTCAAAACCCACTGATGGACCTAGAGAGCTCCGATTGCACTCATTTCAGTTTCTATGGATTTCTAAAATTGCAAGGAGTTCAAATATGGTGTCCATTATTTATTTTAACTTTTTATAGATGTTAACAAACAAAATCAAAGAATCAGCAAAAAAAGCTCACATTGGGCCTGATATGGACTCAAATCAGGCCCAACGTGGGCTTTTATACCGATTCTTTGATTTTGCTTGTTAACATCTATAAAAAGTCAAAATAAATAATGTACATCATATTTGAACTCCTTGTAATTTTAGAAATCGGAGCTCTCTAGGTCCATCAGTGGGTTTTGACCGAAACCCACTGATCGATCTAGAAAGCTCCGATTGCACCCATTTCAGTTCCTGTGGATTTCTAAAATTGCAAGGAGTTCAAATGTTATTTCTATATTCTGTCGATAGAGGAGAGAGAGAAGTGAGAGAAATATAATGAAGAAAAGAAAAATAATAGAAAAAATTAAATTATCAAAAGGGTAAAATAGGAAATGCTTTTAAAAAAGTACGCTCTTTGATAAATACCAAAATAGTATACGCCTTTTGATAAATTTAGATTTTCAAGTGCCCCTTTGGTAAATTGCCGCATATATTTTTTTACTGTTGAACAAAAGATGGCTCTCTTCCTGATGCTCTTTAATAGCTGCGTATTAACTTATAAACTGTGACTAGTGAAGAGTGGAAGCAGGCAGCCGCTTTCCAAACTTTTGAGACGAGCCCTAGCTGCCTTGCTCCAGCCCTCTAGCGGTTCTACTTCTCCCCCTCGCCGTGGGTGGTGGATCAGGCAAGTTCGAGTTCAAGCTCGTCGCCATCGTTTCGGAAGACTGCGACTTGTTTCTCTTAACCTTTTTTTTTTTTTTTTTGTCTTCCTTCTTCTAAAATTTTTTATGTTTCAAATCTGAGCATTGATCATGATGAGCTTTTTTTCTCCTGATCAAAACATGGAAACATGGAAGAAGTTCTCATCCTATATGGAGAAGATATGTGGGCATTTATTTTATGATATTTCTGTTTTTTTGTTCATTTCTCGGATCAAAACATGGTGAAAGTCAGTCTTTTTAGTAATGTAGTCTTCTGCTAGTCATCATGGTCCAGCCATATGCAGATTTCTATGATCTAAATCGAATGCACTATCTATATTTTGACATGGATTGGAAAAACTCTGCTCTCCCTGTTGTGCTTCCCTGAGTGATAGATAAGACATGAGACTGCCTATTGATGGTAGTGTTTGCTTTTAGTAAAGTTTGGGATAATCTTCTTCTCGATGCCTTTTTGCTGTTGATTTTAAGGGATTCGTTTCTTTCTTCTCTTATCCCTAACCCTAGCTCAAAGTTTCTTTTTAGCAGGTTGCTTTCCTGGTTTTCATCGCGCTGTGCTGTTCAGACTTTGCATTTTAACTTTCTCAAGTGTTCCTGTTACCGGTTTATTTCTCTAGTTTTCAGCAATTTTATTCAGATTGGATCGTTGAAACTAGCTGTTTACTTTTCCCATTTTACTTGTCTGAGTGTTTCTCTTTTCTTAAAAGAAGTTCTTCTGGAGTCCTTTGTTTTCTAGAGACGATAAATTCCCAAAACCTAAAATCATACCCAACTTATCCATTGCAATGCTGTTCCTACTATACGGAAAATATTTGAACTCCTCTAGAACAAAAAAAATTGAAAACTGCTCATCAGAAAATACCTTTTTCTGGTCTTTCATCCTATTCTTTTAAAATTTTTAGCTTGTTAATGCGTGAAATGAGTTGAGAGAAACTACATGTTGGTCTCTTTTCTCATTTTTTTCTCTCCTTTTACATATGTTTGCCATGGAATTTGAAGGTTTGCTTTCTGGCTTGGCAGATGCTGCTTGGTGTGTCTGTTAAGTCTGACAGAGTGATGCTGTTCTTCAGAAGACACTGGACTATACTTGTGGAGCAGGAGCTGATTGCTCCACCATTCTCCAAAATGGAGCTTGTTACAACCCCAACACAGTGAAAGCCCATTGCTATTATGCTACCAACAGTTACTTCCAGAGTAACGGGGAAGCACAAGGGGCTTGTGATTTCTTTGGTACTGCCACTCGCTCCACAACAGATCCAAGTCAGCTTCTTTGTCTCTTCTTAAACTCCATCAAATTATTCTGCGTTAACCTCACGCTACTTTCTTTCAGGTTACAGTGGCTGCACATACCCACATCGAGCTCCTCCCAGAACCATCGTTTCTTTGTGGGTCAGTTCGCCTTCCCATCTCTCCTATCTATTTTGATATTCTAGCTTTCTTTCATATTCCATTAAATCAGTTTTTCCCCAATTCCATTAAAATTCTAGCTGGCACATTAATCATTTTCAAACATCATAAAATCTCTATCACATTAATATTATTTTATTGTTTCTATTACATGAAGATGTCGGAATCAAGCATATTTTATTTCATTGCTCGTCCCGATTGTATCCTCTTTGTAAATATATACCATCATCCCAGAAGGGATGGAAACAACTTTTCTTCTCTGTATCTCTAAATTCTCTCCTTCGATCCCTACTCCTCTTCCTGGGCAACCCATGTTCCTACTCTACCGTCCCCTTGGGACGGACAATAGGCTAGCGCATGTGTGCAACTAAAATCTAACTAATTGAAAAGACATTTAATCAAACACTTGTGCGTGAGTCAATGCAATTGGAAACATAGTAGGTCAAGTTAATACAAGCACTTAGCATTCACATGAAATATATCAACTCAGCACATGAGAAGAATCCAACGCACAAAAACAACCAACAAACATAAACTACATATAAGAGTACGACCCAAGCTCGCAGATGGATTGCGGTTGTAGATGGTTCTTCAAATGTAGTGGTTGATTGGAGCTTGGATGAAGTAAGACCTCTGGTTAGAAGAGAAGTGGGCTGCTGGAATTTGGAAGGGCCTAACGTCGTAAGTGGAGATGGATTCTCCGATCTTCTAACCCTAAGAGGAGGTGGAGATGAAGTGGCCAGATCTCCCTCTTCTAACCTGAAGATGAAGTGTGGCCGGATCTCCCTCTTCTAACCCGAAGAGAACAGATGGCCGGATAATAAAGAAGGGGCTGCCCGAAGTGGAGGAAGAAAATGAAGCTTCGGTTCTCCCCCTTCTAACTCGAAGAGGGATGGCCGGAGATGGTGTGATAGGAATTCGGAGACCTATCACGTGGAAAAATCAAAAGAGAAAAATGAAAAAGGGGATAAAGTGATCACTTCGAGGGGATTAACTTCCAATAATCAAATGAAATTGATTAACTAAAAGGAAAATTACTTTTCTTCCAAAATTACGTAACGTCTCTTTAAAAAGACATCTAAACAACCTTTTCAAAGGAAAAGGTCTAAAATAAAACTATATTTTCAAGAGAAAATGTCTTATCTAAGACTTGTCTTATAAAAGGAAAATGTCTAAAACTTATCTTAAAAAAAAGGCAGGTGCACAAAACTCCCACTATGCGGGGTGAAGGATCCATTATGACCTTTTGATCACAAAACAACAACTTTACCGTTGCACCAAGGCTCCCCTTCATCTAAAACTTATCTTAGAAAAGGAAATAAAGTTAAAGGATTTATTTGAATAGATCCATTAAAGGATTCTATCATTCCACTGCCCTTCAAAACAACCTTGTCCTTTGTTTAGCAATAAACTCTGGAACATTTTCTTGAATGGTATCATATAATCATAAGTACTGCTCCAATTCTAACTTCGGATGCATCGGGTTCAGTGACAAATTGTTTATTAGGTAGTGCAAGAACTAGTGTTGTCATCATAGTCTCCTTTAAATTCTGGAATACCTTTTTTTTGCTTCAAGACACCATCTAAATGCATTTGTGAGACCCAAAAAATCACGTAATGCCTTGATACTCTTTGGGGTGGGCCACTTTATCATAACTAGCACCTTTGAGAGATCAGTAGCTACTCCTTTTTGGCTTACAATATGACCAAGGTATTCCACCTTAGTTGTCCCAAAGCTGTACTTTGCTCTTTTCATAGAAAGAGAATGCTCACGCAAAAGAGTGAGTACTTTATAAAGATGATGCAAATGATCTTCAAACGATGAACTATAAACAAGGATGTCATCAAAGAAATTCAAAATAAACTTACGGAGGTAAGGCCTGAAGATATCATTCATCAAACTTTAGAATGTAAAAGGTGCATTAGTTAAACCGAAAGACATGACTAAAAATTCATAATGACCATCATGAGTCTGAAAGGCTGTTTTTGGAATGTCTGGTTGATGGATTCTTATCTGATGGAAACCTGAGCAAAGATCCAACTTTGAGAAGAATGAGAAACCTCCTAATTCATCAAGTAATTCATCAATGATGGGGATGGGGTACTTGCCTTTCACTGTAATTTTATTGAGCGCCTGGTAATCTACACATTCACCAATTTCCGTCTTTCTTTCGTACATGCAGTATTGGAGGAAAATATGGAATTACACTTGGGCGAACGATACTAGCTTGATATTGGAGTGTATACTAAAAGCCTAGCTTTTGTAAACATTTATTTTTGAAATAAAAGAATCACATTGGTCAATATCTGCATTTATTTGTTAAATGTAATTGATCAATTAATTTATAAAGTAGATAACATGGAGTATGGTGTCACACTCAGGAGATCATGTTGTCGGTTCTCTATAAATTATAAACAGTTGCTCACGATTAAGATGGAAAGGAACAAACCATCAGAATAGTCGTAGTTTAATTAAGTATTAGTTTATCTTGACTAATAAATTACACTAATACACTTTAAGTGTATTGAGTAGGACCATTTAGGTAAGTTCTTTTTGTACTGACCTAGTAAAAGAACTAGACCTTAGTTATTATGGAAGTGTGTGCTCTTATAAAGGATGAGGTTTAGCTCGATAAATCAATATACCCGATAAGTTGGGAAATGATATTATTTATAGTGTGTGTTGTTGATTATAGAAGAAATCTGTGTCCTAATTATCTAGGTTGAGAATGTCTCCAAGAGGAGCTCATAAGGATTGTCATGTTAAACCCTGCAGGTGGACTTAGTCCGACATGACAATGAAGTTGAGTGATACTACTCTTGGAGCTGGATATTAATTAAGTGAGTTGTCAGTAACTTACTTAATTAGTGGGTGATCCGGTGGTAAGGACGGGGGACCCTCGTTAGCGGGAGGTCAACGACACGTGGAGGTCAATGGTCAATAGGGTCAACCCCAAGATCGCGCCGAGCGAATAGAGGCCGTGCCGAGCGGAATGGCAGGTCGACCGAGCATCCGGTCGATCGAACATCCGGCCAGGGGTCTCCAAGGCCGGACGAAAGACAACCCGAACAGGGTCGGGTTTCCGATACTCAAGGTAAAAGAGTCTATGGTCTGCTCGGCCGAGCCACAGGACAATAAGACGCAATTCCATCCGAGCACATGAGCAGGGCTTCCCTGCTCGAGTCGAGGTATGCACATTCATTGAGGCCATGAGCGCCGAGCGGTTGGTCCGCTCGGCCTGGGAATAGGCAAAAGCGCAAAGGGACAAAAAGGACAGTTGGTAACATCATCCTCGAGACACCTGCCGCCGACAAACAGCATGGTCGACGGCCGGAGCAGACAGAGTATCGTACGGTGGAAGTTTCCACCGTTACATCAGGGATATATTCGGACGATTGCGGAATGACGTCAGACATGCTTTTCTGACACAACCCTACTGAGGTATGTTTGGGGAAGTGCGCACGCATCGAGAAGCGTGCCCGCGCCTCCCCGGGGTCCTATATAAGGACCCCTAGACTTCGACGGAGGTATGCGATTCTCATCACTATAGCCGAGCGAATAGAGGCCGTGCCGAGCGGAATGGCATCAAGATCGCGCCGAGCGAATAGAGGCTGTGCCGAGCGGAATGGCAGGTCGACCGAGCATCCGGTCGACCGAACATCCGGTCAAGGGTCTCCAAGGCCGGACGAAAGACAGCCCGAACAGGGGTCGGGTTTCCGATGCTCAAGGTAAAAGAGTCTATGGTCCGCTCGGCCGAGCCACAGGACAATAAGACGTAATTCCATCCTAGCACATGAGCAGGGCTTCCCTACTCGAGTCGAGGTATGCGCATTCACTGAGGCCCTGAGCGCCGAGCGGCTGGTCCACTCGGCCCGGGAACAGGCAAGAGCGCAAAGGGACAAAAAGGACAACTGGTAACATCATCCTCGAGACACCTGCCGCCGACAAACAGCATGGTCGACAGCCGGAGCGGACAGAATATCGTACGGTGGAAGTTTCCACCGTTACATCAGGGATATGCTCGGACGATTGCGGAATGACGTCAGACATGCTTTTCTGACGCAACCCTACTGAGGTATGTTTGGGGAAGTGCGCACGCATCGAGAAGCGTGCCTGCGCCTCCCTGGGGTCCTATATAGGACCCCCAGATTTCGACGGAGGTATGCGATTCTCATCACTGTAGCCACAGTAGCGTTACTTCGTTCCTCTTCTTCTTCACTGCTTGACTTGAGCGTCGGAGGGTCGTCGCCGGGAAACCCCTCCCGGCTCGACTTCTTTGCTGGTTCATCGGTGGTCTACACCATCATCAGAGGACAGCGGAGAGCGCCACGTCCCTAGCGTCCATCGACTCAACGCTCGGACAGGATCAAATTGGTGCCGTCTGTGGGAACGCACCTGAATCCGAGCAAAGAAGATGGAAGAAGCTGGACGCCAACTCATTGTGACACTCTCCCCCGAAGAGCTCGACGCACTCATCCAAGCGCGAGCAGCCAAGATAGTCGAGCAACAACAAAAGGCTCAAGCCGATCAGATAGCGCAACAGGCAACGTCGGCATCAGGCGGTCTGGCGGCACCAGACGATCGGCCGGAGCAGCTCTCAATATGGGACCAAAACAAAGGGTCGATCGCCACTCAGGTGGAAGCCCCGCCCGCCCCGATACCGTTCAATCGGGCTTTATTCCAAACGCCCTCGAAAGTCGCGCAAGCCAACCTCGACCGGGGCTCTTCGTTCGATGAGGCGCCCCTCCGCCCCGATACCGTTCATGAATGAGCATTTGATGATAATGAAGGGTATGAGACCTTCATTTGAATCGTGTGTGAAGACAACGAGTGAAGTTGTATACAACAAGTGAATATACCAAGTGGTATATGCTCAAGGATGGACGTTAAGAATAATGAAGGGTATGTGACCTTCGTTATTATGTTGTGAACAACGTAGGGTAACTCTTCAGGAGGAGAGTTTGTTTTTGTTATATGCCCAAAAATGAGGCATGTAGGGATTTGATGTGTGCCAATAGGGAGAGAATGAAAGGGTTTAAGTTAGGTCTTCATTATCTAAGAGGGAGTTTGCCCTCTTAAGGGGAGAATGTAGGGTTTAACTTATGTCTTCATTACCTAGTGGCATGAAGGGAGTTGAGGCTATGTGATTAGCCTAACTTAAATGCGGTATTGTCAAACATCCAAAAGGGAGAGATTGTTGGTGAAATATTCCTTAGGTCAAGGTTGACCTGATTGACTGAGCTTGAATTGATTCAAGCTCGAGTCTTGATGTTTGGGTTTCAATGTTTGACAATACATGGAGATAAGATATGGAGATTGCAGGTGTAATTGTTCATGTGGTTAGATTGTGAAGGAGAGTCAAGTAGGTCAAGGTTGACTGGATACTTGACTGGAAAATCCTAGTGAGTGAAGTTAGGTGAAAGTCCTGGTGAGTGAAGCCAGACAGTTGGAAAATCCTAGTGAGTAAAGTTAAGTGAAAGTCCTGGTGAGTGAAGCCAGGCAACAGGAAAACCCTAGTGAGTGAAGCTAGGCAGAAGAGAAATCCTGGTGAGTGAAGTCAGGTGAAAGACCTGGTGAGTGAAGCCAAGCAAAGAAAATCCAGATGGATCAAGGATGATCGGACATCTGGTGTTGGGAAGTCCAAGTAGGTCAAAGGGATTGACCGAATACTTGACACGAGAAAATCCAGATGGGTCAAGGTTGACTAGATATCTGGTGGAAGTTCAAGTGGGTCAAAAGGATTGACTGGACACTTGGTGAGCGAGTTCTAGCAGGTTAAGGGTGTCCGGATGCTAGGCATGATGGACCAACAGGTCATAGTTGACCGGATGTTGGTTTAGGAGGCTTTAGACTTGATTTTGGGAGAAATCATGAGCTGGATCGATCCGTCGATCGATTGGCTCATGCCCAATCGATCGGCTGATCGATTGGGCAAGTCTTTGCGACAAGCCTCCTCCCAATCGATCAGTGGATCGATTGGGAGAAGTGCGCGATCGCACAGAATAGCTCTGGATCGATCGGCCGATCGATCCATAGCCCCTAATCGATCAATGAATCGATTGGGAGTCGCGATTCTGCGCAATAAGCCCTGGATCGATCAGCCGATCGATCCAAGCATTTCCCGAGAGCACAGAGGCGTTCTGGATCGATCGATCGATCGATCCAAAGCCTCCCCGATCGATTGGGAGCAATCCAATCGATCGTGATCCGATCATTGGCGTCGTATTTAGCTGGTGGCGTGCGATTTTTTCGAGAGCTCTCGACAAGAACTCACGGTCTTCGTCTCCAGCGAGAACAGATCTTCACAGCGACTTCTCCACAGCTCTCACGCCGGATCTTGAAGGTTCTTGGAGGTTTTCCAAGTCAAGAGGCGAGGAAGAAGCTAGGGTTAGAGTTTATTGTGCATATCTTGTAAGCTTTTGCTTATTTTGTATTTCCCTTTCCTTCCTCTTGTACTGAGAGTGTTGTAGGGCTTTTCCGTCTTTGGTAGTTATCATAAAGGAGTGTTTTTCACAGTGTTCTAAAACGCGGGCTAGGCGGCCGCCTAGGCGCCGCCTAGTCGCTGTGCGGCAGCAAGCCGCGCCGGAAAACCCCCAGGCGGGTGACCTCGGCGGCCCAGCCGCCTAGGCGGCTCTCGGCGGGCCTCGTCGGGCCTCCGCGACACGTTATTTAGGTTTAACTGTTTTGGTATTTTGTTCGAAATTTCCTGTTTACGCCTTCGTCGTCTCTCAGCGTCGCTTCGTCTTCTCATCGTTGCTGCGTAGCTGCATTGTTGCGTCGAAGGCTTCGTCGCTCCGGTAAGTTTTTACGTTTTTAAGTTTTTACGTTTAGACTTGATACATCAACAAAAGAACAGTGTTGAGTCATCGCCGTGGCACGTCTCCGGCGACGCCGGACGCGTCCGCAGCCGCCGGACGCGTCGTAGGACGCGTCCGACAGCATCGTGTGATGCTTGGACTTCGCCGAACGCGCCGGACACGTCCGGCGGAGCTTTTGGCGACGCCGGAGGCCTCCCGCGAGGCGCCGGTGGCGTCCTCGCTGTCGCGCGAGTCGCGAGACGGCGTTTTTTGTTTTTTTTTTAATTTAATAAATTCAAACAATTCCTTTAAAATTTAAATATATTTAAAATTTATTTTTTTAATAAATTTTATTAATTTATATAAAACAAATTTAAATATATAAAATTCCATTATTAATTTTATAATTTATTATTTATATAATCACTAATCAGATTTTAATATATAAATAATATATTTAATTTTTTTAATAAATAATATTAAATATTAATTTATATATTAACAGATTTAAAAATTATAATAAATATTATCATTTATCAGATATTCAGATTTAAAAAATAAAAAATATTTAAATTTTTAAAAAATATAATACATATTATTAATTTATATAAATCATATTTATAAATTTTATATATTATTAATTTATATTAATCGAATTTATAAATATTAAAATTATATTAAAATTCTAATAAATATTTTTAATTTATATAAATCAGTTTTAAAAATATGAAAATTAAATTAAAATTTTAAAATTTCCAATAAATAATAAATATGATTAGTTTATAATTATATATAACAGTATAAAACAGATTTAAAAATATAAAAAAAATATATTTAAAATTTAATTTATTTAAACACATATCTAATAAATTTTATTAATTAGATTAAGATATATAAAAAAATATTCTCAGATTGGTTAATGACTTAATGTTATTAAAATATTTTGTATTGTATGCCTGTATCTGTATAGTATAATTAAATATTTAAATTTTATTATCATGTTATGTCTTGTTAGTTATTAATATATATAATTTTTTCAGATTATATCTGTTATCAATGGCAAGTAATCCATCTTCGATAGCATCTGTCACTCAACTCGAATCCGGGATTCTTAGAAGAAAGTCAAATGACATCGGATGGGAGTTTGGGATATTAATTGATCCTAAGAACCTCGACAAAATTAAATGTAAGTTATGTGGAAAAGCAATGTCAGGGGGAGTGTATAGGATAAAGGAGCACATTGGAAATATACCTGGAAATATATCTGGTTGTCGAAAAGCATCTCAAGAAGACAAAAATAAGTGCAAACAGGCTATTTTAGAAGGGAGGAACAGAAAGAAGAACAAAATAATGGAAGAACAAAGTTGTAGAGCAGAGGTGGCTATTTCCGTAGATGAAGAAGAAGGTCTTGAAATTGAAGGGATGGATGGAGTTAAAAAACCTCTTCCACTTGGCCCCATGGATAGATATGCATCAGCAATTGCTCTAGAAAATGCAGGCTCCAGTGGAAGTAAAGTACTTCGCCAAAAAAACATAAATGAGACTCTTTTCAAAGAGAGAACTCAACAAGTTCAACAATATGTTGGGAGATGAGTTTATGAAAATGGAATCTCATTCAATGCTGTCGATAATGATAACTTCAAGCAACTAATGGAGGCAGTGGGTCAATTTGGACCAGGATTCAAGCCTCCAACTCAATATCAACTTAGAGAGCCACTATTGAAAGCCGAAGTTGAAAGAACAAAACAATTGCTGAAGAAACATGAAGAAGAATGGGTGCTCAATTATGACAGATGCATGGAGTGATAGAAAAAGAAGAAGCATCTTAAATTTATGTGTTAATTGCAAGGAGGGTGGCGCATACAGCTGAACTTATTTTTGAGTATGTTGACAAGTGTGTTGAACAAGTAGGAGCTCAGAATATTGTTCAGATTGTAACAGACAATGCCACCAACAATATGGCTGCAGCTAAATTGATGAGAGAAAAACGACCCGGGATCTTTTGGAGTTCATGTGCAACTCACACTATTAATCTCATGCTTGAAAGTATTGGCAAACTTCCACGATATAAAAAGGTGATTGAGCAATTCAAGGCTTTTACCATTTTCATCTATGCTCACCATAATACTTTATCATTGATGAGAAGTTTCACGAAGAAGAGAGACATAGTCCGACCAGGAGTTACCAGGTTTGCATCAAATTTCCTCACATTGCAAAGTTTGATTGAAAAAAAAGCTAGTTTAAGAGCCATGTTTACAAGTGATATGTGGGAGAAATGTAAATGGTCAAAAACAAACAAAGGAAAATTGGCTTACTCTACAGTGATGAGCATGAGTTTTTGGAATGGTGTGACACTTTGTTTGAAAATATTTGCTCCTTTGGTAAGAATTCTTCGATTGGTAGATGGAGATAGAAAGCCATCGATGGGGTTTCTATATGGGGAGCTTCTTCAAGCTAAAGAAGATAACTCTGAATAACGTGGAATCAAATTATCAATCTATCATAGTCATTATTGAGTCAAAAATGAAGGATAGACTTGATACATCATTGCATACCACTGCATTTTTGTTGAATCCTTATTTTTACTACAAAGATAGTTCTATTGCTCTTTATGAGGAGGTCGCGATGGGGATTTTTGAATGCATGGAAACTTTGCATGCCAATGAGTTAGATCTACAAGATACAATTATTAACAAGGAATTTCCAAAATATAGAAATAAGACTGGGTTATTTGGAAAAACATTGGCAGCAAAAGCATGTGAAAAAAATGATGATACATTTGATCCATGTGCATGGTGGAGTACATACGGTGCTCACACACCTAACTTGCTAAGGGTGGCATTGAGGATACTTTCATTAACTACAAGTTCATCGGGGTGTGAAAGAAATTGGAGTACATTTGAAGGAGTAAGTTTTAAACTTTCAGTCTACTCTTTAATTAAATTAGTTATAATTTTTAACGTCTATACTTTATATTCAGGTACTGACTATAATATTTACTTTCTCTATTTTTTTTAGATTCACACAAAGAAAAGAAATAGGTTGGATGCCAACAGGTTGAACAATCTAGTATTTGTCCAATTTAATGCTAGATTGTTGAACAAACAAAAAAGAGAAAAAGAAAGAAATGTTGATGTCCTTCTTGCAAAAGATGCTTCAAATGCACAAGGTTGGATTGTGGATGGTGGGGAAGATGATGAAGTTGAACTAGGTTCCGGGCTCACTTGGCAAATGGTTGATGAAGCAAGTGGAGCAGATGAAAATCTACAACCCCGAAGAAGCTCTAGAGTGAGAGAACTTCATGAAGATGATTTTGAATCTGAAGAAGAAGACGAGGATCACAATAATGATATTGAGTTTGTGTCCGATGAAGAACAAGTTATTGAAAATTATGGAGAAGAGGAAGCAGAATAAATACGAGTTTATGAGATATTATTAGTTGTGTAATTTTGAACTCATTTTGTTAAGACATGATTTACGTTATTTAACAATTATATTTTGCTTAGTGGTTACTGGTTACTGATTCACAATGCATTGTAATCTTGAATTGAACTATTGCTACTATTTTCCAATGTTCTACTGTTTGTTATATGATTATGATAACTTACTGCATGTTCTATTGTTTAACTGCTTTTTTTAACTCATATTTACTAAGTCTAGTATATTTCCTTTGCACAAAACTATTAATTTTCTTTTATAGTTTTTCATTTTTTGGTATTGGAAAGTATGTATTTATTTCAGCATACATAGTTAGATCTCCATTGTTATGAAATTGTTTAAGACAACATTTAGATTTGTATATGACATTATCCACAGTCCACATGAAACAAGGAATACCGAGGAATCCGCCTAGCGCCGCCTAGTCCCCGCCTAGGCGGCCTAGGCGCTAGGCGCTGGTCCGCCGCCCGACTAGCGCCTAGCGAATTTTAGAACTTTGGTTTTTCATAGTGGAGGGTGCGTGAGTGTGTGGATCCTTGGATTAGTCACCTCTTGTGAGGTGGATACCAAGTAAATCCTTAGTGTTAGCTTTGTGGTTGTTTTCTTTGTATTTTCCGTTGCATATCCTTGAAGAAACAAACAACGAAGAGCACGACGAGCGCACCGAGCTATTCACCCCCCCTAGCTATATAATCGGTCCCAACAATGACTACGTTATCCACGTCTTCCAAGATAAATGACTATATTGTTCATGTCTTTCGGGAGAAATAATTCAACGAACTACGTAGGATGCAACCTCCGTAGGAGGGGGTTGAGTGACCAAGCGACAGGAAATGGTGATCGAGCGAAGGGAAGTCGGGTGACCGAGCTACAGGAGTCAGTGACTGAGCTGAGGAGTCAGTGGTTGAGCGAAGGGAAGTTAGGTGATTGAGCTGAAGGGCGTTGGGTGACCGAGCTGTAGGAGTCAATGACTAAGCTGTAGGAATCGGTGACCAAGCGGTGAGCAAGCTATAGGAGTTGGTGACCGGGCTACAGGAGTCGACGACTGAGCTGAGAGAGTTGGGTGCATGGCCTTGACCAGGGTTGACCTTATGCTCCCCTTGACTTACAACTTTGCTTGATTTTTGACCAAGGACTCAACTTCTATCTTGACCTTGTCATGTGTAGACCTCCACTATCCGCCACATCACAAGCCTCTTTGTCGAGTCTAGTCGAAGGAGGGCTCGAGTTGATTGATTAGAATGTTGTGTTTCAGGCTTAGACTCATTGATAACGTCCAATTTTGTCATAAAATTGGTATAGATAAAATACCGAAACCCCTCTATCTACACGAATGTAGTATAGATATAGCCCAGATCGTCTCTCAAGGAATGCAATTGGTCAATTCAAATCTCAGAATCAATTTATTAGAAATGGGGGTTGGTTTCAGACTCTCTCTACACGAATGTAGTATAGATATAGCCCAGATCGTCTCTCAAGGAATGCGACGGGTGAATTCAAATCTCAGAATCAATTTATTAGAAATGGAGGCTGGTTTGAGATCCCTAAACTAATGACAATTGAAATAAACCTAATCTATTCTAATCTAAAATTACAAGGAAATTTAAGAAGCAAGAAGCAATTAATGAAACCTAAGGTATTAAATGAAACCTAACACTTACAGTTAAAAAGAATTGTAAACTTATAGTTTAAAAGAATGAATGACATCTTTGAAAAGGCATACAGATTGGAAACCTGCTAAAGAATCAATGAACAGTTGGATCCGTCGAACAAGCCCAGGTAATCCTAATCTTCTTTTTTAACTTTCTTCTCCGTCCTACAACGCAAAGGGCCAAAGGCACCAGTTCTGTCGTAATAGCGCACCGGCGGTCATTCACACGACCTAATGCCGCAGTGGCTGTCTCACTCGCGTGACCTAATTGCACGGGGGTTGTCACACGCAATGGCGGCTATTCCTGCGACCTAATACCACAATGGCTATCTCGTTCACGTGACCTAATCGCGCGGTGGCTGTTACACGCAACGCCAACTGCTCAAGCAACCTAATCGGCTGCCGCCAATTGCCACTGCCTAGAACCATGCATTGGTCTCAACCTCGATCGTCTTAGCCATTGTCATGGTCACGCAGTCTTGGCTGCGCCCTTTTCTGCTTTGTACGCTGCGGATGCACAATTAAACTTTACTGTTTTATTTTTTTTAATATTTATTATTTTATTAATAAATTATTTTGTAGATTCATCTAAAATTATATCGTATGTGGCAATGCATTAGCTTCCATTTGCCACTTAATTTTATTATAGATTCAAAATATATTATAAATAATATTAAATTTCTTAAAACTGATCAAATTATAAGTTAAATAACACCAAAATAATTTATTTTAAAATTTACTCCTGAACAAAAAATCAAAGTACCACATATTTCAGTAGCCAGTCGTTATATAAGTTAAATTGTTATGTTCAGAATAAAACACAATGAACAGATGAGGAATGAAATGAATGATTGCTAGGAAGTCCTTATATATCAGTCTGGTCATCTTTAAAAACAGTTATCTGATAAAAGGAAATAACACAAATTAACAACAATATCTAATTAATTTAACATAGAAAAAGATTGTGAATGTTCAGAAATGAGTATTATAGATTGTTAGTATCAAATAAGCAATATAAAGGCATGTGAAATATATTATAGAGGTGTCGAGCATGCATCCAAAACGCTGATCTGTGCATGCATGTCTTCCATTCGATGGTCTGTTTCACTTGATGGCCTACCCGGCCCACCTACTCAGGATTTAGCTTAATTGGTTCCATTGAACCGGACCAGATTGGCTGGTTCAGTCTGATTCTAATAAAATTACTTATGGCACGTACCTGAAAACAGTGTAATAAATAAAGGACATGGCAGCCAAAAGCTAGGTTCCTAACAATTTAATATTTTGGAATAAATACTCTCCGGTTGCTAATATATAAACAAAGAGAACTCAAAAGGAAAATGAACCGTTCTTTGAAATTACTTAAACCACTTTCTTTATCGTAATGTGAAATAAAATCAAGTATGTTTTTATGGATTATTTGAATAGGTAGAGATTCTGTCTCCTTTTTTTATTTAAAAAATTTCTTTACATGGATATTCATGTACTTTTGTAATACAAGTTAGTCATGACATAACAAAGCTTAAGTACCTTCCGTCAAGCATTTCATATGATAATTAACTTTTAAAAAGTGTTGTTTTTTTTACCTAAGTATTATGGAAAAGAAAGTTTTGCATACTATTGTTGGTAAAATAAATTATTTACCGAAAAGAGAGCTCGAAATAGGAGATGAGGGAATTCTTATCATAGACATCTTCCACTAGATATTTTTCCACTAACTATTTTCACTAACTTTTTGAGTGTTGGGCATGAGATAACAGATATGCTCCAAGTAGGGGTTAGCAGTGAGCAAAGGTTGGATGAAGTCGAATAAACCAACCTAACTGGCTGAATTCAAAAATTCAGTTTGGTTAATTCAAAATTTTTTGTTTTTTTTAAAAGGTTATATTAGTTAATTTAGTTCAATTTGATTTAAAATCTCTTATTTGCTTAAGCTGAAAAATTGAAATAAAAATTATTCGGTAAATGCCAAAGTATATAAACCGATAAGTCCTTAACTAATCTATAAATCTCCCCTGGTACCATAAAATTTTGGTAAATTTGGTTTTTGATTGAATTATCTGATCTTTTATCTATTCGCTTTGTTCGGTATCTATTGAAAAATGAGGTCGGTTTAGTTAATTCGAAAAAATTGATTTATTCAATTTTGGTTAATTCAGTTCGATTTGATTCGGTTTTAATTAATCGAATACTATGAAAGGCAATTCAAATCAGACAATTTATTCAAAAAGAGTTAGTGTAAGTCGAGTTGGCGGAACTTCCAACAAAACTTTTCAATTCTTCCGTATAACAAAAATGATACTCTGAAGATACTGAGGTTTGATAGCTGAAGAACCTATATGATGTTTCTTAACTTTTTGCATTCATCAATGTTCAATTTGTGAAGATTAAGAAATATTATTTGAGGTTATACTTCTTTCCAAGAGATTTCCTAAAAATCTTCGACAGCCATGACCGTTATATCTCTCAAACATTCAAGGCCTTTTTTCACGATCCTCATTACTCTAAGCATTTGTTAATTTACCACTGTCATGACATTTACAATCTTTAGTAGTTTAAGACCGTGTCTTGTGTTGTGGCTAACTCATGATGCTCGTAAATAGTTGATTTCAATTAGTCAAGTCTCTTATGTTTTATAGTTGGAGTTTTCATCTAGATAATTGTGGTAAAGAATTCAACCATTCAAAATCTGTCATTGAGTATAGGATAATTCCAATGTATCTTTGGCATTGAGTACAAGATAATTGCAATGTTTGTTACTGAGTACAGGGTAATTGCAATATATCTTTGGCATCCTTTAAATCCCTCTAGCTCATCCAAGTTAGTGCTCTTGCTCTCATATAAATCTGACAATTTAATCAAGGTAAGCTGGATATCGTTCTCTTGGGTACTTGGGCAAAAGTCATAGTCCCTTCCAAAGACTTGAGTTTAGCAAGGTTAGTCAACTCTACTAGCAACACTTTGACTAGGGTGAAGTCAAGCCTGCAACTTTTTGCCTCACATCAACCCCCATTTCAATGCATATATACTTGCTTGCTAAGTGTCATGAAAATTACCACCTTGTACTTCAAATGCTCGCAATACTTGCTCCATCCTATAAGATCATAAAATTCCCAAATGTCATCAAGAAATAATAAGCAATTATTTTCCTTGAGGAAGTTGAAAAGGTTAAAAGTGATACCATATACTGCACCGAATTCTAAATCATATATTTTATATAATACAAAAAGTTAAGTTAAAAAAAAATTATATCGAAATCGTACTAAAATTTTGATATATCAAATTTTTTATATACCAAATTTTTGGTATTCTATATATTTTATACCGTTTAATTAAAACTTTGGTATCGGTACGGTATATATACCATATCGAAATACTAAATTCCATACCGATATAAAAAATTTCAGTAATATATTTTATTGTACCAAAATTTTTGGTATACCGATAATATCGATATGGTTAGTATATTTCAGTATGGTATATCAAAAATTTGGTATTTTTTTTCCATCTCTAAAGCCAATGCTAGAGTTGACGGTACTTACACCATTTATCAATTCTTCCATATCACAAAATGATATTTTCAAGATATTGAGTTTTGGTAGCTGAAAAATCCATATGTCATTTCTCAACTTTTTGCATTCAACAATGTTCCATTTGTGGATATTAGGAAATATTATTTGAGAATGAACTCCTTTCTAAGTGATTTCTTGTAAATGTTCGACAACCAATAAATGTTATATCCCTTGAATATTGAAGGCCTTCTTCATGATCCTCATTCCTTTGAGTAACTGTTAATTTATCACCAATAATGACATCTATAATTTCTAGCATTTCAAGATCTTGCTTGTGTTGTGGCTACTCATGGTGCTCTCAAATAGTTGACTTGGATTAGTCAAGCCTCTTATGTTTTCTAGTTGGAGTTTCCATGTAGATAATTGTGGTAGAGCTCAATCGTTCAACTGTTTAATTGAGTATATGGTAATCGCAATATATTTCCTAGATCTTTTAAATTTCTCAATCCGATCCCTATCAATGTACTTGCTCTCATAACAATTTCAACAAAGGTAAGTTGTATATTGTTCTCTTGGGTACTTGGGTAAGATTCCGAGTCTCTTCCAGAAGCAAGTACTTGAGTTTAGCAAGGTTACTCAACTCTACTGGTAGTGCTTTGACTGGGGACCGGGGTGAATAGATATTGGAGCTCGGATAACATGTTGATTTCCTTATGAAGCATTGTGATGTTTCTACCTAAGAGATCCAAGAATGTCAAAATACGAAAAGACGGGACAAGTGGCCAGGAATTAAGTTTAGCTTACGGATCCATTGGAACATGAGCATGGAAAGTTTAGGAAATGTGGGAGTCCACAAGTTGAAGATGTTAAAAGTGATACCGTATAGATTTTAAATCATATACTGTATATCGTACTAAAAAGTTTGGTATAAAAAAATTCATATTGATAACGTATCAAAATTTTAGTATATTGAATTTTCGGTATTGTATAAAATCTATATTAATTAATTAAAATTTCGGTATTGATGTGGTATACAAATTTATATCAATACTGAATTTTTTAATAATATATTATACCATATTGAAACTTTTGGTATTTCTATAATATTAATATGGTTCAATATATTCTGGTATGATATATGTGATAAATCAAAATTTTAATTTTTTTTTCCGCCTATAAAGTCAATATTAATATTGACGGAACTTTCAATAGGACTTATTAATTCTTACATATCACAAAGTAATACTGTTAAGACAGTGAGATTTAGTAGCTGATAATCCATTTATCATGTCACATTTCTAACTTTATGCATTTATCAATATTGAAGTTTAAAAATCTAACTTTATGCATTTATCAATATTGAAGTTTAAAAATCTAAGAATCTTGTGAGCATATTATCTTGCCAAACCATTTCCTCTGTTTTTTCCAAAAACATCAAAGTCCTAAGCACATTACTTTTTATGATTTAAAAAAAAACAGACAGAACTATTTTACTATTCTAACAAGCTAGATTAAATGGATTTACCATTTAAGTTGGTTTTAGAGAAAAATTATTATAATAAAATAAGAATTTGAATCTCGATAAAATCAAAGAAAAAAAAAATCTTTTCCGTACTAGTCAACTATAGCTTCCTCATTTATTTCCTCGCATATAGTCGTGAGATTGATCATGTGAAACAGCTGGGATGATGGATTCACCTTGTGTTACAGTGTTCGAGCATTCGAAATCAAAAGCTCTTCCGTTACTTTCAATCACAATTCAACATTTGGAAATGTAAAAATAAATATATAATACAAAATCTATATTATTTCTCCAAAGAATAATTAGAATGAGCCAATAAATCAATTGCAGAGGGGAATATACATTTAAAAGCTCTCACAGGGGGTGGATTCAAACAAGAGCATTCTTGAAGCTACATCGTAGATTATGTGCATATTTTGTTGTTGGTAGTTGCCGATGATGGTCAACTTGTCTCCGTTTTGCCCGGGTCGCATAACCAAGCAATAGGCTCTCGTTCTTTTATCGGTGAACATGTAGTTCATCTGCGGCATCCTCATGTCGGCGCCGTTGTCGAAGTGGAACACCATGTCCGGCAACGGCGGCGGTGGCCATGATGACAAGCCAAAGCAGAGGTCAAGGCCAACAGTCTTCGACATATCTTTCACCCGAAGTCCCACCAGAGACTGCAGCTCCTTCTTGATCACGTCGAACGCCGACTGCGGCAGCTGCGTCTGCCCGGTGCCGGAGTCAACGAGCACTCCGGTAGAGTCTTCTTTGCTGTACTCAAAGACGGACGCCGGAATGGGCAGGAGGTTCCCGCCGATGGAAATACCTCTCATGGCGACGTAGTACTGGTCGGTGGCATTCAGAAAAGGCGTCGATTGCACTTCGCTGGAACTCGCCTTCTTCGCGCTCGCTAAATCGCCGAGGAGAAGGTGGCTTTTGCTCGAGCTTTTGAACGGAGTGAGACAATAAGAAAACCTTCCCAAATTAAGCTGAGAAACTAACGAGAGTTTTCCTTGGCCGAGCCCGACGACGCCAGAGGCGCCTGAGAAAGTGCCCTTGACAAGTCTGTTGCAGCCGAAAGTCAAGTTGACCATCGGTGAGGCAGCACCGAGCGAAAACGTCTCTGTCGCCAAGAATCCGTTGATCATCGCCGACCCATAAACATAAACATATTCGCATTTTGGCACGCTGACGGACTTGAGTGGCTGGTAATCATACAGAGGACTGGAGCAGGGGAGCTTGGAGAAGGTGGAGGATTTCGACGGGTCATAAATGCCTATGCCTTTCTCATCGCATTGCTCACTGCAGGGGCGACACTTGGCCCAGACGACCTCACTTCCGGTGTCGAGGACGCCAGTCACAGGGAGCTTTGGAGTCCCTATGGAGTATTCTATGAAGTAATCGAACATGGAAGCTTTGACAGGAACATTGAAGGATGCAGACGGGTTATTTGCTAGCCTAGATTCGAGAACTTTTCGACGATGGAGACTCCGTTGCACGAGGCGATGAATGCGGCCAGTTGAGCTAAAGGGTTGGCCGGAGTCGACGTGGGTCAACCGGAGATGAAGGCCAGCGGTATGAGCAGCAAAGATTGAGGGGAGGGGGGAGGACAATGCAAGCAGTGTAAACAAGAACAAGAGTGTCATCTTTGTCTTTATGCTATTGGTTTTGAGATTGCAATGTGGAGAGGAATACGCTAGCATGCTTTTATATGCGAAGAAGGAGAGTCAAAATAGACTTCCAACAAATTGTTATAACGATTTGTTATATATAGATTTTCATTGATGGATTCACATATCAGAGGTTTAGGTGTTTAGTTTATTATTCTAAATTAAATTTAGATATCCATTAATTAGTTGGGTGTATTATATGTTAACCTAACTTTCTTTTCAGTTGATTTAGACGCCCCCAATATGTAAAATAATATAATTCAATTAATTATTTTATAAAATAAGATAAAAATATGTAATTCAAAATTCAAATAGAATAATAAATTGAAATTTAATAATTAATTCAAATAAAGTTAATGAAAAATCTGTTTTTTCCTAAATTGGGCCTTGTTTTTAAATTTGGGTCCCTTATTAATTGGATCTAGTTGTCTTAGGCTTGACATTATTAAATGTGATTTCGCCCGTTGTTCTTGTCGCCTCTCACGGCCGTCCTTGTCGCCGTCTTCTTCTCCTCCTCCTCCAGCGTTGGGGCCTTCCTTCTTCTTCTTTCCTCCATCCGTCCTCAGATCCAATGGCGGCGCGTAGCTTCATCCTCTGGCTGCATGGGTTGAGCGACTCTGGACCGGTCAATGAGCCCATCCGGACCTTCTTCTCCGCTCCCGAGTTCAAGCTCTCCAAGTGGTCCTTCCCGTCCGCCCCTCGCTCTTCCGTCTCCTGCAACTGCACCATCCCTTATATGCTCCTTTATTTCCTTTTTTTTTTTTTTTTTTATAAAGATCAACGGAATGGGGCAAGGCTTCGTGCTGATGCAATTGGAGTAACTTTTTTTTTTATCAGTTTCTGCTTCTGATCCACATCGGTATTTCTGTGTACGAGGAAAAACACTTTTTTTTTAAAGCAAAATGTTGCATTTCTCCCCATTTTTGTGCAAATTTGGGATGCTTCTGATCTAGGGTTTATGCTTTGGAAGTGGTACTAGTTGTGTTTGGTCAGTAGAAACCTTCTAAGTGAAGTTTGATCTATATGCATTCATCAAAAGAACGATCTTTCATTTGATACTTGTAGTATTTCTATTAGGAGAATAAATTTTCGCCTGAGTAGTGTTTTGTTACTTTGCAGATAGTGGTGTGATGCCTTCCTGGTTTGACATTTATGAGATACTTGTGACTTCTGTAAGTTTTTCTTTAACTGATTCACGTTTTAATTCTTGTTCAATGCTAATGCTAGTCATTGCAAATTGTATTCCTGTAAAATAGTTGTTCACTGTCATCCATTCCAATATCTTGTTGACCAGACGTGTGTTTTTTCACCCATCAATCCTGAGAGGCCCGTAATCTAAATTTTAAGTAGTTGGACATTTTCCTAACCTTCAGAACGTGCATGCTATGATAGACAAAGAGGTTGACAATGGAGTAAACTCTGAAAACATATTTGTTTTTGGATTTACCCAAGGAGGTATAGAAAGAAATCACCCCACTTTGACGATTTATAATAACATGATCACAAAAGCTGATTTGGGTGATTAACATTTTACAGGTGCCTTGAGATTGGCAAGTGTGTTGCTTTACCAAAGAATTATGGGAGGTGGTGCAGTTTATAGTGGGTGGGTCCCCTTTTAATTCATCAATTATTGAACGTATTTCACCAGAAGCAAAAAAGGTATTTCAAGTTATTTTGAAACAAAACGGAAGAATTGTTATATATCTTGTTTAAAAAGATCAAGTTAGTTTAAGTTAATGGATATCAATTACCAATATCTGGAAATAAAGATTATGAAAGCATATATACCAAACTGGATTGTGAAAATGTCAACATCTAGATATAAGTTATCTATGAAATTATAGCAAAACTCCAATAATTAGATGCTTATTATTCTTTACATGTCCTTGTGGTAAGGAATGTTTGTAGTTGAAGGAAGCTATGTGCGTAGCAAAGTTTATGTTTTTAATCTCCCTGTTGAGATCTATGGTGTCCATCCTAGTGGCAAAAGGTGATTCGTTCGCCCCCACGGTCTCCGCCAACCCGTCCCTAGCCAACACGGAAAAGGTAAATCACGAGTGACTACTAGCTTTGGGTAGTTGAATAGTGCATAGGGGAGGCTAGGAGGATGTCCATCCTGTCAAGATATTTAAGATTTGATTTATTGAGTCTAATCAGTATCTTCTTTTTGCTTGTAACAAGAAGCAGTTAAAAACTCAAAATAAAAATTAAAAAATCAATAAATGAGCAAATTTCAGCACTCACCAGGTAATGATCTAGATAAGAAGAGTCCAATTTCTTACTTGAATAAGATACAAACCCATCCCCCAAATGCTCGTATTTAACAATTGGCTTGTGAACATTAAATAGTGATTTCAGACACCCTAGCATCTCCCATGCGCTATTTAACTGCCCAAAGCTAGTAGTCACTCGTGATTAACCTCTTTCGTGTTGGTTGGGGACAGGCTGGTTGAGGCCGCGAGCGAGTGAATCACTTTTTGCCACCAGAATGGACACCCTAGATCTTAACAAGGGGATTAAAAACATAAACATTGCTACACACATTGCTTCCTTCAACCATAATCATTTCTTACCACAGGGACATGTAAACAACAATAGGCATCTAATTATTGGAGTTTTTCTATAATTTCGTAGATAACTTATATCTAGATGTTGACATTTTCACAATCCAGTTTGGTATATATGCTTTCATAATCTTTATTTCCAGATATTGACAATTGATATCCATTGACTTAAACTAACTTGATCTTTTTAAACAAAATATATAACAATTCTTATGTTTGGTTTCAAAATAACTTGATACACTTTGATAAGAATATCTAGAGTCTTAAAATTAGATGGTGTATTGATGCATGATTAGGTGGTGTATAAATTTATACTCATCTTGTTCATTTGCATCTTTTCACAATTCTTAGTGTACAAGTTTGAATTATATTTTACTAGTCTACTCCCTCAAATAGTTGAGGATTGTGTTTCTCTAGAAGTTTCTATTAGCAACATCTGCATACTTGCATTTTTTTTATACTAATTCTTTATCTAGATCTTACAATGCGCATTGAATCTACATTGGACTAAAAAAAAGGATTTGCTTCTCCATGATTTCTTCTTTTGGTTGAAGGTTATGCTTCCTTTTCACCAATTTAGTCTATAGGCTTATAATTTAGCATGCATCATCTGTTCTAATACTTTTACTATGATACCTCATGCTCGTTACATACCATCAAGCTATATGTTTCTTAAAGTCAAGATGTTGTGATAATAATCAACTATTGCTATTTTTTAACTAGTTATGTTATATTTTCACTTACAATGTGTTATACATTTGTTGTCGACATTATAGATAATTTAGCCTCAGAAGCATATTATAAGTTGCATTCTTGATTGACAACCGTGAAAGAGTAATTAAATCTGGCATGTCATTTGTGACAAATTGTAAATTATATGGTAAGTTTCACTTGTAATGTCATTTGCATGTCTTAGCACCACTAGGCAAAAGAATCAAGGTATCAACTCAAAAAAATTAAACTCTTTAGTTACTGGTTGGGTTTTTATTTGATCCACAATGCCCTTAGTTGTGGTCTAGCCAAATGTTGATTTGGCAGGAAAAGCGGAATAAACACAATTGAGACGGTTACAATATTTTGTAACTTACTTTTGTCATATTTTTATTAAATGATATTTTAGTTGCAATAGACTTATATCTAATAGTAAACAAGCTAAGTGGATGAGGACTATATTAAAACTTATTTGATTTCATCTTGATATGCCTGGGAGCAATCATATGCATACGTCAATATGATCTATGATGGTGAATCAAAAGTATGTGTTGTTAGGGTGATAGATGTACTGAGTGCTAACAATAACTATATAGAGTAATGCTTTGTCTGAAATTATAGTCTTGATATCAAGCTAGGCCTACCCTGTATATACCATGTCAAAAGTATGTGTGGTCTTTTTTTACTTTCATAAGCTAGAATATTCTCATTTTATGGTAAAATTTCATTGAACAATTTGAAAAAATAATAAAGTATGAAGAGACACATCAATTTATAACATGTATAGTTACGGATCTCCCTACTGACATTAGGGAATCTAAATGATTTGTTTATCATATAAGACTAGTTTATTATATAATTAATTATGGAATCAGATTGTGTATCCACTTCTATAAAATCAAATATAAAGAATAATCTCATTATTATATCACCATCATTATCAAACAATATTGGTCTTGATTATTTTAGGTTGTATCTTATTCATCCATTGTACTTGCATCGTGCAGCCTTCTATCTTCTTACAAGAAAGATGAGGATGTTGAAGTACAAGAAGAAGAACCGATTGTAAAAGATGAGGATGTTGAGGTACAACAAGAAGAAGAACTGACCGAAGAAGATGAAGTTAAATTTATTAAAATCGAAGAGTCAGAAGAAGAAGATGCTATTTGTCTTCTTCAAAAGGTAGGAGCATCATTTGACAAGTCTTTAGTAAGTAGCCTGTACTGTTTGCTTACAAATTGTCTTCTTTTTTTTTTTTTTTTGCACTGTTTGATACATCAAAGATTAGGGATGGGAAAAAATGTTGAAAATTTAGTATACCGTACTTATTGTATCAAAATATACCGTACGGTATTATACTATACTGAATTTTTTGGTATTTGTATAAAATTTATATCAAAATTTTTGGTTTACTGCATCAATATCGAAATTTTACTATAAACAGTATGGAATTAATACTATATCTAAATTTCGGTATATCGAAAATTTGGTATACCAAAATTCCGGTACGGTATCTGTATGAAATTTCTTATACCGAATTGTTGGGTATGATAACGATATATGAGTTGGTGGTTCGGTATACCGTAATGAACACCGCCCCTATCAAAGATGGTCCTTTCACTATTACAAAGTGATCCTGTCGAGAATATGAGAAGACGGAACTGTCAGTGTGATGTGTCTGGAATGTTGACCACATCTCCATGACTTGGATGGCGAGCTGTCTTTTATGTTGACCAAGTCGCCAGAAGTCCTCTGGTCAACAATACTTGTAGCCAGCGATCGGGTTGCCTCGGTCCCTGATACCTCGATGCTCGAGGCGGGTCCCACGAATATATAAGCAGTTGAATAATAATAGAATAACTAAATAAATACAAGATGAGTACAGTGACGTACCCTGACCCCGGGAGGTGGGGCGCCCTCAGATGGATCGATGAACTGGTTGCGATGCTGTTCGAGCCGTCGCGGGCCTGAAGGGTAGATGAATGTGAGTCAGTTGAGGAGCTGGATTTACATGGGCCACGCGCGACCTGGGTTCGGAAAGTGACACGTCGACCGAGAGATAGTAGCGGCACGTAGGCCGAGAGGTGACGTCGGTATGCAAGCTGGGAGATGACATCGGCATGCAGCCTGAGATATAATATCGGCACGCAAGCCGAAACACCACAATGGCACGTAGGATGAAACACAACAACGGTGACTCAAAGGCCATATCAGTGCCGAAAGCGTCCGTCGGCATGGATCGGCATCAAAACTATACGGCAGCGCGGATTGTAGGATGACAACAGCCGTGAAATCGACGGAGGTCGTGGATCGGCCGATGGATGCCGCTGGATGCAGCAGCCGAAAAGGGGACGAGGATGAGGAACGTAGTCTAACAGCCGGTAAAGGCAGTGGGGTGGCTAGCCGGAAGTGGTGTTGATGGTCAGAGGTTGCTCGCCGGAGGTTGTGGAGCGGACGACAGCGCTGGGAGGTAGAGGCGTGGTCGGTGGTTGCACTCGCTAGCGGTGGCGCCTGCTGGGGGCGGAGGCAGAGGCACTCGCTAGAGGCGGCGCTCGCTGCAGGCGCCGACCACGGGAGGCGCCGGCCACTGGAGGCGGCTGCGGTAGCTGCCGGAAGCGATGGCGACGTTTGCGCTTGAGAAGAAAGGGGAAGAACAGGGTTATGTATAAGCTCAAAGCTCTAATCGTAAAAATACCAAAATGCCCCTCCCTTATTCCCTAATTACTCCTATGCCCTCAGCTACATTTGCATCACAAGCCTCCCTTTAAGTCTAGTCGAAGGAGGCGCAAGTCCGATTGACTAGATAGTCTGTCGCAAAGACTGACTCGCTCTTGATATCAAAGTCAAATCACTGAACCCCTCGTATAATGGCAGGCGAGCGGCCGCTATCGTAATGGTGTCGCATGAGAGATGGTAGCGATGTCGAGCGAATGACGAAGCAACGAGTGAGGCAAGTGCTGACAGAACGACGCACACTTGGCAGAGTGGTGAGAAAAACGTGTGTCGACCGAGCGGCGAAAAATAGTGTCGAGCGGATGCCAAACAAGCTATCGGTCGAACGCCAAGTGAGTGCATAGGCGAATACCGAGCGAGCGATAAAGCAGCGCCGGGCGGGAGTGGAGCCCAAAAACTGAGCAGGAGCATAGCTCGTAAAATCGAATGCACACGAAAACGAAAGTCGTGAGCCGAGCGAATTCAGGGCCCATGAGATATTCTGGTCCGAAATCAATGGAGGCGCTCTCGTCCGCGACCATTGGAGATAGCTCGATTCCGAACGGCAAGAAGGATGTTCTAATACGTTGAGCTGTGCCTAGTGAAAATCGCTCGACCCTGAACATGGGAGATAACAGAATCCGCTAAGTTGGTCCGCGACCAGTGAAGACCTCTCTACCCCGGACGGGGGAGATATGAGATCCGATAAGCTGGTCCGCGACCAGTGAAGACTGCTCGACCCCAAACGGGGGAGATAGATGCTCTGATAAGCTGGTCCTTGACCAGTGAAGACTTATCGACCTCGAACGGGGGAGATAGAATATCTAATATGCTAGTCCGAGAATAATGATGATCGCTCGACCTCGAACGGGGAGATAAAATATTCGATAAGTTAGTCCGAGACCAGTGACGACCGTTCAACCCCGAACAGGGAAGATAAGATATCCGATAAGCTGGTCTGTGACCAATGAAGACTGCTCGACCCCGAATGGGGGAGATAGGCAATCTGATATGCTGGTCCGCGACCAGTGAAGGCTGCTTGACCGCTAACGAGGGAGATAGATACTCTGATAAGATGGTCCGTGACCAGTGAAAACTGCTCGACCCTGAACGGGGGAGATAAGATATCCGATAAGCTGGTCCGTGACCAGTGAAGACTGTTTGACCCCGAACGGGGGAGATAGGCGATCTGATATGCTGGTCCGCGACCAGTGAACGTTGCTCGACCCCGAACGGGGGAGATAGGAAATCTGATATGCTGGTCCGAGACCAGTGACGATTGCTCGACCCCGAACGGGGGAGATAAAATATTTGATAAGCTGGTCCGTGACCAGTGAAGGTTGCTCGACCCCGAACGGGGGAGATAGGCGATCTGATATGTTGGTCCGTGACCAGTGAAGGCTGCTCGACCCCGAGCGGGGGAGATAGGAGATTTGATATGCTGGTTTGAGACCAGTGACGACCGCTCGACCCCGTACGGGGGAGATAAAATATCTAATAAGCTGGTCCGAGACTAGTGACGACCGCTCGACCCCAAACGGGGAGATAAGATATCCGATAAACTGATTCGAGACTAGTGACAACCGCTTGACCCCGAACGGGGGAGATAAAATATCCGATAAGCTGGTCCGAGATCAGTGATGACCGATCGACCCCAAACGGGAGATATAAGGGAATCTGCTAAGCTGGTCCAAGACTAGTGAAGACCGCTCGACCTCGAACGGGGGAGATAGAATATCCGATATACTGGTCCGTGATCAATGAAGGTCGCTCGACGGTGTTCACATGGGTTTAACGTCGCCGCTCAACGGTCTTCACATGAGTTTAACGTTGTCGCTCGACGGTCTACACAGGGGTTTAACGTCGTTGCTCGACTTCTTGAGTTTATAGTCGCCACTCGTCTTTTAGAGCCCGTGACTCTAATATAACTTAAACCCAGTCGATCGGCTCAGGAGTCTCTGACTCAAGGGTTTATAGTCGCCGCTCGTCTTCTTGGGTTTATAGTCGCCGCTCGACTTCTAGAGCCCGTTGCTATAATATAACTCAAATCCGACCGATCGACTCGGGAGTCTCTGACTCAAGAGTTTATAGTCGCCGCTCGACTTCCAGAACCCGTGACTCTAATATAACTCAAACCCAGCCGATCGGCTCGGGAGTCTCTGACTCAAAGGTTTATAGTTGTCGCTCGATTTCTTGGGTTTATAGTTGCCGCTCGACATCTAGAGCCCGTGACTCTAATATAACTCAACCCCGGCCGATCAGCTCGGGAATCTCTGACTCAAGGGTTTATAGTCACCGCTCGACTTCTTGGGTGTATAGTCGCCGCTCGACTTCTAGAGCCCGTGACTCTAATATAACTCAAACCTGGCCGATCGGCTTGGGAGTCTCTGATTCATGGGTTTATAGTCGCCGCTCGACTTCTTGGGTTTATAGTTGCCGCTCGACTTCTAGAGCCCGTGGCTCTAATATAACTCAAACCCGACCGATCGGCTCGGGAGTCTTTGACTCAAGGGTTTATAGTCGCCGTCGACTCCTTGGGTTTATAGTCGCTGCTCAACTTTTAGAGCCTGTGACTCTAATATAACTCAAACCCGGCCGATCGACTCGGGGGTCTTCGACATTGAGCCCGTGACTCTAATATAATATAAACTCGGCCGATTGGCATGGGAGTCTTCAACATTGAGCCCGTGACTCTAATATAATATAATCCCGGCCGATTGGCACGGGAATCTTCAACATTGAGCCCGTGGCTCTAATGATATAAATTCGGCCGATCGGCACGGGAGTTTTTGACATTGAGCCCGTTGCTCAAATATATCTTAAACCTGGCCAATCGGCACGGGAGTCTTCGATCGGGGAACTATGGCAGATCATATGACCGAAAGAGAAAATATAATGGAAAAGCTGACCTGTCGACTAGCAGAGGATCTGACTCAATTCCTCAACTCTCGAATACCCGTGGAGTGAGGAGAACATGATATGCTCGTCGAAATCCACCAAGGCCATGAATATAATAGAATTTTCCGGCGTCGTTCATCTTCACGTTCCAGATTAGGTGAAGTTCCCACAAACGGCGCCAATATGATCCTGTCGGGAAACTGAGAAGACGGAACTGTCGGTGTGATGTGTCTGGAATGTTGACCGCATCTTCATGACCCGGATGGCGAGCTGTCTTTTATGTTTACCAAGTCGTCATAAGTCCTCTAGTCAACAGTACCTATAGCCAGCAACCGGGTTGCCCTGGTCCCTGGTACCCCGATGGTCGAGGCGGGTCCCACGAATATATAAGCAGTCGAATAATAGTAGAACAACTAAATAAATACAAGATGAGTACAGTGACGTACTCTGACCCCGAGGGGCACCCTCAGATGGATCGATGAATTGGTCGCGATGTTGTTCGAGCCGTCGCGGCCCTGAAGGGTAGATGAATGTGAGTCAGCTGAGGAGATGGATCTACTTGGGCCGCGCGCGACTTGGGTCCGGAAAGTGACACGTCGATCGAAAGATAGTAGCGGCACGTAGGCCGAGAGGTGATGTCAACGCTAGAGCTTATGAGCTTCGGAAAAAAGAGGAATCATGTCAGTTTATTGTAGGCGGAGAGGGAGTTGTTGTCGAGAGGGATAACCTCTTTGGGGAAAAAAACTGCGGCGCACTTTTTGAATATTCCGCCTTTTTTAGATATACCTCAACAAAGTACCGATATATATTATTCTAAACACTTTTCGGTTTGAACTTAGTGCATCAGCGCAGTTGATTTCTTTCTCTTGTATGGTGAAACTTCCATCGGCTCTGATGAGGTAAAGGATCTTTTCTTCTCGATGGTTCTATTTTATTTGCAAGGCTAATGGGATCTTTTGTTTGATCCTGAATTTGCTTTATGTAACCCGTTTCCTTGTAAAGCCTCATTGATAGATTTCTTAGCTTGTTGTATCATTCACTTAGGTCTACTTGAATAAGAGTTTACTGTTTATTGAATTTGGTTTGTCGTTGAAGATGATCCTGTTGAGCAATATTACCATCTCTCCCCTGCATTCATGGAGGCTAGCTGGGTAATTGTTATTTCCTGCTAAATATCTACTTTCTCCTTTGATCGATTAATGTTACTGCTCTTCTCAGACAAGCGATCGATCTAAGAACAATTTAAATATTACTTTAGCATATTTTTGTTTAATTTCTATGGATTAATTGGATGTATGTGTTGGTTATGTTGTTTTCTCTTTACTGTGAAGCATAATCGCCAGTCCACCATTTGACCGGCCTAATCCGAGAACTTCTCGACCGTTGATGTTTCCCTCTTCCCAATTCCTTCTCCACTAATTGCAATCCAAACATTTGCTGTTTCGCCTCCATCGCCATGGCCACCATCAACTTCGGTAAATTCCTCAACAGGATATACGATATAGCTTTGTTCCACCTCGCCAGGCCTCGATCCGGCGTCGAAGACTTGCAGAGAGACGCGGAGCTATTGAGGGCCAAACTGGAAGACATCGACCGGGCCATCGATGAGGCTGTGCGCAATGGGCAAATCGTCAGCGTAGAAACTCAATTGTGGAAGCGCCAGGCCGAGGCGTTTATATCTGAGGAGGTCGCCGCCATCCAACGGGACTACAGGGCGATGGTGTGCTTCAGAGGCTTATCATGGAATTGCATCTCCATCAATCAGAGGGTCAAGAAGATGAAGGAGATGTCGGCGTTGATTAATCAAGTAGATAGTTCTAGGATTGCCACGCAGCTGCCTCAGCCACTCCTGCCGTGGAGGTTTGTGCCATTTCAAATAATGTCGTCGGGATGCAATCGGATGTGATTCAGATTGTGAACCAAATTAGGGATGAAAATGCCTGGGTTATAGGCATCTACGTCATGGGGGAAATAGGTAAGACGACGCTTCTGAAGCTAATCAACAATCATAGATGGATCTCCGAGTTCAAGTTTGATTATGTGGTCTGGATTGTAGCTTATAAAGGACACAAATTGCAAAAGATTCAGAAGGATTTGGCTAAGAAAGTAGGATTGAATCTTGAAGATGATGTGAGTGACGAGGATTATGCTTATCCTTCTGAATCTTTTGCAATTTGCGTCCTTTATAACCCACAATCTAGACGACATAATCAAACTTGAACTCGAAGATCCATCTATGATTGTTGATTAGCTTCAGAAACGTCGTCTTACCTATTCCCCCCATGCCGTAGATGCCTATAAACCCTGACATTTTCATCCCACGCATCCGATTGCATCCCGACGACATTATTTGAAATGGCACAAACCTCCACGGCAGGAGTGGCTGAGGCAGCTGCGTGGCAATCCTAGAACTATCTACTTGATTAATCAACGCCGACATCTCCTTCATCTTCTTGACCCTCTGATTGATGGAGATACAATTCCATGATAAGCCTCTGAAGCACACCATCGCCCTGTAGTCCCGTTGGATGGCGGCGACCTCCTCAGATATAAACGCCTCGGCCTGGCGCTTCCACAATTGAGTTTCTACACTGACGATTTGCCGGTCGACGTCTTCTGCAAGTCTTCGACGCCGGATCGAGGCCTGGCGAGGTGGAACGAAGATATATCGTATATCCTGTCGAGGAATTTACCGAAGTCGATGGTGGCCATGGCGATGGAGGCGAAACAGCAAATGCTTGGATCGTAATCAGTGGAGAAGGAATTGGGAAGAGGGAAACATCAACGATCGAGAAGTTCTCGGATTAGGCCGGCCAAATGGTGGATTGACGATTATGCTTCACAGTAAAGAGAAAACAACATAACCAACGCATACATCCATAGAAATTAAACAAAAATATGCTAAAGTAATATTTAAATTGTTCTTAGATCGATCGCTTGCCTGAGAAGAGCAGTAACATTAATCGATCGAAGGTGAAAGTAGATATTTAGCAGGAAATAACAATTACCCAGCTAGCCTCCATGAATGTAGGGAGGAGATGGTAATATTGCTCAACAGGATCATCTTCAACGACAAACCAGATTCAATAAACTCTTATTCAAGTAGACCTAAGTGAATGATACAACAAGCTAAGAAATCTATCAACGAGGCTTTACAAGGAAACGAGTTACATAAAGCAAATTCAGGATCAAACAAAAGATCCCATTAGCCTTGCAAATAAAATAGAACCACAGAGTAGAAAAGATCCTTTACCTTATCAGAGCCGATGGAAGTTTCGCCATACAAGAGGAAGAAATCAACTTCGCTGATGCACTAAGTTCAAACCGAAAAGTGTTTATCGAGAGCGATGAGCCTCCTGAAGTAGCTCTTATAAGACCGAGTGAGACTGAGGTACGCATAATCTGCCTCGGAAATATAGAATACCCTCCTCATCTCGGGTGAACTCGGTCTGCTGCCCGGAAGCTATCTGGCTGCCAATGAACTGAAAATGCTGATCACCGGCCTGTGCCTCTCGGATCCTCGTCCTGATCGACGACTGAGCAACCATGGTAACAAGAATACCCTGCTCTGTCTGTCCCTGCTCCTCAAGGCCTAACTCGGAAAAAACCTGAATCAAGTTTGTGACTGAAGCCTGGTGGCAAGCCAAAGTCCCTCTGGACTTCCTGCTGAGTGCATCGGCAACCACATTAGTTTTCCCCGGGTGGTAGCTAATGGTACAATTGTAATCTTTCAGGAACTTCATCCATCTCCTCTGTCGGAGATTAAGTTCCTTCTGGGTAAAAATATATTTGAGACTCTTATGATCAGTGAGAATCTCAAATATAATTCCATACAAATGATGCCGCTAAATCTTCAGAGCAAATATAATAACAGCCAACTCCAGATCATGAACTGGGTAGTTTTTCTCATGCTCCTTCAACTGTCGAGAAGCATAGGAGATTACCCTGCCGTGCTGCATCAGAATAGCGCCCAAACCCTGAAGAGAAGCGTCGGTGTAGAGTACAAATCCGTCCTCTCCAGAAGGTAAAATCAAAACTGGAGCCGACACTAATCTCCGATTTAAGCTGGTCTCGTAGTCCTCAGACCACGTGAACTTCACGCCTTTCCTGGTTAAATGTGTCAGCGGCATAGCAATCCGGGAGAAACCCTCGACGAAGCTCTGTAATATCCTCCAAGTCCCAAGAAACTGTGGATCTCCTGTACTGATTTCGGCTGCTCCCAACTGGTGACAGCCTTGATCTTCTGGGGGTCTACTGAAATACCTCTGCTAGAGACCACATGAGCCAGAAAATCGACTGAAGATAGCCAGAAGACGCACTTGCTGAACTTCGCATATAGCTGATGTCGTCGAAGAGTCTCCAAGATTATGCAAAGATGCTGTGCATGTTCCTCCTCGGAACGCGAATAGATCAATATGTCATTGATGAAAACGACAACGAACTGATCTAGATACTCTAGAAAGATGCGGTTCATCAAGTCCATAAACACCGCTAGAGCATTGATAAGCTCAAATGACATTACCAAAAACTCATAATGTCCGTATCTGGCGCGGAATGCTGTCTTCTAGATATCAGAATCTCGGACTCTCAGCTGATGATATCCGAACCGCAGATTGATCTTAGAATACACTGATGTACCTCTGAGCTGATCAAACAAATCCTCAATCCGTGGTAAGGGTACTTATTTCTGACGGTCACTACATTCAGCTGTCTGTAATCTATGCACAACCTCAGAGTACCATCCTTTTTCTTGACAAACAACACCGGAGAACCCCACAGAGAAACACTAGGGCGAATAAATCCCCTGTCCAAAAGATTCTGGAACCTTCAACTCGTTCAACTCTTTTGGTGCCATACGGTAAGGAGTTTTCGATGTCGGCGTGATCCCCGGAATTAGCTCAATAACGAACTCCACTTGCCTTCTGGGAGGCAAACCTGGCAGCTCCTCTGGGAATACATCAGGGTACTCTTGGACCATCGGAACGTCGGAGAGCTGCGAACTACTGTTGTCGTCAGTACTAATCAAAGATAACAGAAAACCTTGACAGCCATGCGACAGCAGCTTCTGAGCCTAAATCGCCGAAATAGTCGATATGCTGTCGTCTCTGTTGCCAGTGAAATTCCACGAGAGTTGGTTCGGAGGCCAGAATGTGACCACCCTCGTCTGGCAATCAACAGTGCATGATATGCTAACAGCCAATCCATACCAACAATGATATCGAACTCAACCATCTCCAGTACTAGAAGATCTACCGTAAGTATCATGTTGCCTAAGTTTAACGGGCAACCTCTTACCTCCTGGGTGACATCCAATGTATCACCGGACGGTAGAGAGACGGTCAGTCGCTGCAGTCTAAGAGTGAGTAATTTACCAATCTCCCTTATAAAGGTACGGGAAATAAACGAATGCGAGCTACCAGTATCTATCAGCATATGAGCAGATAAGGCATAAATAGAAATCGTACCGCGGAAAACGGATCTGTCGGCCCGTTGTGCATCTTCTCTGGTAATCGCATGAATACGTCTAGTCTCTGGCAGAGGTGAAGGTAGTAGCACTACCAGCGGCCGCTGCATCTGGCAGGAGCCTGCCACTGAGGGGTGCTGGATACCGTGCCAGAGAAATCTGATAGGACTGCGACTGATACTGTATCGGTGGTTGGGACTGAGTCTGGTATTGAACCAGAGGCTAAGGCTGCAGATACTGGGCTAGGGCTGTGGCTGCAGCTGAAACTGAGGTCCCACGCCAGAACTCTGGGGTACCAGTAAGGCACTGGGGTGCTCCTGTCCATGCATGCCATACGTAGCTGCTGCAGGGGGGGGCGGACATTTGCTGACGATGCGAAGATTGAGGTCTTTGCCCTCCTCGCCGAGTCCCTGACTGACTGTGCTGTCCTCCATGAGCAATGACTCTGGAGGCAATATGCTGAGTCTTCAGCGGACAATTCCCGGCTCTGGTGCCCAGGCAGTTTGCAATAATTGCAAACTGGCTGTCCTAGAGAGCAGGCTGGGGTGATGTGGTCTCTAGATCCACATCAGAAACAGTGAATGTCACAGGCGGGTTGTTTCCTGTTCTGCTGAGAAGACCGGAAACGTCTGAAGACTGCCCTGACTTCTGCGGCTGACCAGATGCCCCAGAAGTACCCTGACTTGGCCGACTACGACCAGTCTGCTGCTGTCCGGTAGCCTGAGGCGGCTGAATCTGTCCTGATGTCCGGTCAGTCTACTTCCTTTTCCTGTCCGGAAACGCTTTCTGCTGAGCTGACTCAATCATGAGGGCTCTGTCCAACATCTCTAAATAGGATGAACTCCCAAATCCAACAAGCTTTACTTGCAGATGACCATCCAGTCCCTGAATAAACTATAGCATGCGGGATCTGTACTCACCAACTAATTCTGGACAAAACCTGGCCAATCTGTTAAACTCTACATTATACTCTGTCACCGAGCGGTTGTTCTGCCGCAGACTCAGAAAATCCTACCGGCGGATCATCTGATATGCCTGTGGAAAGTAGCGGCTCTCAAAAGTCTCTTTGAATCTGACCCAAGTGATGTTTTACTCGCCTATGATAGAACGCTGAGAGTCCCACCAAGTGTCGGCCTCATCCCGTAGATGGAAAGCAGCCAGCTCTTCTTTCTCCCACTCGGAGCAAGCCATATAGAAGAAAGTCCGCTCCATCGTCTCAATCCAGGACTGAGCCACACCCGGATCAGACTCTCCGTGGAACAGTGTGAATTGACTCTTCATCGACTCTGCTAATGCTGAGATTCTGGCTCGTGTCGCGACAATATCCGTGAGGTGGGTAGCGATCGCCGCGGGAGTTGGCGGAATCATCGGGGCTGATGCTGCAGGTGGTATTGCTGGATAGACCAGGGAGGTACTCTCGGTGCTGCTACATAAACTGGAGCAGGTGCCGCTAGTGGCACTGCAAGGTCAACATGGGTAGCCCCAGCTGGAGGTACGGGGGGTGGTGGGTATACTGTAGGCACTGGGAGCGTCGGTGCCGCTGGTGCCGGGTGCATGGTAGGTCCAGGTGGCGGTGGTGCCGGGTATACCGCAGGAGGTACTGTGTGTACTATATGGGTGGGCACCTCAAACGAAGTCATCGGTGTCTACGAGCCTGACGCACCCGCAGTATCTTGAGTCTGTCCCTGAACGAGAGGCTCAACTCCAGTAGGGATCTTGGCGACTCCGTTGCCAGAGGTTCCAAAGTCCTCTTACGTGGTCGTCCTGCACCACGTCTCGGCGTAGCTGCACGAGCAGATCTCCCAACCAAAACTGAACCTCATCGTGGATTGATCAAGGGTAGAGGGCACTAGAGCAGCGGCGTCGGCAGGGAACAGTGGCGCTTAGTGGCTGGCACAGAGGAGGCGATTTGTGGTGGGTCGGCGTTGCTCCGTGTGGCGGCGATCTAGGGCAGAAACGTCGCAAGAAAAGGGCGATCAACACTAGGGTTCTTGTGGCCGACGGTGTCTCGGGAGGGTAAGGGAGTCGCGCGTTGGCCGGGGCTAAGGCAGAGGAAGCCGCGGCGGCGTAGGCAGTGGCGACGATAGCGACGCAAGGCTCGGATGCCGGCAGATCGGGGGTCGGCGTTGCATCGGCCAGAGGAGGGGAAGAGGGGCGGCGCGATGTGGCGTCGCTAGCGGCAGTAGGAAGAAGGGTTCGGCTCGGGGAGAAAGAAGGAGAAGAAGGGGATCGGCTCGACTTTAATCGTGAGGCAGAAGGGAACCGTCGCGGCGCCGGTTAGGGCACGTGAGGAGAAGGCGCAGGCGAGGCTCGGCACGCGGGGGAAGGAAATGAAGGGGAAAGGCACGGGGAAAAGAAATAAAGAAAAAGAAAAGAAAATAAAAATAATTAAACATTTCGTCGTTAAACGGGGTAGCCTAAACAGGCTTTCCCGTGGCCCTATATTTATCCCCGTAATCTATACTATACGATCTCCGAAAAATTCTCAGAAAATTTTCAAAAATTCCGGAAAATTTCTTTATGGTGATTCGCCCATTTTCGGTATTTTACATCTTCTCCGCTCCCGAGTTTAAGCTCGGCAAGTGGTCCTTCCTGTCCGCCCCTCGCTCTTCCGTCTTCTCCTGTAACTGTACCATCCCTTATATGCTTCTTTATTTCCTTTTGTTTATAAAGATCATCGGAAAAGGGCAAGGCTTCGTGCAGATGTAATCGGAGTAACTTTGCTATCGGTTTTCGCTTCTAATCCACATCGGTATTATGCCAAAAGTTCACCACTGAATTCCCGTGTCATTTCGACGAGGAAAACACACTTTTTTTTGGATGCAAAGCTTATCATTTCTCCCCATTTTTGTGTAAAATTAGGATGCTTTTGATTTAGGGTTTATGCTTTGGAAGGGTACTTGTTGTGTTTGGTAAGTAGAAACCTGCTAAGTGAAGTTTGATCTATATGCATTCAGCAAAGAAACGACCTTTCATTTGATACTTGTAGTATTCCTACGAGAATAAATTTTCATCTGAGCAGTGTTTTCTTACTTTGCAGATGGTGCTGTAATGCCTTCTTGGTTTGACATGTATGAGATACCTGTGACTTCTCTAAGTTTTTCTTAACTAATTCACGTTTCGATTCTTGTTCAATGCTAATATTAGTCATTGCAAATTGTATTACTTCACTGGTAACTTCCTCTTTTGATCAAATGCTCTTTGGTAGACAATCTAGCTATGAGTGGCAGGGAACAAACATATCAAAACTAGCCACATTATTTGGTCAAGCATTTTAGCTACGTGCATATTTTTTCCCACTATATCTAAGTTCATTTCTATTTACTCGTGTTCATTTGTCATATGGGATGGTTGCAGACACCTATTCTCTGGTCTCATGGTATGGCTGACAGAACTGTATTATTCGAGGCGGGCCAAGCTGGTCCTCCTTTTCTTGTGCAAGCTGGTATGAGCTGCGAATTCAAGGTAATTGATGTTATCTTCTTGCCTTTTGCATCATGGGAATTAGAAGATAAAAAGGCTTTAAAATGTCTTCCTTTCCCTTGGCTTTTCATCCTTAATAAAACAGGTGAAAGAAGCTTAATGAACTTTTCCTTCTAATATGCAATTACAAGTTTACAACAACAACCAACCCTTATCCCACTAGGTGGGGTCGATTATTCCTTCTAATCTGCAATTAAGTAGTCAAAAAGGAAAACAATTTCGAATATTTTCTCCCTTCAGCTCTTCCATTTTGTTCCCAAAAGTGTTAACTTCATTCTACTATTATCTTCCTTCTACAACCTAGGAATATTTAGTTGCTGTTAAGTTTTCTGTGTTCAGTAGTTGATGGGAGATTTGGATGTAATATTCAATCTAAATATGAGATTTGTATAACCACGGTGAATTACACTTATAGTGCCTAGGAGAACACATGGAGTGGATGCTGGCTATTATTTCAGTGTGACATATTTATAATCACATGAGATGAGATGTTGTCAATTTCTTATAACATTTGACCATTAGTGAAGGATTGTAACTCAGAGAACTTCAAGTGGGAATTTGTTCAAGGACGTTTTCCATTCAGTAAGACAATAGTGGGTGTATGCTGTGATGATGTGGAAGGATCATGGGAGTGTTCTCAGACATACTGCTGCAGGTCCCAGACATAGGGATAGCTCATTGGAGTCTATACTGCTTGGCTCCTGTCCAAGATGTGGTGTTTCTTTCCAACTGTAGAGGACCACACCAGCCAAGGCATGTGGGTTTTACCATCTTGCTGTCACCTCTACTGTATGACGGAACTAGATGTATGTTAAGCGTGTCTTCAGTAGAAGAAGGGGCATAGTTGAGGCCGTTGAAGATTCTACAGTGTTCAGATTATGCTGCCATGGTTTGTTTCACAAATTGTTTTAGAAATTAAATATGTTGTATGCAAAATTTTTTTTGGATGCAAAATGTAGCATTTGCGTCCAACTATTAATTGTGTTTTTTTTTTTTTGTGAAAAATTATGATGCTTCCAATCTAGGGTTTATGCTTTGGAAGGGGTACTAGTTGTGTTTGGTCAGTAGGAACCTGCTAAGTGAAGTTTGTGGATTTAGCCAAGGAGGTTTAGAAAAAAAAAACGCCCTATTTTGACAATTTATAATAACACGGTAACAAAAACCGATTTGGGTGATTAACATTGGCAAGTGTATTGCTTTACCCAGGAACTTTGGGAGGTGGTGCAGTTTTTAGTGGATGGGTCCTTTTTAATTCATCAATTATTGGACGTATTTCACCAAAAGCAAAAAAGGTATTTCAATAGGATCCTTTGCCAATTTGCTGGGTTGTAAGAAGAGAATTCCCTGTTGATCACCATTTGTGTTTTAACTTTTAAGGTCCCTGTTGATCACCTTCTAGTTATTCTAGTTGGTCAGGCATTTGCAAGAAATGTACATGTTGAGGAATTTAACTACCTACTTTTTTTTTCCGCTATATCTAAGTTCATTTCTGTTGACTTGTGTTCCTTTGTCGTATGGGATTGTTGTGGACACCTATTATCTAGTCTCATGATATGGCTGACAGAACTGTATTATTTGAGGCGGGGCAAGCTGGACCTCCTTTTCTGGAGCAAGCTAGTATGAGTTGTGAATTCAAGGTAATCGCTGTTATGTTCATGTGAATTAGAAGATAAAAAGGCTGAAATGGGTTCTTTTTCTTCATTTTATTGTTTTGCCTTGAAGGAGTAGAAGCGCAGAGAAACTATGATACCTTCTTTCCTTACATTTTATTGTTTTATCAGCTCAAAAGTAGACCAAGAAGTAGTAGATTTATGATGAAAAATGCTCTTCATTCCCCTTCACTTTTCCTCCTTAATAAAACAAGAGAAAAAAAAGATTAGTGAACTTTTCCTTCTACCGTGCAATAAAGTAATCGAAAAGAAAAAGCTTTCATATATTTTCTCCCTTCAGCTCTTCCACTTTGTTGAAATAGTGTTAGCTTCATTCTACTATTACCATCTAAGATCCTTTCGAATTTGCAGGCTTATCCTAATGTTGGTCATTCTATCACCACCGAAGAATTGTTGCATCTTCAATCGTGGATCAAGGCTCTCGTCTGAAGAGTTCATGAAGACCATCACCAACTTCGCTTCACAATTTTTAGATCAAGCTTGGCAATAGAAGAAGAGATCATGCTTGGCAAGTGTTAGTTTCATGCTATTATTATCATCTAAGATCCTTTCTAGTTTGAGGTGCAGCAAATGCAATTGTGTAATTTGAGGTTGTTGGTTTTGGAATGCTTTTACTTCTTCCAGAAAAATAGTTAAACATCAAGACTCACTATGTTGGCTGTCGATCAGCAGTGATCTTCCATATTATATTCTTTTTAGATAATCTTGTGATTTGATTTTGAAATATTTATAATTTCCAGCCTTCTTTGTGAATGCCTAACGCAGTGTTAATTAAATGATAACTGCTAGTACTATTGGTGAATATATTTTTATCATATCTTGGAGTTTCTATCTAACTCAAAATTCAGATTCTTAATGTTTCCCATTGATGTATTATTAAAAAAATAGTTCTTTTTTAATAAATCGATTGATTTATCTTTAGATCGTATTTTGTCATGCTCATTTTTTTTTTTTGTATTTTTTCCCTTTGAAAATAATGTGAAGGTAGGGGAATAAGAAAGACACACATTTGAAGCTCGTCAAGATCTCCAAGCTCAAGTTTTGAGCATGTCGTCTGAATTGTGGCCTTCAAAGGAATGCAAAAGCTTTAGATGGATCTGGCTAAGGTAGGATTGAATCTTGAAGATGATAAAAGTGAAGACGATTGTTCTTACAAGCTCTGTAACTTTTTAAAGGAAACAAATTGCTTGTTATTGCCGGATGACATTTGGCAATCCTGTGCATCCTGATAACTACCACCTTACACTTTCGCTCCTGAATCTCTCCGCCTATGGCATTTCCGTTGTGTTACTAAAGGCCCATCTTGTAGTTGCCCCTTGTAGACGATTCCAAAGACTACCTTTTCCGAGCAAGTTTTTGCTGCTGAAATTATTTGTTGCAACTTGAAGTTCCCTGAAGTGCAGACTTCTGGCTTTTCTTGGTCTGAGAAAAATATATCATCAAAGATGTAAGATTGGGCTCTAATAATATGGTAAAGTCAATAGTCAAGTGACTTGGAGGTTAAAAGTCAAGAGAAGATGACAATTAAGATCGGAGAGTTCTTCAAAGGCCGCATCGATGATCCACAGAAGTAGTTCTCAAGATCCACTCTCGGTCGACTTCTCAGTAGGTCGGATCGTCAGGGCTTAAGTCCTTCATCTATACCTGGGCATTGTCCTAGTCAAAAGTCTCGGCCAGCTTCTTAGTCAATCAAGACTTTAGAGCTCAATCCCCTCATCCATTCTGGGGTACCGTCCTAGTCATAAGTCTTGACTGGCTTCTCAGCTGGTCGAGCCTTTAGAGCTTAGTCTCCTTATCCACTCCAGGGCACCATCCCAGTGAAAAGCCCCGGTCGGTTTCTCAGTTGATTAAGCCTTTAGAGCTTAGTCCCCTTATCCACTCCTAGGCACCATTCCAGTCAAAATACCAAGCTGACTTTTCAGTCTTTAGGGCATAGTCCCCTCCCCTTGCTTGCCGGTATGGCCCTAATTAACGCCCAACTTATTGCTCAATCGGACAAGTTCTCAAGGCTGATCTTTGCTTCCAGATGACGCTCCCTACGCTCTCGGGTGGCCCTAACGCTGATCTGACCATAGGTTGGCAACAAGGCTGTTAGAGAATCGTAACCACTTGCAGAGAATAACGACTATACGTCAAGGAATATTCTGATACCTTATCACCTACACCACATAGAACTTTCCTCCACCCAATAGGAGTTCTCCGTACTGCATCCACTGCTTAGCATATTCTGACACTAGACATTCTCTGATCTCTCATCATTGCGGAGGTTATGAAAGATAGTATAAAAAAGGAGGTCCTTCCCTTCAGCCAAGTGGCACACACATATGCATCTACTTCATTCCTACAATTCATGAGACTCTCAGTCTGATTTGAGTATCGGAGAGCCTTCGTCAGGGACCTCTTCCCTGGTTTTTGACACTAACCCTCCTGGGTGATTGGTCTGTGGCGTGCGCAGGTGCTCCTTCCGTCAACATTATCGCCTCGTCATTGGCACCCCCATTTGATGCAGCTTTCGGACGAGATCAAATTTGACATCTTCTGTATTGGTGTCATATGGCAGCATTCTGAAATTTTCGGAGATGATCCTCTAAGTCATTGTTATCCCCAAATTCTCCGATAGCCGGGGGCTTATAGCCTTTCGGTAGTTTTTCATCCAATACTTCTTGAGAGAAAGGCACACTAAGTTGTTCATGTATTTCACGAACGACCAAGGTATTCCCCTTCCTAGGTCTCTAATATCTTTCATAACCCCCGCAATGATGAGAGATCAGAGAATGTGGGGTGTCAGAGTATGTTGGGCGGTGGATGGAGTACGGAGAACTTCTATTGGCTGGAGGAACGTTCCGTGTGGCTCAGGTAGCAAGGTATTAGAATATTCCCTGACGTATAGCCGTTATTCTCTATGAGTGGTTACGATTCTCTAACACCCTTGTTGCCAACCTATGGTCAGACCAATGTTAGGGCCACTCAGGAGTGTAGGGAGCGTCATCTGGAAGCAAAGGTCATCCTTGAGAACCCGTCCAATTGAGCAATTTGCCTAGCATTAATTAGGACCATACTTGCAAGCAAGGGAGGGGGACTGTGCCCTAAAGATTGATCGGTCGGGTGGGTATTTTGACTAGGATGATGCCCAAGAGTGAATAAGGGGAGTAAGCCCTAAAGGCTCGATCGACTGAGAAGCCGATCGGGACTTTTGATTGGGATGGTGCCCTGGAGTGGATAAGGGGACTAAGCTCTAAAGGCTCGACCGGCTGAGAAGTCAGTCGGGACTTTTAACTGAGACGGTGCCCCAGAATGTATGAGGGGATTGAGCTCTAAAGTCTTGACCGGCTGAGAAGCCGGCTGGGACTTTTGATTGGGACGATGCGCAAGAATGAATGAGAGGCTTAAGCCTTGATAATCCGGCCTGCTGAGAAACTGGCCAGGAGTGGGTCTTGAGAACTGCTTCTCTGGATCGTCGACGTGGCCTTTGAAGAATTCTTCGGTTTTAGTTGTCATATTTTTTTTTAACTTTTGATCTCCACATCGTCTGACTATTGACTTTGCCATATTATTGCCCCCTATTGCATGCCACATCAGTCATGGATTCCGAAGTAGAAAAGAAGGCATTCTCTTCGATAAAATTTTATGTAGGATTACCACATGCATTCAAGAACATTTGTCGATTAAGCTTTCGACTGCACCAGATAAATAATCCCAATGCGATGCTCAGGGAGGAGATTGATTTGTTGGTAACAATGACAATCCCTACTCTGTGCCTTTCCGGATTTATGAAATTGGCACAGGGCCATTGAAGAAACAAAGGCGAAGTGCTCGCCCCCTCGGCCATTTCTCCTCTTCTATTAATTTGTTGTTAATGATTCTGTGAAGAAATAATAAAGATTTAAGAAGCAAAATAATGAAAGAGATGTGGCAGCTTTTGAGTTACACTGTGAAACAGCTGTATGGGACTGTCTGACTTGTCAGTATATTAAAATAGCTCTTTTATTTTAAAAAAATCATAAAACTAATTTACCGAGAAATAAATAGTCATTTACATTAAAAGCTGCCATCTGTTCTTGGTGGACTCCAGGAGGGATATCCCGTTTGGGAAAAAAAATTTCGGTTAACTTTTTTAAATGTTCCGAAAAACTTTCAGTGTGCCCGTCGGTCTAAACACTTTCGTTTTGAACTTAGTGTTCCAGCGCAGTTGATTTCTTCCTCGATCGTTAGCAAAGCTTCCATCGGACCTGATGAGGTAAAGGACCTTTTCTCCTTGATGGTTGTATTTTATTTGCATTCTTGGAGGCTAATTGTTATTTCCTGCTAAATTTCTACTTTCTCAGGCAAGCGATCAAAGAACAGTTTAAATCTTACTTTAGCATATTTTTGTTTAATTTCTAAGGATTAAATGGATGTGTGTGTTGAATTTTGAAACAGGGACTACGTTGTTTTCTCTTGCGGCGGTAGCGACGGGGGCGCCGTTGCTATTAAAGCATAATCCCCAATACACCATTTGGGCTAATCCGCTTCTCCATCGCTGAAGTTTCCTTCAGTTTCTCCACTATTGCGATCCAAGCATCCCCTTCTAGATCGTTATGGCCACCATCCACTTCGGGAAATTCCTCGACAGGATATACGATGTAGCGTCGTTCCACCTCGCTAGGCCTTAGATCTGGAGTCGAAGACTTGACGTGAAGTTATTGAGGGCTAAACTGGAAGAGTGACGCGGATGAGGCTGTGCGCAACGAGGCAAACCGCCAATGACGAAACTCTACTGTGGAAGCGCCGGGCCGAGGCGTTTGTATCTGAGGAGGTCCATCTGCCACCTCCTCCTCCTCCTCTTGTTGCGAAGCTTTTTCCCATTTCAAGCCACTGCCTCCTCCTACTCCTGTCGTGAAGCTTGTTCCATTTCAAATGATATCGTCGGGATGCAATTGAATCTGATCTATATTGTGAACCAGATTAAGGATGAAAATGCCAGGGTTATAGGCATCTATGGCATAAGGGATAGGTACAACCATGTTTTTGAAGCTAATCAACAACCCTAGACGGATCTCCGAGCTCAAGTTTGATCAATGTCGTCTGGATTCTGGCCTCCAGAGGATGCAAATTGCCACATTATTTGGTCAAGCATTTTAGTTACCTACATATTTTTTTTCCCACTATATCTTAGTCCATTTCTATTGACTTGTGTTCCTTTTGTCATATGGGAGGGTTGCAGACACCTATTCTCTGGTCTCATGGTATGGCTGACAGAACTGTATTATTCGAGGCAAGCAAACTGGACTTCCTTTTCTTGAGCAAACTGGTATGAGTTGTGAATTCAACGTAATCGCTGTTAGCTTCTCGCCTTTTGCATCATGGGAATTAGAAGATAAAAAAGGCTTTGAAATGTCTCTTTCCCTTGTCTTCTTTCATATATTTTCCCCCTTCAGCTCTTCCACTTTGTTCCCAAAAGTGTTAGCTCCATTCTACTATCATCATCTAAGTTCCGTTCGAATTTACAGGCTTATCCTGATGTTGGACATTCTATCACCACTGAAGAATTGCTGCATCTTCAATTGAGGATTAAGGATTTAAGGCTCGTCTGAAGAGTTCTTCATGAATACCATCACCAACTTCTCTTCACAATTTTTCGGCCCTCTCTTGACCATATTCTATAAGCTTTGCTATGGCTATGCATCAAGTGATACACCATCTTGTTTTCCAATTCAGGTGAGTGGATATTCAAAACTGTTATCTAATTTTTACACACAATTATTTATCTGCATTGAGTTGGGACAGCTGCGAATATTGATGAGCATGTTAATGAAGTTGTCATTTTTAAAATTTTGATTGAGAATTGTTACTCGCTGAAAAAGACCTAGAAAACTTCAATCCAATGGATCTGATGGGTTTACATCAGATTTTATCATAAAAACAGTGATTTCTTTTGTGAACATCTTTCAATGGGTCTTGTGACAACTCTAGATTCTATCATATCAACAAAAGTTTGATCTTCATTATATTCCTACCTACCTCTTGTAGCAACTCTGTATCTATCCTGTAATGTTGGGTAAGTTTCATGCTTTGTTGTTAGCCAATTATTTCAGGAACTCTACAGTTTATTTGGATTCATTTGTTTTTTACTTCTCTTTCCAAACCTGATGTTGGGATTCATTTTGTTTTATTATGTTCTTATTTACCAGTATGTGACTAAACATGCCTTGTTTGCCAAATAATGGGATGATGGTATCTCAACTCTTCCAGGGCTGATATTGTTGTTTGCTTGTTTATATACAGAGAGGAGGCTTTAACTTAGCCAGAATGGTCATGAACATTCTGTTGCATTCTCCAGGAAAATTTCAACTTAGCCAAAAGCAAACTGCAAGAAGTCGATCATCAACAATCTCAGCCACTCCCACAAAAGGTAATTTTAGTGCTGTCACTTACACAAATTTGAGTAGATCTTATCAATCTTATTTGAAAATTTATATTTTAAATGAACTCTTATCATCCTTTTAATTTCACCTAATTATTCGACCTTTTATATACCTAGAAACCTATGAAGCTTGACGAAGAGGGCCAGGGGTTCCCTGCATGGTTTGATGGTTTACGGGTTATGATTCAACCAGAAATCAGATCCCCAATTATAGAAATCATATAAATCCCAAATGTTATTGACAAACAAACAATTGTTTTACCCGAGGAAGATTAAGAGGTTAAAAGCGCAATCTTTCACTCTGATCATCTTCAAGATTCAATCCTACCTTATGAGCCAAATCCATCTGATGCTTTTGCAATTTGTATCCTCAGGAGGCTATAATCCAGACGACATGATCAAACTTGAGCTCGGAGATCCAGCTATGGTTGTTGATTAGCTTCAAAAATATCGTTTTACCGATCCCCTATGCCGTAGATGCCTATAACCCTGGCATTTTCATCCTTAATCTGGTTCACAATATGGATCAAATTCTATTGCATCCTGAAGATATCATTTGAAATGGGGCAAGCTTCACGACAAGAGAAGGATGCGGCGGTTAAAATGGGAAGAAGTTCACAACAGGAGGAGGAGGAGAAGGCGGAAGCGGCGGATGGGCGATCTCCTCAAATACAAACGCATCGACTTGCCGCTTCCACAGTCGAGTTTCTTCATTGACGATTTGCCCATTGCACACAGCCTCATCCGCGTCACTCTTTCAGTTTAGCCCTCAAAAGCTTCACGTCTCTCTGCAAGTCTTCGACTCCAGATCAAGGCCTGACAAGGTGGAACGAAGCTATATCGTATATCCTGTTGAGAAATTTCCAAAGTCGATGGTGGCCAGAAGCGGATGATTGGATCACAATCAGTGGAGAAATTGAGAAGAGGGAAACTTCAGCGATCAAGAAGCGGATTAGCCCAAATAATGTACTGACGATTATGCTTCACAGCAAAGAGCACCGGTCACTACCGCCGCAAGAGAAAACAACATAGTCCCAGTTTCACAATTCAACATATCAAAAGCTCACCCATCTCTTCCATTATTTTGCGTCTTCCATGGCATTCAATCACATTTAAACATTTAAACATATCAAAAGCTTTGACGGGAACATCGAAGGAAGTAGGAATGCTATTTTAGCCTGGATTCGAGAACTTTTCGACGATGGTGACTCTGTTGCATGAAGCTATTAATGCGGCTGGTCGAGCTGAAGGGTTGGCCGGAGTCGACGTGAGTCAACCGGAGATAAAGGCCGGCGGTATGAGTAGCAGAGATTGAGGGGAGAGAGGAGGACAATGCAAGTAGTGTAAACAAGAACAAGTGTGCAAGCTTTGTTTATGCATTGCGATGCGGAGAGGAATAAGTTACAATGCTTATAATGATTTGCCATAACGTTAGTATGCGAAGAAGGGGGACAAAATACACTACCAACAAACTGTTATAACGATTTGCTATATATAGATTTACATTGATTGATGCACACTAAATTTAGATATCGAATAATTAGTTAGTTATGAGAAAAATGATGATCATCTTGAGCTATAATTATGACTTTAAACTAGCAAATAACTATGGTTATAAGATTTGCTAACCTAATTAATTAGCTTAAACTTCTCTTGTATTACAATCCATAGGAAAGGAGGATTTTCAATACGAGATATAAAAACATATCTCTCCGTAGCACCTGTGCTAAGTACTCTATGATTTGGGTCTTTAGCAGGCCTATTGATAGAGATTAATCGTTTATTCCGGGATGTCTTGTCATTCCCATTTTTTTTATTCTAGTTATTGATTATGTGAAGAAATAAATAAAATTAGAGATACAATTTTACATGACTCAAATTTTGAATTTCCTCCCTCCTTTTTCAGTTCTTTCATTTCAATTCCTTAGCTTTAGGATAGGGAGAAAAGAAAAAAAGTGTATGGAACCTCAACAAAAATGTGATAGATCGAAGATCGAATTTGGGAGACCTAAAATTTAAATGTGGATCTAGTCTAGGGAGGGTTCCGCGAGAAAGAAGATACTTAAATTAAATAAGAATAATAATTTAGTGGATTTAGGATAGGAACAATTGATAGTTAGAAAGAAATTGTATTACTTAATTATTACTTGATAAAATAAAATTATTATTTTATTGTTCTATAAAATATAAAATGAAAATTTTTACTTAATTACAATTACATTAATATAATATAATTAAATTAATTATTTTATAAAATAAGATAAAAATATATAATTCAAAATTCAAAAAGAATAATAAATTAAAATTTAATAATTAATTTAAATACAGTTAATGAAACATCTATTTTTCCCCCTAAATTGGGCTTTTGTTAAAATATTTGGGCCTCTTATTAATTGGATCTACCTATCTTGGGCTTGACATTAGTAAATGCGACTCCTCCCTATGTTCTCGTCGCCTCTCACGGCCGCCCTCGTCGCCGTCTTCTTCTTCTTCTTAGCCGTCCTCCTTCAGCGTCGGGGCCTCCCTTCTTCGTCTTTCCTGCGTCCGTCCTCAGATCCAATGGCGGCGCGTACCTTCATCCTCTGGCTGCATGGGTTGGGCGACTCCGGACCGGCCAACGAGCCCATCCGGACCTTCTTCTCCGCTCCCGAGTTCAAGCTCTCCAAGTGGTCCTTCCCGTCCGCCCCTCACTCTTCCGTCTCCTGCAACTGTACCATCCCTTATACGCTCCTTTATTTCCTTTTGTTTATAAAGATCAACGGAAAAGGGCAAGGCTTCGTGCTGATGCAATTGGAGTAACTCTGTTATCGGTTTCCGCTTCTGATCTACATCGGTATTAAGCCATAAGTTCACCACTGAATTCCCGTGTCGTTTCGACGAGGAAAAACACACCTTTTTTTTTATGCAAAATGTAGCATTTCTCCCCATTTTTGCGCAAAACTAGGATGCTTCCGATCTAGGGTTTATGCTTTGGAAGGGGTACTAGTTGTGTTTGGTCACTAGGAACCTACTAAGTGAAGTTTGAACTATATGCATTCATCCAAGGAACTATCTTTCATTTGATACCATGCAGTATTCCTATTAGAAGAACAAAGTAGTGTTTTCATTCATCCAAGGAACTATCTTTCATTTGATACCACGTAGTATTTCTACTAGGAGAATAAAGTAGTGTTTTCTTACTTTGCAGATGGTGCTGTAATGCCTTCCTGGTTTGACATTTATGAGATACCTGTGACTTCTGTAAGTTTTTCTTTAGCTAATTCACGTTTCAATTCTTGTCCAATGTGAATGCTAGTCATTGCAAATTATATTACTTCACTGGTAACTTCCTCTTATGATCAAAAGTTCTTTGGTAAACAATCTAGCTAGCTGTTAACTAACACTTGCTTGAACATGAATACTGGGAATAACACTTGTCCATATGAATCTAGCATGACTAAATCCTGGAAAATAGATGTTCACTGTCATCCATTCCAATATCTTGTTAGACCAGGCATGTGTTTTTTCACCCATCAATATTGAGAGGCCTGTAATCTAAATTTTAAGTAGTCGGAAATTTTCCTAACCAATTTAATGCCTTGCTGATAAATTCAGGAATCCCCCAAAAATGAAAGCGATGTTCTTAAAGCTGTTCAGAACGTGCATGCTATTGCAGCAAAAGGCGAAGCCCTCGCCCCCAGGGCCCCCACCGACCGGACCCACAGCCATTGTGAGGGAGGTAAATTGTAGCACCCGAGCTAGTATGGGACGGACCGGGTGGGATACAGGGATAGGGGATTTATTCCCCCGCTGCCACTGAGTTTCGACCCGGCGGCCTCATTGCAGCAACTCCCGTCCCATACCGTCTCGGATGACCCACGGGGTCAACCACAAACGTGCATGCTATGATAGACAAAGAGGTTGACAATGGAGTAAACCCTGAAAACATATTTGTTTGTGGATTTAGCCAAGGAGGTATAGAAGAAAAAACACCCTACTTTGACAATTTATAATAACACGATAATGGATGCTGATTTGGGTGATTAACATTTTATAGGCGCTTTGACATTGGCAAGTGTATTGCTTTACCCAAGAACTTTGGGAGGTGGTGCAGTTTTTAGTGGATGGGTCTCTTTGAATTCATCAATTATTGAACGAATTTCTCCAGAAGCCAAAAAGGTATTTCAATAGGATCCTTTGTCACCTTAACAATATATATAGTTTAACTCATACATTTGTGTTTTAACTTTTAAGTTCCCTGTTGATCAGCTTCTAGTTAGGCTAGTTCAGTATTTACATTACACCCAACGATACACAATTCTTTAACAATGATCGGCAGGGAACAAACATATTGAAAACTAGTTGGTCAGGCAGTTGCAAGAAATGTACATGTTGACTACGTACATTTTTTCCCCACTTTATCTAAATCCATTTCTATTTACTTGTTCCTTTGTCATATGGGATGGTTGCAGACACCTATTCTCTGGTCTCATGGTATGGCAGACAGAACTGTATTATTTGAGGCGGGGCAAGCTGGACCTCCTTTTCTTGAGCAAGTTGGTATGAGTTGTGAATTCAAGGTAATCGCCTTAGCTTATTGCCTTCTGCATCATGGGAATTAGAACATAAAAAAGGCTTTAAAATGTCTTTCTTTCCCCTGAGTTTTCCTCAACAAAAAAGGCTGAAAGAAGATTAATGAACTTGTCCTGCTACTCTGAAATTAAGTAGTCAAAAGGAAAAAGCTCTCCTGTATTTTCTTCCTTCAGCTCTTCCACTTTGTCCCCAAAAGTGTTAGCTCCATTCTATTATTATCATCTAAGTTCCTTTCAAATTTGCAGGCTTATCCTAATGTTGGTCATTCTATCACCACGGAAGAATTGCTGCATCTTCAATCGTGGATCAAGGCTCGTCTGAAGAGTTCTTCATGAAGACCATCACCAACTTCTCTTCACAATACTTCGATCATGCTTGGCAATAGAAGAACAGATCATTTACCCTCTCTTGACCATAGGCTTTGCTATGGCTATGCATCAACTGCTACACCATCTTGTTTGCCAATTCATGTGAGTGGATATTCCAAACTGTTGTCAAATTTTTAGGCATACAAGTGAGAATATTGATGAAATGTTAATGAAGTCGTGTCATTTTTTTTATTGAGGATTTGTAGCATCTTAAAAATCGGATTAGTTATAGTGCTCATTTGATTTCCCCCCTGCAAAATTTTAAGAATGTTATGGGGGAAATATTTGAGCAATGCATTTTAACAATAAATTAAACAATCGACAATTCATCCCTACAAGTCTAGCCAATAGGAAGTAGTAATTTCCCTCCCCACTTTCCCTTCTTCCACCAAACCCTCTTCTTAAACCAGACAAAACACAAACAAGGAGCCCTTTTCCTTCATTAATTAATGGTGTCTGTGGCTCAACAGCTACACGGGAGCTAAAACACTTCCTGTTTCCATCACTCATCCTCCTTCCTCACCAAACTCTCAATCCAAAGCAACCATTTTTACTGCGCCTCCCCTGCTTCCTTCCGCATCCAGACCTTCAAAAAGCGATCTTGCAGATGAAGAAGCCCTCCAATAGTGTCGCGGCGCGGGGGGTTCACCCCGCCCCGCAGCTCGACCGCCTGGCGGCGCTCCCGTCGGCGGTGCTGGCGCTGGCGGTCGCATTGTCCGCCGAGGAGCAGGAGGTCCTCGGCTACTTGCTCTCCTCTGGTGGGGAGTGGCCCCGCCAGCGGGAACACCTGCCGGAGCTGGGATGCCGCTGCTTCGGGTGCTACAAGAGCTTCTGGGCGCGGTGGGACGCATCGCCGAACCGGAAACTCATCCACCGCATCATCGACGCCGTGGAGGAGGGCATCGAATGGCAGGAGCAGGAACGCGGCCGCGTCCGCCGCAACCGGAGGCGGAGGACGAAAGGAGCCAACTTGGAGGCCACCTCGACGGCAGAGGAAGATAAATCGGCTCCGGAGGCGACGCACTTCCCGGATAACGACGACGGCGACGATCGTGCCAGTAACTCCACCATTAATGGAAGCAAGAGCTCTGCGAGGGGATTGATGAGCTTCATCGGTGAAAATTTTTGGCGCGTTTGGAAGTGAACTCATTGAGAAATTGAAATGGGAAAGAAAAAAAGGCAGGATTTTTGACATTCGAAGGTCAGATTTTGATGGAAGAAGTGAGCTTACTCCTGTTTTTGCTTTGTCGCAACGATAACTAGGGTTCTAACTTCTTGGCACACAATCGCCTTTTTGCTCAGTGTAAACGTTCACTCCGTTAGCAACAAGATAGTTTCCATAAAATTTTTGATTTTCTTTTAATTCAATTTTATGTTTTTTCGAATAAGAAAATATGGAACATGAATTAACTTATTCGCAAAAAACTAATTTATTCAAAAAAAATATTTTTTGAATATATTTTATAGTTTATTGAAAAATTGCACGAATAGTGACGTAATAATTCATCATGGTTCCCCAAACCGACATAATTAATAAAAAAATTTAACTATTTAACACCTTTTTTTATATTGGCAATTACCTAAAAGGACTGCTGATGAGATATTCTGAACCGAATCAATGTATACCATTTATCAAAAATTCTAATATGATATTATAGCATATTAAATTTTTTTATATGGATATTAATTTTATTATTTTTTAATATACCAAAATATTGAATAATTTTGTTATAAAACACTATTTTCTTAAGGTATAAAATTCATGAGTTCTCAGTCTGTCCCGTCCAGTGGAGGTGATTTATGCAGGCCAAGAAAATGTGGAGGGTCGAAATAGAAAATGTCAGAAAGGGTCAAATCGTAATTTTCAATATTTTCTGATTGTTGGATATCTTGTAGAGCAAGAAAAGAAAGGCTATAAATAGCTCACTCGATGCTGCCGTACGTTTCCTTCTCGTCTCTCCTCTTCTACGGCGGAAGGAGGAGGGCATCGGTTGCTCGTTTCTTCCAAGAACGCATCGGTTGTTGGTGCGTTCTCTCTTCTTGTTTTTTTTTTTCTTAGGAACGCATCGGTTGTTGGTGCGTTCTCTCTGGTTGCTTTTAGTTCTTTCTTTTTCGTTTTTAATTGTGAGCTAGAGACGAACGAATGGGGCAAACCCTTTTAGGTCATATGTTTAATTTTCAGTTCTGTTTTGTCTCTAATTAACAGAAACTACGATTAGACCCTAGGGATTTCTTTATCGGATGAAAAGCTATATTCAATGCATTCGATGTTTGAGATTTTCCATGGTCACATGGAAATTCAAAATATCACAGGCAATTATTACAAAATCTAAGATATTTTGTGATCATGATTTGTTGATTGGCGGCTGCATTGGCTCATATTAGATTGGTAAAACAATACTCTTTCTCTCCACAGATTCACTCTGAATAGTGGTTCCTGGCAAGGCTTGTAAGTTGATTTTTCCAGTTTGATTTCATGTCGGTACTTTGGGGTTCTTAGACATCCTGCAAGTCGAGGTTTTTTTGTATCAGCCATATTACCTTACAGTTTACAGAATTTCATAATCCGTATCCAAAGCACGACCTAACTTTTCTGAATTGCAACTGTGCAAGGTCAAAGCAGACATGATATTTTCAATTTTGCTTCATGTGGTAAGGAGTAGATTGAAATAAGTACATATGCTCTGTAGAAATGTTTTGTGGGCAAATCAGATCTCAGCAAGACGTAGGCATGCTTAAGTGCTGTTGAGGACCAAATGCAATCTGATATACTCCAGAAACAAAGTTCTACAACCTAGGAATATTTGGTTGCTGTTAGTTTTTCTGTGTTGATGGGAGATTTGGATGTGATATTCAATCTAAATATGAGATTTGTATAATCACGGTGAATTACATTTCTAGTGCCTAGGAGAATACATGGAGTGGATGCTGGCTATTATTTCAGTGTAATACATTTATAATCACACAAGATGAGATGTTGTCATTTTCTTATAACATTTGACCATTAGTGATGGATTTTAACCGGGAGAACATCAAGTGAGAATTTGTTCAGGTAAAAACATTTGCCATTCATTAAGAAATTAGTGTGTATGCAGTGATCTATGTGGAAGGATCATGGGAGCGTTCTCAGACATACTGCTGCAGGTCCCAGACACAGGGCTGGCTCATTGCAGTTTATACTGCTTGGTTTTTCTTTTTCCAACTGTAGTGGACCACACCAGCCAAGGCAGGTGTTGGTTACCATCTTCCTGTCACCTCTACTGTATGACGGAATTAGATGTATGCTAAGCATGTCTTCAATAGAAGAAGTGGCATAGTTGAGGCCGTTGAAGATTCTAGGGTGTTCAGATAATTATTTTAGAAATTAAATATGTTGTATGGTTAGTTTTCCACAAAAGAAATGGGCATTAGTAAGCAATCAGATTGAACCCAAATAACACCATGCTGTACCTCATAAAAAAAAATCTATGTAACTCGGATTAAAATTTATCTTTATCAATTTTTGGTTTGGAACTTTTTAAACCATGTTAATTAGATTTATTTTATTATTTAAGACAACATTTTTCAATATCAATGAGCATTTCGTTGATTGCTTTCTCTTTATCAGTGTGTGACTTAAAATTTGTAGGTCTTTGAATAAATGGTGATGCACACATTTGTTACATCACCAGCACCAACAGTACAATGGCCAGCTTTTCTTCATTCCCAGAGATTATTAGGTACAAATATGACACTGCTAAAAAGTTCTGTTTTGATTTTGACTGAGTATGTGCAGATATTTTGTTTTCTCTGTAGTTTTTCAATTTTACTATTGTCTCAATTCATTGAGCACATTTTGTCTACTGAGACTAAGGGATAATTGTTTGAATTAATTAGGTATCATGGGAGTTTATTTAGATAATTGCTTCATTATGCAGTGCAAACATGCAATGCTTGATCAATTTGAAGATTCATTAGATATAAGTTGCTTCTGAACCTTTGATGAAAGCAATGAACTAGCTTTTAGGTTAATATTTAATGCACTTTTTGGTTGGGAGGGAAATCAGGTTTTCAACGAAATTGGTGATGTAAAAAGGCAACAATTTCCATTTCTAGTTTTGAGAGCCATAATTTGTTTGTTACATGAAAATAAAGTTCAACTAAAAATTGTTTTCAACAAAAATTCAGGAATAACTTTGATTAGCTAAAACAGTTACTTCGGCAGATAAACTAAATTCAACTAAGTTGACTAGCCTGTCGAACTAGGCTATTTTGTATGCCAAACTAATTTGACCTATAAGTAACACCAGCCTGATTGAACCGACTAAATTGGTGATGCAAAATAGATATGGATTTTTTGTATTTGTAAGGGATTAATTTGGTAGGCTCTCCTCTTCAGGAGAACAAATTTTTATTAGTGTTTTAAGATGGTAATTTTTTTGTTTTAGGATGTTTAATAGTTTTGAGAGACAAAATGTTTCAATATCATTTCTTTGAGTTTGATTCGATCTGGTTTTGTATCAATTTGGTAGCATAGCATTTTTCAGGCTATATCAATTTGCTATCAATCTATTAGCCCATCAGTTTATCAGCCATCTGCATGAACTTGGTAGATTGGCTCCAACTACCGGTTACCCAAAGCCAACCTGTCTGACATTATCGATCAATCGATTAATTCAGATTGACACTATCAAATCTGTTGGTATCAAAGACCAAGAAAATGCTAGATTAGTACAATCATTTGTTACTAAGACAATGAGACATATCAAATAAATTTCATGAAAATAACTTTGAATCTTCGACACTAAGAGTTACCTATAGTGCTTGTCTGAGACCACTTCTGATCAAGAATTCTTACTTGCTAACAAAGGCCCAGAAAACTCTAATTCAAAGGATCTGCTGTGTTTACATCAGATTTTATCATATAAACAGTGATTTTTTTTTTAACCTCTTTCAGTGGGTCTTGTAGCAACTCTGAATTCCATTGTATAAATAAAGGTTTGATCTCCATTATACTCCTAGGTACTTCTTGTATCAACTCTGTATCTGCCCTGTACGGGTAAGCTTCATGCTTTGTTATTTTTATGGATACTCTAGATTGGACAGTACTCTAACGGAAGTCGATTACTTCAGGAACTCATTACTGGGTTTCACTTTTTTCCTTTCTTTTTCCAAACCAGATCCTGGATTCATTTTGTTTTATTATGTTCTTATTTCTAAGTATGTGACTAAACATGCCTAGTTCGCCCAATAAAGTAGATAGCAAACCAAATGGGATGATGGTATCTCAATTCTGCCAGAGCTGATATTGTTGTTTTCTTGTTCATATACAGAGAAAAGAAGCCTTCAACTCAGCCAGAATGGTCATGGACATTCTGTTGCATTTGCCAGAAAAATTTCTCCATCCACAAGGCTACGTGTCGTGAATTCGGTACGTGGCACAATAGAACAATCAGTCGTCCAATATAGATACATCATTTGCCACTTAGCAGCATTTTTTAATAGCTCACTTGCATTTGTTTTTCTTCTGTATTATTGATTGTATCCAATTATATGCTTCAGAACGCCACTTGTGCGGCAACTCAGACTGAAAAGCAAACTGCAAGAAGTCGATCATCGACGATCTCAACCACTCCCACAAAAGGTAACTTTCCTAACTTTAGTGCAGTTGTCCAAATTTGAGTTGATCTTATCAAAATCTTATTTGAAAATTTATATTTTAAAATGAAATCTTATCCTCCTTTGAATTAGATACCCAGAAACCTATGAAGCTTGACGATGGGGGCCAAGGGTTCCCTCCATGGTTTGGTGGCGGCGGGGGCGGTGGGGGAGGAGGCGGTGGGAGTTCATCGGGGGGATTTTTTTTGTTTTCTTTGTTACTATTTTTTGATTACTTGAAGGAGCTAGAGGGGGATGACCCTTTCGATGATAGGGGAAGGATGTACTAATTAATATTTCAGATACATTCCACGATAGCATCGCATCGCATGCATCCCTTTTCTTGTTGCAAGTAATTTCTTTTTCATGTATATTCCATATACCAGTTCGGATCTTTTGAATAATTAATAATATTCTAATTTGCTGTTTGATTCTAGTTTTTTATTAAGGAAATTCAACTAAATTAAATCAATTTTAGGTCTATTTTGCAAAGTCAAGCCCGTGATGAATTAGTCATAGGCGGTCTAAGATCATTCACATCAGTATCCTTATCCAAAATCTAAAATTTAGAATAAAAGAACTACTTTATTAAATTTAGATATCCGTTTTTCATCACATGATACATCAGTTTTCCTATAACTTATCATATATTTATTTTTTTATTATTTTTTCTCTTTCTTTAAAAATTTTTTATTATTAAAGGAGGAGAGAAAATAATATTTTAATATTTAGGGAATGGATTCCATTATCTAAATTTAAAAAATTACTATTCATAAAATGTATATTCAGAGAATGAATAGGGTATCTGATGCGGATGTTTTTTTAATATAAAATGTAAAATTTAAACTAAAAATTTAGTTTAAGGTAATTAATGTGGATGCTCTAAGTTCGGATAAAATGTAAATGCTGGATATATTAAAAGACTACAAGGGAAGTATATTGATGAGTTACCCTTATCATTTTCTTTTAACAACTTTCATCTATTTGCGCATCTAAGCTCGAAATAATTTATTGTTACTCTTGGGTTGATTCGTGTCATTTGCTCCCAAAATTATCAAATCATTTTATAATTTTTAAAAACCTATCGTAATGAATACTTTGTTTTATATTAAACTAACTATCACGTATCCGCATTATATGTATAATATAATATATAAATATATGTAAATTAGTATTTTAGATTCTTAGATTTGGTAAGGGTGCGTTACATCATACAGTAGTGCAACATAAGGATAGCGCTTGATGATCCTGTCTGAAATCGATGAAAATAACGTGTTAGGTATGTGGCTATGTTGTTAACTAGGAAAAGACTCTGAGAGAGAGAGAAAATATGACATCTGACCCTCCTTCCTCCGCACACAGCAAGAAAGTAAAAGGAAATGTTAGTGAGAATTATGAAAGGGGTCCTTGGCGCAAGTACTTCGACAATCAAGTTAATATAGTAGCTGAGCGAAAAGTGTAAAAAGAGATGAACAGTAAATATGTGTGTGTTATAATGTTGTCAAGCATACCTAACCAACAGAGATGATCTTCTTTTTATACTGACTCTCAGAACTTTTGTAATCATGAGGTATCAAAGAATGTCTGATGTCTAGTATCATAATATGTTAAATAGTAGAATATGTATGGCTACCCTCCGTGGAAGTTTCCGTTATAGGTATCTAAATTGTCTTTTGTAATCTTCATATTAATGAGGGGGTTGAGAATGTTTGATGTCAGAATATGCTAAGTAACGCCAGACAATGAAAGTTGTATGAGTATCCTCAAAGGAAGGTTCTCTCGCATGTATATGCTATGGTAATAGAATATTTCCTGACGAGTAGCTGTTATTTTCTGATAGATTGTTGTGATTCTTTGATAATTTTGTTTCTTGGAAACAGTCCGAACGATCTTGTAGCCAACCGGATATATGATGAGAGACTGACATATGAGAAGTGGGGAGTTTAGTCCCATAGATTCGTCCAACACTTTAGGTCGACCGACCATATACTAAGAGTTATATTGTAGAAGCAAGGAGCTAGGCCCCCTATGTCTAACTGGTGCTAGAGAATGAAGTGCTAAGTCTTTTAAGCCGATTGGCTCTAGGGTCGATTGATTGTATGCTGTGAGACTTGTAATTAAAGAATGAGGATCTATGCCTTATAAGTCCGACCAGTTCTAGGGGCGATCGGTGTATGCTACAGACGTGTATTTGAAGATTGAGGATCTACGTCCCATAAGTTCAACCGACACTAGGGAATGGGGTGTTAAGTCCCTTAAGTCCGGCCGAGTGTACTCTATATATGTATCTTGCTACTAAGGAATGGAGTGATAAGTCTCCTAAATCCGATCGGCTCTGAGGTCGATCGACCGTATGCTGAAACACTTGTGCTTGAAGAATGGGAGGCTAAACCAAGTAAATTCGACTAGCTTTTGGACTGATTGACTATATATTGAACGGCATGATACTGAGAAGTGGAGCGCTAAGGTCCCTAAATCTAACCATCTCTAGGGTTGACCGTCTTCATACTGAATTCTTTAGTGCACTGAGGAGTCAAGAGCTGAGTCCCGATGAAAGTAAGTTGTTTAACTGCATATACTACCACCTCACTTTGACCATCAATTCCATATTATCCTTGGGGTCATACTCACAGTACACCGTATCACTTGAGAACCACATGAGCAAGCTACTATAACGAACTCTCTTTCGTAAACAACTAATTTAATTTTTTATATCAGATATTAAACTGATAAGAATAGATACTACACTTGATCCAGTAGAGATCCTCTGGTCCGTAAATTACGGACCGGGGATGATCCACTGATGAAGACCCTTGATTTGGATGGACCCCACCTATTTAAAGATGGAGTTCATCCAAATCAAGAATCCTCATATAATGGGCCATCTCCTGGTCCACAATTTACGGACCAGAGGATCTACTCTCCACTTGATCTTAGTTAAAACACCAAGAAAGATATATTTTTTAAATTATCAACTTTAATATGTGGGACTAAAGAAATAATACGACAAGGTATATTTTTTATATAAAAGTAATCAAAGAAAATTATTAATAAATGTTAAAATTATTTTTTTTTAAAAGATAAAGAATATTAAAGTAATTATATTTTGAGCTCGGTCAAATAATTTGAAGGTTGATATATTCTTATTTATAGTATGATTTATAGCATTTAAACTCAACTAAAAGTTACGTGTCGTACCCATCTATTCCTCATCTACTAGTTGCCATAAAAAATAATTATTATAAAAAGATAAACCCCTAATAGCAGCAACGACAGCCAGTTTATTGGAATAAATAAATAACGTTGCAGTGTAAATAGTTTTAGAAGAAAATTTCCAAACGAAAAACTAATAATTACGATATGAGGATTTTTGTTTTTCTCTTTCTGAACATTTAATAGGGCATTGGAGTACTTTTGCGCATTTATTTTATTTTTTTTTTTAATTTGGCATTAGGTGTCTAGTTCTCGGATTATCAAGTTCAATTGAGAAGCGTTCCTGATGATTTATCCATATTAGCTATTTTTTTTTCAAATCTACCATTCATTTAAGAAAAAAATCTCCACTAATTCATCATAGTTGAATCTTGACTATGAGATTTTTAAGATCTACATTTGAAGATCTAATCATGGTACCATAATATTTAGGGTATGTTTGATTGAAGATTGTCCTTGATAATCTTGGTTATTCATCCAAAATTATTAATGAAAATCCTATTTGATTTAAGTAATCAATGATTTCTGAGTAATGTTTCATACCTAACACGTAAACAAAAGAGACATGTAATCCGGATTCGGAAAACTTCAGAAAACTGAAGTTTCTCTTGATTCTGGGATTAACTAAATTTTTTTTACCCAAAATATCCTCGAATAAGAGAAAAATGTGATAAAAAATAAAATATAAAAAATAAAATAAAAATTTTGAAAAAATAAAAAATGTAAAAAACTTAAAAAATAGAAAAAACATTAAAAAAATTTAAAAATAATAAAAAAAGGGGGGAAAACATAAAAAATAGGAAAAAAAGTAAAAAAATTTTTTAAAAAATGTAAAATAATAAAAAAAACGTTAAAAAACTTAATATATATATATATATATAATAGAAAATAAACATAAAATAATTAAAAATTAAAAAAACATTAAAAAACGTAAAAAATTTAAAAACCTTTAAAAAAATTTTTAAAAAAAAGAAAAAAGAAAAAAAGGAAAAATGAAAAGAAATAAAAAACACATAAAAATAAAGAAAAAAGTGAAAAATAAAAAATAAAAAAATATAGTGTTTAAATAATAATAATAATAATATATGGTTGATTTTATAACTAAGGATAATATAGTAAAATATTAAACTAGGTTATTCATTAAAACCTTCAAACAAATAAGTTTTTGTTATATTATCTTTATTGAATAAAAAAATATTTGATTATGTTTTATTCTCCATAATCAAGATTATACATGATAATTTGAATCAAACACATCTTTAGAGAATTACTTCCTTATCTACTTACTCTAGGCATTTATTAGGTATTTGCATTTGCCATTAGCACGGTCCTTGTCTATCCTATTTAGGAAGTAGTCAATGTTAAGATGATTTGTAGTTGAGGGGTTGGGCATTAGGCTACTTCTGTATGTGGCGATGCTAGCAAATGACAAGGCTTATGGACGAGGTGTTGATGTTAGAGGCAACTGTTGAATCAATATTAGGCACCTTATAAATGACAAGTTAATACTAGTAAATACGCATGTTATATATTTGGATATCTTTCTTTATTATATCATTTATTACAAATACGTTTAAATTTATCCTACGGTGGAAAATTTTTAAAGATTGTATGGATCATTCTCATAGTTAACTAGATATTTAATGCTAATTAGAAAAAGAGTAATGTATCAGAATCTGGTCAGTTAAAATTCATACATATACAAGGGTATTTTAGTAATATCATATGCATATATTAATTACATGCATGTACATGCATATATTATGATTGAACGATAAAAAATTCTAGTTGGCCAGATTCTGACCAACAAGATATACTCTTAGAAAAGGGTAATGCTAAATGACCAGAATCTGATCAGCTAGAATTTATGCATGCATACGTATACAAGGGTATTTTAGTAATATCATATGCATATATTAATTACATGCATGTATTATGATTGGACGATAAAGAATTCTAGTTGGCCAGATTCTGACCAACAAGATTTACTCTTAGAAAAGGGTAATGCTAAATAACCAGAATCTGACCAGCTAGAATTCATGCATGCATACATATACAAGGATATTTTAGTAATATCATATGCATCTATTAATTATATGTATGTACAGGGGCGTAGCCACCTTAAGGAGAGGGGGTGCGACCGCCCCCTCTCAAATTTTATTAAAATTTTTTTTATATATTTATTTATTTATTTGGAAGTCCTTATCATCACTTTGAGTAGTTGATTCATCATCATTCAATGTCGAAAACTGAAATTGATCATATATTTGGAAAGTTCATGACCTAAGTTATCAATTGGTACCACTTCTACGAGAAAATATCACAATTTGAAATGTTAAGTATTGAATTTTAAAAATAAAATATATAATAATAAACGGATGAACTAAATCGTAGAGCACAAAGTAAGGAAACTAAATTAAAATTGAATCGAGTTTGAACTAAATTCAACGGGTAGATATGAAGATAAAAATTATGTTGGTTCAAATTGAAATTGATTTAAAGTTGAGTTATGACCGAACCAAGTTTAATATTTAACCAAGTTTAATTGATTTGAATTAGGATATTTTTGACGAAATCTTTCATTTTTTTCTCTCCCTCTTCTCCCTATGCATGTTACATCCCCGCCGTACCATATGCAACCCCTTCACCCATTCCTCTCTTTTATTTTTTTCTTCCTCTTCTTCCTCATTTGCTTCTTCTCCTTCTCTTCTCCAACGTTGGTAAACCTACAATTTTTTTCTATCCTCTTTTGAAGCACAAGAGCTTTTTTCTTCTCATTTCTCTTCTCCAGCAAGCAAGAAATACAACACCAGTTGCTGCCCTCTTCTAGCAACAAGATCAAGTAGCCATCAACCCCCATATCTTCTTCCTCTTTTGGTATTTTTTAGGATTTTATTTGCACAACAAAATAATCATGTTTTGTCTTACCTTGCTTTCTTTGTGTTATTGCCGAGCTCATCGAAACTAGTCAAGATTGCTAACGAAGAAAGTAAAGTTCTCCATTTTTTTACTTCTTCCTCTCTATTTTATCTTCTCTATTTTTCTCAAAAGCAATGATCTTCAAAGAGTTGTAAGTTATTCCTTTCTCGTTTCATGAATTTTTAAAAATTACCCCTCCTAATCGAAAATCCTGGCTACGCCCCTGTGTATGTACATGCATGTATTATGATTGGACGATAAAGAATTCTAGTTGGTCAAATTTTGACCAATAAAATTTACTCTTAGAAAATATAATGTTAAATATATATATATTAAGGACACTTGTAGTAGTGAATGTACAAGTGTCAAGATGTCACGTGAAAAATTGAGGTGTCAAAAGGGCTCCCATATTTTTTTTTATTTGAAAAATGTAAACAAATACTTTCTAAGTATGACGTGAAGTCTTACTAAAAATGTTAAAACGAAAAGAAAAAACAGAGTCGTGAGGCAGAATGCACCAGAACAATCTTTACAGAATCTAACTTGCCTACCATTTTAGACCCCCCACCCCTACTTTTTTGCCACTTTATATGAAAAAACACCTCACCTCCCTCCCCAAATTCTACCCAAAATTTCAAGTCAACAAATATTTAATTCCATATATATTTTTCTAGTGGAGTGACAAATAGTCAAATTCAACTGCGTCGACACGTAAAGCCTTCTAAATGCTCGACTCGTGCACTTTTTAATGTATCCTAAACAAATAAGTCCACTCGTCATGTCGATTAACTATTTCATTTCTAATGGGTAGCCGCCACTTGTTTGACTCTGAGGCCGTAAACAAATCCGGCCGAATCCAGGGTGCTAAAATTTCTTTATAAAATAATTGGATCTAAAATGAGTTAAATTGTTAAAATAATTATTTAAATTTTATTAAATTTATTTATATTAAATATAAATAAATTTTTACTAAATTTCAATATTAATTTATTCATAAATATTCGATTCACTTACTATCCCCACTCAGCTCTCGTCGAAATAATGTACACATACATGTGACAAAAGGTGATTCGTTCGTCCCAACATCCCTGTCAACCCGTCCCTAGGCCAACACGGAGGAGGTAAATCACGGGTAGCTATTAGCCATTAGTGCAAATGACCAAGACATAAGGAAGGTTATGTTCGGTCACGTCGAATTTCGATTCTAAGACCTCATATAATAACATCCTATGTTTTAATCATCGCACCGCCTCGAAAGGACAATAATGTACACATACATACAACTCCTCAAGAGAAAAATAAAATCGGTTCAAATTTTTAACTTTTTACATAAAGAAAAAACAAAGAGATGTTTGAGTGTATGGCACGCCATCGATTAGATTCCTACACTCACCAACGTGACACAAGCACGCAAGAAAGCGTAAACGAGTTAAAATGATGAAGTCATTCTACATTAGATTCCATAATTAATTAATTATGTATTATTTTCAATGTAATTACCTTATATAATGATATAAGAAGTTATGATGGGAAATTTTAAATTTTATAATGTTTGAATTAAAAAAAAAACCAACATATAATATCTTATGAATTATCAATGGTAGGAGAAGCAAGAAGATCAAGGCGGAGAAGATCGACATAGAAGAGCCCGAATGAGAAGTGCAAGAGGAAGAAGAGGATACAAAAGTGGAGGGTGAGATGGGAGATAGCGATATCGATAGTGTGAAGCTACTGGAGAAGTTGATTGAGGGCATTGATACAAGTGGAAGAGACATACATGCACATTTTTGTAGAAAAGGAAGTTAAGTTTTTCTTCATCAACTCAACTACCTTTTACACCAAATATAATAGAAAAAAGGGAAAAAAAAACATACAACTTTGATTCATTTTCCCACATTATATTCCATCAACTAACAATTGGTCAAGCAGCCTTTGCATTGAGAATTACATCATGGAACACTAAAAATTAATTAAAATTCAACAAATAAATAGATTAAATTTTCCACAAATGCATGAAGAATAATTCGGTTTGAGTTGTACTGCCGGCCAAGTCTCCTTAGTTTGCACTCGCTTGGATGCTTCCCTCCACATTAATTCCCCATGCATTCCGCCACGTGAGCGTATCTAACCATCTCCATTAATCAATTTCCATGGTCAATCTCAACCAATTAGGCCCCTCCTCACCCCCAAAACCCCTATATAAACCCTACTCCACCACCTTCCATTTCACTCGTCAAGCTTCGCCTACCTCCTCCTCCTCCTCCTCCTCCTTGTTTCGTCATGGCTTTTGTTGTGCGCTCACTCTTCCTAATTCTGTTAGCGATCACCATAGCTCTCAATGGCGTGCTCCTATCCACTGAGGCGCGCACTTTGAAAGAGATTGGGGTGCTCCGAGATGGTAGGAAGATGGCCGAGTTCGTTAATGATCTAGTGACTTTTGAGACAATGAAGGTAGGAGGGTCGAGCCCAATAATCAAGCATGCAAAAGAGAACAACAATTACTCACATCAAGATGAGGGACCGAGTCCGGGGATTGGGCACCGAATAATCAAGCACACAGAAGAAAATAACAATGACTCGCAAAATGTAAAGGATGAGGGACCAAGTCCTGGGATTGGACATTAAATTATAGCGAAGATATATTTACTTTATATGTCATCAATTGAAGTAATATGAATGTAATCATATATTTAGTTTGGAGTAATTAATATACATGATGTGGTGATTTGACTAATTATATCGGAATAATACATTTTATATGATCAATTTATATAAAATCATTTTTTTATTGTTGAAATTTAAATTTTATGGTAAATGAGAGAGAAATTAGGAGAATAATAAAAAAAACACTTAATTTAATAGCTTTTCTAAACTACTACTAATATTAAAAATAAATATCAGTTTATTTTAAACTGCGTCAAGCTTCGCAAGTTTCGACTCGTTCACTCTGGCGACGAGGATGGCGAGCGTTTGCCGGAATGGAGGTTACGGCGAGTGCTTCTCCATTAAAAGGGTCAGCATTGTGAGAGATTTAAGCTCCTCCGTTATTTTTCTTTCTATTTTTTTTTTTTACTGTCACAGAGATTGACGAATCGAATGATTATTAGGTTTCCTCGGATCAGGAAACCATCAATCGGAACCCTATTGAAAGGGGATTCTTTTTTATTTTCCTTTTTTTATATATAACAAAACATTTTGGTTTTGAAGTTTGCAGGATTTATCTTTGGGATTGTGGAATGTTGTTAAATGTGTTTATTTTTGTCGCACTTCTCATGGGGCTGCAGCTGCAAATTCTTCCGCACAATGGCAGACCTTGAGTGGTATGATTAAGGGTTTTGTTATCAGTACTATGCTTTGAGGATGCATGTTATTCTGCTCAATGGATTTATTGTACAAGAATTGAGAAGAAAAAAACGAACTTTCTTCCATCAAAGGCATCAAATTTATGTTGTTTCCTCTTTGTACGAGTTAAGTTGATTTCCTTTACAAGTTGAACCCTAAGTTTTCATTTAAAAATTTGGTTTTCTATTATACTACTAGATATTAGGCTTGAACCCAAAATCATAAAAGCAATATACTCTTGAATTTGAATGGTTGGAAAGTAGAGAGTTTGCTCCATATAGATGATAAATAATCCCTAAGAAATTCCTCAAGGGACACAGCTACTATCAAAGATGATCGAATTTTTTTCCATTGTTTTTCTTTACCTGATACATCTCAGTACTACCTTACATGTTGTAATTTGCTAATAGTATCATATGTTATTATTGGATATTTGTTACAAGGTTATTCAAGCACAATTCTGTATTCTAAATTACTATCTAACTAATATGGAAATTGTTAAATTTCACTTTCCAAGCTGCCATTGTATAATTTATGTGACTTGTCATAGTATATATTTACTTTCACATCCATTTCGCAGGTAATGCTCCCTGAGTTATAGCACGTGGCAGCTTCTGTGGAGTTTTCCCAGAATCCAGCCAGTATGCTTACCAATTTGCACTGGCAAATAGTGTGGAAAATGTATTTTATATTGTGACCTTCAATTAACAAAATATGGAGCTGGAATCTGCCAGTCAGATTATAGACTGGATAATTCAACAACTATTTCATCTGTCTTCCCGGAAGGGCAAAAACTTATCCTGTCAATGGAAAACAGCTTCAAGGATGGTTTTCTGTTGATTTCACTTCAGATCAATTAGATAACAATGTCTCATGTGAGTGTAGCTTTTTTATGTTTACTATTGAGTTGTATTAACTTTTTTATGCAGTCAGTTTAAGATTTAACTGGGAGTGAAAATCAAGATTTAATGAATTGCAGATTACATAGATTATTTTAATTAGGTATCTTCTCATAAAGTTTCTCTTTTATTTAGTAGATGATATTTTTCCATGTTGAAGTTTATTGATGAATATCTGTATATAACATTGATAATAATAATAATAGCACCATTTTTTGTTTGCACATCTACTCGTAGCTGCTGCATTCTTGTACGTGCATGGATAGAAGCTTCTCCTATTCTTTTTAATGATGAAAAGATTCTTCACAGTTATAATCTTAAAAACAATATGCATTGACATTGATAGTGATTTTTTTACCATATCAAGTGTTATAAAAATTTCAGATAATGACTAATTCCTTGTTTCATATCAATATAATAATTAATAAGTCATCTAAACTTTTCCTTTTTATGTTTTATGTGCATGATTCAAAGTGTCTTTTCTCGACCAAGCATATTTGATGCAAGTCTGCCAATATGTATGGTGGAAGATGTTGCTGGGCTTCACCCATCTCAATATTGGATAAATGTTCACGTAAGAGCTTCAAAATTTTAGTTATTTTATCTTGATGTTCTTTGGAGAAAAGTCTTTAATCTTCATGTTTCTACAACTATCTTTTCTTCGGTGAAATACTTGAGCTTAAAAGTATGGTAACATGAATCTTTAGAAACTAATATTAAGGAGTTATCACTAAGATGTCCCATCTATTTCTATGAACTTGATATTCCACAGCTATCTGGAAATTCAATATCTGAGATACTGATTAACTTTATAATGTCTTTCAACTTGTAGTCCAATACATTTTTCAAGGATCACAATCTGGATGTTGTGGACAACATTACGTCAGTTTGAAAGCAAATAGTTTTTGATTTTATATCTTCTCGAGAAGTAGAATTCCTAAAAACTATGAATGGGATGCTCGAAAGAGCCAAGACAAAGTTCATTTTCCTATTCTTAAATGTGGATTATGTGGAACCTTCCACAAATCAAACTTATAAGGCTCTTCTCGTTGATATTTTTGTTGGTACAATCGACCTCTGGGGTTTCGATATTTGATAATATACCAATGTCAGATCAAAAGGTCACGGGTTCGAATCTTGGAAACAATCTCTTGCAAAAAGCAGGGTAAGGCTGCGTACAATGGATCCTTCTCCGGGACCCTGCATGGCGGGAGCTTCATGCACCGGGCTGCCCTTTTACCAATGTCAGATCAGGTTGACTAAGGGTTAATCCAAATAGGAGGTTTGAAAGAGTAAAGTCTAGTCAGGACTAGATGACTGGCAAGGGTAAGTCCTAACCAAAGGTTTGGCAGGTGAGAAGTCTACTAAGTAACTAGTCCTAACCGAAGGTTAGTCAAGGGGTAAGTCCTAACTGGAGGTTAGGCAGATGAGAAGTCTACTGAGCAACTAGTCCTAATTGTAGGTTAGGCAAGAGGAAGTCCTGGTGAGTGGAGCCAGGGAATGGAAGCCCTAGTGAGTAAAGCTAGGCCCTAGTGAGTGAAGCTAGGTGGTGGGAGTCCTGGTGTGTGAAGCTAGACCCTAGTGAGTGATGTTAGGTAGTAAAATTCCTAATGAATGAAGCAGGCAGTGAAAGTCTTAGTGAGTGAAACTAGACCCTAGTAAGTGAAACTATGTGAAGAAAATTCTAATGAGTGAAGCTAGACAGTGCTCTAGGTAATGAGTGACCGACTGGTTTCCGATTGACCACTCGCGGTCGACCGAACCAGCGAATTCATAATACTGCTAACACTATTATATTTTACTATTTTATATATAATGTGCTAACTTAGTGTTGCAGGTAAGGCTTAGTAGATCATATTGATTAGACATTAAGCAAGACCAAAAAAAAGTCCAAACAAGTCTGGAGGACCAAATGTTTGGTAGGTAAGTGGAGGTAAAAATTGGAGGAGAGATCCAGTGAGAACGCATTCCCGGTTGAGCGAACAGTAGGCGTCGGTCTGACTTAGGGTTTCAGCGGAACTCAAAGTCAGGACCGGACAGTCCTGAAACTATCAAAATATTAATACTTATTTTTCATGTTATTGCCTGTTTTCCTAACTCTGTGGTGCAGGAAACCTAAGCTGAGAGTTGGATGGAAAAAGGAAGTCCGGGCGCCCCGGAAGGGTCCAAGCGAGCGGAGGTCCAGGCGCCCCGAATGGGTCCAGGCGCTTGGAAGGGGTCGATCCTAGCCACGGGTGCAGCTGAGTTGGCGTGCTCCGATTGACTGACACATGTCAAATCCATGCGCTCGGATCGGTACTGGTGCTTGGACTAGTCCAGCACCTGGAGTTGGATAAAATTTTCACGAATAGAGCTTTGTCGAAGTGCAGTCACATCAATGGTCTCGGTGCACGGGTGTGGTCTAGGTACCCAGAGTTGGATAACTCAGTGACGAAGCAGAATCGGATAGGTCTCGATTGAGGCACCCAGGAGTGGTCCGGGCGCCTAGAAAGCTCTATAAAAGAGATTTCGGCTAATAGCTTCAAGACGACAATTGCTCCGACTTTCATACTCACGTGCTGCTCCGAGAAGCTCTTCACGACACTGAAAAGCTGCTTCGACAACCAATACTCAAGCTACTAGTCTACTTGTTGTCGGTATATTTTATTTATTGCTTTGTACTTAAAATCTTTATATTTATTTGAGCTCATAATGAATTACTCAATGAAAGCACTCATTGAGTGCAAGCCTTGGAGTAGGAGGCGTAAAAAATTCCGAACAAAGTAAAATCAACTTGTGTTAGCGTTTGCTTTTCTCTCTTTATTTTCCGCTGCATTCTCTTGATTTTCGAGAAACGTAAAAAGCGACTCGCATGATTCACACCCCGTTCTCTCGCGTGCATTGATCCTACACTTTCTACCATTAAGTCGTATGCTTCTGGAATCCTTGTTCCTAAGAGTTACATATTGCCAGTTAATGAAGATTAACATCTGCAGCTCCGTACTTCTTTGGTGAAGATGCTCATGGTCATTTTGACCCAACAGTTGAATATTTGCAGTTTATTGACAATTCAAACTTCTCAGTAGATGGAGTGCTTGCAGATTTCCCATCGACAGCATCATCACCTATATGTAAGAATATAATACTCATCCTCCATTTTTTTTTATCTTAAATGTCATTTATCTAGAATATGTTTCTATGGAACTAAAAGAGTTATCCATTTATATAGATTTCTTAGTGTGATAATGTAGGATCGAAGGGTGAATAACGCATTTCGTATGCGTTCTGAAATCGTTCAAAATCAAAGTAATGCAGTAGAAAAACTAAAGATAGAAATAGGAGAAGATGCAGTGATTTTACTTGGTTTGCAACCTCATGACTTTCACTCCAAGGCTTGCAGTCGTTTTAACCACTTTCGATGGGCAATCACTATTAACCTTTTTTAGAAAGAGAAGAAGATTCGTTGCTTTTATAATGATAGAGTTCGGTAACAATCTTACCGACCCTTAACGATTTCAAAATATGCAACTAACAAGGAGTTACCAAATGCTAGGCTCGTTCGATTGTCCGGTTGTGATTTACTGTCGCTCGATTGACATTTTTTCGATCGTGCCCTCAGAACCCCTTGCTCATCGTCTTTCGATTCGCTCGGCATTCTCTCTATGGTCTGGCCGACACGCATTCATCGATCCCACCTCCTTTCGTCGCTCTGCCCGGTGCTCATCGTTTGCACCTCATTTGTTGCCCTGCCAGGTGCTTGTTGTTCGTCGTCATTCATTGGATGTTATACGGCAAGTCTAGTGATCGGGCTCTGTATTTAGGACGGATTTCGCTGTTCATTTGGCTTGGTCTAGTCAGTCGAACTTGCACCTCCTTCGACTAGACTTGAGGGGGAGGCTTGTGATACGAATAGGGGTAGAGGACAGAAGGGTAATTAAGAAGAAAGGGAGGGGCAATCTTGTCGTTCCCTTGTTTAGGGCTTAAGGGGGGTTGGTGGGTTTGGTTTGAGGAGAGGCTGTTTCGTGGAATTTCTGTCCGCCGCCATCTCCCTCTCACGATCCTCGCCGGAGCCGCCATCGGCCGCCACTCCTACTCCTCTCCATCTCCTCCACGCGACGCCACCGCCGGGCGGACCGACCGTTATTCCTCCTCCTTCGTCTCTCTCGACGGCACCATCGACAACAGATCCTCGGGAGGGAGGCCGATGATAGATCGATTTAGAGCGATAGAGGGGGGGGGGGTGAATATCGCGTCTTTTTAAAACTTTTCTTTATCTTTTAAAGTCAGAATTAAACAGCGGAAAATAAAGAGAGACAAAAGTGTTTACTTCGTTTTGAGCCTAGCTCGACTCCTACTCGAAGGCCCGCGGTCCTTAACCGCACCGATGGGCAAATCACTATAATTCTTCTTTCCGAAATCCTCGGAAAGAAGCGAATCGTACAAGTACAAATATGTAAGATAGTAACACTCCTACTATCTTACAGAAATTAAGTGCAGTACTAAAATAAATATATACCGACAATAGAAGAAGTAAATCGTAGCTCGGTCGGTACTGTTGGATGAAGTTGCTTGCAAACTTGATGACAACATGTAGCGTGAGCAGCTTGCAGAAGAGCACAAGAGTTGATTAGAAAGTTCTATCTGGCCTCTGACTTCAAGCCTCAATTTATAGGTATGATGGATGTTCGGTCGACCGATGTTCGGTCGACCGATCCCTCTGTTCGGTCGACCGAACCAGCTCCGATCCCTTCCAGCTGTAGTCTGATGTTGGCTCGATATTCTGCATTAACTGGCTTTCAATGGTTCGGTCGACCGATCATGCCTTTCGGTCGACCGAACAGGATCTTTTCCCTGTTCGTCACAATTAGCTGAGATCTTCATTAAATGTTGTTTGATGCTGATTGGATCGGTCGACCGATCCTCTGGTTCGGTCGACCGATCAGCCTTTTTCCTTTTTCTGCTGATCGATGTTGATGGTCTGTTCCGTTCTGAGTCACTATGGTTCGGTCGACCGATCCTCTTATTCGGTCGACCGATCAAGCTTTGACCGAACTGTACTCTGTTTTGGTCTGAACTGATACCTGCTTTGAGTTGACCTGGTTTGGTCGACCGATCCTCCTGTTCAGTCGACCGATCAGGTCGAACCTGCAAAACAGTGTTAGATAATAATCCTGCAAAACAGATATTAGCACAGTAATATAAAATGCATGAGTAATAATATAAGACAGTAGAACTGTCTTGATCTCAACTTAGAAACCTACCCGGTTTCTTCAGTTGGATCAACGACCTTAGGTTGTTCCCTTCAGGAACTCGACCTCACTGTCGCTCCTCCAGTTGCTTACCTCAACTTACCTGCTAAACATAGTCCTCCAGACCTGTTTGGATTTTTGCCTGCTCAGTGTCTGATCGTCTGATCCACTAAGACTTTTCCAGCAATATTATATTAGCAAACATCAATAATAATACAAAAAACAATGGTAAACATAAACCTAGATTTACCGAGATCCACTGGTCCGGTCGACCACGCGCGGTCGACCGGAAACCATCCGAACAACTTTGCTTGAAGTTCGCTCCTCCAAGACTTCTCGTTACCTAAGGTTATCACCCCTAGGATTTTCTCCACTTGACTTCACTCACCAAGACTCAGTATTCGGCTACCCAGGGATCAAGTCCTCCAGACCTATCCACCTGGCTTCCACGACATACCAAGATTTCCCTTACCTAGCCTACAACTAGGACTCAGTATTCGGCTACCCAGGAATCAAGTCCTCCAGACCTATCCACCTGGCTTCCACGATATACCGAGATTTCTCTTCTTGCCTAGCCTCCAACTAGGATTTCCCTTGCCTAACCTACAACTAGGACTTCCCTAGATCAAGCTTCATACTTAAACATACTTAAACATATTTGTTTGACATTAAAACCTTGGAGGTCGATTGTACCAACAGCCGACGCCGACGAAGCCGCCGACACTGCAGCCCCCCACCCCCACCACATCCCTCTCTCTCTGTCTCGCAGCCCTAACCACCTGAGCTCACCAGCCGACACCGACAACCTCCCTCTCCTCCTCCCCGCGTGTTGCCGCTACCGGACCGGCTACTGCCCCTCTCCTCTTCCTCACGCTCCACTCTTCGCCGACGCTCGCCAGTGCTCCTCCTTCTCCTCACGACATCCTCCTCACGACGACCGCCTCTCCGCATGACTCGACGCCGGCGACAAAGACTACTGCAGAGCCACCTTTGTATCTAGCAGCCACGCTCCGCTCCATCTCCCTCCTGACTTGCGTCCTTCTCTCTTACCGGTGCCCTTCTCTTCGCCGTTCATCGGTCATCGCCACCCGACGCTGCCCTTTGGGGTCGTCGCCCATCTTATTATCGCTGTGAGATCGCCGGCTGACCACGCTCGTGCAACATTTGCCTTGAACCACAGCTGGTTCTCACCGTCGCAAACTGCCTCTGAGTCGCAGCCGTCCCCCATCGTCGTAGACAGCCTCCGATCCATGCTGTCATACATTTCCTATGCTGATTTGGTATCCGGTCCATGTTGTTGTATTCCGGCCTTCGAGCCGTGGCTATGCTTGTCTTTGAATCATCCGACCTGTGTGTTAGATTCTAGATTGTAGGTCATATCTAGGGATGACAATGGGTAGGGTTCGGGTCGGATTCTATATCCTCCGTACTCATACCCATCGGGTATAGGATATCCAATGGGTATACCCATACTCATTAAAGGACCGCATATATTTTATACGTGTAATTTTTCTTCTTTCTATCGAGCTATTATCATTCAAAAAAACATATTAAAATTAACATCCTATTAAAAAATTTATATATAATTATAAAAAATAGATTAAACATCTATATAGGCCTACTAATATCAACAAAAAATAGTAAATTGATTTTAGAAAAAGAAAATTTTCTTTAATATATGTATATATATTATTTAATCGGATATTCGGGTCGGGTATCGGGTATTGATAGTCCCTCCATACCCTCCTCCATTCGGGTCGGATGTCGGATCTTCCATCGGGTTCGGGTGAAATTGCCATCCCTAGTCATATCTCGGCCTGCGTGCCGGTATCTTGTTCAGGCTTTCGCGTTGTCATTGTATCCCGACCTGCGTGCCGATATTTTATCCTGGTCCGTGTGCCGGTGTCTTATCTCAGCTTGCGTGCCGAGATTCTATCCCGGTTTGCGTGTTGGTGTCTTATCCCGGCATGCGTGTCGGTGTCTTATCCCGATCTGCATGCCGATTGCCGATCTCATGTCCCGGCTTGCGTACTGATCTCGTGTCCCGGCCTACGTGCCGATCTCGCTTCCCAGTCCGTGTATCGTCTTCTGAATCCAGGCCTCATTCGGCTCTGTGCCGCTAGACCCAGCTCCACATCCGGCTCCGAGTCACCTGCTCTTCCGGGTCGCGACAACTCGAGCAGCGTCCCATCCGAGGGCGCCCCCTGGGCCAGGGTACGTTCTCCGTACTCACTCCCTCATTTATTTCATTATTATATTATTAGTCTGTTACTCATATGTTCGTTGGATCCGCTTCGAGTCTCGGGATACCAGGGACCGGGGGGGGCCCTGTCGCGGGCCACAGATAGCGTTGACCAGAGGACTTTTGAAAACTTGGTCAACGCAGAAGTCATCTCAGCACATCTCCCTCCGGGACACTACGACTCGATCAACATTCTCATCACCTCACTCGACGATCCGTCTGACTCATATTCTGGATGGGATCATACTAGTTGCCATAAAAAATAATTATTATAGCTAGAAAGATAAATCCCTAATAGCAGCAACGACAGCCATTTAATTAGAATAAATAAATAAATAACTAACGTTGCAGTCTAAATACTTTTAGAAAAAAATTTCCACAAGAAAAACTAATAATTACGATATGAGGATTTTTATTTTTCTCTTTCTGAACATTTAATAGGGCATTGAAGTACTTTTAATAGGGAATTGGAGTACTTTTGCCTCTCTTATTTTATTTTTTAAAATTTGGCATTAGACGTCGTCCAATTTTATAATTTTTTTTATCCATTATTAAGTTAAATTAAGAAGTGTTCATGAAGCTATATTGACTACTTTTTTTGATCTACTATTTATTAGAGGAAAAAATCTTCTCTAATTTATCATAATTGAATCTTAATTCTGAGATTTTTAAGATTACATTTGAAGATCTAATCATTGTACTATATCCCCAAGAGAGATACTTCCTTGTCTACTTATTCCTAGGCATTTATTAGGTATTTGTATTGCCATTAGCACGGTCCTCATCTATTTAGGAAGTGATCGATGTTAAGATGATTTGTTGTTGTCGGGTTGGGCATTAGGCTTCTCGTGTATGTGGCGATCAATGCCAAGAAGTGAGGGGTACGTTATTGTGGACAAGGCTTATGGACGAGGTGTTGATGTTAGAGGCATCTGTTCAATCAATATTAGGCACCTTATAAATGACAAGTTAATACCAGTAAATACGCATATTATATATTTGGATATTTTTCTTTATTATACCGTTTATTACAAGTATTTTTAAATTTATCCTACCGTGGAAAATTTTTAAAGATGGTATGGATCATTCTTATAGTTAACTAGATATTTAGTGCTAATTAGAATATATATATGATCAGGTGGTAAGGACAGGGGACCCTCATGGGCGGAGGGTCAAAGACACGTGGAGGTCAACCCCAAATTCGCGCCGAACGGAAGCATGCCGGGCCGAACGGAAGGATGCCGGGCCGAACGGAAGGATGCCGCGCCGAACGGAAGCATACCGGGCCGAACGGAAGCATGCCGTTCGGCCGAACGGAAGCATGTCGGGCCGAACGGAAGGATGTCACGCCGAACGGAAGCATGCCGGGCCGAACGGAAGGATGTCGCGCTGATCGGAAGCATGCCGAGCCGAATGGAAGGCAACCCGACCATAGCCGGGGTTCCGACGCTAATGTTGAACAGAGTCGTATGGCCGAGCAGGTAGCCCGCTCGGCCGAAGGCACAAAGTAGCAACACTGCGAACAGTCCACCCAACATAAGACCAGTCGGACGTAAGGGGATTGCCGACCGGACGGACACTCGGGACGGAGTAAGAATAGACAACAGGACAAGGAAACATTCTCTGACAGCGGGTATGTTCGAGGAGCAGGCCATACGCAGGATCTTATAACAGGAGTCCGCTGTCCCATCAAAGACGTGCTCGGACTGTAGCAGTAAGGGGTCAGGTAAGCTCTTCTGACAAGCCCATACCGAGGTATGGACAGAGGACACGTATGCACCTCGGTGGATGTGCAGGAGCTCTTTCACCGCTCTATATAAAGAGCTTCATACTTCGCCGGAGGTACGCGTTCAAGACCTTTGGAGCTACTTTTTCCACCACCTGATTACCTGACTTGAGCGTCGGAGGGTCGTCGCCGGGAACCCCTTCCCGGCCCGACTTCTGTGCAGGTCCGCCGGAGCATCGTGCCACCAGTCGAAGATCCACGTCAGCAATCGGAGAGCGCCCCGTGCCCAGCGTCCGTTGATTCAGCATTCGGACAGGATCAATTTGGCGCCGTCTGTGGGAACGCTCTTGCATCCGACCGGAAACAATGGACGAGGCTGGACGACAACACACGGTGACGCTTTCGACGGAGGAACTCGACGCCCTGATCGAGGTAAGGGCCGCCAAGCTTGTGGAGCAAAAATAGAAAGCCACAGCCGAACGGCCGGAGCAACAAGCAACGTCAGCGTCTGGTGGTCGAGCGGAAGCACCGCCGACCACCGTTGCATTTCATCGAGCCCTATTCCGCACCCCTGAAGCCGCAGTAGCTCATAGAGATCGTGGATCTTCTTCGGACGAAAATGCCTAGACGAGATGACAGAAAAGGGAAAGCCCCCCGAGCTGACGCATCGCCCGAGAGGATTAATCGCCAATTTTCAGAGGCTATTCTACGAGATCCTCTGCCGAAGCACTACGTGCCTCCGACGATCGGCGAGTATAATGGGACAACCGACCCAGACGATCATCTGGGTAAGTTTGATAACACAGCTACGCTCCATCAATATACAGATGGAGTAAAATGTCGAGTTTTTCTTACCACTCTCGCGGGATCGGCTCAACGGTGGTTTCGGAGGCTGCCGGACGGATCCATCACAAGCTTCAAGGATTTCCGGACGGCCTTCCTCCACCACTTCGCAAGCAGTCGGCGCTATCAGAAAACCAGTGTTAGTTTGTTTGCCATCAAACAGGAGCCGAGAGAGCCGCTCAGAGCTTATATCCAGCGGTTTAATCATGTAGCCATGGATATTCCAACGGCCACCTCAGAGACAATGATGAACGCATTTACACAACGCCTCGTGGACGGGGACTTCTTCCGCTCGCTCGTTCGGAAGCCGCCTCGAGACTATGACCATATGCTACACCAAGCCAACGAGTACATCAACGTGGAGGAGGCCCAAGCGGCTCGAAGAAAGGAAGCTCCGACTGATCGGGCTCCACCTGCAGAGCGGAAGCCTCCCACCGCTCATCAACCGCCAAGAGGACCGAGGGCCGAAGCAATCCGCTCTCCTCATGTGAGGTCCCACGTGCAAGAGGTAACGGCCGCCCGGCCCAAGCCAAAGAAGAAATGGACCCCGATGTTCTGCTCCTTCCACCGGACGGATACGCACAACACAAGGGATTGTCGAAGTCTTCCCTTCGTGGCTCATCCCATGCCCCGGAATGGCGGCCGACGGTCTCCCTCAGTCGACAGGCGACAGAGAACTAATGAAGCCGATCGGACGAGAGCTGATAGGCGACAGCAACAAACTCCCGATCGGCATCGTTCTCCAAGGCAGGACAATCGCCGAACATCAAGAGAACGGTCCCGACCGTCCGCTCGGGAAGAAGAAAATAGAAGCAATACTTCCCGAGGCAAGATCAACATCATAGCTGGTGGGCCGACCGGAGGAGACTCCAACCGAGCCAGAAAGGCGAGCGTCCGGCAGCTCCAGATCCATGCAGTCGGCTGTAGCCGAGAACGAGCGGAGGGATCCGAAATCAGTTTCGGGCCCGGAGACTTGGAAGGAGTTGAAGTACCCCACGACGACGCTCTGCTCATCAAAGCGGTAATAGCCAACTACACTATTCACCGCGTATTTATTGACACAGGAAGCTCGGTCAACATCATATTTAAGAAGGCGTTCGATCAACTACAAATTGACCGAGCCGAGCTGCTGCCCATGACAACCCCACTCTACGGGTTCACGGGCAACGAAGTCCTGCCGGTCGGGCAAATCCGGCTGGCCATCTCACTGGGAGAAGAGCCGCTCAGGAGGACGAGGACAGCGAACTTCGTGGTGGTGGACTCTTCCTCATCCTACAACGTCATTTTGGGACGACCGGCGCTCAGCGAGTTCCGGGCAGCCGTCTCAACCTTCCACCAGAAGATCAAGTTTCCCGTTGAAGACAAAGTAGGAGAGGTACGGGGAGACCAACTGACAACTCAGCGATGCTACATTGAAATGGTCCGAACAGAAGCAAGTTCCACTCGGAAATAGCCACGGATCGAGGTGAATGCTATAACTGAAAAGCCTCCCTCTTTAGTTTACGAAGAAAAGGAGGAAGTACAGATACACCCCACCCGATCGGAGGCTACAACATTCATCGCGTTCGATCTGGAGGTGAAGCAGAAAGAGGAGCTGATCCAATGCCTCAGAAGAAACCATGATGTCTTCGTCTGGTCGACACATGAGTTGCCCGGAATTTCACCAAGTATTGCGCAGCATGAGCTCCACGTCCGACCGGACGCTCGGCTAGTCAAGCAGAAAAAAAGAGATTTCAGCACCGAGCAGAATGTCATCATCCGAGCAGAGGTGGAGAAACTCTTGGAAGCCGGCCATATACGCGAGATTCAATTCCCGAGCTGGCTGGCGAATGTGGTGCTAGTTTCCAAGCCCGGCAACAAGTGGAGAGTGTGCGTCGATTTTCAGGATCTCAACAAAGCTTGCCCGAAAGACTTTTATCCCCTGCCCCGAATAGATCAGCTGCTGGACTCTACGGCCGGATGCGAATTAATATGTATGCTCGATGCTTACCAAGGCTATCATCAAGTACCGCTCGCCCGTGAAGATCAAGAAAAAGTCAGATTCGTGACGGCCGATGACACATATTGCTATAATGTGATGCCGTTCAGATTGAAGAATGCGGGAGCCACCTATCAGCGCTTGATGAATAAAGTATTCAGAGAACAGATCGGGCGAAATCTGGAAGTGTATGTGGACGACATTCTCATCAAGACCGTCCGAGCGGCCGATCTCTTCAAAGACATGGAGGAAACCTTCCGAACGCTGTGCAAATATGGAGTCAAGCTAAATCCTCAGAAGTGCCTGTTCGGAGCAAAAGGAGGGCGTTTCATAGTGACCGAGCGGGGAATCGAAGCAAATCCCAGCAAGGTGAAAGCTCTACAAGACATGCCGCCTCCAAGAAATACAAGGGAAGTGCAACGTTTGACCGGTCGGATAACCGCCCTGTCCCGTTTCATCTCCAAAACTGCCGACCGGAGCCTCCCTTTTTTCAAAATCTTGCGCAAGGCCACAAGGTTTCACTGGGATGAAGAATGCGATCGGGCGTTCAAACACTTGAAGGCATATCTGAATTCTCTCCCGGTATTGGCCAAGCCGGCTGCGGGTGAGCCACTTTGTATTTACTTGTCTTCAACCGAGCAAGCAATCGGCTCGGCATTAGTGAGGGCGAGCGGAGAGGAGCCCGTGTATTTCCTTAGTCACATTTTAAAAGATGTTGAATCTCGCTACACTGGACTCGAAAAGCTGGCTTTTGCTCTGGTCCTCGCCGCTCGGCGCCTTCGCCCATACTTCCTGGCGCATACCATCATTGTCAAAACCAATAGCCCGCTCGGACGTGTATTATTGAATCCAGAAGCGTCCGGGTGGCTCATCAAATGGACGACGGAGTTAAGTGAATTTGACATCCAATACCAGCCCCGCTCGGCAATCAAAGCGCAATCCTTGGCCGATTTTGTGACTGAGGTGCAAAGGCCGGAGCCGGAAGCTATGTGGAGAGTATATGTGGATGGGTCATCCACTCGGCTCGGAAGTGGGATTGGAATATTGTTGCTCTCCCCTCAAGAAGAAAAGATGCACTTATCCGTCCAGCTGGATTATAAAGCTACTAACAATGAAGCAGAGTATGAGGCCCTCATAGCCGGCTTGCAGGCAGCTCGGCATGTTGGCGCCGCGCAGTAGCTCTCTGGCACTTTTGAAATTAACAGCGCCCGACTCAAGCTCTATGCTGAAGCGTTTGAGAAACTTAAAGCCAATTTTAGAGAAATTATTGTCCAGAAGATACCCAGAGCAGAAAATCAAGCAGCCGATGAGTTAGCCAAACTCGCGAGCTCAATAACGCCGGTCGCCATTCAGCAGCCAATTGAAAAAGTACTGTTGGTGGCGCACGTCGACCGGATGGAAGGCCTCACGTTTCCAAGCGACTGGCGGACACCCATCATAGAGTTCCTCCGCTCGGGCGCCACACCATCCAATGAGAATGAAGCCCAGCTGCTAAGGAGGAGAGTCGGTCGGTTCACACTCATCGGAGATCAGCTTTACAAAAAGGTTTTCTCACGCCCGCTGTTGAAATGCGTGAGCTTGAAGGACTCGGCTTACATCCTCCAAGAAGTACATCAAGGATCGTGCGGAGGGCATCCGGGCGGACGATCACTAGCTAAGAAGATCTGCTAGCTGGATACTTTTGGCCGACTTTACAAGCGGACGCCGCTCGGACCGTGTCGACGTTCCTTTCGTGCCAGAAGTACCATAACTTCTACCACCGACCGGCAGAGGAAATGAAGGCCGCCACTGTGTCTTGCCCGTTCGACCAATGGGGAATGGATATTGTGGGTCTGTTTCCTATGGCGACCGGACAGCGGAAATTTCTATTAGTGGCGATTGATTATTTTTCCAAGTGGGTGGAGGCCGAGCCGCTAGCCAAGATCACCGAGCAGATGGTCAAGAAATTTATTTGGCAGAACATCATCTGTCGGTTCGGCATCCCCCGTCGACTTATCTCCGATAATGGGCGACAATTCACAGGAAAGTTGCTCGAAGATTGGTGCCAAAGCTATGGCATCGAGCAACACTTCACGCCCGTGGCCTATCCCCAAAGTAACGGTCAAGCCGAGGTAGCCAATCGGGAAATTCTTCGCATTCTGCACGCTCGGCTTGATCACTTGGGAGGAAGTTGGGTAGATGAAGTGTCGGGCGTCTTATGGGCCATCCGAACAACTCCAAAGGAAGGGACGGGCGTCACGCCTTTCCACTTGGTGTATGGCGGCGAAGCGGTCATTCATATTGAAGTCGGCGTCGAGTCCGCTCGGATCCAAAATTATGATGAGGACAACGCCGAGCGGAGGAACATGGAGCTGGATTTGGTCGAAGAAGAAAAAGCCAAGGCGTCCGTTCGGCTGATGGCGTACCGGCAGCGGATGAAGCAAAACTACAACCGCCGCGTAATCCCCAGATCATTCCAGGTTGGCGATCTTGTCTGGAAGAAAGTCAAGCCGGTCGGCGACGTTGGCAAGCTAGAGGCACCGTGGGTGGGCCCCTTCAAGGTTATTGAAAAGCTCCGCTCGGGCGCTTATTATTTGGAGGATGAAGGCGGGCGTCAACTGGACCGGTCGTGGAGCGCGAATCATCTCCAGCCTTATCGGGCTGGGTGAAAGGTGCACTAATGTAACTTATTTTTGCATATATGTTGGTCGCCCGTACCCTTGTAATGCAGGAAGCAAAATTAATTCAAAGGATGGCCAATGGGTTTGCTGAGCGGCTGTATTAAAGACCGTTGAGCTCCGACGTTAAATATCGAGAGACGAGCCGGCGTCTATAAACGTCCGAGCGGAAGACCGTCGAGCGCCGACGTTAAATATCGAGAGACGAGCCGGCGTCTATAAACGTCCGAGCGGAAGACCGTCGAACTCCGACGTTAAATATCGAGAGACGAGCCGGCGTCTATAAACGTCCGAGCGGAAGACCGTTGAGCTCCGACGTTAAATATCGAGAGACGAGCCGGCGTCTATAAACCTTCCGAGCGGAAGGCCGTTGAGCTCCAACGTTAAAAATCGAGAGACGAGCCGGCGTCTATAAACGTCCGAGCGGAAGACCGTCGAGCGCCGACGTTAAATATCGAGAGACGAGCCGGCGTCTATAAACCCTCCGAGCGGAAGACCGTCGAGCTCCGACGTTAAATATCGAGAGACGAGCCGGCGTCTATAAACGTCCGAGCGGAAGATCGTCGAGCTCCGACGTTAAATATCGAGAGACGAGCCGGCGTCTATAAACGTCCGAGCGGAAGACCGTCGAGCGCCGACGTTAAATATCGAGAGACGAGCCGACGTCTATAAACGTCCGAGCGGAAGGTCGTCGAGCTCCGACGTTAAATATTGAGAGACGAGCCGGCGTCTATAAACCCTCCGAGCGGAAGGTCGTCGAGCTCCGACGTTAAAAATCGAGAGACGAGCCGGCGTCTATAAACCCTCCGAGCGGAAGGCCGTCGAGCTCCGACGTTAAAAATCGAGAGACGAGCCGGCGTCTATAAACTCTCCGAGCGGAAGACCGTCGAGCTCCGACGTTAAAAATCGAGAGACGAGCCGCCGTCTAAAAACCCTCCGAGCGGAAGACCGTCGAGCTCCGACGTTAAATATCGAGAGTCGGACCGGCAACTATAAACCCTCCGGCCGGAAGACCGTCGAGCTCCGACGTTAAATATCGAGAGTCGAGCCGGCGACTATAAACCCTCCGAGCGGAAGACCGTCGAGCTCCGACGTTAAATATCGAGAGTCGGATCGGCGACTATAAACCCTCCGGCCGGAAGACCGTCGAGCTCCGACGTTAAAAATCGAGAGACGAGCCGGGGTTTATAAACTCTCCGAGCGGAAGACCGTCGAGCTCCGACGTTAAAAATCGAGAGACGAGCTGGCGTCTATAAACCCTCCGAGCGGAAGACCGTCGAGCTCCGCCGTTAAATATCGAGAGTCGGACCGGCGACTATAAACCCTCCGGCCGGAAGACCGTCGAGCTCTGACGTTAAAAATCGAGAAACGAGCCGGCGTCTATAAATCTTCCGAGCGGAAGACCGTCGAGCTCCGACGTTAAAAATCGAGAGACGAGCCGACGTCTATAAACTTCCGAGCGGAAGACCGTCGAGCTCCGACGTTAAAAATCGAGAGACGAACCGGCATCTATAAACCTTCCGGCCGGACGAATGCAATAAAGAGGTTTCACTGGTGAGTCGTTTATTCGATCAGCCAAGTACCCAAAAGTACTTCGTCAACGTCCAGCGAACAACCTCTTTTGTCGAGACATGATATATTAAGCCGAGTGGAAAATCTACGCAAAATACTTCGTGAGAAATCCCTTGCAAAACGCAAGAGAGGTAGGATGAGAGGCGATTAACGAGGAGAAGCGGAGGATGGTTTCTTGGATGCACCGCTCAGCACTACGGGCGTCCAGTGTCACGCCCCGAGGAAGTCCCTGTCCGAAGAAATTTCGGCAGCACCTCCCCTGTACGGGTGACAATCTGAAGCAATTCTACATACAAAATATACATCAGCCACAAGCGGCTGGAATATACACACAACCACGCAGTTTATATCATCAGCCCACTCGGCTGGAACAAAATAAACAACCACGCAGTTATATATATATTTAACAGCCTACACGGCTGTACTAAAACCAAAAACACAACGGAAAAAAAACAACACATACAACCCAAAACGAAAACTGCTAGCCGGCTAGGCTTACACAATAAACAAAGCAACATTTCCAGAAATAAAACCGGAACACAGAACCAAAAACTCACATATCATATACCATGATAAAACAACAAAAAGACAGCGACATGTCTTCTGATGTGACGCGGGGACCAGCAAACAGGATGCTCCAAGCGACACCATAAATAACCTGGTACCTGAAAAAGATAGTGTCCACGGGGGTGAGTTCAACAACTCAGCGAATACCAATAGACATGCCTAGTAAGATATATCTAACAGCAATAAACATGGAATACAACTTCCGAATAATATATAGGAAATATACAAAATTGAAAAGTAACCGAGGAAGCTGTACTCACCAGGAACTCCTATCCTGAACTAAAGGGTCATCAAACCGATACGCAGTATGTCTCCTGTATGCTTGTCAAACAAATGCATCCACCAAAATGCAGCATATAAGTGCAGCAAATACAAACAAATAAATGCAATCAATGCATGTGATGACCGTGCACTCTAACATCACTACTCCTGAACAGTGACCGAATGGACGGAATGCTGTCGGAGTACTTCTGTCCTCTGACCCCAAATCATAAATGGGGGAGCTCAATGCTCTCATCTCTCGGTACACGATGACGGGGAGGTATCTCTGCCGGCTACCACGTTGAGTCACCTGACCAACGGAGCCAAACAGCAGCACCGCCACACACCTGTCTGTTATACCACTAATCCATGAGCGGAACTGTCTGGCGGCTACCACGCTGAGTCCTCAGACCAACGGAGCCAAACAGCAGAACCGCCACACACCTGTCTGATATACCACTAACCCATGAGTGGTGGTGTGTGCAGTACATGTAACTAGCGATGTGCTCAACCATAGTGGAGCCGACAATTGCCCAGCATGCAATCATGATGCATGATACTAAGCATGACAATAAACTGATCAGCATAACCATATCCTTATACATAAAATGAGTATCATAATATCGATGGTCACATACCAAGATCTAGAGTACACAGGTCAGATAGAATATCAAAAATCTATGTCCTGAACATAATAAGTATGGAATATCCTAATCAGCATAGAAAAATCCATATATACATAATATGGGTACCACAGTATCAGTAGGTCAAATCCACGGATCTAGGGTATACATGTCCTCTATGGTATAACAACCAAGATCCTAAACATATCCCCCTTCCATAGCATATGTACCAACAATATGCACAGATCAAAGCCACAAGGTCTAGGTACATGAATCATATATGATATACCAATAGAAATACACAATCCAGGCATGGCATAAAGGCCTAAGTATCAGATAATTTGGATACACATGCCAGAAACAAAAATCCAGAGCCTAATCCTAACCTCAGTAAAGCATGGTATGTCACTCTAGAAACTAAGATACTCATGGCAATAAGATACTCATGGCAACAAATCACGAGATATAAGCACGGATACATCACAGGCGACAAACCTAACATGCTATGGATATCAAACAGTGTCATACCAAAGGTAAACATGTTCATTGCTTGTAGTTATAAAATACTATGCACATCCAAATGACAATATCATAAAAGATAAGTCAAGAGGTACCCGCCTCCAATGTAGATCGAATCAAACCAATCCAATGTCGAGACGCCCGTCTCAAATCACAGCCCTGCAATCACATGATATACATATATATATTATTTAGCTAATCACATAATCAACAACTAGCTAAACCTAGAACCTAATCCAACGTCGATTAGGTCACCCTGTTTAATTCCACATAAATATTCAAACCAAAGTAGATGATAAATCCAAGAAGCAATTTGTACAGGAATGTATCTACTAGAATCCAACAAACATAACCACACTCACCTCAAACAACCCCCAAAACTTCAACCGAAACCTTACTCAGCCGTAAGAATGCATAGGACAGAAATATGCCTAGAGGAAGTCCATCAAGGAGTTGTTCCTATGCCTCCCACGAGTCCAACATCAGGAAGAACATCACAACGGAAACTAATTAGACCATTATCAATGAATTCTTCAAGATTCCAGACAAGCTTACCTAGATTGATCACCCTCTGGTGGTGGCACTCGAATAGAACAAAGAGGAGGAAAAAGGTAAGGATGCAGCCATACTTTCTCGGTTAGAATCTGTTGTTCCGGTGATGCAACATCAATTCCGCAAAGGTGTTTGCTCTATGGAGGAAGCAAGGCACGAGAGGAGATCGGCTAAAGATGGAATTAGGGAAGGCTTGTCCGGCAATGGGTTGATCGCTAGCGAAGATCGATGCTAGGGCTTGGCTCCCCCTTCCTTGCCGAAGATCTTCCTGTGCAGGCGACAACCTTGAGAGGAAGATGACCCAATAACCTCCGGTGATCAGCGGAGAAGAAAGCAAGATCAGTGACTGCACAACACCTATGCGATCGGACGATGTCCGCCGGCAACACGGCATCAAGCAGCATCGACTCGAGAGGAAGGAGAGGGAGTGGAGGCTCGGTCAGTTTGTGAACCCAACCTAGGGCTCAGGAAAATCGGCCAAATCGGGCGGCGATGGCTCGGCCGGCAGTGGCTCGTGCTCGCCGGCGCTTGTGCAGGGACGGAGGAGAAGGGAGATGGGAAGGAGTAGAAGGAGAAGGGAAAGGAGCTTCGGCGCCACCCGGAGATGAAGAGAAGTGATCGGCGCCGGTTGGGAAGGGAGGTTAGGGCACAAATAAGGTTGAAGAAGAGGGCGCGTCGGGTTCGGTGGTGAGGGAGTGAAAACGGCGTTTATGGGGAGAAAGAAAAGAAAAAGAAAAGAATATAAATAAATAAACTTTTCCTCTCTTAAATGGGGTAGCCTAAACAGGCTTTCCCTGGGTCCCGTTTTCATCCCCGTAAACTCGATCATACGAGCTCCGAAAAAATCTCGAAAAATTTCTAAAAAATCCGAAAAATTCTCTTATCATTATTCACCATTTTTTCGGTATTTTACATCCAGTCAGTCGGACTATGCGCCTCTTTCGACTAGACTTGAAGGGGAGTCATGTGATCCGGTAGTAAGGACAGGGGACCCTCATGGGCGGAGGGTCAAAGACACGTGGAGGTCAACCCCAAGTTCGCGCCGAACGGAAGCATGCCGGGCCGAACGGAAGGATGCCGGGTCGAACGGAAGCATGCCGGGCCGAACGGAAGCATATCGGGCCGAACGGAAGCATGTCGTTCGGCCGAACGGAAGCATGCCGCGCCGAACGGAAGCATACCGGGCCGAACGGAAGCATGCCGGGCCGAACGGAAGGATGCCGCGCCGATCGGAAGCATGCCGGGCCGAATGGAAGGCAACCCGACCATAGCCGGGGTTCCAACGCTCATGTTGAACAGAGTCGTATGGCCGAGCAGGTAGCCTGCTCGGCCGAAGGCACAAAGTAGCAACACTGCGAACAGTCCACACAATATAAGACCGGTCGGACGTAAGGGGATTGCCAACCGGACGGACACTCGAGACGGAGTAAGAATAGACAACAGGACAAGGAAACATTCTCTGACAGCGGGTATGTTCAAGGAGCAGGCCGTACGCAGGATCTTATAACAGGAGTCCGCTGTCCCATCAAAGACGTGCTCGGACTGTAGCAGTAAGGGGTCAAGTAAGCTCTTCTGACAAGCCCATACCGAGGTATGGACAGAGGACACGTATGCGCCTCGGTGGATGTGCAGGAGCTCTTTCACCGCTCTATATAAAGAGCCTCATACTTCGCCGGAGGTACGCGTTCAAGACCTTTGGCGCTACTTTTTCCACCACCTGCTTACCTGACTTGAGCGTCGGAGGGTCGTCGCCGGGAATCCTTTCCCGGCCCGACTTCTATGCAGGTCCGCCGGAGCATCGTGCCACCAGTCGAAGATCCACGTCAGCAGTCGGAGAGCGTCCCGTGCCCAGCGTCTGTTCATTCAGCATTCGAACAGGATCAAAATATATATATATATATATATATATATATATATATATATATATATATATATATATATATATATATATATATATATTAAGGACATTTGTAGTAGTGCATGCACAAGTGTGAAGATGTCACATGAAAAATTGAGGTGTTAAAGGGCTCTCATATATTTTTTTTTATTAGACAAATATAAACAAATACTTTCTTAGAATAGTATGACGTGAAGCCTTACTAAAAATGTTAAAACGAAAAGAAAAAACAGAGTCGCGAGGCAGAATGCACAAGAACAATCTTCACAGAATCTAACTTGCCTACCATTTTAGACCCCCACCCCTACTTTTTTGCCACTTTATATGAAAAAAGACCTCACCTCCCTCCCTAAATTCTACACAAAATTTCAAGTCAACAAATATTTAATTCCATATATATTTTTTTTAGTGGAGACGCAAAAAGTCAAATTCAACTGCGTCGACACGTAAAGCCTTCTAAATGCTCGACTCGTGCACATTTTAATGTATCCTGAACAAATAAGTCCACTCGTCATGTATTGAGTAGCCGCCACTTGTTTGACTCTGAGGCCGTAAACAAATCCGGCCGAATCCAGGGTGCTAAAAGTTCTTTATAAAATAATTGGATCTAAAATAGTTAAATTGTTAAAATAATGTTTTAAATTTAATTTAGTTGATTTTTTTTATAAATTTGAGTTTGATTTATTTAAATGTCATCCAACTCTCAATTTAAATTTATTTTAAAATTTTTACCTTTTAAATCTATTCAATTACTTATAGAACTTGATAATATAAATATGTACGAGTTAACTCCTCAGGAAAAAAATAAAATCGGTTCAAAATTTTAACTTTTTACATAAAGGAAAAAAAAGAGGGATGTTTGAGTGTATGGCACGACATCGATCGTCCTACACTCACCAAAGTAACACAAGCACGCAAGAAAGCGTAAACGAGTTAAAATGATGAAGTCATTCTACATTAGATTCCATAATTATGTATTATTTTCAATGTAATTACCTTATATAGTGATATAAGAAGTTATGATTAGAAATTTTAAATTTTATAATGTTTGAAGTTAAAAAAAAAAACATCATATAATAGCTTATTAATTATCAATTGTAGGAGAAGCAAGAAGATCAAGGCGGAGAAGATCGACGTAGAAGAGCCCGAAGGAGAAGTGCAAGAGGAAGAAGAGGATACAAAAGTGGAGGGTGAGATGGGAGATAGGATAGTGTGAAGCTACTGGAGAAGTTGATTGAAGGCATTGATACAAGTGGAAGAGACATACATGCACATTTTGGTAGAAAAGGAAGTTAAGTTTTTCTTCATCAACTCAACTACCTTTTACACCAAATATAATAGAAAAAAGGCAAAAAAAAAAAAAAAAACATACAACTTTGATTAATTTTCGCACATTATATTCCATCAACTAACTTGGTCGAGCAGCCTTTGCATTGAGAATTACATCATGGAACACTAAAAATTAATTAAAATTCAACAAATAAATAGATTAAATTTTCCACAAATGCATGAAGAATAATTCGGTTTGAGTTGTACTGCCGGCCAAGTCTCCTTAGTTTGCACTCGCTTGGATGCTTCCCTCCACATTAATTCCCCATGCATTCCGCCACGTGAGCGTATCTAACCATCTCCATTAATCAATTTCCATGGTCAATCTCAACCAATTAGGCCCCTCCTCACCCCCAAAACCCCCATATAAACCCTACTCCACCACCTTCCATTTCACTCGTCAAGCTTCGCCTACCTCCTCCTCCTCCTCCTCCTTGTTTAGTCATGGCTTTTGTTGTGCGCTCACTCTTCCTAATTCTGTTAGCGATCACCATAGCTCTTGATGGCGTGCTCCTATCCACTGAGGCGCGCACTTTGAAAGAAATTGGGGTGCTCCGAGATGGTAGGAAGATGGTCGAGTTCATTAATGATCAAGTGACTTTTGAGGCAATGAAGATAGGAGGGTCGAGCCCAATAATCAAGCATGCAAAAGAGAACAACAATTACTCACATCAAGATGAGGGACCGAGTCCGGGGATTGGGCACCGAATAATCAAGCACGCAGAAGAAAATAACAATGACTCACAAAATGTAAAGGATGAGGGACCAAGTCCTGGGATTGGACATTAAATTATAGCGAAGATATATTTACTTTATATGTCATCAATTGAAGTAATATGAATGTAATCATATATTTAGTTTGGAGTAATTAATATACATGATGTGGTGGTTTGACTAATTATATCGGAATAATACATTTTATATGATCAATTTATATAAAATCAATTTTTTATTGTTGAAATTTAAATTTTATGGTAAATGAGAGAGAAATTAGGAGAATAATAAAAAAAACACTTAATTTAATAGCTTTTCTAAACTACTACTAATATTAAAAATAAATATCAGTTTATTTTAAACTGCGTCAAGCTGCGCAAGTTTCGACTCGTTCACTCTGGCGACGAGGATGGCGAGCGTTTGCCGGAATGGAGGTTACGGCGAGTGCTTCTCCATTAAAAGGGTCAGCATTGTGAGAGATTTAAGCTCCTCCGTTATTTTTCTTTCTATTTTTTTTTTTTTACTGTCACAGAGATTGACGAATCGAATGATTATTAGGTTTCCTCGGATCAGGAAACCATCAATCGGAACCCTATTGAAAGGGGATTCTTTTTTATTTTTCTTTTTTATATATATATTAGAAAACATTTTGGTTTTGAAGTTTGCAGGATTTATCTTTGGGATTGTGGAATGTTGTTAAATGTGTTTATTTTTGTCGCACTTCTCATGGGGCTGCAGCTGCAAATTCTTCCGCACAATGGCAGACCTTGAGTGGTATGATTAAGGGTTTTGTTATCAGTACTATGCTTTGAGGATGCATGTTATTCTGCTCAATGGATGTATTGTACAAGAATTGAGAAAAAAAACGAACTTTCTTCCATCAAAGGCATCAAATTTTTGTTGTTTCCTCTTTGTACGAGTTAAGTTGATTTTCTTTACAAGTTGAACCCAAGTTTTCATTTCAAAATTTGGTTTTCTATTATACTACTTGATATTATGCTCAACCAAAATCATAAAAGCAATATACTCTTGAATTTGAATGGTTGGAAAGTAGAGAGTTTGTCCCATATAGATGATAAATAATCCCTAAGAAATTCCTCAAGGGGCACAGCTACTATCAAAGATGATCGAATTTTTTTCCATTGTTTTTCTTTACCTGATACATCTCAGTACTACCTTACATGTTGTAATTTGCTAATAGTATCATATGTTATTATTGGATATTTGTTACAAGGTTATTCAAGCACAATTCTGTATTCTAAATTACTATCTAACTAATATGGAAATTGTTAAATTTCACTTTCCAAGCTGCCATTGTATAATTTATGTGACTTGTCATAGTATATATTTACTTTCACATCCATTTCGCAGGTAATGCTCCCTTAGTTATATCACGTGGCAGCTTCTATGGAGTTTTCCCAGAGTCCAGCCAGTATGCTTACCAATTTGCACTGGCAAATAGTGTGGAAAATGTATTTTATATTGTGACCTTCAATTAACAAAATATGGAGCTGGAATCTGCCAGTCAGATTATAGACTGGATAATTCAACAACTATTTCATCTGTCTTCCCGGAAGGGCAAAAACTTATCCTGTCAATGGAAAACAGCTTCAAGGATGGTTTTCTGTTGATTTCACTTCAGATCAATTAGATAACAATGTCTCATGTGAGTGTAGCTTTTTTATGTTTACTATTGAGTTGTATTAACTTTTTTATGCAGTCAGTTTAAGATTTAACTGGGAGTGAAAATCAAGATTTAATGAATTGCAGATTACATAGATTATTTTAATTAGGTATCTTCTCATAAAGTTTCTCTTTTATTTAGTAGATGATATTTTTCCATGTTGAAGTTTATTGATGAATATCTGTATATAACATTGATAATAATAATAATAGCACCATTTTTTGTTTGCACATCTACTCGTAGCTGCTGCATTCTTGTACGTGCATGGAAAGAAGCTTCTCCTATTCTTTTTAATGATGAAAAGATTCTTCACAGTTATAATCTTAAAAACAATATGCATTGACATTGATAGTGATTTTTTTACCATATTAAGTGTTATAAAAATTTCAGATAATGACTAATTCCTTGTTTCATATCAATATAATAATTAATAAGTCATCTAAACTTTTCCTTTTTATGTTTTATGTGATTCAAAGTGTCTTTTCTCGACCAAGCATATTTGATGCAAGTCTGCCAATATCTATGGTGGAAGATGTTGCTGGGCTTCACCCATCTCAATATTGGATAAATGTTCACGTAAGAGCTTCAAAATTTTAGTTATTTTATCTTGATGTTCTTTGGAGAAAAATCTTTATTTCATCTTCATGTTTCTACATTTATCTTTTCTTCGGTGAAATACTTGAGCTTAAAAGTATGGTAAAATGAAGATTTAGAAACTAATATTAAGGAGTTATCACTAAGATGTCCCATCTATTTCTATGAACTTAATATTCCACAGCTATTTAGAAATTTAACATCTGAGATACTGATTAACTTTATGATGCCTTTCAACTTGTCATCCAATACATTTTTCAGGGATCACAATCTGTTGTGGACTACATTACATCAGTTTCAAAGCAAATAGTTATTGATTTTATATCGTCTCTAGAAGTAGAATTCCTAAAAACTATGAATTGGATGTTCGGAAGAGCCAAGACAAAGTTCATTTTCCTATTCTTAAATGTGGATTATGTGGAACCTTCCACAAATCAAACTTATAAGGCTCTTCTTGTTGATATTTTTGTTGGTACAATCGACCTCTGGGGTTTCGATATTTGATAATATACCAATGTCAGATCAAAAGGTCACGGGTTCGAATCTTGGAAACAACCTCTTGCAAAAAGCAGGGTAAGGTTGCGTACAATGGATCCTTCCCCGGGACCCCGCATGGCGGGAACTTCATGCACCGGGCTGCCCTTTTCCCAATGTCAGATCAGGTTGACTAAGGGTTAATCCAAATAAGAGGTCTGAAAGAGTAAAGTCTAGTCAGGACTAGATGACTGGCAAGGGTAAGTCCTAACCAAAGGTTTGGCAGGTGAGAAGTCTACTAAGTAACTAGTCCTAATCGAAGGTTAGTCAAGGGGTAAGTCCTAACTGGATGTTAGGCAGATGAGAAGTCTATTGAGCAACTAGTCCTAATTGTAGGTTAGGCAAGAGGAAGTCCTGGTGAGTGGAGCTAGGGAATGGAAGCCCTAGTGAGTAAAGCTAGGCCCTAGTGAGTAGAGCTAGATGGTGGAAGTCCTGGTGTGTGAAGCTAGGCAGACTTGGTAAGTGAAGCTAGACCCTAGTGAGTGATGTTAGGTAGTGAAATTCCTAATGAATGAAGCAGGCAGTGGAAGTCCTAGTGAGTGAAACTAGACCCTAGTGAGTGAAACTATGTGAAGAAAGTTCTAATGAGTGAAGCTAGACAGTGCTCTAGGTAATGAGTGACCGACTGGTTTCCGATTGACCACTCGCGGTCGACCGAACCAGCGAATTCATAATACTGCTAACACTGTTCTATTTTACTATTATATATATATTGTGCTAACTCAGTGTTGCAGGTAAGGTTTAGTAGATCATATTGATTAGACATTAAGCAGGACCAAAAAAAAGTCCAAACAAGTCTGGAGGACCAAATGTTTGGTAGGTAAGTGGAGGTAAGAATTGGAGGAGAGATCCAGTGAGAACGCATTCCCGGTTGAGCGAACAGTAGGCGTCGGTCCGACTTAGGGTTTCAGCGGAACTCAAAGTCAGGATCGGACAGTCCTGAGACTATCAAAATATTAATACTTATTGTTCATGTTATTGCCTGTTTTCCTAACTCTGTGGTGCAAGAAACCTACGCTGAGAGTTGGATGGAAAAAGGAAGTCCGGGCGCCCCAGAAGGGTCCAAGCGCGCGGAGGTCCAGGCGCCCCGAATGGGTCCAGGCGCTTGGAAGAGGTCGATCCTAGCCACGGGTGCAGCTGAGTTGGCGTGCTCCGATTGACTGACACATGTCAAGTCCAGGCGCTCGGATCGGTACAGGTGCTTGGACTAGTCCAACACCTGGAGTTGGATAAAATTTTCACGAATAGAGCTTCGCCGAAGTGCAGTCACATTAGTGGTCTCGGTGCTCGGGTGTGGTCTAGGTACACAGAGTTGGATAACTCAGTGACAAAGCAGAATCGGATAGGTCTCGATTGAGGCACCCAGGAGTGGTTCGGGCGCCTAGAAAGCTCTATAAAAGAGACTTCGGCTAATAGCTTCAAGACGACAATTGCTCCGACTTTCATACTCACGTGCTGCTCCGAGAAGCTCTTCACGACACTGAAAAGCTGCTTCGACAACTAATACTCAAGCTACTAGTCTACTTGTTGTCGGTATATTTTATTTATTGCTTTGTACTTAAAATCTTTGTATTTATTTGAGCTCATAATGAATTACTCAATGAAAGCACTCATTGAGTGCAGGCCTTAGAGTAGGAGGCGTAAAAAATTCCAAACAAGGTAAAATCAACTTGTGTTAGCATTTGCTTTTCTCTCTTTATTTTCCGCTGCATTCTCTTGATTTTCGAGAAACATAAAAGCGACTCGCATGATTCACACCCCGTTCTCTCGCGTGCATTGATCCTACACTTTCTATCATTAAGTCGTATGCTTCTGGAATCCTTGTTCCTAAGAGTTACATATTGCCAGTTAATGAAGATTAACATCTGCAGCTCCATACTTCTTTGGTGAAGATGCTCATGGTCATTTTGACCCAACAGTTGAATATTTGCAGTTTATTGACAATTCAAACTTCTCAGTAGATAGAGTGCTTGCAAATTTCCCATCGACAGCATCATCACCTATATGTAAGAATATAATACCCATCCTCCATTTTTTTTATCTTAAATGTCATTTATCTAGAATATGTTTCTATGGAACTAAAAGAGTTATCCATTTATATAGATTTCTTAGTCTGATAATGTAGGATCGAAGGGTGAATAACGCATTTCGTATGCGTTCGGAAATCGTTCAAAATCAAAGTAATGCAGTAGAAAAACTAAAGATAGAAATAGGAGAAGATGCAGTGGTTTTATTTAGTTTGCAACCCCATGACTTTCACTCCAAGGCTTGCAGCCATTTTAACCATTTTTGATGGGCAATCACTTTTAACCTTCTTTAGAAAGAGAAGAAGATTCGTTGCTTTTATAATGATAGAGTTCGGTAACAATCTTACCGACCCTTAACGATTTCAAAATATGCAACTAACAAGGAGTTACCAAATGCTAGGCTCGTTTGATTGTCCGGTCGCTCGATTGACATTTTTTCGATCGTGCCCTCAGAACCTCTTGCTTATCGTCTTTCGATTCGCTCAGCATTCTCTCTATGGTATGGCCGACACGCATTCATCGATCCCGCCTCCTTTCGTCGCTCTGCCCGGTGCTCATCGTTTGCACCTCATTTGTTGTCCTGTCAGGTGCTTGTTGTTCGTCGTCATTCATTGGATGTTATACGGCAAGTCTAGCGATCGGGCTCTGTATTTAGGACGGATTTCACTGTTCGTTTGGCTTGGTCTAGTTAGTCGAACTTGCACATCCTTCGACTAGACTTGAGGGGAAGGCTTGTGATACGAATAGGGGTAGAGGACAGAAGGGTAATTACGAAGAAAGGGAGGGGCAATCTTGTCGTTCCCTTGTTTAGGGCTTAAGGGGGGTTGGTGGGTTTGGTTTGAGGAGAGGCTGTTTCGTGGAATTTCTGTCCGCCGCCATCTCCCTCTCACGATCCTCGCCGGAGCCGCCATCGGCCGCCACTCCTACTCCTCTCCATCTCCTCCTCGTGACGCCACCGCCGGGCGGACCGACCGTTATTCCTCCTCCTTCGTCTCTCTCAACGGCACCATCGACAACAGATCCTCGGGAGGGAGGCCGATGATAGATCGATTTAGAGTGATAGAGGGGGGGGGGGTGAATATCGCGTCTTTTTAAAAGTTTTCTTTATCTTTTAAAGTCAGAATTAAACAGCGGAAAATAAAGAGAGACAAAAGTGTTTACTTCGTTCTGAGCCTAGCTCAACTCATACTCGAAGGCCCGCGGTCCTTAACCGCACCATGGGCAAATCACTATAATTCTTCTTTCCGAAATCCTCGGAAAGAAGTGAATCATACAAGTACAAATATGTAAGATAGTAACACTCCTACTATCTTACAAAAATTAAGTGCAGTACTAAAATAAATATATACCGACTGATATGGGTTAGGTTTTATGGGTCTCCGGATGAGGAAAGAAAAGGAAGAAAGAATCAAAGGAGGTAGGCCAATAACGACCGAGACATACTTTCAGAACAAAGATAGGCCAATATCGGTCGATACATGTCTGCCGAATGAAGGTAAGCCAATATCGGTCGGGACATACCTTCATAGCAAAGGTAGGGCAATATCGGTCGATACATGCCTACCGTATGAAGGTAAGCCAATATTGGTCGGGACATACCTTCAGAGCAAAGATAGACCAATATCGGTTGATACATGCCTGCCGTATGAAGGTAAGCCAATATTAGTCGGGACATACCTTCAGAGCAAAGATAGACCAATATTGGTCGATACATGCCTGCCGTATGAAGGTAAGCCAATATCGGTCGGGACATACCTTCATAGCAAAGGTAGGCCAATATCGGTCGATACATGTCTGCCGTATGAAGGTAAGCAAATATTGGTCGGGACATACCTTCAGAGCAAAGATAGACCAATATCGGTCGATACATGCCTGCCGTATGAAGGTAAGCCAATATTGGTCGGGACATACCTTCAGAGCAAAGATAGATCAATATCGGTCGATACATGCCTGCCGTATGAAGGTAAGCCAATATCGGTCGGGACATACCTTCATAGCAAAGGTAGGCCAATATCGGTCGATACATGTCTGTCGTATGAAGGTAAGCCAATATCGGTCGGGACATACCTTCAGAGCAAAGATAGACCAATATCGGTCGATACATGCCTGCCGTATGAAGGTAAGCCAATATTGGTCGGGACATACCTTCAGAGTAAAGATAGACCAATATCGGTCGATACATGCCTGCCGTATGAAGGTAAGCCAATATCGGTCAGGACATACCTTCAGAGCAAAGATAGACCAATATCGGTCGATACATGCCTGCCGTATGAAGGTAAGCCAATATCGGTCGGGACATACCTTCATAGCAAAGGTAGGCCAATATCGGTCGATACATGTCTGTCGTATGAAGGTAAGCCAATATTGGTCGGGACATACCTTCAGAGCAAAGATAGACCAATATCGGTCGATACATGCCTGTCGTATGAAGGTAAGCCAATATTGGTCGAGACATACCTTCAGAGCAAAGATAGACCAATATCGGTCGATACATGCCTGCCGTATGAAGGTAAGCCAATATCGGTCGGGACATACCTTCAGAGCAAAGATAGACCAATATCGGTCGATACATGCCTGTCGTATGAAGGTAAGCCAATATCAGTCGGGACATACCTTCAGAGCAAAGATAGACCAATATCGGTCAAGAGGGTTCTTTCGAGCAAAGAACCCACACAGTTCTTTCAATGAATACCTTAGAAACATGTTGAATAAAATATTATTTTTTGACACGACAAAGATACAAATAGAAGTCGCAGGAAGAAGAATCATACATGAATATATCGAATAGAATAATTCATGATAGAGAATATATATTTTGGCGGGAAATATGCTTTCAGATTGTCTTGCAGGCGCTAAACGACAAAGAAGGTACATCTGGGGTACAAAAAAGATTCCTTAAAAATCATTTTCCCCAAGTACGCAGCTGATGTCATAACGAACTCTAACAAACCGGGGTCCACTTCATGACTGCGGAGGTTATATGAAGTGGTATAAAAGGGGGAATCCTCTCCGTTGGCTAGGTAAGTTCACATCATCGTGTACTTTCACAACCCTAATTTTCGGACTACTGTTCATCTTCTTTCTTCTTCCTTCTTCACATCAAGAGAGATCACTAACTTGAGCGTCGGAGGGCCTAGCCAGGGATTCCCACCCCGGTCTTAGGTCACTGACAATAGTGTTGGCTGGTCTCTTGTGTGCAGGGGGCCTTGAAGCTGGGGAGTTTGGTTTCTCTCCCCTTTTGGATTACGATTTCTTCCTGCTTATCATATTACTTTCGGTGATCCTGGTTTTCTTTCGATCCGCTTTGGGTTTCTCGGATCGAGGTTCTATTGGAATTGTTCTTCCTCAGTACATTGGGTTCCTTTCTTCCGGATCTCCGTCACGGTCAGCTTCTCAGACAGGATCACCGACAATAGAAGAAGTAAATCGTAGCTCGGTCGACACTGTTGGATGAAGTTGCTTGCAAACTTGATGACAACGTGTAGCGTGAGCAGCTTACAGAAGAGCACAAGAGTTGATCAGAAAGTTCTATCTGGCCTCTGACTTCGAGCCTCAATTTATAGGTATGATGGATGTTCGGTCGACCGATCCCTCTGTTCGGTCGACCGAACCAGCTCCGATCCCTTCCAGCTGGAGTCTGACGCTGGCTCGATATTCTGCATTAACTGGCTTTCAATGGTTCGGTCGACCGATCATGCCTTTCGGTCGACCGAACAGGATCTTTTCCCTGTTCGTCACAATTAGCTGAGATCTTCATTAAATGTTGTTTAATGCTGATTGGATCGGTCGACCGATCCTTTGGTTCGGTCCACCGATCAGCCTTTTTCCTTTTTCTGCTGATCGATGCTGATGGTCTGTTTCGTGCTGAGTCACTATGGTTCGGTCGACCGATCCTCTTGTTCGGTCGACCGATCAAGCTTTGACCGAACTGTACTCTGTTTTGGTCTGAACTGATACCTGCTTTGAGTTGACCTGGTTTGGTCGACCGATCCTCCTGTTCAGTCGACCGATCAGGTCGAACCTGCAAAACAGTGTTAGATAATAATCCTGCAAAACAGATATTAGCACAATAATATAAAATGCATGAGTAATAATATAAGACAGTAGAACTGTCTTGATCTCAACTTAGAAACCTACCCGGTTTCTTCAGTTGGATCAACGACCTTAGGTTGTTCCCTTCAGGAACTCGACCTCACTGTCGCTCCTCCAGTTGCTTACCTCAACTTACCTGCTAAACATAGTCCTCCAGACCTGTTTGGATTTTTGCCTGCTCAGTGTCTGATCGCCTGATCCACTAAGACTTTTCCTGCAATATTATATTAGCAAACATCAATAATAATACAAAAAACAATGGTAAACATAAACCTAGATTTACCGAGATCCGTTGGTCCGGTCGACCACGCGCGGTCAATCGGAAACCATCCGAACAACCTTGCTTGAAGTTCACTCCTCCAAGACTTCTCGTTACCTAAGGTTACCACCCCTAGGATTTTCTCCACTTGAATTCACTCACCAAGACTCAGTATTCGGCTACCCAGGGATCAAGTCCTCCAGACCTATCCACCTGGCTTCCACGACATACCGAGATTTCCCTTACCTAGCCTACAACTAGGACTCAGTATTCGGCTACCCAGGGATCAAGTCCTCCAGACCTATCTGTTGGTGCAACAACCCTCAGGTCAAGGTTGACCTGGTTGACCAAGCTTGAGTCTTGGTTTGAGTTTCGATGTTTGACAATGCAAGGTTGATTGAAGAAGAGTCAAGTAGGTCAAGGATGACGGGATACTTGACTGAGATGTTAGGCAGAAGGAAAGACCTAGTGAGTGAAGCTAGGCAGGAGGAAAATCCTGGTGAGTGAAGCCAGGAGAAAGACCTAGTGAGTGAAGCTAGGCAGGAGGAAAATCCTGGTGAGTGAAGCCAGGAGAAAGACCTAGTGAGTGAAGCTAGGCAATTGGGAAGTCCTAGTGAGTGAAGCTAGGCAGGAGGAAAATTCTGGTGAGTGAAGCCAGGTAAAAGACCTAGTGAGTGAAGCTATGCAATTGGGAAAGTCCTGGTGAGTGAAGCCAGGCAAGAGAAATCCAGATGGGTCAAGGTTGACCAGACATCTGGTGAGAGACCAAGTAGGTCAAAGGGATTGACCGGATACTTGGCACGAGGAAGAAAAGTCCAAGTAGGTCTTAGGGAGTGACCGGATACTTGGCACAAAGAGAAAAGTCCAAGTGGGTCAAAGGGATTGACCGGATACTTGGTGGGGAGTCTTGGCAGGTCAAGGGAGTGACCAGATGCTAGACATAATATACCAACAGGTCAAGGTTGACCGAATGTTGGTTTGAGAGGCTTGTGACTTGGTTTTGAGCAAAAACCAAGAGCTGGATCGATCAGTGGATCGATCCAGAGGTCCCAATCGATCAGCCGATCGATTGGGACGCTGCTGGTTCGCGCGATAAGCGCTGGATCGATCCGTGGATCGATCCAGGCGTTTTCTCCAGAGCACAGAGGCGCTCTGGATCGATCCGTGGATCGATCCAAAGCCTCCCCGATCGATTGGGAGTTTTCGAATCGATCGGGATCCGACCGTTGCGTCGTATTTGAGCTGCAGGCGTGCGTTGGCTGCGGCAATCTCTTCACCGATTCATTTCAGATCTTCACCAGCTTCTCCACAGCTCTTCTCAAGCTCGAGATCGCCAGTTCTTGAAGACTCTTGGAGGTTCTTCCAAGTCAAGAGGCGGATCAAAGCAAGAAGAAGAAACTAGGGTTAGGGTTTTTGCTCTCATTGTAAGCTTGTAAGTTTGTATTTCATTACCTTTCCCTTTCTTCTTGTATTGAGTCTTGTAGGGCTTCTCCGCCCTTGGTAGTTACCATAAAGGAGAGTTTTATTAGTGGAGGGTGTGTGTATAGGTGTAGATCCTTGGACTAGTCACCTCTTGTGAGGTGGATACCAAGTAAACCAACCTTGTTAGCGTTGTGTGGTTTGTTTCTGTATTTTCCGCTGCGCATCTTTGAAGAAACAAGCAATGCCGAGCAAAGAGCACGCGACGAGCTATTCACCCCCCCTCTAGCTACTTTTCGGTCCCAACAAGTGGTATCAGAGCGAGGCCGCTCTTCACCGGAATCATCGCCGGAAGGGTCAAGCATAACAAGAAGAGCTAGAGGGTGAAGAAGTTGAAGCAAAATTGTCAAAGTCAAAGAAATTCAAAAGCTCAACTTCTACAATGGAATTCCGAGATGGGCTCGGATTCGACACGAGGGTGGCTCCACCATACACTTCCACGAGCTTTGATTCTTGGAAATCAAGAATCGAAAATTTTCTTATGATGGAAATAAAGCAATGGTTTGCTCTTATGGAAGGCTTCAAGACTCCAACAAACTCAAAGGGCAAAGTTCTCAAGAGGAGCAAGTGGAGCCAAGAGCAAGTCCAAAGGTGCGAGGCAAATGACAAAGTGACCAAACTTTTGGTCAATTTATTGCCAAGCACCATCCTTTGCAAAATTGGAGAATTTGAAGATGCAAAGGAATTATGGAGTAAATTGGCCAACTTCATGAAGAGATCCCCTCCACTGTACAAGAGCAAGAAGAATCCAGAGAGGGTGACTCTTTGGAGCAAGACCAAGAGGAGGACTTCGAGGTTGAGAGATGCTCAACCTCCGAAGAAGAAGTCCAAGAAGAAGCTTCATCTTCAAGGGAGTGCAATGAAGAGAACAAGGAGGGAGCATACTCCTTGTTCCATGTACAAGATGATGAAGCCTCCACCTCTAGGATTGAGGGGGAGTGTAGATCAATGAACCCGGAGCAAGAAGAGGCCTCCACATCCGGGTCAAGTGAAGAAGAAGAAGATGGTGCCACCTCCAAAATTCAAGAAATATCAAATGGAGGAGCAAGTGTCATCCCTACACAAGAAGGTATAAATGTTTCAATTAAAAATAAAAATCATATAATATGTTTTGAGTGTAGGGAAAGTGGGGACTATAAGAGCAAGTGTCTCAACTTGGCCAAGAAGAAGAGTCAAGTGACACAAAAGGGCAAGGAGAAGCCCAAGGAGACCACCCCCGGGACGAAGAAGAGCAAGAAGCACATTGTGTGCTTCTTGTGTCAACAAAAAGGGCATTACCGAAGTCAATGCCCCAAGGGGAAGAAGATGGTCAAGGCTCAAGGAGGCACTAGTCAAGGGGGAGCCTCCAAGGTAAAGAAGAAGGTAGCATTTATTGAGCCTACCCCTTTACGTTATGGTAAAAAACATGATAGTTCAAATTTTTATCATTTTAATGCAATTTACCATAAGAATAGAAAGCATGAGGGCATTAAGGAAAAGCATGTGGCCCTACATGCCAAGACTACCCAACCTAAGGTTAGAAAGGTAGATAGAAACTTAGGTAAGAACCCTAAGGATTCTAGGTATGTACCTAAGATGAAGAAAAATCATGATTTCAGTGAAAAATCTATGGTTGAGGGATTATGGAAGGAAAATCAAGTCTTGAGGTCAAGACTTGATAAATTAGAGAAGACCCTTAGAAAAATCACAAATATGACACAAGGGTCTAAGGGTAAAAATCTATGCCTAGGAGTATCAAAGTCATCCAATGACCATAGAGGTTTGGGATACAAATCTAAGGCTAAGAAGGATAAAATTTCGTACCATAAGGTTCCATATAGTTATGGAACTAACCCTAGGTCTAGAGGTCAAGTCAAGGATACAAGGGAAGATATCCCTAGAAGTATCTTTGCAACCAAAGTGACTAAGACTTCTAAGAAGTCTAAGAAAGTCGCTAACAAGGTCACAAGGGAGGCTATCCCTAGAGTTGACCTAGAAAATGTGACCAAGGCTTCTAAGAAGCCCAACAAGGTCACTAGAAAGGTATCTAGGGAAGTTATCCCTAGTGAGTACCTAGAGCATCCAAGGAGCACCAATAGGTGTTGGGTTCCTAGGAGCATCTTCTCTATCCCATAGATGGGTTAGAGAGTGTCAACTCCGATTAGAAGGGTAGTTAACCCAACTTTGAGGAAATTGACACTCAAGGAGCATTTTCAAGGTTTTTGTTAACCTTTGAAAATGAAATGGAATTATTATTTACTCCTTGAAAGAGTAAAATGTGTCTAATGGGGAAAATTGATTTTATCTTAAAATGGCATAAATTGGGAAAACCTAGAGAAATACCAAGTTGGGATTTTGGTATTCTCTTAGAAATTTAAGGCAATCCGGGCCTTGATTTATGTGATTACTCTTGAGGAAAAATAAAATATGCCAACATTTGAGGATATGCTTAATTTTTAAGGGGCATAAACAAATCAAGAGAAATATAAATGTCAATTTAGGTTTTGACATTTCTTTGAAGCATTTAGGGCAATTTAGGTTTAACGTTTTAAGTTAAAACAAGTTGTATATTTTGAGTTAGTTAAGTGGTTAAGGATACTTAGATAGGTAATCTAGGTATATTTTATTTATGCTAAATCTTGCCATGATTATTTGCCCATCATATGCCATGACATCATGTCTATTTTTGCATTCATGTTTTATTTTGAAAAATCCAAAAATACCATGTCATGACATTCATACATCATGTAGTTATAGGATATTTTCTTTTGAAAATTATTTCCTTTTGATGTATGCCATAACATAGTCATGCATTAAGTTTAATTCCTTATAATTAAGGACAAATGACATTTAACAACATTTATTAACAAGTGACATCCTAGGTGGATGTCTAATATCTCTAAAATGCCTAGATAGATATGCATGATCCCTAGAATAGGACAAAACCAAATTTTACATCTCACAAAGACCTATAAGATGACTTGTATGTGTTTTGTTCACAATAGATACAAGTGAGATGTTAGGATGATGAACAAAACTCAACATGTTGATTTAGTGCATTTCTTTGAGTTTTAAGTTCATCAAAACATATAGTTATGTGTTTTCCCATCATTGGGAAAGCTAATGTACAAGTCATGTGCATTAAGCCCAAGGAACATGGTGGGATATTGGTTTTGAAAATGTTTTTAAAAAAATTAATTTTGGAAAACCTTGGTGAAGGCTATCTTTTGATAGTAATCACCATTGAATAGTTAGACACAAACTTGAAGAAAACACTAAAGTTTTTGCAAGTTCTCAAATTTGTGTCAATCTTTGAAAATATGATGTATTTTCATAGAAAACTATTTTTCCATGATAAATTATACCCTAAATAATGTCTACACAAATTTTTACGATTTTTGAAATTTTGTAGAATTTTCTAGGGGTTTCTGAAATTGGCTGAAATTGAATTTCAGCAATTTCAGGCCTTCAATCGATCAGTGGATCGATTGGAGTGCCTCAATCGATCAGCCGATCGATTGAGAAGGCATTTCTCGCGAGCAGAAGCTCGCTGGATCGATCAGCTGATCGATTCAAGAAGACTGAATCGATCAGTGGATCGATTCAGCAGGGTTCAATCGATTGGAACCCAACTCCAATCGATTGAAGATGCTGATTTTGGCTGGGAAAGCTTATTTTCAGCATTTTGAACCTATTTTAGTCTAGGTAACCATTCCAAACCCTTGAAAATACATTTGTATACATAAAACGGGTGTTTTCGTGTGGAAAACAAGGATGGATTGGTTAAGGAAGGCTAAGTTGAAGTTTAGGTTGAGGTTTGTTTCAAATTTTGAATATTTGAACCTCAAAACTTCTAAAATTGGGTTTCCTAAAGTTTTAGGGATTCCAAGTCATTGTTGGTGCAATGACAGAAGTTACCACAATGTCTTTAGGGGGAGAGACTCTTTAAAGACATAAAAATTATTTTTCATGAACCTTGGAAGGTGGTTAACCTTCCGTTAAGAACATGCTCAAGGTTGAGCGTTTGAACTTTAATGGGGAGTGGATATCCTCATTGTTCAAGTGGTTTCAAGTGGATAATGCTCAAGGATGGACATTTGCCTACATTGGGGGAGAATGTAGGGTTAAGGATAATGAAGGGTATGGGACCTTCCTTATCTTGCTGATCACAACGAGTGAAGTTGTGAACAACGATGAGCAACTTTTCAGGGGGGGAGTTTTCAACAAGTGAATTTGTTGATGTGTGCCCAAAAATGGGGCATGGTTTGATGTGTGCATATAGGGGGAGAATGAAAGGAGTAAGTTAGGCTTTTATCAATTAGAGGGAGTTTGCCCTCTTAGGGGGAGAATGAAGGGCTTAACTTTTGTATTCATTACCTAGTGGCATGAAGAAGGTTTAGGCTATGGGATTAGCCTAACTTACATGTGGTATTATAAGTGATAGTGTTGGTATTGTCAAACATCAAAACGGGGGAGATTGTTGGTGCAACAACCCTCAGGTCAAGGTTGACCTGGTTGACTAAGCTTGAGTCTTGGTTTGGGTTTCGATATTTGACAATGCAAGGTTGATTGAAGAAGAGTCAAGTAGGTCAAGGATGACCGGATACTTGACTGGGATGTTAGGCAGAAGGAAAGACCTAGTGAGTGAAGCTAGGCAGGAGGAAAATCCTGGTGAGTGAAGCCAGGTGAAAGACCTAGTGAGTGAAGCTAGGCAATTGGGAAGTCCTAGTGAGTGAAGCTAGGCAGGAGGAAAATCCTGGTGAGTGAAGCCAGGTGAAAGACCTAGTGAGTGAAGCTAGGCAATTGGAAAAGTCCTGGTGAGTGAAGTCAGGCAAGAGAAATCCAGATGGGTCAAGGTTGACCAGACATCTGGTGAGAGTCCAAGTAGGTCAAAGGAATTGACCGGATACTTGGCACGAGGAAGAAAAGTCCAAGTAGGTCTTAGGGAGTGACCGGATACTTGGCACAAAGAGAAAAGTCCAAGTGAGTCAAAGGGATTGACCGGATACTTGGTGGGGAGTCTTGGCAGGTCAAGGGAGTGACCAGATGCTAGGCATGATATACCAATAGGTCAAGGTTGATCGAATGTTGGTTTGAGAGGCTTGTGACTTGGTTTTGAGCAAAAACCAAGAGCTGGATCGATCAGTGGATCGATCCAGGCCTTTCCCAACGAACAGAAAGCCTCTGGATCGATCAGTGGATCGATCCAGAGGTCCCAATCGATCAGCCGATCGATTGAGACGCTGCTGGTTCGCGCGATAAGCGCTGGATTGATCCGTGGATCGATCCAGGCGTTTTCTCCAGAGCACAGAGGCGCTCTGGATCGATCCGTGGATCGATCCAAAGCCTTCCCGATTGATTGGGAGTTTTCGAATCGATCGGGATCCGACCGTTGCGTCGTATTTGAGCCGCAGGCGTGCGTTGGCTGCGGCAATCTCTTCACCGATTCATTTCAGATCTTCACCAGCTTCTCCACAGCTCTTCTCAAGCTCGAGATCGCTAGTTCTTGAAGGCTCTTGGAGGTTCTTCCAAGTCAAGAGACGGATCAAAGTAAGAAGAAGAAACTAGGGTTAGGGTTTTTGCTCTCATTGTAAGCTTGTAAGCTTGTATTTCATTACCTTTCCCTTTCTTCTTGTATTGAGTCTTGTAGGGCTTCTCCGCCCTTGGTAGTTACCATAAAGGAGAGTTTTATTAGTGGAGGGTGTGTGTGTAGGTGTGGATCTTTGGACTAGTCACCTCTTGTGAGGTGGATACCAAGTAAACCAACCTTGTTAGCGTTGTGTGGTTTGTTTCTGTATTTTCCGCTGCGCATCTTTGAAGAAACAAGCAACGCCAAGCAAAGAGCACGCGACAAGCTATTCACCCCCCCTAGCTACTTTTCGGTCCCAATACTATTCACCTGGCTTCCACGATATACCGAGATTTCTCTTCTTGCCTAGCCTCCAACTAGGACTTCCCTTGCCTAACCTACAACTAGGACTTCCCTAGATCAAGCTTCATATTTAAACATATTTGTTTGACATTAAAACCTTGGAGGTCGATTGCACCAACAGCCGACGCCGACGAAGCCGCCGACACTGCAGCCCCCCCCCCACCACATCCCTCTCTCTTTGTCTCACAGCCCTAACCACCTGAGCTCACCAGCCGACACCGACAACCTCCCTCTCCTCCTCCCCGTGTGTTGCCGCTACCGGACCGGCTACTGCCCCTCTCCTCTTCCTCACGCTCCGCTCTTCGCCGACGCTCGCCACTGCTCCTCCTTCTCCTCACGACATCCTCCTCACGACGACCGCCTCTCCGCATGAATCGACGCCAGCGACAAAGACTACTGCCGAGCCACCATTGTATCCAGCAGCCACGCTCCGCTCCATCTCCCTCCTTACTTGCGTCCTTCTCTCTTACCGGTGCCCTTCTCTTCGTCGTTCATCGGTCATCGCCACCCGACGCTGCCCTTTGGGGTCGTCGCCCATCTTATTATCGCTGTGAGATCGCCGGCTGACCACGCTCGTGCAACATTTGCCCTGAACCACAGCTGGTTCTCACCGTCGCAAACTGCCTCCGAGTCGCAGCCGTCCCCCATCGTCGTAGACAACCTCCGATCCGTGCTGTCATACATTTCCTATGCTGATTTGGTATCCGGTCCATGTTGTTGTATTCCGGCCTTCGAGCCGTGGCTATGCTTGTCTTTGAATCATCCGACCTGTGCGTTAGATTCTAGATTGTAGGTCATATCTCGGCCTGCGTGCCGGTATCTTATTCAGGCTTTTGCGTTGTCATTGTATCCCGACATGCGTGCCGATATTTTATCCCGGTCCGTGTGCCGGTGTCTTATCTCAGCTTGCGTGCCGAGATTCTATCCCGGTTTGCGTGTTGGCGTCTTATCCCGGCATGCGTGTCGGTGTCTTATCCCGATCTGCGTGCCGATTGTCGATCTCGTGTCCCGGCTTGCGTGCTGATCTCGTGTCCCGGCCTACGTGCTGATCTCGCTTCCCGGTCCGTGTATCGTCTTCCGGATCCAGGCCGCATTCGGCTCCGTGCCGCTAGACCCAGCTCCACATCCGGCTCCGAGGCACTTGCTCTTCCGGGTCGCGACAACTCGAGCAGCGTCCCATCCGAGGGCGCCCCCCTGGGCCAGGGTACGTTCTCCGTACTCACTCCCTCATTTATTTCATTATTATATTATTAGTGTATTACTCATATGTTCGTTGGATCCGCCTCGAGTCTCGGGATACCAGGGACCGGGGGGGCCCGGTCGCGGGCCACAGGTAGCGTTGACCAGAGGACTTTTGAAAACTTGGTCAACGCAGAAGCTATCTTAGCACACCTCCCTCCGGGACACCGCGACTCGATCAACATTCTCATCACCTCACTCGACGGTCTGTCTGACTCATATTCTGGACGGGATCATACTAGTTGCCGTAAAAAAATAATTATTATAGCTAGAAAGATAAATCCCTAATAGCAGCAACGACAGCCATTTAATTAGAATAAATAAATAACTAACTAACGTTGCAGTCTAAATACTTTTAGAAAAAAATTTCCACAAGAAAAACTAATAATTACGATATGAGGATTTTTATTTTCTCTTTCTCTTTCTGAACATTTAATAGGGCATTGGAGTACTTTTAATAGGGCATTGGAGTACTTTTGCCTCTCTTATTTTATTTTTTAAAATTTGGCATTAGACGTCGTCCAATTTTATAATTTTTTTATCCGTTATTAAGTTAAATTAAGAAGTGTTCATGAAGCTATATTGACTATTTTTTTTGATCTACTATTTATTAGAGGAAAAAATCTTCTCTAATTTATCATAATTGAATCTTAATTATGAGATTTTTAAGATTACATTTGAAGATCTAATCATTGTACTATATCCCCGAGAGAGATACTTCCTTGTCTACTTATTCCTAGGCATTTATTAGGTATTTGTATTGCCATTAGCACGGTCCTCATCTATTTAGGAAGTGATCGATGTTAAGATGATTTGTTGTTGTCGGGTTGGGCATTAGGCTTCTCGTGTATGTGGCGATCAATGCCAAGAAGTGAGGGGTACGTTATTGTGGACAAGGCTTATGGATGAGGTGTTGATGTTAGAGGCATCTGTTCAATCAATATTAGGCACCTTATAAATGACAAGTTATTACTAGTAAATACGCATATTATATATTTGGATATTTTTCTTTATTATAAGGTTTATTACAAGTATTTTTAAATTTATCCTACCGTGAAAAATTTTTAAAGATGGTATGGATCATTCTTATAGTTAACTAGATATTTAGTACTAATTAGAAAATATATATATATATATATATTAAGGACATTTGTAGTAGTGCATGCACAAGTGTGAAGATGTCACATGAAAAATTGAGGTGTTAAAGGGCTCTCATATATTTTTTTTATTAGACAAATATAAACAAATACTTTCTTAGAATAGTATGACGTGAAGCCTTACTAAAAATGTTAAAACGAAAAGAAAAAACAGAGTCGTGAGGCAGAATGCACAAGAACAATCTTTACAGAATCTAACTTGCCTACCATTTTAGACCCCCACCCCTACTTTTTTGCCACTTTATATGAAAAAAGACCTCACCTCCCTCCCTAAATTCTACACAAAATTTCAAGTCAACAAATATTTAATTCCATATATATTTTTTTAGTGGAGACACAAAAAGTCAAATTCAACTGCGTCGACACGTAAAGCCTTCTAAATGCTCGACTCGTGCACTTTTTAATGTATCCTAAACAAATAAGTCCACTCGTCATGTCGATTAACTATTTCATTTCTAATGGGTAGCCGCCACTTGTTTGACTCTGAGGCCGTAAACAAATCCGGCCGAATCCAGGTGCTAAAATTTCTTTATAAAATAATTGGATTTAAAATGAGTTAAATTGTTAAAATAATTATTTAAATTTAATTTAGTTGATTTTTTTATAAATTCGAGTTCGATTTATTTAAATGTCATCCAACTCTCAATATAAATTTATTTAAAAATTTTTACATTTTAAATCTATTCAATTACTTGTAGAACTTGATAATATAAATATATACGAGTTAACTCCTCAGGAAAAAAAAAATTAAAATCGGTTCAAAATTTTAACATTTTACATAAAGGAAAAAAAAAAAGAGAGATGTTTGAGTGTATGGCGCGCCATCGATCGTCCTACACTCACCAAAGTAACACAAGCACGCAAGAAAGCGTAAACGAGTTAAAATGATGAAGTCATTCTACATTAGATTCCAAAATTACGTATTATTTTCAATGTAATTACCTATAAGAAGTTATTATTGAAAATTTTAAATTTTATAATGTTTGAAGTTAAAAAAACAACAACATATAATAGTTTATTAATTATCAGTTGTAGGAGAAGCAAGAAGATCAAGGCAGAGAAGATCGACATAGAAGAGCCTGAAGGAGAAGTGCAAGAGGAAGAAGAGGATACAAAAGTGGAGGGTGAGACGGGAGATAGCGATATCGATAGTGTGAAGCTACTGGAGAAGTTGATTGAAGGCATTGATACAAGTGGAAGAGACATACATGCACATTTTTGTAGAAAAAGAGGTTAAGTTTTTCTTCATCAACTCAACTACCTTTTTCCACAATATCTAGCTAGCCAATTGTAAAAACAGAAAATAATATTACACTAAATATAATAGAAAAAAGGGAAAAAAAAACATACAACTTTGATTCATTTTCCCACATTATATTCCATCAACTAACTTGGTCAAGCAGCCTTTGCATTGAGAATTACATCATGGAACACTAAAAATTAATTAAAATTCAACAAATAAATAGATTAAATTTTCCACAAATGCATGAAGAATAATTCGGTTTGAGTTGTCCTGCCTGCCAAGTCTCCTTCGTTTGCACTCGCTTGGATGCTTCCCTCCACATTAATTCCCCATGCATTCCGCCACGTGAGCGTATCTAACCATCTCCATTAATCGATTTCCATGGTCAAACTCAACCAATTAGGCCCCTCCTCACCCCCAAAACCCCTATATAAACCCTACTCCACCACCTTCCATTTCACTCCTCAAGCTTCGCCTACCTTCTCCTCCTCCTTATTTCGTCATGGCTTTTGTTGTGCGCTCACTCTTCCTAATTCTGTTAGCGATCAACATAGCTCTCGATGGTGTGCTCCTATCCACTGAGGCGCGCGCTTTGAAAGAGATTGGGGTGCTCGAAGATGGTAGGAAGATGGTCGAGTTCGTTAATGATCAAGTGCCTTTTGAGACAATGAAGGTAGGAGGATTGAGCCTAATAATCAAGCATGTAAAAGAGAACAATAACTACTCGCATCAAGATGAGGGACCAAGTCCGGGGATTGGACATCGAATAATCAAGCACACAGAAGAAAATAATAATGACTTGCAAAATACAAAGGATGAGGGACCAAGTCCGGAGATTGGACATTAAATTATAGGGAAGATATATTTACTTTATATGTCATCAATTGGATTAGTTAATTGATTGAAGTAGTATGAATGCAATCATATATATAAATGTATTTAGTTTGGAGTAATTAATATACATGATGTGGTGGTTTGACTAATTATATCGGAATAATACAATTTATATGATCAATTTATATAAAATCAATTTTTTATTGTTGAAATTTAAATTTTATGGTAAATGAGAGAGAAATTAGGAGAATAATCAAAAAAACCCTTAATTTAATAGCTTTTCTAAACTACTACTAATATTAAAAATAAATATCAGTTTATTTTAAACTGCGTCAAACTGCGCAAGTTTCGACTCGTTCACTCTGGCGACGAGGATGGCGAGCGTTTGCCGGAATGGAGGTTACGGCGAGTGCTTCTCCATTAAAAGGGTCAGCATTGTGAGAGATTTAAGCTCCTCCGTTATTTTCCTTTCTATTTTTTTTTTTTACTGTCACAGAGATTGACGAATCGAATGATTATTAGGTTTCCTCGGACCAGGAAACCATCAATCGGAACCCTATTGAAAGGGGATTTTTTTTTTTAAAAAAAAATCATTTTGGTTTGAAGTTTGCGGGATTTATCTTTGGGATTGTGGAATGTTGTTAAATGTGTTTATTTTTGTCGCACTTCTTCATGGGGCTGCAGCTGCAAATTCTTCCACACAATGGCAGACCTTGAGTGGTATGATTAAGGGTTTTGTTATCAGTACTATGCTTTGAGGATGCATGTTATTCTGCTCAATGGATGTATTGTACAAGAATTGAGAAAAAAAAACGAACTTTCTTCCATCAAAGGCATCAAATTTATGTTGTTTCCTCTTTGTACGAGTTAAGTTGATTTCCTTTACAAGTCGAACCCTAAGTTTTCATTTCAAAATTTGGTTTTCATTTATACTACTTGATATTATGCTCGACCAAAATCATAAAAGCAATATACTCTTGAATTTGAATGTTAGAAAGTAGAGATTTTGTTCCATATAGATGATAAATAATCCCTAAGAAATTCCTCAAGGGGCACAGCCACTATCAAAGATGATGGAATTTTTTTCCATAGTTTTTCTTTACCTGATACATCTCAGTACTACCTTACATGTTGTAATTTGCTAATAGTATCATATGTTATTATTGGATATTTGTTACAAGGTTATTCAAGCGCAATTCTGTATTCTAAATTACGATCTAACTAATATGGAAATTGTTAAATTTCACTTTCCAAGCTGCCACTGTATAATTTATGTGACTTGTCATAGTATATATGTACTCTCACATCCATTTCGCAGGTAATGCTCCCTTAGTTATAGCACGTGGCAGCTTCTATGGAGTTTTCCCAGAGTCCAGCCAGTATGCTTACCAATTTGCACTGGCAAATAGTGTGGAAAATGTGTTTTATATTGTGACCTTCAATTAACAAAAGATGGAGCTGGAATCTGCCAGTCAGATTATAGACTGGATAATTCAACAACTATTTCATCTGTCTTCCCGGTAGGGCAAAAACTTATCCTGTCAATGGAAAACAGCTTCAAGGATGGTTTTCTGTTGATTTCACTTCAGATCAATTGATAACAATGTCTCATGTGAGTGTAGCTTTTTTATGTTTATTATTGAGTTGTATTAATTTTTTTATGCAGTCAGTTTAAGATTTAACTGGGAGTGAAAACCAAGATTTAATGAATTGCAAATTCCATAGATTATTTTAATTAGGTATCTTCTTATAAAGTTTCTCTTTTATTTAGTAAATGATGCTTTCCCATGTTGAAGTTTATTGATGAATATCTGTATATAACATTGATTATACTAAAAAGAAAGAAACTTTCCATTTTACTAATAATGTAGGTTATTAAAAGGTTCCTTAATCGATTACTTGTCGTTTGCATTGGTTTTGTAGTGAGTTTAATTTTTTTGCAAAGTATTTCTATCCATGAATGACATAAGGTCATCTTGACTGGTGAGGATTCTTGTTTGGAAACAGGCAATGTATTGAGTTATGAGTGAAATCATCAACTATTTTTAATGGTTTTAAGTCATCCTCGACCTACTATGCCTCCTTATTGAGCATCAGTATCTAGTCCAGCTTACATAAATTAACCATGTACTGAGAAGTATTCCTTTTATGGTTATTGCCACATGGTTTATTACTTATATACCGATATACGACTCTAATGCACATCTATTGAAAGAAAGGCCAAGTTTGGATGCACAGAGTGTACAATAGCACCATTTTTTGTTTGCACATCTACTCTTAGCTGTTGCATTCTTGTCCGTGCATGGATAGAAGCTTCTCCTATTCTTTTTAATGATGAAAAGATTCTTCATAGTTATAATCTTAAAAACAATATGCATTTACATTGATAGTGATTTTTTTTACCATACGAAGTGTTATAAAAATTTCAGATAATGACTAATTCCTTGTTTCATATCAATATAATAATTAATAAGTCATCCAAACTTTTCCTTTTTATGTTCTAAGTGATTCAAAGTGTCTTTTCTCGACCAAGCATATTTGATGCAAGTCTGCCAATATCTATGGTGGAAGATGTTGCTGGGCTTCACCCATCTCAATATTGGATAAATGTTCACGTAAGAGCTTCAAAATTTTAGTTATTTTATCTTGATGTTCTTTGGAGAAAAATCTTTATTTCATCTTCATGTTTCTACATTTATCTTTTCTTCGGTGAAATACTTGAGCTTAAAAGTATGGTAAAATGAAGCTTTAGAAACTAATATTAAGGAGTTATCACTAAGATGTCCCATCTATTTCTATGAACTTGATATTCCACAGCTATCTAGAAATTCAACATCTGAGCTACCGATTAACTTTATGTTGTCTTTCAACTTGTCATCCAATACATTTTTCAGGGATCACAATATGGATGTTGTGGACTACATTACATCAGTTTCAAAGCAAATAGTTATTGATTTTATACCGTCTCTAGAAGTAGAATTCCTAAAAACTATGAATGCAATGCTCGGAAGAGCCAAGACAAAGTTCATTTTCCTATTCTTAAATGTGGATGATGTGGAACCTTCAACAAATCAAACTTATAAGGCTCTTCTCACTGATCTTTTTGTTGGTGCAATCGACCTCTGGAGTTTTGATATTTGATAATATACCAATGTCAGATCAGGTTGACTAAGGGTTAATCCAAACAAGAGGTTTGAAAGAGTAAAGTATAGTCAGGACTAGATGACTAGCAAGGGTAACTCCTAACCAAAGGTTTGGCAGGTGAGAAGTCTATTAAGTGACTAGTCCTAACTAAAGCTTAGTCAAGGGGTAAGGCCTAACTAGAGGTTAGGCAGATAATAAGTCTATTGAGTGACTAGTCCTAATTGTAGGTTAGGCAAGAGGAAGTCCTGGTGAGTGAAGCTAGGCAATGGAAGCCCTAGTGAGTAAAGCTAGGCCCTAGTGAGTGAAGTTAAGTGGTGGAAGTCCTGGTGTGTGAAGCTAGGCAGACTTGGTAAGTGAAGCTAGACCCTAGTGAGTGATGTTAGGTAGTGAAATTCCTAATGAATGAAGCTAGGAAGTGGAAGTCCTGAGTGAAACTAGGCCCTAGTGAGTGAAACTAAGTGAAGAAAGTCCTAATGAGTGAAGCTAGATAGTGCTCTAGGTAATGAGTGAGCGACTGGTTTCTGGTTGACCATGCGCGGTCGACTGAACTAGCGAATTCATAATATTGCTAACACTGTTCTATTTTACTATTTTATATATATTATGCTAACTCAGTGTTGCGGGTAAGCCTTAGTAGATCAGATTGATTAGACATTAAGTAGGACCAAAGAAAGTCCAAACAGGTCTGGAGGATCAGATGTTTAGTAGGTAAGTGGAGGTAAGAATTGGAGGAGAGATCCAGTGAGGGCGCATTCTCGGTTGAGCGAACAGTAGGCGTCGGTCCGACCCAGGGTTTCAGCGAAATTCAAAGTCAAGACTGGACAGTCTTGAGACTGTCAAAATATCAATACTAATTTTCATGTTATTGCCTGTTTTCCTAACTCTGCGGTGCAGGAAATCTAAGCTGAGAGTTGCATGGATGAAAAAAGGAGGTCCGAGCACCCCGGAAGGGTCCAAGCGCGCGGAGGTCCAGGCGCTTGGAAGAGGTCGATCCTAGCCACGAGTGCAGCTAAGTTGGCGTGCTCCGATTGACCGACACATGTCAAGTCCAGGCGCTCGGATCGGTCTAGGTGCTTGGACCGGTCCAGGCACCCAGAGTTGTATAAAACTTTCACGGATAGAGCTTCGCCGAAGTGCAGTCACATCAGTGGTCCAGGTGCTCGGGCGTGGTCCAAGTGCCTAAGTTGGATAACTCAGCGACGAAGTAGAATCGGATAGGTCTCAATTGAGGCACCCAGGAGTGGTCCGGGCGCCTAGAAAGCTCTATAAAAGAGACTTCGACCAATAGCTTCAAGACGACAATTGCTCCGACTTTCGTACTCACGTGCTGCTCTGAGAAGCTCTTCACGGAAAAGCTGCTTCGACAACCAATACTCAAGCTACTAGTCTACTTGTTGTCGGTATATTTTATTTATTGCTTTGTACTTAAAATCTTTGTATCTATTTGAGCTCACAGTGAATTACTCAATGAAAGCACTCATTGAGTGCGGGCCTTGGAGTAGGAGGCGTCGAAAATTCCGAACAAACTAAAATCAACTTGTGTTAGCGTTTGCTTTTCTCCCTTTATTTTCCGCTGCATTCTCTTGATTTTCGAAAAACGTAAAAAGCGACTCGCATTATTCACACTTCGTTCTCTCGCATGCATTGATCCTACACTTTCTACCATTAAGTCATATGCTTCTGGAATCCTTGTTCCTAAGAGTTACATATTGCCAGTTAATGAAGATTAATATTTGCAGCTCCATACTTCTTTGGTGAAGATGCTCATGGTCATTTTGACCCAACAGTTGAATATTTGCAGTTTATTGACAATTCAAACTTCTCAGTAGATGGAGTGCTTGCAGATTTCCCATCGACAGCATCATCACCTATATGTAAGAATATAATACTCATCCTCCATTTTTTTTTATCTTAAATGTCATTTATCTAGAATATGTTTCCATGGAACTAAAAGAGTTATCCATTTATCTAGATTTCTTAGTGTGATAATGTAGGATTGAAGGGTGAATAGCGCATTTTGTACGCGTTCGGAAATCATTCAACATCAAAGTAATGCAGTGGAAAAACTAAAGATAGAAATAGGAGAAGATATGGTGGTTTTACTTGGTTTGCAACCCCATGACTTTCACTCCAAGGCTTGCAGTCACTTTGACCACTTTCGATGGGCAATCACTATTAACCTTCTTTAGAAAGAGAAGAAGATTCGTTGCTTTTGCAAGGATAGAGTTCGGTAAGAATCTTATCGACCCTTAACGATTCCAAAATATGCAACTAACAAGACATTACTAAATGCTAGGCTCGTTTGAGCTCGTAGCGGCTTTGTGACGTTGTTGTGTCATTGTAGTTGGAGCGTAGGAATGAGAAACAGAGTTTCGATGTCTAGAGAGTGTATTAAAGCACTTAAAATCTCATTATGAGGCTTTGGTTGAGACCTCTTTTTATAACTGACTACAGGCTTATGGATTAGCTCCAGGCACCTCCACCTTGGCTTATCTGATCCAACTTCGTCGGTGACTTAGCAATCTCCAAGTGCATGGATCCCTTCCAAGTGTTTGGACTGCTGATGTGGCACCATCTAAATGAACCTTTATCCGATCTCTTCTGTCGTTGTTTTATCCCTTCTCGAGCAATTGGATCCCTTCTGGGCGCTTGGTTGATGACGTGCACCGCCCAACCAAGGCGTACCAACTCAGCTGGGCATAGGGCTGGATTTGAAGCCATTAGGGGCGTCTGGATCCGCTCAGGGCACTCAGACCTCCAGTCGCCTAAATCCTCGTCAGATGCTCGGAGTTCCCTATTTCCGGACAGCTCTCATTTTCAACTTCCTTCATGAGAGTGTTCTGATTGACAACTTTCCAAGCTGTCTCGTCTCAACTGCAAGTCTCTTGTGAAAACTTAGGTTGAACCAATGGATACTGCTCTCTTTCCGAGAGCGTGCCCTTACCACTCCACTAGGAAGAGTTTACCTAGTGCCAAACGGTCTACCCGACCTGTTTGGATTTTTGCCCAGCTTGATCTTAACCCTCGGGACTTTTCACTCTCCGGTCCTCGATCCATCTAGACTTCCCGCCTAGTCTCCTCGCCCCCCAAGGCTTTCTGCCTAGTGTTCTCGACGCAGAGCCTTATGCCCAATGTCCTCTATTTGTCAAGACTTTCTGCCCGATCCCTCCAACCAGGACTTCCTTTGCCAACATCAATGCCTAAGTTCGATCGTATGACACTTCTTGCACTAACATATAAGGCTTCTCAAAAGTATAAATTATGGCGTCAAGAAAAGAATGCTTAGTGCTACAAAATTAAATGGAGAGTAGGATGCTACATTTGATAGAATACATTAAATCATTATCTTTAATTGATAACTTGCTTTTCCTCAAACATCTTATACTGTTTTAGTATAAATATTTAACTAAATACCCTAATAAACAAAGCCTTACCAATAACGATGTTCTAAAGTTTGTATATTGATGTAAAACTCTTATTATTTGTCCTTTTTGTCTGATGCAGCTTGCTTGGCACACAACAACAAGCGGACTCGCCCTGGAAAAGGTAAATAAATTTTACTTCAATGAACACACTGCTTTTTTGTGCTGAAAAACTTTTTGTTTGTCTCTGATGCACATACACTTTTCACAATCCTGATGCAGATCGAGCATTGATTACCACACACAATGGTGCGAGTGGAATCTATGTGGGATCCACTAATCTTGCTTATCAACAGGCATTCGAAGATGGAGCAGATGTAATAGATTGCTCAATCCAGATGTCAATAGATGGAGTAGCCTTTTGTTTAGAATCGGCAGATCTTATGGGTCACACAACAACGGTAAAAACCTTTATGCCTCAAGCAACATTGGTTCCTGTGATACAAAAGAGTAACAGAATCTTCTCATTTGATCTGTCATGGAGCAACATCCAAAGCTTGAAGCGTAAGAAACTTTCTTCATTCATTTGTCATCTTTGATTCCTGATGTAATTTAGTCTTCAAGGGATAATCACATGATATTATAATGTTAGTCATCATCATCAAGCTGGGTTTTGTTTTGCATCTCCATTGAGCTCTATGTAAGATATGATATCATAATCACTAAAGTGCTATAATTAAATAGCTATTTCTTTGTGCTAAAATTTAAATAACTGTTGATTTATCTCTTAAATTAAGTTTTGGATAAAAATTCCCATAATTCATTCTTGATAACTATCTAGTTTTCTCTAGAGCTGCTCAAATCAGAAGGAATTTTTTATGCTTTTGATGATGTGAATAGCCTTAAGGAAATATTGTAGCTACACTAATCTACTGTTTTTGTTATTTTTCTTCAGTGGAATTAACAAGCCTGTTATTTGCGTCTGGCATGACAAGAAATCTTGCTGTGAAAAATGAGGGTAATTTTATGACCAGGAATGAATTTCTTAACTTTGCGAAGAATAGCACAATCTCTGGAATTCTGATTAACATAAGAGGTAGAAATGGAATTTCAAGTATTTTTCTAATTGACATATTTTTTTTTTTTTTTGTTTTATCTTTTTCACAACATGTAATTATTCCTCGAAACAGAAAAAGGTTTACGTGCTAGAAAGCGATCGAGTTGTATGCCTCAAACCTAGAAAAACTGAATATTAGAAAGGCACAACAAAAAATCAAGACAACCAGACCAATGAGCGACAAATTATTACTTATGTTCACGCTCACTTGGAAAGAGATCTCTTATATTGTTACTTAATGAATCACTTCATACCATTGCTGCTACCTCTCACCATTAGATGATTTACTGAATTTTTTCACAGATCAAGTAGTTGATAGCATGCATGGTACCCGTTCACGAACATACCAAGTCCTATACGTAACTGAGACCGTGCCAGTTCGTGCAACACCAGTTTAGGTAAGCATGACTTCTAAGCAAGTCAACATAGCTCCTAGTCGACTCGATATATGTATGAGCACTGAATCAGGAAAAGCCAGTCTGAAATCCATAAACCTGCTCGACCACAATCTGTTGGTCAATCAGTTATCAGACCAATGTATCTTACGAATCAGGCACACAGTGGCACATCTGCTCATGTTTGCATTTGTACATTAAGAGATCAAGTGAGACAATTGCTAGGAGATTATCGTCTTTGCAGATTTATATCATTCAACTCATGGCTATAACTTATGTGGCATCTTTGTGTAGAATGCCTTATCTTTGTGTAGAATGCCTCATGGCTCATCTTGCTTCAAAGATAGGCCTTGAAATAGTAGATGTGGTCTCTAGTGCATTGTTAAATGTTAGTTTTGACAAACAACCAAATAAGCAAGTTTTCATCCAGTCTGATGACATTCAAGTACATATTTCAATCCTTAGGAATGACTACCTGGCAATAGCATTTGATTACTTCTCTGACCCATCTTTGAGATTGAGACACTGGTTGCAGGTATAGGAGAGGAGTCGATGGGATTGTGACAGACTTTCCGACAACTGCAGCTGCATATTGCAGTAAGTATCAACCAACATTGTACTTTTACCATGCACAAGATTTTCGAGATCAACTTTGAACCATTTTGTAGGGAGCCCTTGCTCTGATGTAAATGCCAAGTTGGCCTACCCATAGAACCCATAGAGCCCAGTGCTCTTATCGCACTGGTTCCACCTGAGCCATTGCTTCCAGCCGAAGCTCCTGCCCCTGCTCTTCAAGTTTCAGACATTCAAGATCCAGCACTACTACCGGTGGCCGGCCTCTGGGAAATATCAACGGCCATCGCTCCTCCGACAACTACTCCATCAAGCAGTCAATCAACAAATGTTGCCAGCATTGCTCTGTCTCTTGGTAGTGAGCTCAGTTCCATGTCTTTGAGCTATCAGTGATGCATGGGGTTCATGATGGTTTCAGTTAATTGTCATTGTAGATATCTCATGTCACATTGAAACAGATAAATTAAGTTTTTCTCATCTGAAATAGATGAAAATTGTTTATCTAACTTTATGAGGATGAATAAATACGAGTGAGATGATTCAAACATTGTTCAGAATTTATATTATTAGTTACTCTTGAGAAACATATCGCCGACAAAAAGAATACTCATGGGCAACAAAACTCAAAATTATATATATTTTTTCAATAACCAGTTCCTTAATGATGTTACTAAATGTTAATGTGGCTTACAGAAACCCACAAATGTCTACTTCAACAATAGTTGTTGTTCCTGTCCGAACCCTCAGTCGACGGATACTGGAGACGTGGCGCTCTCAGTTGTCTTCAACTGGTGATGTGGATCTCCGGCGAATCTGCAAAGAAGCTGAGCCGGGAAGGGGTTCCCGGCGACGACCCTCCGACGCTCAAGTCAGGCAACGAAAAAGAAAGGGGGCAGAGTAACTGTGACTACAGTGATGAGAATCCTTCATACCTCTGTCGAAGTTTGGGGTCCTTATATAGGACTCCGGGGAGGTGCGGGCACGCTTCTCGATGCGTGCACGCTTCCACAAACATACCTCCAAATGAGTGTGTCAGAAAAGCATGTCTGACACCCTTCCGCAATAGTCCGAGCATATCCCTGACGTGACGGTGGAAACTTCCACCGTACGATACTCTGTCCGGTCTGGCCGCCGACCATGCTGCTTGTCGGCGGCGGGCGTCTCGAGGATGATGTTTACCAGTTGTCCCTTTCATCCTTTTGCGTCTCTTATCTGTTCCAGGGCCAGGCGGTCTTGCCGCTCGGCGTTCCTAGCACTCGGGTACGTGTATGTATTGGACCGAGCGGGAAGATCCTCGGTCCTGTGCTCGGCTGGGATCGCACCTCAGTGATTTGTGCTTCGACCGAGCGGTCTGTCCGCTCGGCCCATAAGCTCCTTTACCTTAAGCGTCGGAAGCTCGACCTGTGGTCGAGCTATATTCCGATCAGCCTGGAGGGCATCCGACCGACCGGTCAGATGTTCTGTCTGCTCAATAGGACCTTGGGCCCGCCCCTATTGACAATTGACCTCCACGTGTCGTTGACCGCCGCCGACGTGGGTACCCCGTCCTTACCACCGGATCAGTTGTCAATCAACATGTTCTAAATGACACAATTTTATCTTTGCATGTAGTCCCCATATCAAAAAAAAAAAAAAACTTTATTTCCACTTCCTAACAAAACATAATACACACAAATTTACCTAATCGCTCCTCATATTTTTTAGGTAAAAAAGTCAAAAAATGAACATAATTCCTTTTAAATTCAACACATTAAACTAGAATCTAGTATATTTTCTATTAAATTGAGCACGACTTTTTTTCTACCTTGGAAAATATACTAGATTTTCTTTATATGGTACTCAATTGGATGAAAATTATACTAGATTCTCTTTAAATAGTGCTGAATTTAAGAGAAATTATATTAAGCGGGAAAACAATCATGCTCAATTTGTTAGAAAATATACTAAATTCTAATTTAAAGTGCTGAATTTAAGTGGAATTATACTCATTTTTGGACTTTTGTACCTAAAAAATATGAGAGGCAATTAGGTAACAATGTTTACATGAGAGAGTTGAAACAAATAAAATTTTACATGCAAGAAGTGAAAATAAATTTTTTTGATATAGGAACAATTGGAAATTTTAAGACAATTTGCTGTTGTTGGGGATCCGCTCTAAATGAACAAAGAAAAATAATTTTAAAAAAAATCACAACTACATATTCATTGGTTCAATCACTTGAGTAGCATCACAATTAATCTCTCACCAGCCCAATAGTACAACAGAAATTTTGGAGTTGCTCGAAGGTATGCATCCATATCATAGCCTGAAAGATGCATCCTTTCTGCAAGTTCTAGGATAGGATCCTTCTTGTTTTGCATGCAGAGATTCTTCAAAAATCTGGAAGGATCTTGGCCTACATTAGGATCTGAAAAATCTGGAAGGCTTTGTCCATCTTTTTTATCTGACAAAACCCAATGAGCCAAATTGTGTAGGGGAACAGACCAAGTACATAATGATTTTGATCTAGCTCAACCAAGCCTTTAATTAGGGTTGGTTTACTATGGTATACTGAATTTTTCATACGATACCATATACTATATCAAAAATTTTGGTATAAAAAAATTTATACGGACATCATACCGAAAATTTGATATATCAAAACTTCAGTATATCAAAATTTCAATATAGTAAAATTGCATACCGGTCGTACCAAAAATTTTAGCTAAAAATTTCAATATTCAAAAATTACTTTGACACTAAGAAATATAATCAATTCAGAAATCACACAATACCCTATTTGTCTTTATTTCCATTACTTTCTCTTCTTTGTGTTTGCATTTGATTTTTTGAAAATTAGTCAAGCTGTGAAGCAACAAGAGTTTGATTATTTCATGTTGTCACTCCAATGGCTAGCCATATTGTGTCAAGATGTACAAGTATGTTGTAAATCTAATGGTTGTTGCAATTATGTAATTTTCTTATTAGTAATGATTTGTCATTTGATTTATATTACTAGATAATATTTTATTTTCTTAAATATATTATTTGCAAGAAGGAAAGGTCTATTAAACTTCAAATCCATAATTAAATTTCAATTGTTTATCGTTATATCATTATTATATTGAACAAAAAAATTTATATCGATACTATACTAAACATTTAATATATCAAAACTTTGATATAGTATAAATTGTATTCCGATCATATGGAAAATTTTAATACACCCAAAATCACTTTGGCACCAAGAAAGATAACTAATTTAGAAGCCACATAATGTTGGTGCAGAAAGCATCCGACGATCGAACATTAGTTTTGATAATGGCAAAGGGATTCAAAGTTAAGTTTAATTGTTATCTAATGGGTATGACTGAGTGTTTCAGGAAAGTTCTAGCTGCGGTTAGGCAAGGGAAAACCCTAGGGGGTGGTAACCCTGTGCGGGAAGTCTTGGCGGGTCGACGCTTCGGGCAAAAATCCTAGGGAGTGGTAACCCTAGGTTAAAATCCTGGTGTCGCGAACCGGGTAGAAGTCTGGATGGGTCGAGGACCGGACATCCAGCATGAAAACCGGAAGCATCGGACGCTGAGCAAAAGTCTAGTCGATCTGGAGGATCATACTGGCAACAGGTAAATCTCCTCAGAGGAGTAGGTGATGACGCGTTCCCCGTAGAGGGAACAGTAGGCGTCGGGTCGACCTAGGATTCCCGGTCGGAAACCTGAAGTCAGACCCGGACAGTTTGGTTATTATCAAATTTACTTCTATATATTATCTTTTTGTGTTCTAACTCTGTTTTGCAGGAAACTAATCTTTTTGTGCAGGGTTAGGACTGACCATGATCGGTCGACCGAACCTTGGGATCGGTCGACCGAACCCACAAGCCAGCAGATCAGATCTCCAGAGGTTGGACCAGGCTCGACCAGGGGATCAGTCGACCGAACCATGGGATTGGTCGACCGAACCAGGGTTGGGCATCGACTGGATCAGGCCAGGTTGATAGAGTCAGGAGAGCTGATCGGTCGACCGAACATGGTGATCGGTCGATCGAACCTCGGATGGAGTTTTGACCAGATAGAAGCGGAGCGAGAGGATCGAGCGGATCGGATGGGAGAAGATCGCTTGATCGGTCAGCCGAACAGGGGATCGGTCGACCGATCCACGTCAGGTCAAACTTGATCCCGAAGCTTGGGGATTTGAATCAGACTTTGCAGAGCTATAAAAGGAGGCCTCGAGGTGCAGCTCAGACATCAATTCGAACAGAAGAACGTGTGACCTTGTACGCTGCTCCGAAAGCTTCAACTAGACTCTGCTACAGTCCGACAATCGACAACCACTTCATATTTGTATTTGTCGATATAATCTTTTAAAGTTTAATACTTGTACTTATTCACTTGTAAAAGATTTGCGCTATATAGTTGTTGCCCACCGAAAGCGGTCAACGACCGCGGGCCTTCGAGTAGGAGTCGAGATAGGCTCCGAACGAAGTAACTTCTCGTGTCTTCTGTGTTTGTGTTATTTCTTTTCCGCTGCGTTTACTTTGACTATTCCAAAATTTACCGTGAAAGCCACGAGCGCTATTCACCCCTCCTCCTCCTCTAGCGCTTTCGATCCAACACATAATACCCCCATTAGTCTCCATTTCCATTACTTTCTGTTCTTTGTTTTGCATTTGGTTCTTTGAAAATTAATCTAGTGCAAGCTGTGAAGAAACAATGGTTTGATTATTTCATGTTGTCACTTTAATGGCCGATCACGTTGTGCCAAGATGCATAAGTATGTTGCAGATCTAATGGTTGTTGCAGTTATCTAATTTTCTTATTAGTAATGATTTGCCATTTGATTTATATTATGAGATGATATTTTATTTTCTTAAATATATTATTTGCAGAAGGAAAGATCTATTGTACTTCATAATTCGTAAGTGAAATTTTAATTGTTTATCATTATATCATTAATATATTAAACAAAAAATTTATATCGATTTTTGGTATACCAAAACTTCAGTATATTATAAATTACATAAGGTCATACCAAAAATTTTAATATATCGAAATCACTTTAACACCAAGAAACATAATTAATTCAGAAGTCACACAACACCACATTAGTCTTCATTTCCATTACTTTCTCTTCTTTATGTTTACATTTGGCTCTTTGAAAATTAGCCTAGCGCAAGCTGTGAAACAATGAGAGTTTGATTATTATGTTGTCACTTCAATGGCCTGCCACATTGTGTTAAGATATACAAGTATATTGCAAGTCTAATAGTTGTTGCAGTTATGTAATTTTTTTATTAGTAATGGTTTGCCATTTGATTTGCATTATGAGATGATATTTTATTTTTTTAATATATTATTTGCAAAATGAAAGATCTACTATACTTCACAACCCGTAAGTGAAATTTTAATTGTTTATCATTATATTATTATTATATTAAATAAAAAATTTGTACCGATACTGTATTAAAAATTTGATATACTTAAATTTCAGTATAATATAAATTGTATACCGGTCATACTAAAATTTTCGGTATTCCGAAATTACTTTGATATCAAAAGACACAATCAATTTAGAATCCACACAATATCCTGTTAGTCTCCATTTCCATTACTTTCTTTGTGTTTGCATTTGATTTTTAGAAAACTAGTCTTAGTGTAAGCTGTGAAGCAAGAAGAGTTTGATTATTTCATATTGTCACTTGATCACATTCTAATGGTTGTTGCAAAATAATTTTCCATTTAATTTGCATTATAAGATATATTTTTTTTAATATATTATTTGTAGAAAGAAATATCTACTGTACTTCATAATTATATAATTAGTGTATTAAACAAAATCTTTGTTTCCAATAATAATAATCACCTAAGTTTTTGCCCAAGCATTTGAAAAGGATAAGGTTTAATTTAAATTTTTTTAATTAAATGAAACAAAATTGGAGTTAATTAACATCTAATTATTTTAATATATTATTCACAGAAGTAAATATCTACTACTTCACATTTCATAATTGAAGTTTTAATTGTTTATGGTTATATTATTATTATTATATTAAACAATTTTTTTATAGATGGGCTATTATTTTTCACCGGTGGTGAAGTATTTGATGTCGATGGTGAAGTATTTGAAAAAAATAAAGTATAGTTTTAATCTATTTTTTTAATTAAATGAAACAAAATTGGGGCTAATTAACAAAATTGGCGTCAATTGAAATTATTTTAGTATACCACTTTGGTTGATGATCATCTACCAGTAGTTGGTATACTCTCATGGGATGAAGACATAATTCACTTTCTTGATTTAAACACACATTGCATTGCAAGTTCACACTACACGAGGTCTTTTATTTAACATCCTCAAGTCACAGTCCCAGGTGCTATGGGAAAAGAGACGTGCAATGACAGCGGTTAGTCTCCATTTTGATTACTTTTTCTTCTTTGTGTTTGCATATGGTTCTTTAAAAGTTAGTCTAGTACAAGTTGTGAAGCAACTTGAGCTTGATTATTTTATGTTGTCACTTCAATGACCACCCATATTATGTCAAGATGTACAAATATATTGTAAGTCTAATATTGGTTACAAGTATGTAATTTTCATAGAGGGCTTGCTTTTCCCAACCCCGCATCTAACACACACTCCTCTTCTTCTCCCCTCTCTCCCTGCCAAAAGATGCATGTGCCCTCCTCTTCTATTTTTTTTATTTTATTTTATTTTTATTTAGTTTAATTTTTTAATTAATTTTGTTTAAAAATAACTCTCAGTATATTTTAAATTTTATTTTTTAATTAATTTAATTTATTATTTTTATCAATACTTTTTTTTTTCAGTTTTATATAAATTTTATTTAATTTTTAGTTTTTATTTTTTAATTAATTTAATTTATTATTTTTTTTCATAATACTGTTATTTTTTAAATTTTATTTTTTATTGATTTTTTTTGTTAATCAATTTTTTTAATCATTTTTTATCAGTTTTATTTTTTTAATAATTTTTTATATGTTTATAATTTATGTTTATTTTTAGTTTATATTTAAAACTAACAAAAAATACTAATAATTAATAGTGAACACATTCATAACTTAGGAACAAAAATAATTTTTTCAAATGAAGAGTACATGTAATAATAAAAAAAACATGAAAATATATAAAAATAAAAATCTTAATCAAAATTGCCTCCAAATTCTGCTCCCGACGCATTTGATTAAAGAAACAAAACTAAATAAATATTTAAAAAATAATAAATAAAATTAATTAAAAATAAAACTAAATAAGTATTTAAAAATAATAAATAAAATTAATTAAAAATAAAACTTAAATAAAATTTAAAAAATATAAGTATTAATGAAAAATAATAAAAAAATTAATTAAAAAATAAAAATAAATAAATTAAAAATATATATAAGTATTAATGAAAAATAATAAACAAAATTAATTAAAAAATAAAAATAAATAAATTAAAAATATATATAAGTATTAATGAAAAATAATAAACAAAATTAATTAAAAAATAAAAATAAAAAAATTAAAAATATATATAAGTATTAATGAAAAATAATAAATAAAATTGATTAAAAAATTAAAATTAAATAAAAATTTAAAAATCTATAAGTATGAATGAAAAAATTAATAAATTAAATTAAATTTAAAAATAAAACTAAAAAAATCAAAAAAAAAATCAAAAAAGATAGAGGGGCAGAACGGACATTTAAAGGGGGGAGAGAGGGGGGGGGAGGTGCGCGTGTCAGGGGAGGGGGGAAAAGCAATTTACTTTTCATATTAGTAATGATTTGACATTTGATTTGTATTATAAGATGATATTTTTTTAATATATTATTAGCAAAAGGAAAGATTCATATTGAAAATTTAATTGTTTATCATTATATTATTATTATATTAAATAATTTTTTTGCAAGATAGGCTATGCCCCAATTCCAATGATGGTAACCACCCAAGTTTTTGCCAGCATTTGAAAAATATAAAGTAGGGATGCAAGAAATACCGACAATTTTGATATACCATATATGCCATAACGATATTTATCATTTATATCAAAATTTTTAGTATACTAAAAAGTGGTATTATACCAAATCAAAAATTTTAATATTAATATAAAATTTATGATTTTTTAGTATTTCAGTATATACCTAAATATCTAATATATTGATTTGATAAATTATTTATTATTTTACTAAGTTTCAAAATTATATTAAAATTTAGTCATTTGGACTTGACTCCTACATACAAAATAAAAATAAATTGTGATTAAATATAAATTATTTATTATATTTATATTGCTAAATAGAGTCTAGATGTCTGATTTTTTTAAAATCAGCACTAAGGTGCTAATTTTTAAAACCAACACCACGTTTTGTCAGTATTTGTAAGGAATCAAACTAGAACATGAAGTTAGTACCATGAGTGCTGATTTTTTCAAGCTAGCACCAAGATGATACGGGTATTGTTGATTTTAAAATTTTCATTGATGGATATCTTAAAATTATTAAAAGTCCATTATCCTCATCTTACATTTATAGATCTATTTCTACAAATGTGTCTATTATTGACCGTGTAAGTGTTGCTTCACATTCCTTTAGAAAATGATTTGATTTAACCTAATACAAATTACAAAATGTTTCCTTTTGTTTTTTTATAAGATTTTTCTTGGATATGATAAAGTATTTTGTAATCAATACGTTAGTTGTTGTTGATAAACTTTATTTTATAATTAATACTTTATTAAAGTATGTTGTTAATGTTTGATTATGTTTTTTTTTTTCAAATCCTATATTTGTCAATGTTGTTATATTATGAACAAGGATATTATGTGACTCCTGAATTTGTTATATTTTTTAATGTCAAAATGATTATGGTATATCAATATTTTTAATATAATCAGTATGGAATTTATATTATATAAAAACTTCCGTATATCGAAATTTCGGCATATCAAATTTTGGTACGATATCAGTATAAATTTTTATATTAAATTTTTGATGCGACATCTGATATCGTATAAAAAATTTGGTATATCTTATCGAAAAGACCCTAAGATAAGGTGCCGTTTTAATCTTTTTTTTAATTAAATGAAAAAATTAGGGTTAATTATTCTTTTTTTTAATTAACCAAGTAAAAAATTCACTGAAAAAGTTGTAGAGGAATTGGCGGTAAAATTTTTGGAAAAGGAGCATTCTTTCCTTTTCAAAGTTTATAAATAAAGGAGAATAAAATTAATAAAAATGTTGAAATTTAAATTTGCATTAGTAAAGTTTGAGTTATTTAGTTATAGATAAACATAAAAAATATGCGGCCACAGTTACCAGTTACGGCGTGAGCAATTATTTTACCAAGTTCCTCAGTCTTTATGAAATTTATAAGACAACGTACAGTTAGTTTAGTGAATTATTTAAACATAATACAATAAGTATTATCTTAATTTTTAAAATTTGATTGTTTCTTTCTGTTGCAGAATTTGCTTAATACAAATGGTATTTATGTTTCAGACACTAAAAAGTATAAAAAGTATAGTTCAAAGCATATTAAATCTATAATCGATATTAAGTTTGGAGCTACGTCCAACTTTCTTTACACTCAGCAACAAAAATTAAAGAAAATTCAAATTTATTTTAGTAAAAATTTATGGTATATAATTAATTTTATGTTGTTCCATGACCACCCATATTATGTCAAGATGTACAAATATATTGCAAGTCTAATATTGGTTGTAATTTTCTTATTAATAATGATTTGACATTTGATTTGTATTATGAAATTATATTTTTTTAATATATTATTGGCAAAAGGAAAGATTCACTATGAAATTTTAATTGTTTATCGTTATATTATTATTATATTAAATAAATTTTTTTGTAATGACGGTAACCATCAAGTTTTTACGAACATTTGAAAAATATAAGGTAGGGGGTGCAAGAAATACCGATAATTTTGATATACCATATATGTCATAACGATATTTATCATTTATATCAAAATTTTTAGCATACTTTTTAAAGTGGTATTATACCAAATCAAAAATTTTAATATTAATATAAAATTTATGATTTGTTAGTATTTCAGTATATACCTAAATATCTAATATATTGTTCTTATAAATTATTTATTATTTTACTAAGTTTCAAAGTTATATTAAAATTTAGTCATTTGGAATGGACTCCTACGTACAAAATGAAAAGAAATTGTGATTAAATATAAATTATTTATTATATTTATATTGCTAAATAGAATCTAGATATCTGATTTTTTTTAAATCAACACTAAGGTGCTAATTTTTAAAACCAACACCACGTTTTGTCAGCGTTTGTAAGGAATCAAACTAGAACCTGAAGTTAGTACCATGAGTGCTAATTTTTTCAAGCTAGCACCAAGATGGTACAGGTATTATTGATTTTAAAATTGTCATTGATGGATATCTTAAAATTATTAAAAGTCCATTATCCTTATCTTACATTTATAGATCTATTTCTATAAATGTGCCTATTATTGACAATGTAAGTGCAACTAATGTTGCTTTTAGAAAGTGATTTGATTTGACCTAATACAAATTACAAAATGTTTCCTTTTGTTTTTTTATAAGATTTTTATTATATATGATAAAGTATTTTGTAATCAATACGTTAGTTGTTGTTGATAAATTTTATTTTATAATTAATACTTTATTAAAGTATGTTGTTAATGTTTGATCATGTTTTTTTTTTCAAATCCTATATTTGTCAATGTTGTTATATTATGAACAAGGATATTATGTGACTCCTGAATTTGTTATATTTCTTAATGTCAAAATGACTTCGGTATATCAAAATTTTTAAGATAATCAGTATGGAATTTATATTATATAGAAACTTCAGTATATCGAAATTTCGGCATATCAAATTTTTGATACGATATTAGTATAAATTTTTTATATTAAAATTTTTGATGCGACATATGATATCGTGTAAAAAATTTGGTATATCTTACCGAAAAGACCCTAAGATAAGGTGCCGTTTAATCTTTTTTTAATTAAATAAAAAAATTGGGGTTAATTATTCTTTTTTAATTAACGTAAAAAACTCATTGAAAAAGTTGGAGAGGAATTGGCGGTAAAATTTTTGGAAAAAGGACATTCTTTCCTTTTAAAAGTTTATAAATAAAGGAGAATAAAATTAATAAAAATGTTGAAATTTAAATTTGCATTAGTAAAATTTGAGTTATTTGATTATAGATAAACATAAAAAATGTGCGGCCCCAGTTACCAATTACGACATGAGCAATTATTTTACCAAGTTACTCAGTCTTTATGAAATTTATAAGACAACGTACAGTTAGTTTAGTGAATTATTTAAACATAATACAATAAGTATTATCTTAATTTTTAAAATTTGATTGTTTCTTTCTATTGCAGAATTTGCTTAATACAAATGATATTTATCCTTCAGACACTAAAATATATAAAAAGTATAGTTCAAAGCATATTAAATCTATAATCGATATTAAATTTGGAGCTACCTCCCTTCTTTGCACTAAGCAACAAAAATTAAAGGAAATAAAAATTTATTTTACTAAAAATTTTAAGATATATAATTAATTTTATGTTGTCACTTCAATGACTACCCATATTATGTCAAGATGTACAAATATATTGCAAGTCTAATATTGGTTGCAGGTATATAATTTTCTTAATTATTAGTAATGATTTGACATTTGTATTATGAGATTATATTTTTTTTAATATATTATTGGCAAAAGGAAAGATTCACAATATGTGAAATTTTAATTGTTTATTGTTATATCATTATTATATTAAATAAATTTTTTTTTGCAAGATGGACTATGACCCAATTCTAATGACGGTAACCACCCAAGTTTTTGCAAGCATTTTAAAAATATACCGTAGGGGTGCAAGAAATACCGATAATTTTGTCATAACTATATTTATTATTTATATCAAAATTTTTAGTATACTAAAAAGTGATATTATACCAAATCAAAATTTTTAATATTAATATAAAATTTATGATTTTTTAGTATTTCAATATATACCTAAATATCTAATATATTATTTTTATAAATTATTTATTATTTTATTAAGTTTCAAAGTTATATTAATTTAAGTCATTTGGACTGGATTCCTACATACAAAATGAAAAGAAATTGTAATTAAATATAAATTATTTATTATATTTATATTGCTAAATAGAGTCTAGATGTCTGATTTTTTTAAAATCAACACTAAGGTACTAATTTAAAACCAACACCACGTTTTGTCAACGTTTGTAAGGAATCAAACTAGAACCTGAAGTTAGTACCATGAGTGTTGATTTTTTCAAGCTAACACCAAGATAGTACTCGTGTTATTGATTTTAAAATTTTCATTGATGGATATCTTTAAATTATTAAAAGCCCATTATCCTCATCTTACATTTATAGATCTATTTCTACAAATGTTGGCAGTGTAAAAGCAATGCTTCACATTCCTTTAGAAAGTGATTTGATTTGACCTAATACAAATTACAAAATGTTTCCTTTTGTTTTTTTTTTATAAGATTTTGACAAAGTACTTTTGCAATTAATAAGTTAGTTGTTGTTGATAAACTTTACTTTATAATTAATACTTTATTAAAGTATGTTGTTAATGTTTGATTATATTTTTTTTTCAAATCCTATATTTGTCAATGTTGTTATATTATGAACAAGGATATTATGTGACTCCTGAATTTAATTTGTTATGTTTCTTAATGTCAAAATGACTTCGGTATATCAAAATTTTTAATATAATCAATATGGAATTTATATTATATAGAAACTTCAGTATATCGAAATTTCGACATATAAAATTTTTGGTATGATATCAGTATAAATTTTTTATATTAAAATTTTTGATGCGACATATGATATTGTGTAAAAAATTTGGTATATCTTACCGAAAAGACCCTAAGATAAGGTGCCACTTTAATCTTTTTTTAATTAAATGAAAAGATTGGGGTTAATTATTCTTTTTTTAATTAACCAGGTAAAAAACTCACTGAAAAAGTTGGAGAGAAATTGGCGGTAAAATTTTTGGAAAATGGACATTCTTTTCTTTTCAAAGTTAGTTTAGTGAATTATTTAAGCATAATACAATAAGTATTATCTTAATTTTTAAAATTTGATTGTTTCTTTTTGTTGTAGAATTTGCTTAATACAAATGATATTTATGCTTCGGACACTAAAAAGCATAAAAAGTATAGTTCAAAGCATATTAATTCTATAATCCATATTAAGTTTGGAGCTATGTCCAACCTTCTTTGCACTCAGCAACAAAAATTAAAGGAAATTCAATTTTATTTTACTAAAAATTTTAAGGTATATAATTAATTTTATGTTGTCACTTCAATGACCACCCATATCATGTCAAGATGTACAAATATATTGCAAGTCTAATATTGGTTGCCGGTATGTAATTTTCTTATTAGTAATGATTTGACATTTGATTTGTATTATGAGATGATATTTTTTTAATATATTATTGGCAAAAAGGAAAGATTCACATGAAATTTTAATTGTTTATAGTTAAATTATTTTTATATTAAATAAATTTTTTTACAAGATGGGCTATGACCCAATTCCAATGACGGTAACCACCATATTTTTGTCAACATTTGAAAAATAGTAGGGGTGCAAGAAATACCGACAATTTTGATATATCATATATGTCATAACGATATTATCATTTATATCAAAAAATTTTGTATATTAAAATGTGGTATTATACCAAAGAAATTTTTTAAATATTAATATAAAATTTATGATTTTTTAGTATTTCAGTATATATCTAAATATCTAATATATTGTTTTTATAAATTATTTATTATTTTACTAAGTTTCAAAGTTATATTAAAATTTAGTCATTTGGATTGACTCCTACATACAAAACGAAAAGAAATAGTGATTAAATATAAATTATTTATTATATTTATATTGCTAAATAGAGTCTAAATGTCTGATTTTTTTTAAAAATTAGCACTAAGGTGTTAATTTTTAAAATCAACCACGTTTTGTCAGCGTTTGTAAGGAATTAAACTAGAACCTGAAGTTATTACCATGTGCTGATATTTTCAAGCTAGCACCAAGATAGTACTGGTATTGTTGATTTTAAAATTTTCATTGATGGATATCTTAAAATTATTAAAAACCCATTATCCTCACCTTACATTTATAGATCTATTTCTACAAATGTGCCTATTATTGACAGTAACTGCAACTAATGTTACTTCACATTCCTTTAGAAAGTGATTTGATTTGACCTAATACAAATTACAAAATGTTTCCTTTTGTTTTTTATAAGATTTTTTTTTTAGATATTACAAAGTACTTTTGTAATCAATAAGTTAGTTGTTGTTGATAAACTTTATTTTATAATTAATACTTTATTAAAGTATGTTGTTAATGTTTGATTATATTTTTTTTTCAAATCCTATATTTGTCATTGTTGTTAATTTGTTATATTATGAACAAGGATATCATATGACTCCTGAATTTGTTATGTTTCTTAATATCAAAATGACTTTGGTATATCAAAATTTTTAATATAATCAGTATGGAATTTATATTATATAGAAACTTCTGTATATCGAAATTTCGGCATATCAAATTTTTGGTACGATATCAGTATAAATTTTTTATATTAAAATTTTTGATGCGACATATGATATCGTGTAAAAAATTTGGTATATCTTACCAAAAGACCCTAAGATGAGGTGTCGCTTTAATCTTTTTTTAATTAAATGAAAAAATTAGGGTTAATTATTCTTTTTTTAATTAATCAGGTAAAAAAAACTCACTGAAAAAGTTGGAGAGGAATTGGCGGTAAAATTTTTGGAAAAGGGGCATTTTTTTCTTTTCAAAGTTTATAAATAAAGGAGAATAAAATTAATAAAATTGTTGAAATTTAAATTTGCATTAGTAAACTTTGAGTTATTTGGTTATAGATAAACATAAAAAATGTGCAGCCCCAGTTACCAGTTACGGCGTGAGCAATTATTTTACCAAGTTCTTTATGAAATTTACAAGGCAACGTACAATTAATTTAGTGAATTATTTAAGCATAATACAATAAGTGTTATCTTAATTTTTAAAATTTAATTGTTTCTTTCTGTTGCAGAATTTGCTAAATACAAATGGTATTTATGCTTCGGACACTAAAAAGTATAGTTCAAAGCATATTAAATCTATAATCGATATTAAGTTTGGAGCTACGTCCAACTTAAAGGAAATTCAAATTTATTTTACTAAAAATTTTAAGGTATATAATTAATTTGGTCTGAAGTATATATTTTTAATTTTAAAAATGATTCGAGTATACATACATATGTTAGCCTTTTTTAAATTTTTTATTTTTTATTGATTCAGCATCAAGATTGTGTAAATTTATTTAAAGCATCCACATCAATTATTCTAAATTAAAATTTTATCTTAAATTTACCTGTTACATAAAAAAAAATATCTACGCATCATCTATCCTATCCTTTCTCTAAATTTAGAGAATGAATTTTTCCTAAATATTTAAATAATATTTCTCTTCCCTCTCTCTAATAATAAAATAATTTCTCTCTCCTCTTGCTAATAATAAAAAATATGAAGAAAAGAGAAACAATAATTAAAAAATAAATATATATAAATTATAGGAAAGACTTTGTGAAATGAAAAATGAATAATATCTAAATTTAATAAAATAATTCTTTTATCCTAAATTTTATATTCTGGATGAGAATGCCCTAAGTGCAAGGTGAACATAATACCACCTTATCATCGAGTACCATTTTATCATCCAAGTGAGTAGTAGTACTTATTCATATTTAAAAAGAGAATTATAATTGATGCCCTTTTTTTAGTCATAGAGTATCTAGGAGGATTGGATGAAAACAAAGAAAACTCAACTGGGAGCGACAATAGTACCTCGATGTAAATTTCTTTTGGCGTTGTAATAAGTTGCGAGCTTCACTTTAAGCTCATGAGAATTGAGACGTAAGATTTTCATAATATGAATTAAAATTGTGTTAACTTAGAGTTATTATTTTCAGGAACTATTTCTCCATATATGAACAAAGGATTACTCAAAATTAGTGACACTCGTCGTGTAAATTCTTAGTCAGAATTTCTGATTTTCTTAGTGAGAAAAAAATTGAAGAGAAATAAATTGACATTTGAAAATTTTAAAAAAAGTAGTCCGTGTCCATTATAATATACGGCTAAGTGAGATATACTAATAAGAAGTGCAATAGATTAAAATCAATTAATTGATTTATGTGCATTTTTTCACGATCAAGATCATTAGTGTGTTAGGATGAGACAAACAAATGGTAAGCTATTTATAACAGAAACATTCCTTGGCTAGATGGAACATTAGAAAGGGGGAAACGTGGAGGACATATTAATTAGGGTTTAGAATTCAAGAAGAAATCATGATATTTGTTTATCATGAGTGGAGATATTGATATTATTGGCGGTGCTATATATGATAGAGATACATACACATAGGGTTGTAAATGAATCAAGTGTTAGTGAACAAACTTGATGTTCGGTTTGGTAAGTGCTTGTTTATGTTCGTTCAATATGCATTAGATTAATTAAATAAACAAACTTGAACAACTCGTTAAGCTAAACAAACAAGCTTAAACACATATGTGTTCAGCTCATTAACGTTCGTGAACAATGTTCACGAACCATATTTATTAATAAAATTCTTTTCAATATGCTAAATAAATAATAAAATAAAATAAATAAATTTAAATTATCAATCTTGATAAACAACCAAACAAGCTTGAATTGAGAGTTTGATAACATCTAAATGAATCAAGCTTAAACCAAGCTCGAACCAAGCTCAAGCCAAGCTTGAATTGAGAGTTTGATAACATCTAAACAAACCAAGCTCAAGCCAAGCTTCAAACAAGCTCAAGCTAATAAAAAATAAACCAAGTCAAACTTGAACACGCATTTCAAAAGCTTAGTTCTTTTTAAGCTCGGCTCGGCTCATTTACAATCCTAGATACAAGGATAAGATGTATATCATATTCTTTGAACCCCATTAGTGGGAAAATTTTCAATTCAGTCCCAAATATTTTGGTATATTTCCAATTTTAACGTTCTTGGTTACATCCCAAATATTTTTTAAAAAATTATGATTCAATCCTAATTGTTTTAACATTTTCGGTTGCATCCCAAATGTTTTTTAAAAAAATTCTGATTCAGCCCTAATTATTTTAACTTTCCTTATTACATCCCAAATATTTTTTAAAAAAATTTGATTCAGTCATTCTGTCTATTTCATTATTAAAAGTAACAGAACATGTTCACAGACAACTCACACATAATAAAAAATCCAAAATCTCAAATGAGAAAACCTAATTTCTTTCTTCCTATCTTCCCATCGTTCTTTCTTTCTTCCCATCATTCTTTCCCCAAATGCATACATCGTTCTTTCTCTAAATTATGGTAATTTATCAATTAATTTATTATGCCAAAGTACATACTGATTAATATATGATGCATATTTTTGGGTCTTTTATTATGTGTGACTTGCACGTTAACATGCTCTATTACTTTTAATAATGAAATAGATGAAAGGACTGAACGGGAATTTTTAAAAAATATTTGGAATGCAATCAGGAATGTTAAAATAATTAGAATTGAACTGAGAATTTTTAAAAAATATTTAGGATGTAACCGGGAATATTAAAATAATTATGACTTAACTCAAAAAGTACCCAAATATTTGGGACTGAATAGGAAAATTTCCCCCATTAGTGAGTTGAGGGTTTTAGTGGTGGTAGTGTTCTTTATTTTGCGTATGAACAAATGGAAAGTTAAATTTCTCAAGAGTAAAGCAATAGTAGCAATATGCAAGACCAACCATTATCTTTTCATGCCATTGTATAGTTATGCTAATCCTATGGGGTTATCTGAGATGATAAGTGGTGATTACATTTACAGTTGAGAATATAGGGTCGAACCATAGGGATGTCGGAACGTCAATCTCTGAACCTTGTGTACCTCACCCCACCCACCACTTGTCCTCTCGACTACCGTGATTTACTTTCCTTATGATGGCCTTGGATTGGGTGCGACGGAAGCACTAGGAGTGAGCGAATTCACCTTTTGTAACATTGTATAGTAATGCTAGATATATATAAATTTCTTAAAAACATGTTCGATAAATTACAACTTGTTGGAAAAAAGTTCAATGTTATCGTAAAGACTAATTGTTCTTCTACCAACTGTTGTAGGATTGAGAATTTGCATGGACTTAAATACTTGGGAAAGTTGCAAATTTCAGAATCTTAAAACAAAAGTGAGGAATAAGCTATTATTATTATGAATATTCCGAGATCTGGGTACTCGGACGGTTAGAGTGTGTGTACTCGAAACCCACCCAGGCTTGGGGAGATGAGATTCTCTGTCCCCAAAATGTTGTGTCCCTATGTCCCAGAGTCGATCGGACGGCTATGATATTTTCATGATATACACTGCATTCTTGAGATGTGATTTAGACCGTTCGATCGGCTCTGGGACATGAGGACACAACATTTTGGGGACAGAGGATCTCATCTCAGGCTTGGGAGCTGACATTCAGAGGGTTCTCGAGCATGCAGACATAGGTGCTTGAGCGCGCATGAACGTTGACGTGGGTACTTGACAGTTGGGAGTTGAGACTTGGGAATTGATTCAGCATGTGAGACTCAAGAGTTGGTACTCAAGAACTCACTCAAACTTGGGCTGCTTGATTGTTGGCCCCGAGATAAAATTTTTTTGCTAAATTTAATTAAATTACTGAATTTAAAAATTCAAATTTCTCTAGTTTGTTGAGATGAACTTGACCGATTAAACTCAAAGTTGTTGGACTAAGAAGGCTGGGCTACCAGGGTAGGATGAATTACCATGGAAGAGAAGACTGAACTGTCTAGCTTCACAGTGGCTAAGTTGTTGAGTAGTCCGAATGTCTGAGTTGCCTTGATCATGAGTGTCAAGTGGGTCAAGCTACCAAGTTCCCGAGCTAACGAGAAGTTGAGTGATCAAGTGGTTGGATGCTAAAGTGCTAAGTGGGTTGAGGGCCCAAGTGCAGAGCGGGTTGAGTCGACGAGTGTTGGGTAAGGTAGTTTGCGCCAAGTAACTAAGACGTGTTAAACACAATTTTATTAAAACATATTCATCCCTTTTCCGACGGTGCTTAAGACATTTTGTTGAATGTTTGTTTTCCAAAATACAACAACTCGACCACGTCATATTACACATAGTTAAATTGGGAAGTAAAATATTACAAATACTATGACGATAAATTATTATAATACATACTAATATAAATTTTATCCAAACATTTTTCAACTCTTTATTGACTAATCTTACCTTTCGCTAATAAATTATCACCTAATTTATTTAGCGAAAAATATGCTGCTAGTAATACTTAGCTTTGTTAGGGTTGATAGTGAATTATAGGGAAGAGAGAGAGGGTACCTACAATAAAGAAGAATTAAAATGTTGAGAGAAAAAAAATCAAAGACAGATTTCATTAAACTTTTATCTACCACTAAAATTTAATAGAAATGTTGGCTAGTAAATTAATTTTTCGGCCAATAAATTTACCGGTAAAATTTAATGAATTTGACCAATAAATATTTTTAATTTATCGGTCAAAATTAATTTTGGTCCAAAATGAATTTTATCCCATAATTACACAGGAAAAACAAAATCCAAAGCGACTCCAAGTAACACCCTTGAGTTCCTAAACATATTCAACATTTTCTTCTGCTAAACGGCGGACTGGTTGGTCAGATTAAAAAAAAAAAAAGGACAGCTTAATTTGCAATCACTTAGGATTTCTTGGATCCTAAATTCTAGTCTTCTCTTGATCCCCTCTAAAATGACACATTTTGGAAGCCGCTTCATTAAAAACGATAAATTGAAGCATGTTCATAAAAATTGGGGAATGTTTTTAGCTTTCTTTTTCTTGAAATTTATAAGCTTTGATTGAATTTATATATATTTTTCATAAATAGATGTTATTTTAAACTTAAGTACGTTAAGTAGGTTGAATGTGGCATTCTTTATCGAAATTTAGATTAAGAACATAAATAAAATAACATCGGAGGTCTAACATTTTCGAAGGGAATAGGAGGTCCCGAATTGATTTGCAACTATTTTCAGGAACTCTAAACCCAATAAAATTGCTATATGGAAACATGAGCCTCCTAACACTTGCATTTGCAACTATTCCCATAAACACTAGATTTGGGCGCTCATATTTCCATTTTTTCATGACGTTCTATTTTTTTTTTTTAACACTTCACTCACAATGTGGTTTTTTTTTATTATCCAGATGCGAAAGTGAATCATGTGATTTTAAAATCTTTTCTTTTTTATTTTTAAAATTAAATATGAATACAACAAAATAATGAGAAAATAAGAAAAAAAAACACACGTTGATCAGTTTTTTATTTGGTTTGAAGTTTTCGGTAAGACACAGGTCCCGCGGACCTATCGATGGATAATCCACTAATAATCTTTTCCAAAACCATCGAAATAGGGGATCAAGTACAAAGAAAAGGACAAGTGTAACATGTTACACTTTCCTTTATGCAGAAATTTAGTACAATATGAAATATATGTTACCCAACACCATCGACGATGATAAGATCAGGCTCGGTATTGGACGACTCCTTAACAATAGTCAGGCATAGCAACATCGTAACAGAACAGCAGCAGGAAGTTGGAGTGACTTATTTTCACTTACCAAGTATCAAGTTATCTCCTAGACGTCCAATCTAACCCACCAGGTCTTCCTGCAAGAATCACATATTCAGAATTCGCTAATCGAGAATCGAACATCCCGACCTCCTATTAAAATCGCACATCCGGACTTCAGCCCATCGGGAATAGACCATTTCGACCTTTTGTCAGAATCTCACATCTGGACTTTCTATATGGTATACGGTCCTTTTGACCTATCAAGTTAGCCAATTCTGTGCACTCGGTAACATGATTAGATCAACAAAATATCTAATTTTAATCTACTTATCATTCATCAAAAATCAGGTTTGATCATTGATGCCAACTGCATCAACAATCTCTTTCTTTTTATGTAATGACAAGCTATATATATATAACCCCCCTCCCGCACGCGCGCGTCGGCATTCATTAAACAAGGTGCATATAAGTGGATCAAATTATGTAAATACACAAGCAAGCATAAGCAATAAATTTTTTAAAGTAAGTATAAAATTTTAGAGATTTATTGTAGGGAGGAGTTCAAAATTTTCCAAAGTATTTTGAAATGAATTTTCAAAATTTACAAAACATTTTCAAAATTTTGAAACTTGAAAAAAACAAATCATTTTGTAAGGCTAAAGTTTGTAAGAATTTTATAAACAATTTTTTAAGATAGATTTTAAAATATTTTTCAAATAATAATATATTGCAAAGTAATTTTTAAAGTTTTAATTGTTCGAGACAACTTGTGAAAAGGTTTGCAATTTATCTTTCTAAGATATTTTTAAAGTATTTTTAAAGAAATTTATCCAAGCAACATAATTTTGAAAATATTGTCAAAATAGTTATCAGATAAATTTTCAGAAGGCTTGCCAAAGTCAGGATAACCTTTGCAAGAATTTTGTAAAACTAAAACATTTTAAAGTGTTTTCGAAAATACCTTAAAATATATGTTAAAGTATTTTTATGCAGTTTTTCAATATAAATTTCAAAACACTTTCATTTTGATTTTTTAAAATAATCATTTGAAAAAAGTATAAAAGTATTTTTCAAAGTAAATTTTGAAAATAAGTTTTAAAAGTATTTTGTAAAAAAAAATAATTTCAGAATATTTCAGAAGTATTTTTTGAACCATTTGTAAAATAAATTTCAGTAAAATTTTAAAATAATTTTTAAATTAACATTTCGCGGCAAATAACAAGTAGTTTTGAAATATTTGATATTATTTAAAATAATATTTATTTAAAAATTATCCTTGAATGTCTAATCTTTAATTACTAATTAACTATTAGAAGATAATAATGCTCACTTGTTTTGTCAAGTTAAGTACTAATACTCAGTTATAAATTTATTGAAAAAGAACTACTTAACTTGATAAATGTACTATTTATATTTTTCATCTAGACTTATATTAATATACTGATAAAAGTATCTGAAGTCCATCCAAAAGGATGACTCTAGTACAATCTATGACTACCCTTTGCTCTGCATGGCCTGAGTCTAGAACTAGTACTGAACGTGCAGAGCCCAAGGTGCATTTGTCACTCCAAAGTGTAATGGCACTGACGTTTTCCCTAGAGTTCGGAATGATCTGTGCAGGCAACTGACTACACCCCTTAACTGTAATTGATTAATGGTGGACGCCATCTGACCTATCTGTCTCTCCAAATTCTGCTGGTTACTAGTGATCTGTTGTCGTTGCGAGGCTAATTGCTGTGACAATTGCTGCTGTCGCGCTGCCATCTGCTGAATAAGTTCCTCCAGTTTCTGTACTGAAAGCTCTGATTTGGGAGGCTAGAATTGCTGTGATCTGTTTAGAACTGGTGGGGACTGATATGCAGGCGGCCTCTGAAAAGCAAGGGATGGCTGATAAGGTTGCTGTGCTGCATTCCCATACCTCAAGTTCAGATGGTCTCTCCATCCTGGGTTGTAGGTGGTAGACAAAGGATCATACTGTGGCTTGTACCCAGGTTGCTGGTGATAGAACTGAGATTCGGGTTGAAAAATATTTGCTGCAGCCACTTGATCTGTAAAAGTAGAACTCCCTTCTTGTTGCAACATTAGGCAGACATCAGTCGGATGAGCTGGACTGGAACAGATTCCACAAGTACTCACTGGCTGCTTGAGAGCTATTTGTCTAACCATGGAAGTCAGCTCCTGCAAGTCATTTCTGATTACTTGACTGTCTGCACTGGCCACTTGGACTTCACTAACCCCTCTGGTAAGCAACTGTCGGCTTCCAAACTGTTGCGCATTAGCAGCCATAATAGAAATAATAGAAATAAACTTTCTTGCTTCCTCAGTGTCTTGTTCACTAGTGCTCCCCACTAGCTGCATCAATAATAGACCGGTCCATAGGTAGTAGTCCCTCTGTAGAAAGACTGAATAAGTATCTATTGGCTGAGCTGATGATACGAGGACAATTTGAACATAACTTTTTAAACCGCTCCCAATACTCTTACAATGTTTCCCCGGGAAGCTGCTGGATTCCGCAAATGCTCCTCCTAATAACTGTGGATCTCGAAGCCGGGAAAAACTTTTCCAGAAACGATCTTCTCATCTCCCAACAAGTAATAAAACTAGGCGGTAGAGAATATAGCCAATGAGAACAGAAAGGCCCTCAAGTTGATGTCCTCTTCACCGATGCCATGTGGATTCATGGTGGAGCAAACTGCGTGGAACTCCTATAGGTGTCAATTAGGGTCTTCTCCGGCTAATCCATGAAATTTTGGAAGGAGATGAATGAGGCCGGATAGCAACTCGAAATCCACATCCAGCTCGGGATACTGGATGCACAATGAATGATAAGAAGCGTCTGGTGCTGCAAACTCTCTCAGTGTTTGGTCATTTGCTATCTGTCATGTAGTTCTGAATTTCTGAAAGACTGTTAGCTGAAGCTATGGATAATTCTCTCTATGCTCTTTGCAACGCGTGAAAAGTCCGGTCAATTTCTGGACCCAAATCAAATAGGTTGGTGTCGGATGATCCGGTCGTGCACTGCACACTAGTAATAGGATTAGAAAGCTCAAACAAGATGTTGGAAGAAACAATCGATCGGCCGCGGAGAGGTGATGGGGGCATCGAAGAGAAGGGCATAGGAGAAATGGAATGAATGGGAAAAGAAACTAGGGGGCGTTGGTTTGCATTTTCCACGCTGTTTTCTGTTTTTATTTTTTGAGAAAATGGAAAACGTGTTTGGTTTACGTTTTTCACGTTCATTTTTAAAAAAATGAGAGAGCATTTTCTAAGAAAATGAAAAACGCGGAAAAGTCATTTTCTAAAAAAACGAAAAATACGTGTTTTTCAGAAAATGAAAATGAAAATGGGACAAACCAAACGCACCCTAAGTTTTGATATTTAAACTTAGGTTAATTGAAGAGAAGGGCATGGGTGAAATGGAATGAATGAGAAAATAAACTTAGGTTTCGATATTTAAACTTAGGTTAATTGAAGTTATTAACTCTCAATTAGGGATGACAATTTTCTCTACAGATTTAGAGTCCCCTGAGAAAAACTTGAAGCAGGAGCAAATTTGGAGAGTATTTTTGGAATGAGTTTTAAGTTTGGGATTTTTTCAAACCTTGCATTTGAACGAGGTAGGTAAGGGATATCCCTATTCCTGAACTTGTCTCGATACAACACGATAAGGGACGGGATGGGGATCAGGATCGGGATGAGAATGAGGATGGAGATTCTCTTATTAGTACAGTAAATGTTAAATAGGAACGAGGATGACTATCCTTTTAGATTTATTTTGGAGATAGAAAATGAGGATGGAGAACGGGATCGAGGATGAGAATTCTCCGAATTAAATAGAACAAGAAATGGGAACGAAGATATAATAGGAGGAGGGTGATGGAAACATAGTTTGCAAAATCGCAATCCGGATCGTAGGATCGTACGATCCTACGATCCGGAAACCCAAAATCGATCCAGGATCGTGCAGAATCGTTTTTGCAGTAGGATCGCAGCAGGATCGGTAAGATCGGAGCAGAATCGGAACAGGATCGGAGCAGAATTGGAGTAGGATCGGTGGAAGCCTTGAGATGTCATAACTTTTGACTCGGATTGAACCACGAGGCCTATAATATATCAAATTAAAGCTCGTTCAGAGATCTTTAATAAATTTCAAAGTTTATCCTTAACCATTATCTTTTTTTCATCTTATTAGAGTTTTAAATTATTTAAATATATGTTTAATTATTTTTGAGTTAGTTTTTTATCAATAATATTCTGTCATTTATTTTTCTCAAAATAATAAGTTTTTGGATGTCTATTGTCTAGTATTGTGTGGCATCAACCAGTCTTTAGAAGATTATTTCCGACATTCATATTTGAATTAAAGGATTCAATAGCTTCTGTTATATACGTTAGATGCTTTGTTGATATTTAAATTGAATTATCTTATAAATCAAGGAAATATTTTTGACATTGTATGTGTTATTATTATTGTGTTAATAGATATTTTATATTCTTTCATTTTATGATATGAAAATATAAATATTATTACTATGCGAGAATGATAGTTGAATTACAAGTTAATTTAAATTTGTACATGTAGTAATGTAATTTGATGTGTTGAGTGTAAATAATTGCATATATATACAAAATTAGTTATTTATTTATATGTAAATGAGTTTTTTAGGTATTTTTTCTAATTATTAATCATGTATGATAAAATTTTAAGGGTTTTTGGTAGGATCGTACGATTCTACGATCCGATCCTGACCGATCCGATCCTGACCCTAAATCGATCCTGCGTAGGATCACGATTCTACAAACTATGGATGGAAATAACAAATCTGCTCTTGAGTCTCGCTCCATCTCACTTTATTATCATCCCTACTCTTAATTTCAGTAATAAGACTTATTCAAAGACTAATAAATTTATTCACTTAAAATTGTCATACAAATACGGATTAAATTCATACAAATTCTTTAAAATTTTATAAAGTAATTATTTAATTTTAATTTATTATTTCATGATTATTATATTATTATTTAATTGTGATATTTAGTAGTTTGACTTCCTGATTAATTTATAGATAGAGCTGGTTAATTTATGTCCCTTAGTCAGAGGATGATTCTAGATCTGCTCATAGATTACTGGTCTTGTTTTACTATCGAAGTGTCCTTGGGATTATAGTATTGTAATAGGATATTCAGATTATCATTTAAATATTTACGATTTGAATCCTAGTTATATCATATTTGTAAAAAAAAAATTTTAAAATGAGGGACGTAATCAAAAGATACTAGGCTTCTGAGTTGACCATCGTATGTACTTCACGATTTATCCTAATAATTAGTAGAAAATTTTTATAGGATTAGACTAATTATTTTTGAAATAGTCAATAAAACTAACTGAGATTATTAATTTCCTTTTACTATCAAGTACTTTTGAGTCTTGTTTTACTTAATTTAAGTTTTTGTACTTATAAAATTGTGTAACCGTTTTATAGTGTTTTTTTTCTAATTATTATACGGTTTTAAATGTTTGTTAGAGATACGAGAATGCACTTGTATTTCATGTATTTTTTTTTTATATATTAATAGTGACCTAAGTGGTTTGGATCTTTCTTTCAGTCACATTGTCATTAGGCGTTACATCTACAGTCTAATTACATTCAACTAATATCAAAAGTGTTTGTACCTATTAAAATTGGAGAATAATTAAAGTAGGCGATAAGCACAAATTAAAATAAATTATTATTAGTATTTAATCAATATGTATAAATGACATCAATAATATAAATATCACCCACGTATAAACATCCTTATATATAAATGCCACAGATAATATATATAATTTTGACAAATACCTAACAGTAAAGCCACTAGAAAAAGTAAATATTAGAGTCAGGTGACATTTAATTCTTTCTTATAAATCTTAGTATTTTTATAGAATATAATGGATATGTGTTTGATTATCATTTTAAAAAATAATATTTGATTAATTGAATATTTTTAATCAAAATGAATCTAATTTTTTTTTTATTCTTAGAGAAAAATAAGAAAAAAAATAGATGTGAGAAAAAGTTGAACGTGGTAGAAAAATATGATAAGAGATAATGATAAGAAAGAAAGTGTAATGGAAAAAAATAAAGAGAGAGAATGTGATGAGCGAAAATAAGAAGAGAGAGAGAGAGCGTGGTAGGAGAGATTGAGGAGAGAGAAAGTGTGATGGGAAAAAATAAAGAGAGGGAAAGTGTGATGAGATAAAATGAAGAGAGATTGAGGAGAGAGAAAATATAATGAAAGAGAATAATGAGAGAGAAAGTGAGATGAAGAATTAGAAGAGAGAGAGTGTGTGTGATGGAAGATACTGAAGAGAGACAAAGTGTGATGAGAGAAATTAGGAGAGAGATGGAGGAGAGAGAATGTATAATGACAGAGAAAGTATGATGAAAAAATGAGGAGAGAGTCTGTTATGAGAGAGAAAGTATGATAGAAGAGAATGAAGAGAGAGAAAATAAGGAGAGAGTGTGTGTGATGAGAGAGAATATAGAGAGGATGTGTGATGAGAGAAAATGAGGAGAGAGAAAATACGTTGAGAGGGAAAGTTTGATGAGAGAATGAGGAGAGAAAAAGTAAGGATGTAAATGAACCAAACGGTTTGCGAGTTATTCGGAGCTTAGTTCAATAAAAAGTTCGTTCGAGTTCGTTTGTTTATCTTATCGAGCCGAGCTCAAGCTCGACAATTTTATCGAGCTGAGCTCGAGTTTAAGGATATTCGGCTTGTGAGCTTGCGAACATGTTTGTTTGTAGGCTCACGAGAAAAAAAAATGAGTCTTAAAACGAGCCTTAAATCGAACCAGAAAACGAACTCTAAAACGAGCAAAAAAAACGAATTCTAAAACGAACATTAAAACGAGCTTTAAAACGAACCTAAAAAATGAACTCTAAAATGAGTCTGAAAACGAGTCCGAGCTCGCTTAACGAATTAGGCTCGTTAACTATGATAATCAACCTAATAACGAGCCGAGCTCGAACTGTTCGTGAGTTTGATAATTTCAAAACGAGCCGAGCTCGAGCCTTGTAATAAAAGTTCGATTCAAGCTCGAGCCGAACTCGAGCCCAAATATAATTTAAACGAGCCGAGCTCGAGTTTAATATTATTCTGCTCGGTTCGACTCATTTATATCCCTAAGAAAAAATATGATGAGAGAGAACAGATAGAGAAAGTAAAATGAAAGAAAGAAAAATTGAATAAATATATTAAGAATATTTTTATCCAAAAATTTATTTTTAATTCTCATTCCAAAATTTATTAAATGTTCGTAAATTAACATGCTCTACTCAAATCCAATAATCCATATCTTCAAAACCAATATAGGTAAAATAACTCAAAAAAAAACTTGAAATATTATTCAACAGCCGTAAGAACACTAAATTCTAAACATTAATATATGGTTAAATAAATAGTTGTTAACTTGATATATATAATCTCAATTCTTATACAACAGTTATTATTGGGGAATAACGACATATTTATTTTATTTTCTATTTCTAAATTACACAACCCAATCTAAATAAAAATTTAATAAAATAAAATAAAATAAAATATATAACTTCAATATATATAATAGGTCGTGGATTAACAAAGCTCGAGTCACCAAAACCTTTTCCCTCAATCAATGAGATAAGGTACTCGTTTCGTTGATATGGATTACTACTCGATTCAATTTATTTTTTTTATTGTTTGGAAATTGAGTGAGAACTCTATCCAAATAATTTAATGAATAGAAATTAGCGGTGATAAGATTATGGTTTTTATGAAAATTCCATAAAATGAAAGGTAGTATTTATAAAATTGAAAATCCAAATTAAAAAAAAAATCTACAATCTACATTTATATAGAATTAATATTTCATAAAATTAAAATTAATTTTTTATTCTTTGAATACAATTTTTTATTTTATAAAATTTAATCCTGGAGGGAAGGAAAGGATTGAAAGAGGGAAGAGTAAGTATTTTCTATAAGATGGGCGACTTAGGTTTCCCTGGCAACTTCCTCCATGAGAAAACGGAGGAAGTGAGCGATCGAGATAAGAAAATGGCAGACGAGGAAGGGAGAGAGGTGGATGTGGTAGACGTCGTATCGCTTCTCTCCACCGACGGGAGGAACTTCCTCATCCGGAATAATGGCGACAAGGTTTGTCCCTTTTCACTACGCACTCTGATCTGTTGTAGTTTATGAGGATAGGTCGATCACTGTGGAAAGTTGGGATCTTGTTCTTTGCATTTCGATCGCTCTAAGCTAAGCCTTGGTTTTGGGGATTTTGTTCGGTTCAATAGATATGTTTCGATGGGTTGATCTGATTGTTTGTTAACGATTTGACTAAAGATGAACAGAGGAATGGATTTTGGTTGAGGGTAAGTACTCTTTCGGCGTGAAAATTTTGGCCTAAGCTGGCAATGGTATTTGATCTTTGATGAGAGATTTTACAGTAGTTTGTGGGAGTTGTTGGATGAGAAGGGACGATACAATTGGAGGAACACTTTGGTTACATTTCTTCTTATTCTTCTTCCTTTTTTTTACCTTGAATTACTTAGAAGTGGAGGTAGTTGAGCATTCTTTGTTTCACTTAGAATTTCTTTTTTAGCTGAGTTTTATTCTGTTAGTTTCTCCTTTTGTCAAAAATTTTTTAGCTTGAGCCTACTCCTCTGAAGAATAAAGGAAAGCTTAAAATTCCAAATTAATTGGATATGCAGTTGCTTCCCTTGTCCATTTTTTATAAATATAATATGGGTGTCTAGACTTCACCCAACTAATTATAGGTAAACGGCCTTACCCTTGGTTCCTCTCCATTATTGACTGTATTAGTGGATTACATACTATTCATCACAAACTCATTGCAGGGGTTTTTCATCATGCTAGAGATCCTCCTATTTATTTTGCTTATTGTACTTGTGCTAAGTTAAGATTCAAGTTTATGCGAAAGTATGTATACATCCTGAAGCACACTCAACTTATGAAAAAAAAAAATCACAAATTATTCAATCCAAACTTTAATGAGTAATTTATCTACATGGAATGCACAAATCTTTTATTGACAACTTAGTAACAACTCGGGTGGTGACTTATTACTAAAGTTAAATGCATTAGCTTTGAACGCAGTACACACAACTTGAGTGTTCTGTTTCGTGCAAATATCTTCTTTATTGTCGAATCATATCAGAATATCCTTTTGATTCTTTTTCTACTTTATCTGCACTTTATAGCCAATGTCCTCTTGCATGTTAACATGAGTGAGCTTATGAACAGTTTGGAAAATCATGCGACTAATCAGTTATTTACTTGTTTAGGTGGCTATTGGTAGTCTTGAAGGGAAAATGATTGCTTTTTACTTCTCAGTCTCATGCCTTCCACATTGCCAACTCTTCAATCTCAGGCTGATTGAAGTGTATAATGAGCTTTCTTCCCAGGATAATGGCTTTGAAATTATTTTTGTATCTGATGATCGTGATGAGGACTCCTTTAATGATTACTTCTCAAAAATGCCATGGTTTGCAATCCCATTTTCTGACAGTTGGATGAGGAGAAAACTCGAAAAAAAATTCTCGGCCATGGGTGTTCCCACCCTTGTCATCCTTGATGTCAATGGGAAGGTTCTTAATAGAGAAGGTGTAAAAGCTGTAAAAGGATATGGTGCAGAGGGTTATCCATTTACTGTCGAAAAGATTAGCAAATTGAGAGAGGAAGCGGAGAATGCTAAGAAGGTTCAAACTCTTCGAAGTGTCTTAGTCTCATCTTACCGTGACTACTTGATTGCAAACGATAGATCTAAGGTGATGCAAATGTTCCAGTAATTTTTTGAGATGTTTAATGTTTCTGTTGACTAACACACTAAATGCCTCAACATATACTAAATGCTTAATTACTTACATCTATAATTATTGTGTACTGATATATATGCTGATTTTGATGGAGGTTTCTGTTTCAAATCTCGAAGGAAAAATAGTAGCTTTGTACTTCACATACAATGATGATTTTAGCCGTGAGTTCACTGCAGAACTTGCACAAATATATAGGAAGCTCAAGGAAATTGGAGAGAGCTTTGAGGTTGTGCTAGTGTCCTGGGATGACGAGGAATCCTGTTATGATGAAGCCATAGAAAGCATGCCCTGGCTCGCATTTCCTTTCAATGACAAAAGCTGTGATAAGCTTTTTTGCTATTTTGATCTCAATGAATTTGTGTGGCCTAATATCATCTTTGTTGGTGCAACCTTAGGTCAAAGTTGACTTGGTTGACCAGACTCGAGTTGACTTGACTCGAGTTATGTTTTGATGTTTGACGATGTTTGACGAGAAGAGAGTTGTATTCTTGATGTTTGACAAGAATAGGTGTTTGGGAGATTGTAGGTGCAACCTTAGGTCAAGGTTGACCTGGTTGACCTGATTCGGGAAAAGTCCAAGCAAGGAGCTTGGCACGCGAAAAGTCCAAGTATGGAGACTTGGCACTGGAAAAGTCCAAGTACGGAGACTTGGCACGGGGAAAAGACCAAGCAGGTAGCTTGGCACGCGGAAAGTCCAAGTATGGAGACTTGGCACGGGGAAAGTCCAAACAGGGAGTTTGGCACGGGGAAAAGTCCTGGTGAGTGAAGCCAGGCAGTCGGAGAAGTCCTGGTGAGTGAAGCCAGGCAGTCGGGAAATCCTGGTGAGTGAAACCAGGTGAAAATCCTAGTGAGTGAAGCTAGGTGAAAGTGGAAGTCCTGGTGAGTGAAGCCAGGCAGTGGGAAAGTCCTAACTGGGATGTTAGGCAGTGTGGAAATCCTGGTGAGTGAAGCCAGGTGAAAGTCCGGGTGAGTGAAGCCAGGCAAGGGAAAATCCAGATGGATCAGGGATGATCGGACATCTGGTGTTGAGGAAAGTCCAAGTAGGTCAAAGGGATTGACCGGACACTTGGCGGGGAATTCTAGCAGATCAAGGGAGTGACCAGATGCTAGGAATGAAGTACCAACAGGTCGGGGTTGACCGAATGTTGGTTTGGAAGGCTTGGGACTTGGTTTGGGCAAAAACCAAGTCACTAGTTATCTGATCGGTCTGGTGACCGATCAGTAACCGATCAGTGTGCTCGATCGGTATCGTCGATGCGGACCGATCGGGTGATCGATGGCCGCGAGAAGGCGCTGATCGGTGCGTGGACCGATCAGAGCTTCTGATCGGTCGTGGCGACCGATCGTGAGACGATGTCGCGGAAGGAAGAGCTTCAAAGCCAAGAGTTGGGATCGGTCGTGGACCGATCAGGTCTTTGATCGGTCCACCGGTCGATACGCAGAATGTTTACGATCGATGCGGGACCGATCAGATTCTAGCGTTACACGCAAGCGGCTAGTTTCTTCATTTCTTCTTGGCGGTATAAAGGAGGCGAGGGCATCTTCCGTGCTCTGTTCTTCTTCCTTCTTGCTGTTCTATTGCTGCGGTGCTTGAGCTTTGTTGAGCTCTTCTTCGCAAGCTTCGCGTGAGCTTCTTCCTTCGGCTGGGACTCTGACTGAGCTGCTGCTGTGGTTGGCGTCTGAGAAGCTGTTGCTTCTTCAACAGTCGACAAGAAGGCAAGGGTTGTTTACATTTGCTGTGTATTTACTTCTTGCTTCTCTTGTATTTGTACTCCTTATCTTGCTGTTGCAAGAAGTAGTTGTGGCGAGGTTTCTCCACCCATAAGGAGCTCATATTTAGCCGGTTCTCCGGGGACTCATCCACCGACGGATTGGTAGGCTTCGTCCACCTTACGGGCACGCCGAGGAGTAGGAGTTCATCTCCGAACCTCGTTACATCGGTTTGTTTTTCTTCTCCTCAGTTTCTTCCTTGTATTTCCGCTGCGACTAACCCTAACTGTAGGAAGAATGCGAGAATTTGATGCGGCTATTCACACCCCCCTCTCTAGCCGAGTACGAACGATCCCAACAATCTTGATTGGATCGGATGGGAAAACTATGAATATTGATTTAATTGAACTTATTGGGGAGTATGGATTTGAGGCATGGGAAGCATTCCCGTTTTCTCAGGAGAAGTTGCATGAGTTGTCAAAGAAAGCACAGGCCAAACTTGAGTCACAGACACTCGAGTCACTTCTTGTTTCGGGGGATCTGGACTATGTCATTGGAAAAAAGGGATTGAAGGTAATGAATTTTTTGCTTAACATGTAAACAGCTTCCGCATTTTCCTAACTGAACTTTTCTTATTTTTTTTTGGAGTACATTTCTTTCCTTATAATCTGGTAACCGAGCGTGCGTGGTAATATCCTTCCTTTAGGTTCCAATAAAAGAGCTAGTTGGAAAGACCATCCTCCTGTACTTCTCAGCACGTTGGCATCCTCGCTGCCGTGATTACCTCCCTAAACTGATCGAAGAGTATCACGAGATCAAGAATGTGGATACTGATTTTGAGATTATCTTCATCTCCAGCGATCATGATCAGGATTCATTTGAGAAATTCTTCTTACGCATGCCATGGTTGGCACTACCTTTTGGTGATGAGAGAAAGAAATATTTGAACCGTATATTCAAATTCCATCCCCGCGGACAATCTTTTGTAGGTCTTACCATGGTTGTTACAGGTCCTACAGGACGAACAGTTACCAAAGAAGCCAGGGAGTTGTTGATGATACATGGAACTGATGCTTATCCATTCACTGAGGAGAAGATCAAAGAGTTGGAGCATCCAACTGAAGAAATGGCAAAGGGGTGGCCTGAGAAGATAAAGCTTGACCTCCATGATGAGCATGAGCTTGTCCTTACCCGTTGCTTCACTTATGACTGTAAGGGTGCGTTTGGTTCGGGATTATTCTTGATAACCTTGGTTATCCATCCAAGGTTATCAACAAAAATCTTGTTTGGTTTAGGTATTCGATGATTCCCAATTAATGTTCCATGCCCGACACGTCAGCAAAAGGGTCATGCAGCCCGGAATCGGAAAACCTCAGAAAACTAAGGTTTTATGTTGATTCCGGGGTTAACGAATTTTTTTTATCAAAAATACCCTCCGATAAGAAAAAATATCAAAAAAAGAGAAAAAATGTAAAAAAAATTTTAAAAAAAAAATGTTTAAATTTTTTTTTTTAAAAATAAATAATTAAAAAAATAAAAAATAAAAATTTTAAAAATAAAAAATAAAAATTTTAAAAATGTTAAAAAAATTTTAAAAAAAATTTAAAATTTTTTAAAAATTTAAAAAAATTAAAAAAATATAAAAATTTTAAAATTAAAAATAAAATAAATAAATAAAAATTAAAATTTAAAAAATGTAAAAAAATAAAAAAATATAAATATAAATAATATAAAAATATAAAAATATTAAAAAATAAAAAAAACACATAAAAAATAAAAAAATATATCGGAAAAAGAAAAGTAAAAAAATATTAAAAAATAAATAAATAATAATAATAATAATAAATAATAATAATAATAATATTATTATTATTATTGTTATGTATAGTTGGTTTTATAACTGAGGGTAATACGGTAAAATATTAAACTAGGGTATTCATTAAAACCTTCAAATAAACAAGGTTTTGTTGCATTATCTAAGTTGAACCAAACAACATTTGGTTATGTTTTATTCCCTATAACCTTGGTTATGTGATTACCTGATAATCACATAACCAAGATTATACCTGATGACTTGAACCAAACGCACCCTAATGGTTGTAGAGAGATGGGACATAGTTGGACTTACCGTTGCGTAGAGTGTGATTTCGACCTGCACCCAAAATGTGCACTGAACAGAAAGAAGGAAAATGGCGAAGCACATGGGGAAATGACTGAGGAAGAATATGTGTGTGATGGTGAGGTATGCCTGCTCAAAAGAAGAGAGTAATCTTATTTGACTTGTTCATATAAAATAAGTTGCCAGCTTTGAGCTCATTAAGCCTTTGATAGTAGACTATATCCTCAAAGTCTATTTCACTGTATCATTTATTAGAAAATATTTTATAATAATTATATAATAATCTTTTCTATTTTTTATTTCTATTTATTTTAATTCCAAATTTTATAAAAAGAGGATTATGCACTTAAATTGGCGTGTATAGATTGAATAATGTTGATCAAATAAATCAGGGTACACTGTAGCCATATATTCAAACTCTAATGATAATTCTAAACCCTAATGCCTAAACCTAGTTTCCTTCTGTTTTTTTTCTTCCATTGTTAATCGACACCACTTCAATCATAGGTATACAGAAGTCATATTTCATCCAACAAAGTCAATAACAAGGTATATTTCAAAGGATTATAACCAATATAACAGATTATAACCAACAAGGTAGCAACATTGTCAACTTTCTCATGCTTTATTAATGATGAACTCAAATCATACTGTCAATAATAAAAATACTTATTCCATGATTAATGAATGATGAGCTCAAATCATAATCTTAGCAATAAAAATATATATTTACGTGGGTGATTCGTTCGCCCCTAGTATTCCTATCAATTTATCTCTGGGTCAAAATGAAAGAAGTAAATCACGGATGACTATTAATCATTGGTGCAATGACCAAGTTATGAGGGAAGACATGCTCAGACCGTTGAGTTTTAACCCTATGACCTAATGTGGCAACATCTCATGCTAGGATGCTGGATTTATGAGCTGCTCATCACAAATGTTTCCCGATTTACCTTAACATTCGATAGAAAATTTTCATAGGACTAGACTGATCATCTTATCGAAAATTTTCATAGGACTACATCGATCATCTCAAGTTGAACGTTATCTAACTTAATTATTTTTTCTTATTCTACCATTTTCACTAAAAACAATTCTTATCCATATTAATATTATTAATTTATCAACTGATATACAACTCATCATTGTAGCACGAGCATTATTTCTTTTCGTCTCCTCGAAACAGTACGATGATTAAAATATAGGATATTATTATATGAAATCTTGGGGTCAAAATTCAATACGTCTGAGTATGTCTTCCCCCATGTTTTAACTATTTGTACTAATGACTAGTAGTCATCCGTAATTTATCTCTTCCGTATTGACCTAGGAACAGATTGACAGGGACACTAGGGACGAATAAATCATCTTTTATCATACTAGCATTACTTTTTCAATCTCATTCACCTTTGTATTTTTTGGATAAGTGTGTTTTAATTGTTATTTATCTCATTAATTGGTTATAATCTCCACTGCTCTCTAATAAAGCCCCTTTTGAAATTCTAGACAACCTCCAACTCTCCCTTGATCATTTAAAGGTTTTTAGTTATTTTTGTTATGCAATTATTGTACACCCAATTCATAAATTTGAATCTTTTACCAAATGATGCATCTTTGTTGGATATTCGACTAGACAAAAAGAATACAAGTTATATGATATGAAAACTGAGAAAATTGTCAGTTGTGATATAAAATTCCATGAAACCACCTTCCCCTTTTTGTCCACTCCAACGCCATCAAATTTTGATTTTGTAGTACCCAATTTCTATCTTTGTCACAATTTCCTTCTAACACTTTTCTCACCAGCTTGAACAAACAAAACAACTAATACACATGAATCCATCTCTCCCACACATAAGCAAATCGCACCTATTTTTCCCACTAACATCACCCAGCCTCCCACATCCATACAAGAAGCTAAAATTATACTACAACTTTCAAATATGTCCAACACTCCTTTTGAACTTACCACTACCACCATTCCACCTCTAAGATAATCAACACAACTTAAGTGACCTCCGGTGTGGCATAGAGGTTTCCTAATATTATTTTAAGCTAATCAATGTACCTCAACACCAAGTTCTATAACAGAAACTCGATATCCATTTTCTAGTTTTTTTCCTATTCCAAGAATTGAATATACCTCGCTGGCCTATTTGATCCGATCCACCCAGCTTGACCACATCAACGTCTATCTATCGATCGACCGACTGAACCCCAGGTTCCGTCGACCGATCCTTCGGTCAAACTTGATCAGCTAGTTTGGAAGTCTACTCTTCTTGCTTGGAAGTTTGGTTGACCGATCCCCAGTTCAATCGACCGGTCAAGACTGAAACTCCAACCTACAAAATCTTAGTTTCCCTGCAAAATAGAGGTAGACAAATAGCAAGTAAAGCAATATATAACTTATGACAGTTTTCAAACTGTCCGGTTCTGATTTCAGATTTCCTCCGGAAACTCTAGGTCGAACTGACATCTACTGTTCCCTCAACGAGGAACGCGTCCTCACCTACTCCTCTTAGGAGAAGTTGCCTGTTTCCAGACTGGTCCTCCAGACCGATTGGACTTTCCACCTAGGATTACCACCCCTTATGATCTAGGGTTACCTCCCCTTAGGGTTTTCCATAACCCAAGGTTACCATCCCCTACGACTTAGAGTTACCTCCCCCTAAGGTTTTCCATAACCTAGGGTTACCACCCCATAGGACCTAGGGTTACCACCCCCTAAGGTTTTCTACCTGTCTAACCGCAACAAGGACTTTCCATCATCTAGGGTTATCGCTCCCTAGGACTTAGAGTTACCATCTCCTAGGGTTTTCTATCTGCCTAGAATCTACTAGAACTTTTGCCTAAGACAACTTAAGACTTTCTTGCAAGCTCAACCAACTTTGTTAGATCACAAGATAACTTAACTTTAAACCCTTTGACATAATCAAAACCTAGGTTCGATCGTCTGATGCTTCCCGCACCAACAATTAGGGCTGTAAACAAGTCGGCCGAGCCGAACTTTGAGGTGTTCAAGCTTGTTTGATAAGATAACTGAGCCGAGCTAAGCTTAAAATGAACTAAATTCTTTTGAAATGAGTGTTCAAGTTTGGCTTGGTTTATTTTTTATGAGCTTGAGCTTGTTTGAAGCTTAGCTTAGCTTGGTTCATTTAAATATTATCAAGTTCTCAATTCAAGCTTGGCTTGAGCTTGGTTCGAGCTTGGCTTGAGCTTGGTTTAAGCTTGATTCATTTAGATGTTATCAAGCTCTCAATTCAAGATTGTTTGATTATTTTGAAATTTTTAATTGTTTGATTGGTTATTAAAATTGATATTTTATTTTATTTTATTGTTTATTTAGCATATTGAAAATAGTTTTATTAATAAATATGATTCGTGAACATTGTTCACGAATGTTGTTCATGAACATTGTTCACGAATATTATTCACGAACGTTGTTCGCGAATATTAACGAACTGAACACATATGTATTCAAGCTTGTTTGTTTAGCTTAATGAGTTGTTCAAGCTTGTTTGTTTAATTATTCTTATGTATATTGAACGAACATAAACAAGATCTTACCAAGAAGAACACCAAACTTGTTTAGGAACGCTTGATTCATTTATAGCCCTACCAGCAATCTTCTTCTTTTTTATTAAGAAAACACGATTCAAAGTTAAGTAAAACATAACAATAAATAATTATGATTTGAACATTTTAAAGTTAAGATTTTGAAATTAAGATTAACATTTTGATATTAATTTTTTGAAATTAATAAAAAAATAATTATAATTTAATTATGATTTGAACATTTTAAAATTAAGATTAACATTTTGAAATTAATTTTTTGAAATTAATTAAGTTAATTTAATTGAATTAATTAATTTGGAACTACTTCAAACCTAGGTCCATTTCACGTTTTTCTAGATTTTTAATCAGAGAACCTTAGTAGTTTTGTGAGATGATTCATTTAATCTTCAATTTAAATTATCATCTAAGAATTGATTTCCATTTGAGTTAGACTTAGGTTTTACAATTAGTCAATTAAATATCTATTTCAATGATTAACTTCTAGGCTGTGGCGAGACACTAGACCTTTTTGGGTATGAGATCATCCACCACTTCTAGACAAAGTCTTTCAAAGAAATTGAATATTTAATTTTCTTTTTAAAATCCCTAGGTCTAACTAGTCAAGTATGAATCAAGCCTAGGTCCTTATCTATCCTAATCTAGATTAAGCAATTATTAATCATAAACGACATTTATCAATTAATTACTTATATACATAGATCAAACAAATCAAGCGTTTATTAGTTAAGTTAACATGTTACAATTTTAAGTTAACTTTTATGTTGAGTTTTAAGTTTACCAATTAATTTATTGAATAGTTTCATAATTAAAAGGCACTTGATTATAGCTCACTTGATTATAGCTTGGTTTGTAGAGTTTAAGTTTTACCTTCGACTTGTAATCTAAGTCTAGATTTTGTGATTTGGTTAAATTATTAACAATCTTTTCTAATTTATCAATTTTACCTTTTAAAATATTATTTTGTATTTCTAATTTTATAAGAGTTAATTTCTTATTTTTATTAAACAATTTTGAGTTATTCTTATTTGAATCCACTTTATTCATTGCATTATTAGCATGCATGTCTAATTTTGAAGAGAAATCTATACTAGAGCAAGCAAGATTAGTTATGGTACATACATGTGTTGTAAAAATTAAATTTTCATATAATGTAAATTTATTTATCTTAATTTCTCCCCCTGGATTCTTGGGTATTCTTTCTGAAGATTGACTTTTGTAGTGACCAATTCGTTTGCACTTAGAGTATTTAATGTGTTTCTTCCCTCTCCGGATCGATTTCTCCTTTTCCTTTGGTTGTGCCGGCCGAATCTTACGAGTAGGGCACTGGTTTCTATAGTGTCCTCTCTCCCTACATTTAAAATAGGTTATGTAAAATTTATAATTTGAATTTACAATTTTACCTTTTAGATGATAGGATTCTCCCCCTTGACTGTTGTCATCTCAAATTCGAACTCTGATTCAATTATCTCTTCTTTGGCCATCAGTGCTATGAAATTGGTCTGATCTGATTCTTCTAAGTCTGGTTCGGAGGTTGACTCTGGAGATTCATACCCAGATTCGAATTCAGGTTCGACTTGATCTTTTGGCTCTGAAGGAATTTCATGAAGCTTGAGCAATTTCTCCCAAAGCTCCTTAACATTGTTGAACTTTTCAACTCGATCAAGCTCTGAATTTGTTAGTCCGCATAGGAGAGTATATGTCGCTTTTGCATTTGCCTCGAATTTTCGTCTTGTTTGTGCATCCCACTTGTCATAGGCGATGGGTACACCTTCTTCAGTGGGGAGTATAAATCCAATCTGGGCTATGGTCCTTATCTCCACTTCGGTCTTTAGTTGGTGTTTCATCTGGTCTTTCCAGTATCCAAAATTCTCGCTGGACAAGAGTGGTAGGCGTGCGGTGTTGTTCCCATCTTGATAGGCCATTAAAAAGAATCTCGCACACAAAAAAAGAAAAAGAAACAAATGTCCCAAGACTTGATCTTGGATTAGTAGTGCGGGAGAAAAATAAAAATTATAATTTACTAATTTTGAGAAAAAAAATAAAATATTAAAAAAATATTATTTTAAATTTTTGAAAATGCAATATTTCGTCAATACCGACCAATGGTGAAAAGATGGAAATGAAATTTTCAAAAACAATTTTGGTAGGAAAAAACAAAAAGCGTAAGATTTTATTTTGAACACAAACGATATCTAATTTTTTTTTTTTTTCAAAAAGGAACCCCCTGCTCGATTGAGGGCTTCACCAATTCAGAGCGGCCTTGTTATGATACCAATTGTTGGATCGAAAGCGCTAGAGGGGGTGAATAACGCTCGTGACTTTCACGTTCGTTTAAAACTATTGAGTAAAATACGCAGTGGAAATAAATAAAACAATTGCAAACACACGAACACCAAGGGTTTTACTTGATTCAGAGTCTGAGGCGACTCCTATTCTAAAGCTCGTAATTGTTGATCGCTTTCGGTGAACAATCACTATAAGCTTCGGAAAAAGTACAATTGAAAGTACAATGTTAAAGCAATAAAAGTTATACTGACAACCAAAAATAGTAAACTTGAAGCTTCGAGTTGTCGAAGTCTTGTCACAGCTTTGTCGAATCGTCCTTTGAGCAGCACGGAGAAGAATGATTACGATTTCTTGTTGTTCTTTGGCTGCTGCTCGAACTGGCCTTAAATAGGCTGTTGAGGGCGCCTCCAATAGCTTGGAGGGTGCCCTCAACCCCGCTGGATCCGCAGCGACGATAAATCACTCACAATGTAAAAGAATTTTATTAATTTTTTTTTCAAAAATCATTCTTTTTGGTAAACAAATAGAGAAAAAAACTATCAAAGAATTTTATTTTTTTAAATTAAATTCAATTCCCAGAACTGTGGATTTACATGTATGTATATTTATAGTCTAGGATATAAATAAACTTAAATAAATGTATATATACTCACAATGTCAAAAGCACTTTAACGAAATTCTCATGAGTACACGTGAATTGTGTTCCCGAATTATTCGATAAATTACTCAGGTGAAGAGGTCATCTACCTCCAAGCCACGGATTATTCGAATGAAGTTCAAATACTTAAATTATATATATATATATATATATATATATATAAAACACCAATCAATTGTTTAGATAATCATTTGAAATAATGTAAAAATTATCCTCATTTCAAGTGGCCATAACAAATTTTAGTAGAATTACAAAAAGCTACGAGAACAAGAAAAAAATAAAATTTTGAATGGGACAGATATAATAATGCATTATTCGCACATATCCTTCCTTCCTTTGTCACTTCACCATAGTGCACATTTTGGGTGCAGGTCGAAATCACATTTTATGCAACAGTAGGACCAACTATCTCCGCTCTCCTCACAAACACCACAGCGATAATCCGAGCAACAACGGATAAGGAGAAGCTCATGCTTATGGATGTGATACGCTATCTTCTTAGGCCACCTCTCTGGCATGTCCTTATTTTGATGCTCCAACTCTTTGAGTTTCTCCTCGGTGAATGGGTAAGCATCAGCTCCATGTGTCATCAACAATTTCTCGACATCTTTGTTAATTGTTCCACCTGTAGGACCTATTGCAACCAGGGAAGGTATGCCGTGGATTTTGAATCTACGGTTCAAAAATTCAACCCTCTCATCATATAAAGGTAGTGCCAACCATGGTATGAGTGAGAAGCATTCATCAAATAAACTCTCATCATCTTCGCTGGGAACGTAGATAACCTCAAAATCAGCATCGACATTCTTGATCTTGTGATACTCTTTGATCACTTTAGTGAGGAAAGCACGCCCCCAACGAGCTGAGAATTGCAGGAGGATGGTCTTTCCAACAAGCTCTTTTACTGGAACCTAATGGAAGAATATTATCGCACAGGCTTTAACTACCCCATTATAAGGAAAAATGTACTCCAACAAAAAATATGGAAGATGCGGAAGCTGTTTAAATGTTAAGCAAAAAAATTGAATACCTTCAATCCATTTTTTCCAATGACATAATCAAGATCATCCGAAACAAGAAGTGACTCGAGTGTCTGTGACTCAAGTCTGGCCTTTACTTTTTCTGACAACTCGTACAACTTCTACTGAGAAAACGGGAATGCTTCCCATGCCTCAAATTCATACTCTTTAATAAGTTCAATTAAATCTACATTCATAGTTTTCCCATCAGATCCAATCAAGATGACAGTAGAGCACTTATATTCCTGGAGACCAAAATAGCCAAAAAGCTTATCGCAGCTTTTGTCATTGAAAGGAAATGCAAGCCAGGGCATGTTTTCTATGGCTTCATCGTAATAGGATTCGTCGTCTTCCAAGGACACTAGCACAACCTCAAAGCCCTCTCCAATTTCCTTGAGCTTCTTATAGATTTGTGCAAGTATTGGAGAGAACTCACTGCAACAATCCCTATTGCATGAGAAGTACAAAGCCACTATTTTTCCTTCGAGACTTGAAACACAAACCTGTATCAAAATCAGCATATATCAGTAAAAAAAAATTAACTAATGCACAATAATTATAGACATAAGTGATTAAGCATTTAGTATATGTTGAGGCATTTAGTGTATCAGTTAACAGAAACTTTAAACATCTCAAACAACTACTAGTACATTTGAGTCACCTTAGATCTATCATTTGTGATCAAGTAGTCACGGGAAGATGAAACTAAGATACTTCGAAGAGTTTGATCCTTCTTAGCATTCTCCACTTCCTCTCTCAATTTACTGATCTTTTCGACAGTAAATGGATAGGCCTCTGTACCATATCCTCTTATAGCTTGAACACCTTCTCTATTAAGAACCTTCCCATCGGTATCAAGGATGACAAGGGTGGGACGTCTGCTGACCTGGAAAAGCTCATGAAGTTTTTTCTTTATCTTATCATCAGAAAATGGGACTGTAAACCATGGGATTTTGGAGAAGTACTCAATAAAGGACTTTTCACAACTATTACAAGATTCACAACAATCATATGGTAGAAAAATAATTTCAAAGATATTATCCCGGGAGGTGAGCTCATTATACACTTCAATCAGCCTCAGAGTGAAGCGTTTGCACCGTGGAGTCCATGAGCTTGAGAAGTAAAGAGCAATCATTTTCCCTTCAAGACTACCAATAGCCACCTAGACAAGTAAATAACTGATTAGTCGATTGCATGATTTTGTTCATAAGCTCACTCGTGTTAAATGCAAGAGAACATAGGCTATGAAGTGCAGATAAAGTAGAAAGATCATTGAAAGGATATTCTGATATGGAATGAAGAAGATATTTGCACAAAACAGAACACTCAAGCTGTGTTCCCTAAGTTCAAAGTTAAATTCACTTAATTTTGGTAATAAACTACCCCCAAGTTGTTACTAAGTCGTCAATAAAAGATTTGTGCATTCCATGTAGATAAATTATGAACAGTGCAACGAAGAATGCTCAACAACCTCCACTTTTAAATTAATGCAGATAAATTTAGAGAGAGAGAGAGAGAGAAGAAGAAGAAGAAGAAGAAGAAAAGAAATGTAAGCATTAGACCATCTCCAACCACAAACTCTATTTTGGTGCACTTTCAACACTAATTTGGTGTCATTTGAGCACCAAAATTTTTTCCAACTCCAACCATGAGACACCATTTCCTACACTAAAAAGAATATTCTTTAGAATATTTTATTTTTCCATCTTATAATTTATTATTCAACATACATTTTAATTTGTTAAATATTTTTATTACGATAATAATTACTATTAATTTTTATGATATTATGTTTTTAGTTACAAGAAAATTAAAATTAGTATTTTTATAATTTTGTTAGAAATAATTTAATAAGCATATTAATATTTAATATTTAAAGATAATACACCATCATAAACAATTTAGATAATATATAAAATTTATATAATAAATTCAATTAAATTAAATCATATTAATTTATAATATTTAAAAATATTTTAAATATAACTTGCCTATTATGATATATTATATTAAAAAAATCTCTACTTGCACCAAAATGGTGCAAGTGAACAGTGCAGCACCAAGATGGTGCTGCACTGTTCACTTGCACCATTTTGGTGCAATTTTTGGGGCCACCATTGGAGAGGATATGGTGCCCTTTTTACACCAAAATGGTGTAAAAGGGCACCGATTGGAGATGCTCTAAGTGTTCCACCCTTTTCATCCAACGCCCACAAACCACTGTAAAATCTTTCATCAAAGATAAATAGGATTGCCAACACAGGTCAAAATTTCCCGGCCGAAAGAGTACTTAGCCTCAATCAAAGTCCAGTCCTTAGTTCATCTTAGTCAAATCGCGAACAACCACGCATATCAACCCATCGAACATATTCTCGAACCAAACAAAATCCCCAAAACCAAGATTTAGCTTAGAGTGATCGACATGCAAAGAACAAGATCCCAACTTTCTATAGTGATCAACCTGTATCTTACTCTAGGATCGCCAAAACATGAGATGAATAATCATTATCATTTCAAAGAGACAGATTCCTCATAAACTACAATAGAACAGAGTGCGTAGTGAAAGGGAACAAACCTTATCGCCATTATTCCGGATAAGGAAGTTCCTCTCGTCGGTGGAGAGAAGCGATACGATGTCTCCTACCTCCTCGGCTGCCATTTTGTTATCTCGATCACCTAAGTTCGCAGTCATTCGCTTTCTCACGGATGAATCGTTGGGAAGAGCTAAGACGCCCGGACCAGAGGATCCCGCCGACCTTGTTACGCAAGCAAGATGGAACGGCAATACCAAAGTGCATTAAAGTCCTTCCTCTTTTTATATTATAGAAACTTTCCATTTTACACTTCCATTAAATTTTATAAACGCAAAATTTATAATTTAAAGGGAAAAATTAAAATTTATTTTATGAAATATGAATTCTATATAAATATAAATTATAGATTTGTTTAACTTGGATTTAAATTTTGTATATATTAACTTTCATTTTATGAGATGTTCATAAAGCCCATAATCTTATTTTTGTGAATTTTTTCGCATGTTTTTTTTTTTTGCTCTAAACAATCGTATCACAGCAACGGTGTAAATCATGTTTAGCACAAAGTTTTTCACTCTATGCAATCCGGCCATATGTATATTTTCTTCTATGAATTTTTATATGTCATTTTTTATTTTAAAATTAACACTATCCAATTTTTGTTATACAATCTTAATTACTCTTTAAGTTTACTATAGGAGATTTAAGTATAAAATTACAAATGAAATCCTGAAAGACTTGTTTTATTGCCAAGCGAGAAATAGGATGAAATCCTGAAAGATTTGTTATATTGTTTTTGTTTGATTAGACTTGTTCGTAGTCATTATATATTATTGGGAGGAAGTAAATCATGAATCGAAGTTAGTCATCACATGAAAAGGTAATTCCTCAGTATTTGTTGGAATTCAATCTTTTTTTAATTTCATAAACTTACTATGTGATAAGCAACTCAGTTATACCCTGGGGACGAAAAATAAAATTATCAAACTGGGAGGCTAGATTGCCAAGTGGGAAAGTGTACTGAGTACTTTCACGTATGTGTTAAATATAATTTCTTTAAAATAGATTTATCCTCTCTCTGATGATACTTAAAAAGCTTTATTGGATATCTGTTGAAACTCAATCATGGTCACAATCAAATGTGGATTGTAAGCGGCGTACTAAACTATACCCGAATGTTATCACTGGGAAAACAAAGAAGAGATGCCTAGGGTAGTTTGCTTGGTAGGGAGGGGGAGAACTTGGGACAAGGTTGGAAAAAATGTGAGGCCAAACTCTTTCAGAAGGTATATATACTACTCATATATTTTCAAGAATTCTATGTTATTATTACTGAAATTTCCTTTGTTTTATTTAAGTTGTGCCAATTAATTTTTTGTTCTACTAGCTAGATTCTTGAAGAAGAAATTGGTGGCGTAAAAGGACATTTTGGACCGATAAATGCTATGGCTTTCAACACTGATTGGAGAAGATTTGAATTCCTGCTCAGTTTTAATGGAATAATCAATTCTCATTGGCCTTCTGAATGATCTAAAATTCAAAATAAAATTTTTCCACTGAAGTTTAAATAGATTTCTCAATTTTTTGATTGGCGTGTTTGCATTTCATTTATCCTAGCCCGATGTACGTATTCTTGTAATTTTTTGAGTATGAATGTCCGACATTACATATAGATAGATGATGGCGCAATACTTTTTCATATTTTGTTTTATTCACGAAATCGTACTGTAAACACTTGATTTCGATGTAGAGCGGATATAGTACGTTGACTCTAGTGAATGATTTATTAATCGATGGATGATTTATTAAGTTTAAAATGAAACAATCCTCCGATTCTACGTACAATTAGATGATCCAATAAAATATTAGTGACCAAAGATTAAGAAAGGGATCCCTAATAAGGTCCTTCGATGCTCAAGTTTATAATTTCTGACGAATGAATGAAGAATAGTAGTGGATATGCACGAGCGTAAGGTGTAGATGATGTCAATTGCGTACCTTGCCAACGGAGAGGACCCCCTTTATATACCTGAAGGTGCTGGAATTTTGTTCTATTTAAATTGCCCTTGTACAAAAATTGTACAAGTATAGAACTTTTCCTAGCAATCCACATGTTCGATTAGACATGTGTTTGATCAATCAAGCAAGTTCTTGATTGATCAAAGCACACCTTGATTGAAGCACAAGATCGTTGACCTATTGTGTTGGTATTCAGAATCTATACAAAGAAAACTAAATTAATTACGCAACGGAATTAAAGAACTAGTTGTATCTTTCCTTTGTAGTCAAAGACCTCTTGATCTTCTGCTGTATTCCTCTCCTCTTTTTGGACGTGTGGGCGACGATCTACCAAGACAAAATCACCCTTCTTCTCTTCTTTGTTTCCAAACCGTCGACCACCAAAAGGAGGCTCTAGGATGGGCGCCTTCTCCTCTTCTTCCTCTCTTCCAAGTCACCGGCCACAAGGAGGTTTCTAAGCAAGGGGTGCCGCCTCCTCGATCTCCCTCACTTCCGCCGGCCCTAGCAATGGGTGAAAGAATCCTAAGGTGGGTTGTTTGGGCGCCACCTAATCCTCTTCTTTCTCTCTTCCGCCGACCACAACAAGGATTGGAAGAGAATTGTGTAAAAGTTAGGTTTGGAGGTTGCCACCTACTCCCTTTTATAACTCTTGCCGCTGGCTATAAAGAAAGAAAGAATTAACAGAATTTTGTTTAAAAAAATCTTCTTTTTTTTAAATCAAATTCTGTTAGGATGGATGCGAGGCTTTATATAGAGGCTACAATAGGAACCTAGAGGAGAAATTGGTTTAGGCTTCTTGATGGGCTTGGACTTTTTGTGTTCGGCCCGAACACCCAACTCAAGTCCATCAATAATAACCCATACAATATGAGCTCCTTCTTATCATGAGTGTGATCCCTGTGTTTAAGATATCGTATGTCTGTTATTAAATGAGTTACTGACAACTCAATTAATTAACATCTAATTCCAAGAGTAGTACCACTCAACTTTATTATCATACCGGACTAAGTTCACCTGCAGGGTTTACATGATAATCCTTATGAGCTCCTCAAGGGGACATCATCAGCCTAAATAATTAGGACACAGATTCCTTCTATAATCAACAACACACCATATAAATAGTGATCCAGTGATGACCTAGGAGGGCTCACCGCCGAGGAGGTTCAACGTTCGGATGGTCGTCAAAGTCAAAAGGCAGTCAGCTAAGAGACTAGCCGAGCCGAAGTCCCCATAGGCCGAGCGGCAGGAGGAGTTTGTGGCAGTGAGGCCGAGCCCACAACCCGATCAGCCTAAAGAGTTCAAAGAAGGCGGGCTGAATCTAAGATGGGCTGAGGAAAGGGATACTCAAGCCAATCGGAATAGATATACCCGTAGAAGGCCAAAGGGTTGGTCGACTGGATAGACCAAGGGAAGTGTCATCAGATTAGCGGCTGACACTTAAGAAGGGAAATATGTCTTAACATCCTTTTGGGAGTCAATGCCGCCGGCTGACGATGCGAATGGACAGGAAATCGTACGGAAGAAGATTGCATTGTCTTGGCAGAGATGTGTCCACCCAGTTATGGTAAGGTGTCAGGGATCCTTTCCTGATATTAGCTATTGAGGAAAGCTTAGGAAGTCGCGTCCGCCCAAGAAGTGTGTAGTCAACCCGCCGAAGCTCTATATAAGAAGAGGAGTGGTCACCCGCGGAGGTACGCACAGGGACTCTCTAGAGCTACTATTCACTTCTCTTTTGCTTTCTCTATTCTCCACTTGCTGGTGTGTGACTTGAGCGTCGGAGGGCCGTCGTCGAGAACCCTCTCCCGACTTGGCACTAACGACTTTTGATCGCAGGAGCGGAGAACCTTCCTCACAGCGGAGATCTACTTCAGCGTTATTTCCTAGTGGCCATTCACTTCGCTTCAGGGCATTATCAAATTGGCGCCGTCTGTGGGAAGTCAACCTGAACCCGGAAGCAGAGGATGGAAGATGTCGGACGATCAACAACCGTAACGCTGACGACAGAAGAGTTGGAAAGGTTAATCCAAGCCGGAATAGCAAAAGCAATGGAACAACAACAGCGAATGCTAGCCGAGCGGCCAGCACAAGAGCCAGCCATCTCAGGGTCCGGCCAGCCCAGAGATCCTGGTCACAGGGTTGAACCTATAGTCCAGTCAGTCGGAGGCAAAAGATCAGAGACGACTGGACCAGCACCAAACGCACCAATCCCGTTTCACCGAGCGTTGTTTAGGACACCCTCAGAGGAAGAAGGCGGAGCCTGACGAGACCGAGCTTCCTCGTCAGATGAGGTGCCCGAGAGGGATGCAAGGAAGGGAAAAGCGCCGCGAGATGGGGATTCGCCCGAGCGGATCAACGGGCAGTTCTCGCAAGGAATCATGGAGGACCCCTTACCTCACCATTACACCCCATTGGCGATTGGGGAATACAATGGGAGCACCGATCCAGATGATCACTTAGCCAAGTTCGACAACGCGGCCACTCTCCACTAGTACACCGATGGAGTGAAGTGCAGGGTATTCCTGACAACACTTTCGGGGCCGGCTCAACGGTGGTTCACCCGGTTACCGACCGGGTCCATACGTAGCTTCAAGGATTTCCGGGCCATTTTCCTGCACCACTTCGCGAGTAGCCGCCGGCATCAGAAAACGAGCGTCAACTTGTTTTCACTAAAGCAAGGTCCTCGAGAAGCACTCAGGGCGTACATCCAGCGATTTAACCAGATGGCAATGGACATACCAGCAGTCTCATCAGAAGTACTGGTAAATGCTTTCACTCAAGGGCTCGTGGAATGTGGGTTTTTCCGATCCCTCATTCGTAGGCCCCCGAAGGTTTCGCTCATGTTCAAAGGAAGGCCATGGAATACATCAATGTAGAAGAGGCACAAGCAGCCCGAAGGAAAGAGGCGCCAACCGACCCTCAACAGGCGTCCGATCGGAGGAGACCAAGCAACCACCAGCCTCCGACCGATCTCAGGGCCGTGGGGTCGCAACCGTATCCCGAGCCGAGAACGCATGCAGTCCATATGGAGGCCACCAAACTCAAGAAGGGCAAAAAGTGGACTCCGACGTTCTGTAAGTTCCATCAATCAGGGACGAACAACACGTGGGAGTGCCGACGCGACCCTAATGTGCATCGGCCCGCGCCCAAGGAGTATAGACGTCGATCGTGTTGGTGCAACCTTAGGTCAAGGTTGACCGGGTTGACCTGACTCGAGTTGACCTGACTCGAGTTGTATTTTGATGTTTGACGAGAATAGAAAAGTTCTATTCTGATGAAAGGGGGAGATTGTTGGTGCAACCTTAGGTCAAGGTTGACCTGGTTGATCTGACTCGAGTTGACCTGACTCGAGTTGTATTTTGATGTTTGACGAGAATAGAAAAGTTCTATTCTGATATTTGACGAGAATAGAAAAGTTGTATTATGATGTTTGACAGAATACAAACTTGGGAGATTGTGGGTGCAATCTTTGGTCAAGGTTGACCTGGTTGACCCGAGGTGAGTCGACCTGATTCGGGAAAGTCCTGGTGAGTGAAGCCAGGCAGTTGGAAAGTCCTGGTGAGTGAAGCCAGGCAGTTGGAAAGTCCTGGTGAGTGAAGCCAGGCAAGGGAAATCCAGATAGGTCAAGGTTGACCAGACATCTGGTGAAAAGACCAAGCAGGGTGCTTGGCACGAGAAAAGCCCAAGTATGGAGACTTGGCACGAGAAAAGTCCAAGTATGGAGACTTGGCACGAAAAAGTCCAAGCAGGGAGCTTGGCACGGGAAAAGTCCAAGTATGGAGACTTGGCACGGGAGAAGTCTAAATATGGAAGCTTGGCATGGGAAGTCAGAGAGGGTTCGGTAGCTCGGTAGCTCAGTAGCTCGGCAGCTCACTCTCCGGACTAGGTCAGAGAGGGCTCGGTAGCTCGTTCTCTGGACTGGATGGAGTCGGAGAGGGCTCGGTAGCTCGTTCTCCGGACGAAGTCGGAGAGAGCTCGGTAGCTCGGTAGCTCGGCAGCTCGCTCTCCGGACTAGGTCAGAGAGGGCTCGGTAGCTCGTTCTCTGGACCGGATGGAGTCGGAGAGGGCTCGGTAGCTCGTTCTCCAGACGAAGTCGGAGAGAGCTCGGTAGCTCGGTAGCTTGGTAGCTCGGTAGTTCGGTAGCTCGGTAGCCCGGTAGCTCGGTAGCTCGGTAGCTCTGACTAGGTCAGAGAGGGCTCGGTAGCTCGTTCTCAGGACCAGGTAGGGTTTAGGGCTGGGAGCTCTAAACCTGGATCGGTCTGGTGACCGATCCAGTGATACGCTGGTTGACTGATCGGTCTGGTGACCGATCAGTAACCGATCAGTAGCTTTCTGTGAGAGTTACTGATCGGTCTGGAGACCGATCAGAGACGAGGCCAACTCTCACACAGAGTTGGCTGATCGGTCTGGAGACCGATCAGAGTCCGATCGGTGCGGCTCTGTGAGATCAGGATGTGTCCTGATCGGTCCAGAGAACCATGGATCGGTCTGCTGACCGATCCACAGCGATGTAGTTTGTATTCTGCTGTTTTTCTGCAACTTCTGATTTCTCTGAACTAACGATCTTCTGTGAGCTTTTTGAGTTACAGGTTGCAGGTATCATGACGATGCTTGAATTCAAATTGAGGTCTATTAGAGGAATAAGACAAAATGGTCTTTCTACTGAGTTTGGCTGCAAATGGTGCATTTGAAGCATCAACGGATACTGGCGATCTGGGTATGTTCTGGCTGTAATCAGCTTGACTCCTTGGCATTGGTTCGAGCTCAGAAGACACCAGTGAAGACCATGGATGATATTGGTGTGAGTTCAGAGGACCAGATGAGGAGGAGAAGTGATTGACGACGCCTAAGTTGATCGCAGTGATTCGATACAGGTTGCAGCGATTCTATGCAGCTTGCAGTGATTCGATGCAGGCAAACGCAGTGAGAAAGCATAATAAGAAGGAGGAAGAAGAGAGGTTTGCGAAGGTTAAGGAAAAACTCTCTGTCAACCAAAGCAAGGGCGCTGTGTGGTTGAGCTCTTGGCTGAGGAATCCTTCTGTCTTTGCGCGTTGTTTTCATTGTGGCTGTGAGTTCATTTGTTCATTCCTTTAGCCACAAAGCTCTGTAAGTCTGTGCTTCATTTCATATCATTTTCTGTGACTTTTGTGGAGAGGTTTCTCCACCGAGAAGGAGAAATACTTAGCCGGAATCTGTCCGGGGGTTGATCTACCGAAAGATCAAGGGATCGTCCACCTTACGGACACGCCGAGGAGTAGGGGCAAGTTATCCCCGAACCTCGTACATCATTGTGTTAGTGGTGTTTTGTTTTCTTCCTTGTATTAGTTTGTTTTTGCTTATTTCCGCTGTGCTAACAAAGTTCTGGAAGAAAATTTGTGTAAGTTTGCGAAGAGGCTATTCACACCCCCCCTCTCTAGCCATCCGAAGATCCTAACAGATCGCCCACGCTGGATCGACATCCCGAGCGCCGAATCGACCGAAAAGTCGAGAGTCGAAGGGCTCAGGAGCCGCGGGAGCATCGTCCCTGAGAAAGAAGCCCTGCCCGCGCCTCAGTCGATCGGAACAGACATTCAGCACGAGAAGAGGAGAATAGGAGGAACGCTTCCCATGGAGAAATTGGGATGATCTCGGGTGGCCCAACCGGGGGAGATTCCAACCGAGCCTGGAAGGGCCACGCGCGGCAGCTGACCATCTACGTTGTAGGATGCAACAAGGAGAAAGCAGAGGGGCCCGAGATTAGCTTCGGCCCTAAGGACTTGGAGGGGGTCGAAATCCCTCATGATGACGCGCTGATCATCAAGGCGATGATCGCAAACTACACCGTCCGCCGGACTTTCATCGACACAGGAAGTTCGGTAAATATTATTTTTAAACAAGCATTCGATTTATTGCATATTGATAGGGATGAGCTCCTGCCCATGGCAACACCACTGTACGACTTCACTCGCAATGAAGTCTCGCCAATCGGTCAGACAAGATTGGCCATCTCGCTCGAAGAAGAGCCCCTGATTAGGACGCGCACCACGAACTTCATCGTGGTAGATGTGCCATCGGCGTACAACGTGATATTGGGCCGACCAGCTCTCAATGAATTTCTAGTTGTGGTATCAACCTACTACCAGAAGATTAAATTCCCGGTGGGGAATCTGGTAGGCGAAGTGCGAGGGGACCAGGTGGCAGCCCGGCGGTGTTATGTGGAGATGGTCAAGGCGGACGCTAAAGCTGCCAAGAAGTGCCCCCGATTGGAAGTAAACGCCATCAGAGAAGCCGCCCCCGCTGGTATATGACAACAAGGAGGAGGTGCAGATACATTCGAGTCGATCGGAGGCTACCACCTTCGTAGCCTCCGATCCGACCGACCCGCAAAAAGAGAAGCTGGTCGCTTGCCTTCAAAAGAACCACGATGTGTTTGCCTGGTCGACGCACGAACTGCCTGGCGTCGATCCAAGTGTGGCGTTGCATGAACTACACGTTTGGCCAGACGCCCGACCGGTCAAGCAAAGGAAGCGTGACTTTAGCGCTAAGCAAGATTTGATTATCCGAGCTGAGGTAGAGAAGCTACCGGAGGTCGGATACATCAAGGAAATTCAGTTTCCGACCTGGCTCGCCAACGTAGTGCTGGTTTCCAAGCCAGGTAATAAATGGCGGGTGTGCATCGATTTCAGGGATTTAAACAAGGCATGTCCCAAGAACTCCTACTCGCTACCCAGAATAGACCAGATGGTGGACTCGACGGCCGGATGCGAGCTGATTTGCATGTTTGATGCCTATCAAGGCTATCATCAGGTGCCACTCGCGCGCGAAGACCAGGAGAAAGTCAGTTTTGTCATGGGCGACGGGACGTACTGTTATAAGGTCATGCCGTTCGGATTAAAGAACGCAGGCGCCACCTATCAGAGAATGATGAACAAGGTGTTCCGGAAGCATATCGGACGGAATTTGGAGGTATTTGTCGACGACATACTCATTAAGTCACTCCGATCTGTCGACCTGTGTGCAGATGTGGAAGAAACATCCCGAACGCTGCGAAAGTACGGGATCAAGCTAAACCCAGCCAAGTGCCTGTTCGGTGCTAAAGGTGGACAGTTTCTGGGATACATAGTCACTAAGCGGGGAATCGAAGCGAACCCGAGTAAAGTAAGAGCTCTCCAAGATATGGCACCGCCCCGCAACCTGAAGGAGGTACACAGGCTGACTGGGAGAATCATGGCCCTATCAAGGTTCATATCAAAATCAGTTGACCGGAGCCTGACATTTTTCAAGATTTTAAGGCGAGCGACCAAGTTCCAGTGGGATGGCAAATGTGACAGGGCATTCGAAGAACTTAAGTAATATCTCAGCTCCTTGCTCATCCTAGCCAAGCCAACTGTGGGGGAGCCGCTTTTAATTTATTTATCGTCCACCGAGCATGCCATCGGTTCAGCGTTAATCACTAAGTAAGGGGGGAATCAGCAACCGGTGTATTTTTTAAGCCACATATTGAAAGACGCTGAGTCACGCTATACAGGTCTCGAGAAGCTTGCTTACGCTCTGGTCCTCGTTGCCCGGAGGCTTCGGCCCTATTTCTTGGCTCACCCCATAATCGTGATGACTAATAGCGCCTTGGGTCGGGTCCTGCTCAACCCTGAAGCGTCTGGCCGGTTAATCAAATGGACCATTGAGCTCAGTGAGTTTGACATACAATACCGACCCCGGTCGGCTATCAAAGCACAGGCGTTGACAAATTTCATTACAGAAGTACCAGCCCCTGAGCCAGAATCCCCATGGAGGGTATACATTGACGGCTCGTCTGCCCGACCGGGTAGTGGAGTAGTATCCTGCTTATATCCCCGAAAGAAGACCGAATGAATTTATTCATTCGATTGGACTACCGAGCCACCAACAACGAAGCTGAATACGAAGCTCTCATAGCTGGCCTTCAAGCCGCTCGGCAAGTCGGGGCCACCAGGGTACTCTTACATTCAGATTCACAGTTGGCAGCCCAGCAGCTGAATGGAACGTTCGAAATCAATAGCGCTCGGCTCAGATTATATGCGTGCGCCGCGAATTTCCAAGAGGTCGTTATTCACAAAATACCCCGATCGGAGAAACAAGCAGCGGATGAACTGACAAAGCTGGCTAGCGTGGTGACGCCGATCGTCGCCAGTTGTCCCATCGAGCATGTCTCCCTAGTGGCGCACGTTGATCGGTCAGTAGAAATACCACTTCCGGAAGACTGGAGGGCACCCATCATTAGGTTCCTCCAGTCTGGAACCTTACCAGGAGGTCGCGAAGCCTAGCGAATTTTAAGAAGGAGAGTCGCTCGGTTCACTATGGTTGGCGAGCAATTGTATAAAAAAGCCTTCTCACACCCTCTACTCAAGTGTGTGGGTACTGAGGACGCCGAATACATCCTTCAAGAAGTACATCAGGGCTCCTGCGGAGGACATCCGGGCGGACGATCGCTAGCGAAGAAAATTATCCTAGCAGGGTATTTTTGGCCAACACTCCAGAGAGATGCGAGCAAAGCAGTAGCTACTTGCTTGTCCTGCCAAAAATACCGACCAACCTCCGAGATGAAAGTGTCCACTGTGGCATGCCCATTCGACCAGTGGGGAATGGACATAGTCGGTCCTTTTCCTATGGCAACCGGTCAGAGAAAATTCCTGCTGGTGGCTGTTGATTATTTTTCAAAATGGGTGGAAGCCGAGCCACTGGCCAAAATAAACGAGCATATGGTCAAAAAGTTCATCTGGCAGCATATAATTTGTCGGTTCAGCATTCCTCGTCGGCTCATTTCGGATAACGGGCGACAATTCGTTGGTCAGGAGCTCGGAGAATGGTGCAAAGGGTATGACATCGAACAACACTTCACTTCCGTGGCGCATCCTCAGAGCAATGGTCAAGCCGAAGTAGCCAATCGGGAGATCCTGCGAATACTTCGGGTTCGGCTCGATCACATGGGGGGCAGCTGGGTAAACGAGCTACCCAGTGTGTTATGGGCGTTACGGACGACTCCCAAGGAAGGAACTGGCTTCACGCCATTCCATTTAGTATATGGAGGAGAGGCGGTCGTCCCAGTCGAGGTCGGGATTGAGTCCGATTGGGTGCTTCGCTACGACGGAGAAAACGGGGGAAGGCGACGGATGGAGCTTGTCATAGTTGACGAAACGTACGACAAAGCGGTCGCCCGGCTAACAGCTTACAGACAAAGGATGCGACAAAACTATAATCGCCGGGTAATCCCCAGATCTTTCCAGGTGGGCGACCTAGTCTGGAAAAGGGTCAAGCCGGTTGGGGACGTCAAAAAGCTTGAAGCTCCATAGACGGGTTCATTCAAAGTCGTAGAAAGGCTGCGGTCGGGTGCATACTACTTGGAGGACGCTGAGGGAAGGAGGCTGGATAGACCGTGGAGAGTAAATCACCTCCAACCTTACAGAGCCGGATGAGAGGTGAGCGAATGAATTCATGTACACGTGCATGTATGTATGTTTCCTTGGACGCAGGAAGAAAACAATTGGATCTCTCCTAAACCCCTTCCTGTCAAACACGTCATCGGCGGTCGAGCGGCGACCTTAAACCCTCACGTCATCGGCGGTCGAGCGGCGACCTTAAACCCTCGCGTCATCGGCGGTCGAGCGGCGACCTTAAACCCTCGCGTCATCGGCGGTCGAGCGGCGACCTTAAACCCTCGCGTCATCGGCGGTCGAGCGGCGACCTTAAACCCTCGCGTCAGCTGTGGTCGATCGGAGACCTTAAAATCTCGCGTGATCGATCGACAAGTAAGAGTAAGACAATCGCCTAAGCATATTCGAAGACGAGCAAAATATCGAAGAAAATCATCAAAGATAAGACAGAAATGAGTCACGTCTTAAAAGTTTATGTCAACCGGATACACACGGTGGCCAACTAATACAACCCAAAAAATCACTTGGTGAATCAAGCTAACAGAAACGCTTTCAAGGGTTCACTCCAAATAATCCAAAGCATCGTCGGGGATAGAGGCATTAAGCTGGTCGTGATCAATCGTGGAGCCAGGTAGATCGGCAGGCAGATGCCCCTTTTTCTTGAGTTGATCAAAAATGTTGTCCACGGCACAGCCGAAAAGTCGGAGAACTCGGTCGACGAACTTATTCACGAAGGTGTCGGACCGGATGTAAGCCACCTTCATCACTTCGAATCGGCTGGGCTCGCTTTCTTTATGAGTCTCCAAGGCCGACCGAGCACTCTCCAGATCCGCCTTCACCATCGCAAGATCGGCGTCCTTTTCGGACAGCTGGCTTCTTAGAGTGGCTTCCTCAGACTCGCGAGCCTGGCACTCAGATAACAGCAGACCTTCAACATTTTTTAACTTGTCTTCTGTCTGCTTTAATTTCTGCTCGAGAGCCTGGGCTTCCACATTTTTCTTCTCCAGATCCTCAACAGCCCTTTGCTTGCGGTTGGTGGCCAGGGTGATCTTGCCTTCAAAGGTGGATATCTCTTTCTTGAGTCGGTCAATATACCCGACTTGCTCAGCGCTCTTGTCCCACTCGGCAGTCAGTAGCTCTTCGCTCTTAACCAAGTCGGCATGCAGCTAAGCCACCTGGGTGTCATTTAAACCATGAGTGGTACCCGACTGACCGAGGGCTTCCTACAACCGTTTCAGCTCATCCTCCACAAAGGCGAGCCTCTGGCTCATAGTCAGGCCGTCCACCCAAAACTGTGGGAGTCAGAAGCAGAAGTGGATCAAAAACAAGGCTAACTTAATAAGTGAGGAAGCCAAAAGGAAAACTCACCCCGGTGATCTGCTTAGTGTAACTGTTTGCTAACACGCTGGGAGGGGCGGCGGCCGCCCGAGCGCGGGCATCTTCCCATATCTCAGCCAATTGGCCCCGAATGATAATCCGGTGTTCAGTCTGATCGACCGAGCCACCCGGTGCCAAAAGATCTTTGGTAGGAAGATGGAGTGTGGCTGTGACATGTCTCCGGCGAGTCGTGGCCGAATGGGAAGAGGCCGATTGGCCTGCGCGGGAGGAGGAGGGTATGGGGTTGATGCTTGACCTCAAGATGCGGCCCTGAGCCGATAAAGGTGGCAGACTAACGGCAGGAGAGGCAATGAGAGGGTCGGAAGGTGTTCGGTCGGATGAGACGTGGACGGCCTCCGACGATATCGGCTCAGAAGCGCCAGTCTGATCTACTACCCTCTCAACTGAAGACGCAGAGCAAGCAGCTTTTTTCGCTCGAAGCCTCTTGTGTGCGTTCTCGAGCGGCACCTCAGATTACGAGCCCTCCTCCGGAACAAGTTGAGCCGCCGGAGGCTCTGCGATTGACGCTCCCACCGCCGCTGATCCGACCGACACCAGGTTCGACTCCCCACCAGCTTCCTGAGTAAGCCCCTGCTCGGGCATTAGCGGTTCGGGGAGATCTTCCGGCTGAAACCCACGCTCAGCCAAGACTTCAACCACTACCTTGTCAACATTGGCAGTGGTAAGCTTCGATTGTCCGACCAAGCGTGCCCTCATCATGATGTCAGCTGCAAAATAAAGAGAGAAATCAGTTAGATAAAGATGAAAAAGGCAAAGGGATGATGTACCTATGTTGACTGGCTCGGACGGGCTGATTGGACTAAGGCCAAAAAGTGCCAAAACTCCCTCCTCCAACAACTTGTGAATGTTGAACTTCTGGCCAGCCAGCATGGAGGCAGCAAGCAAGTAGGCAGGAATATTCTTATACCGAGGCAACGAAGGTTGAGGTCCCAGTGAAAGTTGTCAAGTGGTTTGGAAGGAAGGCCGATCGGGGAAGCGAACAAAAAAGAAGTATTCTCGCCAATGCTTATTAGAAGAAGGCATCCTGTCAAAAAAGACCAGGCTCGGTCGAGCTTGCAAGAGAAAGGTGTCTGGCTGATCGGAAAGCTTCGGGTAGTAAAAAAAGTGAAAAATCGAGGGGGTCAAGGGGATGCGATGTAAACGGAATAAGATGATTACCCCAAACAAAAGGCGAAAGGAGTTCGGGACTAGCTGGGAGATGGATAAGCCAAAGTATTTACAAAAATCCAGGATGAATGGATGGAGAGGAAGCCGTAGGCCGGCAGCAAATTGGTCGCTGAAGAAGCAGACACAGTCGGTTGGCGGAACAGAAGGCCGATCGGTAGACAGCGGGACATGAATCTCATAGCCAGGAGGAAATTCTAAAGTGTTGGCTAAGGTTCTAGCGTCCTGCTTGTCAAACCTGGACTCCATAGTATCGTACCAGGGGCCAGGGGCATAAGACGAGGGCTCAGATGTGCCGGCCATAGCAAAAGGAATGGAGCGAAAGAAGACGGGAAGAAAAGCAAGCCGAAAAAGAAGGACAGGGGCAAGAAAAGGAGTTTGTCGGAAAAGCAAAGAAGATATAACAAAAAGGAGCCACAAAAGAGGGTGATAAACTCACCAGAGATGGAAGCAGCAAGGGAAGTAGAAAGATTCACCGGAGAACACAGAAGATTCGCCAAAGAACACGGAAGAAATCGCTGAGAGGAACAGACGAAGTCGCCAGAAACAAAAGCACGAAAGAAGACGGCGACGACAAGCTTATAAACATCGAGAGATCTCGCCTGGCCGTCCGATAGACCGCACGAACACCTAGAGGCAGATCTGGTCGTTCAAATTCAAATAGCCCAAAGGTCACATCCCAATGGTTCACGTCAAACGTGCGTCGACAGAGGGCGACGTGTGGCGTGACTCGATAGGGCAGTTGCCAGAGTAATTAAGGAAGCATGCGGCACATCAATGCATCAGGGTGATACGATTTCCAAGAGATTTTGCGGAGATCGCCCAAGCAACGGCTCCCTGAGCCGATCGAGCAAGTTATACAGCTCAGACAGTCCTTCGTTCCTACCGATCGGCTAGCCGAGAGCACCCCGTCGAAAGGAAAATCAAGGCCAGATAACTGAGCGCTGGCCGAGAGGCATAGTTGACCGAAAACCCGACAAGAGATTGTCTTTTCGCACCAGTTGATCCAGTCAATCGGACTTATAGCCTCCTTCGACTAGACTTAAAGGGGAGGCATGTGATCCGGTGATGACCTTGGAGGGCCCATCGCCGAGGAGGTTCAACGTTCGGATGGTCGTCAAAGTCAAAAGTGTTGGTGCGGGAAGCATCCGACGATCGAACCTAAGTTTTGATAATGGCAAAGGATTCAAAGTTAAGGTGCTTTGTTATCTGACAGCTTTTGCTGAGTGTTTCAGGAAAGTCCTAACTGCGGTTAGGCAAGGTAAAACCCTAGGGGGTGGTAACCCTAGGTCATAGGGGGTGGTAACCCTATGCGGAAAGTCTTGGCAGGTCGATGGCTTCAGGCAAAAGTCCTAGGGGTGGTAACCCTATGGAAAGTCCCGTGTCACGAACCTGTGAAAGTCCGAATCGCCGGTGAAGTGGATGTTCGTGAGAAGTCCAAGCATCGAAAGTCGAGCAAAGTCCGTCGATCCGGAGGATCGTCGGCAATGTAAATCTCCGAGTGGAGTAGGTGAGGACGCGTTCCCCGTAGAGGGAACAAGGGCGTCGGTCGACCTAGGATTTCCGGTAGGAAACCCGAAGTCGACTTCGGACGGTCAAGAGGATAAATATTTCAATAGTTATATCATTGTTTTTGTGCTAACTTTGTGCTGCAGGGTATTTTTGGGATTAACATATCTTGCAGGGACCAAAGTACAAAAAAGACCTCGGATGAACAGTGCCGAGGCGCCTCCATGGAGCTTGGAGGCGCCTCGGGTGCGAGCCAGGCCAGACTGGAGGCGCCTTGGATGGAGTTCAAGGCGCCTTGGACCGGAGGTTGAAGGCGCCTTGGATAGGTTGAAGGCGCCTTAAACCAGATAGAGTTCGACCAGGTCAGTGCTGATCCATGCGGGTGACTCGGCTCGTTCAAGGCGCCTTGGTGAACAGTATAAGGCGCCTTGAACCCCCTTTATAAGGGGTCTCGACCAGCAGCTTCAAATAACATCAAGTTCCAAGCGCTCCAAACGACGTTTCGAAGTGCTGCTACTTGTGCCCGACGACCAGGAGCTCCGAATCTTCATTTCTTTGTCGTTGGTATAATTATTTACTGTCGTTTATTGTACTTCAACTTGTAATCTTTTATCGAGCTTATAGTTGTTGCCCACCGGAAGCGATCAAGGATCGCGGGCTTTCGAGTAAGAGTCGCCTTAGGCTCCGAACGAAGTAAACGACCGTGTCTCTGTGTTTGTGTTTATTTACATTTTCCGCTGCGTATTTTAATTACTCGAGTGTCTTTCCGAAAAACGAAATAGCCGCGAGCGCTATTCACCCGCCCTCTAGCGCGTCTCGATCCAACAATTGGTATCAGAGCGGGGTCGTTTTGAATTGGTGTAACCACCTTTCAAAACAAATTTTTGCAGTTTTTTTCGTTTTCGGAGTCGAATTAGAATTTAGCCTTATAGCTATATTCTAATTTTTGTTTCCCTCGAATCGACATTTGCTCGAAGTAGGTGCAACACCACTCGAGTTCGTTTTTATTACTCTTTATTCCAGCACTACTAATCCAAGACTTAGTCTTGGAACATATTCTGTTGTTTTCTTTTGTTACATATTATAAATGACCCAACAAGAGGGTTTCAGCACTGTACGTCCCCTGCTATTCTCCGGAGAGGATTTTGTCTACTGGAAGGGAAGAATGGAAACGTATCTAAAGATACAATTCGAAACGTGGATGATCATAAAGACGGGACTTCAGCTACCATCCGATGACGACGGCAAACCGACTCCCTGCGAGAAGTGGGATGCCTCTCTAATCAAAAAGGTGGAAGCCGACGCCAAAGCTACCTGCACCCTCCAGTGCGGCCTTACCAAGGAAGAGCTCAACAGGGTCGGCCCGTTCTCCTCTGCAAAGGAGCTTTGGGAAAAGCTAATCGAACTCCACGAAGGCATTGACGACACCAAGGTAAGTAAAAGCGATCTTTTACTTAATAAATTATATAATCTAAAAATGCAGGAAGGCGAAACGGCGAGTTCTCTTCACGCGAGAATACAAGACATCCTTAACTCTCTTCACGGAATTGGCCAGAAGATAGAAAATCGGGACGTAATAAGGTATGCCCTAAACTCGTTTCCAAGGAATACATTGTGGGCATCAATGGTAGATGCCTACAAAGTTTCCAAGGATTTATCTTCTTTAAAATTAGATGAACTTTTTAGTGAATTTGAACTTCATGAGCAGACTAATGCACTTCCCGAGAAAGGTATTGCGTTGGTTGCATGTACAAGCCGAACCCGGGAACCGAGACCACGACGGAGAACCGAACCAGCATCGGAAGCTGAACCAGACTCTGACGATGAAGAAGGTGACATTACAACTGAGCTGGTAAACCTCGTGAAGAAGCTCTACAAGACGAAAGGATTCGACAAAAGAGATCTAAAGAAGGCAGTAAAATCAAAGGAAGGCCCACAAAATACAAAGATGAAGTTTGAAGTTACATGCTACGGGTGTAATAAAAAAGGGCACATCAAATCCAACTGCCCTAACCTGAAGGAGGTCAAAAAGCAAAGAAGGAAAAAGGTCCTTAAGGCAACATGGGACGAATCTTCATCGGAGGAGGACGACGACGAGCTCGAACAAACGAGTCTACTCGCATTAATGGTCCGGGACCAAGTCGTTGAATATGGATGCGAGAGCGAGTCTGAGGCAGAGTCCGAGCAAATCCACGGATCCGTATCCGTTTCCGAAGGACCAGACCCCGCTGTAAGTATCTCCCGGTTGAACATTTTAGTTAGCTACTTATTGCGCAAATTAGCTAAGTCAAACCTGAAAATTAAGTCACTTCTAAAGGAAGTAAGTGTCCTTAAAGAAGTGGCCGACACCAAACCCTCACCTGACCAGAGTCAGACTGAATTTCCAACTCAAGTTCAAAAACTTGAGGAAGAAAATTCAACTCTAACAAATCAGGTTAAAGATTTAGAAAATACCCTAGAACGGTTTACTTTGGGCTCCAAGAATTTGGACTTGATTCTTGGGACACAAAGAGCCGTCTACAATAGAACTGGGCTGGGATACAAAAGTAAATATAGATCTTATTTATCATTAATAAACAAACAAAGTATTAAATCAGTCCAAGCATGAGTCTCCAAGTCTAACTTGGTCAATCAAGTTGGACTTGGCCAATACTGGGTTCCGAAGGATCAAATATACTACCTCGATAGACCATATCGAGGCCATGATCCAGGGGGAGCAAAAAAAAAAACAATCCTAAAAATTTAAAATTTAAAATTCAAAATTAAATTCGAAATTGAAATTAAAATTAAATTCAAATTTTAAAATTAAATTCAAAATTCGAAATTGAAATTAAAATTAAATTCAAAATTTAAAATTAAATTCAAAATTTAAAATTAAATTCAAAATTCGAAATTGAAATTAAAATTAAATTCAAAATTTTAAATTCAAAATTCGAAATTGAAATTAAAATTAAATTCAAAATTCGAAATTGAAATTAAAATTAAATTCAAAATTCGAAATTTAAAATTAAATTCAAAATTCAAAATTAAATTCGAAATTGAAATTAAAATTAAATTCAAAATTTAAAATTAAATTCAAAATTCAAAATTAAATTCGAAATTGAAATTAAAATTAAATTCAAAATTTAAAATTAAATTCAAAATTCGAAATTGAAATTAAAATTAAATTCAAAATTTAAAATTAAATTCAAAATTTAAAATTAAATTCAAAATTTAAAATTAAATTCAAAATTCGAAATCAAAATTTAAAATTAAATTCAAAATTCGAAATTAAAATTAAAATTAAATTCAAAATTCGAAATTGAAATTAAAATTAAATTCAAAATTCGAAATTGAAATTAAAATTCTAAATTCAAAATTTAAAATTAAATTCAAAATTCAAAATTAAATTCGAAATTGAAATTAAAATTCTAGATTCAAAATTTAAAATTAAAATTCAAATTTAATTTAAATTCGAAATTCCAAATTCGAAATTCTAAATTCGAAATTCTAAATTCAAAAATAGATGGTGGATCCAAACTAGCTGGCACCTCCAACTGAACTACCCGACAGAGTAACTGAACCTAATTTACCCGAAATGGGTAAAACAAGAGTAGATTATCCGGCAGGGTAATTAAGGATAGTTTAAAAAGGGCTGAGTTTAACTTTAACCACAGTACCGGTAAAGTTTTTGGATGATAGTACGTTAGGGAAACTTGGGCATCGCATGTCTAGGAAGATATGGCTTCGACCTGGTGCATTTGGCCAAGTGGAACTGACCGAAGCTACCCTTAAATGGATCCTAACTAGTTAGACCAAGGTTTAGTACTAAGCTCAATGGGTAGGACTATTTGGAAAACCTCGAAGGCATGGTTACTTTAATGAGTTCCTTGTGACTCACCATAGCCCAGAAGTTTATCCAAAGAATGCTTACTTGTTGAACCCAAAGCTAAACCTGAATCTAACACAAAGTTAACCCAAACCTTAAAATTGAATTATAATTCATCTCACAACAATTATAGATTTACCTGATTGAAAATTTAGATCGGGTGAGATGACTAAGAAACTAAAATTAACTTAAATCAAGTTAATTCAAAATTAATTTCAAAATCTTTAAAACTTAATTTCAAAATCATTTCAAAAATCTTTAAAACTTAATTTCAAAATCTTTCAAAATTTATCTCTAACAAGTTTACTTCAATTTAACTATCTTGAAATCCATTAAAACAATTCAACCACATCCTATGTAGGAATTGGATCAATGGATGTTGGATAGTGGCTGCTCCAGACACATGACTGGAGATAAATTGAAGTTTACTAAACTCACATACAAGAACTTAGGATCAGTTGCATTCGGTAACGAAGGTCAACTTAAGGTAATCGGAAGAGGTAATATCGAACTCAACTCCGATTTTATTATTCGAAAAGTCCTTTTAGTTGAAAATTTCAAGTTTAATTTACTAAGTATAAGCCAATTGTGTGATAGCGGATACTTAGTAACTTTTGACAAAACCAAGTGTTTAGTTAAAAACATTGAAAATCCTGAAATCTTACTTAAAGGACTTAGGATAAATAATATGTATTCAATTAATCTACCGACATCCTCAACAAAGTGTTTTCTAACACAAGAAGAGGAAACTGATTTGTGGCACAGAAGATTGTGTCACACTCACACTAGACTCATTTCAAAAATGAGTCATAATGGTCTAGTTAGAGGTTTGCCCAAATTAAAATTTATTGAAAACTCAATCTGTAATGCTTGTCAACAAGGAAAACAAACCAAGTCAACCCACAAGTCAACCAATCTAGAAAGAACTAACACTTTACTTGAGCTCCTTCACCTTGACCTATTTGATTCACATGGAGCTAAGTCACTAAACAAAAACTAGTATTGTTTAGTGATAATTGATGACTACTCTAGGTTCACATGGGTAAAATTTCTAAAAACAAAAGATGAAACCTATGAAATATTCAGTAATTTTTGCAAATTAGTAGAAAATGAAAAAGACACGAAAATTAAACGAATAAGAAGTGATCATGGGGGAGAATTTGAAAATCATAGGTTCACCCAACTTTTTAAAATAAATGGATATCAACATGAATTTTCATGTCCTAGAACCCCCCAACAAAATGGTCTAGTGGAACGTAAAAATAGAACACTACAAGAAGCCGCTAGAACCATGCTAAATGAATATAATTTAAATCACCAATTTTGGGCTGAAGCAATAAATACTGCAAATCATATTCAAAACAGAATCTTGATCAACAAATTTCACAAGAAAACTCCTTATGAACTATATTATCATAAAATTCCTAACTTAAATTATTTAAAAGTATTTGGATGTAAAGTTCACATTTTAAATACTAAAGATTATTTAAGAAAATTCACACCCAAATCTAACAAAGGAATATTTTTAGGATACTCCTCAAACAGTCGAGCCTATAGAGTCTACAATCAAAACACCCTAAAAGTTGAAGAAACAACTAATATAATATTTGATGAAGAAAATAATCTACCAAATATAAATGAGAATGTTGATATTGATCCAAGAAATATAGAAGATGATGAAATTCAACCAAATCTTAATAAACCAGAGGAACCAGCCCCTGACCCACTTATAAGACCAACTAGGGCCAGCACCTCTCACCCATCTGATCAAATTTTGGGTGATCCAAATCTAGGAGTCAGAACTAGATCCTCCTATAGAATCCACAGTCAGATTGCCCTAATTTCTAAAATCGAACCAAAAACAATAGAAGAAGCACTACCTGACCCGGACTGGATCATAGCTATGCAGGAAGAGTTAGCCCAATTTGAGAGAAATCAAGTCTGGGAACTTGTATCTAAACCCTCAAATAAATCAATAATCGATACAAAATGGGTATTTAGAAACAAGCTAGATGATCAAGGCGAAATAATTAGAAATAAGGCTAGGCTTGTAGCTAAAGGATTTAGCCAAGTTGAAGGTTTGGACTATGATGAAACCTATGCCCCAGTAGCTAGACTCGAATCCATTAGAATGTTGTTAGCCTATGCAGCAAACAAAGGATTTAAACTATATCAAATGGATGTCAAGTCAGCATTCTTAAATGGGTTTATTAAGGAGGAAGTATATGTAAGCCAACCCCCAGGATTTGAGGACTTAGGATATCCTAATCATGTATTTAAGTTAAAAAAAGGCCTTGTACGGACTTAAACAAGCCCCTAGGGCATGGTATGAACGATTATCAAATCACTTAATATCCAAAGGTTTCAACCAAGGTCAAATAGATCCAACTCTATTTGTAAAAACTGTAGAAAAAGACATCTTCATAGCTCAAATCTATGTTGATGATATAATTTTTGGATCAAATAACTCTAAATTTTTAAAAGAATTTATTAGACTAATGGAAAATGAATTTAAAATGAGTATGGTTGGTGAACTTATTTTTTCTTAGGCTTACAAATAAAACAAACTAAAGATGGAATATACATTTATCAAACTAAATATGCAAAGGAATTAATTAAAAAATTCTGCATGAAAAATTCAAAAATAATAAATACTCCAATGGCAACCAACATTAACATAGACTCTGACCCTGAAGGAAAACCAGTAGATCCAAAATACTATAGGAGTGCCATAGGAAGCTTGCTTTACCTAACTGCAAGCCGACCCGACATATTATTTGCGGTTGGTATGTGCGCAAGATACCAATCTTGTGCAAAAGAGTCACATTTAACCTATGTTAAAAGAATACTTAGGTACATTAAAGGTACTCTAAATATAGGACTCTGGTACCCTAGAACTTGCACCTTTGACCTTCTTGGCTATTCTGACTCGGATTACGCCGGATGCAAGTTAGACAGAAAAAGCACAAGTGGTAGTTGTCAATTTCTAGGGCAATGCCTAGTAAGTTGGTCAAGTAGAAAGCAACATTGTGTTGCTTTATCTACCATTAACTGAATATATAGCCTTAGGTGAATGCACATCTCAATTGCTTTGGATGATGCACACTCTTAAAGACTATCAACCGAACTATCATAACACAAAATCTCAATTGATAATATAAGTTCCATAAATTTAACAAAAAACCCAATTCATCACTCAAGGACTAAACATATAGAAGTGAAGCACCATTTTGTAAGGGATCATGTAGCTAAGGGTGATATTATACTCAACTATGTTGAGTCAAAATCAAATCTAGCTGACATCTTCACAAAACCCTTACCTGAACTTGAGTTCAGCTCACTTAGAAGACAAATAGGAATGTGTTGGGTAGAATAGACAATGTTTTTTTAAATTGGTTATCATTTGCTTTTAAAATTTCTAGGAAAATACTTATTTCAAAATTCTAATTTCTTAGAATTTTCAAAAATTCGGATTACGCCTAGGTTTCCCCTTAGAAATCATGTTTCTTTAGCTTTAAGCCAGAGCATCTCACAAACACCTAGGTCTACCTTGCTTGTGTTTTGAAAAACTTAGAAAGGCGTGAGATGCATAGGGTATTGCCTGGACTCAAGAATGCTTAAATCTGTGCATCAATATGAGTCTGGGCGTTAAATATGCATTAGACATTAATCAAGTTAAGTTCTCCAGCTCTAGTCGACTCTAACTGGACCAAATGGACTTAATTTGACTAACTATGTGAAAGCTACTGCCCTCTAGGCAATCAGCAAGTAGCTAAAGGTTAGACAATTGAGAAAAGTGTGTTTCAATTTTTTAAGCATGATTGTACTTTAAGGTTCTAATCAAATTACTTTACCTGATTATTTTAAGGCTCTGATACTTAATCAAATTAAACTAAGTAATTTAATTTGACTCATGCTTGGACTAGAAAACAAACTACTGCTACTCCCTGTGTCCTAAAACTAAATATTTTTCTTTAATATCAAAGTTTCTTCAAAATGCGTATTCAAAACTTAATTACAGTTTTTCAAAACTTATCCATGTAATTAAGTATTCAAATATTTTCAAATCTAGTCAACTTTTTATAACGCTTTAAAGTTTTCAAGTGACCTCATATTTTATAACTTCTAAGCAAATCCTTTTATTGAAAATTCAAATACTCATATTTTCAAACTTAGTTAATTTTAAGACTATTTTAACTAGACTTAGTTAGATTGTACTCTAAACTTAGCTATTTGGCAAAATATTTTCTCAATACAAATCATTTCGAAGCTGAATATATAGCTAAGTATTTTCAAATTTGGCAATCTAAGAAGAAAATTTATTGTTATCCCTCTTTGAAAATTTTCCTTCAGAAAAATACAAATCTACTTTCAAACTGGTTTATTTTTGATATATGGCAAAGGGGGAGAGTAGGTAATTAAAGTTAAAGGAAAATTCAAAGTATTTAATAAAAGGAGGGCTGTTATTAAGGGGGAGTCTAATATCACAAAGTTAAAAGTTTCCAGCTTAACTGTTATTGCATTTGAAGTTTATTTAAGCTTGGTTAACTTTATGCAGTTATTACATATGTTGTTTTTCTTAACTTTGAATTACGTGTTGCCATAATCAAAAAGGGGGAGATTGTTGGTGCGGGAAGCATCCGACGATCGAACCTAAGTTTTGATAATGGCAAAGGATTCAAAGTTAAGGTGCTTTGTTATCTGACAGCTTTTGCTGAGTGTTTTAGGAAAGTCCTAACTGCGGTTAGGCAATGTAAAACCCTAGGGGGTGGCAACCCTAGGTCATAGGGGGTGGTAACCCTATGCGGAAAGTCTTGGCAGGTCGATGGCTTCAGGCAAAAGTCCTAGGGGGTGGTAACCCTAGGTGGAAAGTCCTGGTGTCGCGAACCAGGTGAAAGTCTGAACTGGCCGGTGAAGCGGATGTTCAGCAGAAAGTCCGGAAGCATCGAGTGCCGAGCAAAAGTCCAGTCGATCTGGAGGATTGTACTGGCAACAGGTAAATCTCCTGAGTGGAGTAGGTGAGGACGCGTTCCCCATAGAGGGAACAGTAGGCGTCGGGTCGACCTAGGATTTCCGGTAGGAAACCTGAAGTCAGACTCGGACAGTCAAGAGACTGTTAAATATTTCAATAGTTATATCATTGTTTTTGTGCTAACTTTGTGCTGCAGGGTATTTTTGGGATTAACATATCTTGCAGGGACCAAAGTACAAAAAAGACCTCGGATGAACAGTGCCGAGGCGCCTCCATGGAGCTTGCAGGCGCCTCGGGTACGAGCCAGGAAAAGGCCAGCGCAGCAGACTGGAGGCGCCTTGAATGGAGTTCAAGGCGCCTTGGACCGGAGGTTGAAGGCGCCTTGGATAGGCTGAAGACGCCTTAAACCAGATAGAGTTCGACTAGGTCAGTGCTGATCCACGCGGGTGACTCGGCTCGTTCAAGGCGCCTTGGTGAACAGTATAAGGTGCCTTGAACCCCCTTTATAAGGGGTCTCGATCAGCAGCTTCAATAATCTTCTTCGAAGTGATTCAAGTGCTACGTGCTGCTCCAAACGACGTTCCGAAGTGCTGCTACTTGTGCCCGACGACCAGGAGCTCCGAATCTTCATTTCTTTGTCGTTGGTATAATTATTTACTGTCGTTTATTGTACTTCAACTTGTAATCTTTTATCGAGCTTATAGTTGTTGCCCACCGGAAGCGATCAAGGATCGCGGGCCTTCGAGTAAGAGTCGCCTTAGGCTCCGAACGAAGTAAACGATCGTGTCTCTGTGTTTGTGTTTATTTACATTTTCCGCTGCGTATTTTAATTACTCGAGTGTCTTTCCGAAAAACGAAATAGCCGCGAGCGCTATTCACCCCCCCTCTAGCGCGTCTCGATCCAACAAAAAGGCGGTCAGCTAAGAGACTAGCTGAGCCGAAGTCCCCATAGGCCGGCAGGAGGAGTTTGTGGCAGTGAGGCCGAGCCCACAACCCGATCAGCCTAAAGAGTTTAAAGAAGGCGAGCTGAATCTAAGACGGGCTGAGGAAAGGGATACTCAAGCCAATCGGAATAGACATACCCATAGAAGGCCAAAGAGTTGGCCGGCCGGATAGACCAAGGGAAGTGTCATCAGATTAGCGGCTGACACTTAAGAAGGGAAATATGTCTTAACATCCTTTTGGGAGTCAATGCCGCCGGCTGACGGCACGAATGGACAGGAAATCGTACGGAAGAAGATTGCGCCGTCTTGGCAGAGATGTGTCCGCCCAGTTATGGTAAGATGTCAGGGATCCTTTCGCGATATTAGCTATTGAGGAAAGCTTAGGAAGTCGCGTCCGCCCGAGAAGTGTGTAGTCAACCCGCCGAAGCTCTATATAAGAAGAGGAGTGGCCACCCGCGGAGGTACGCGCAAGGACTCTCTAGAGTCACTATTCACTTCTTTTTTGCTTTCTCTATTCTCCACTTGATGGTGTGTGACTTGAGCGTCGGAGGGCTGTCGCCGGGAACCCCCTCCCGGCTTGGCACTAACGACTTTTGATCGCAGGAGCGAAGAACCTTCCTCGCAGCGGAGTCTACTTCAGCGTTATTTCCTGGTGGCCATTCCCTTCGCTTCAGGGCAGGATCAAATAGTATTATCTCTCAACTTATCGGACCTATTGATTTAACGAATAAATCTCACTCATTGATAAGTCGAAGAAATAAATACTAAGTATATGTGCTTGTTATTATATAGGGATTAAGAGAACGTACATCCATAATAACAGAGGTTCTATTCTTTTATGTAGTTAGTATAAATCGAACAACCTCAAACAGTCCTGCTCAATACACACATAGTGTACTAGTGTAATTTTATAATCAAGACAGACTAATACCAAATTACACTACAAATGTTCCAATGGTTTGTTCCAATCCATCTTGGTTGTGAGCTACTATTTATAATTTATAAGGAACCGATAACATGATCTTCTGTGTGGCACCACACACCATATTTTTTTAAATATAAATTAAATGGACAACTGCATTAACATATATAAATATAAAATGTAAACATTTGACCAAAGTGATTCTTATTTCAAAATAAATATTCACACAAAAGCTAGGCTTATAGTATACATCTCAACAATCTCCCACTTATAGTAAAAGACTATGCTGCCATAAATGTTGTCATACATTTGATTCTCATCCCCTCAACATTCCTATCAAAAGCTCTCGCCTGAAGGGCTTTAGTGAAAGGATCTACCAGGTTATCTGCTGATGTAATCTTGGCGACACCAACTTCTCCTCGTTTTACGATATCTCGTATCAGGTGGTACTTACGTTCAATGTGTTTACTTGCCTTATGGGCTCGTGGTTCCTTCGAGTTTGCTACTACACCACTATTATCACAATAAATTATGATAACTTTGGGTAAAGCAGGAATCACATCTGTAGGTCCCTTTGTAGGCCGACAAGAGGGGAGGGGTGAATTGCCCTACAAAGTAAAACCAAAAACCCTTCTCGGATATTCAACTAACTTAAAAGAACTTGTAATTAAAAAGGCAGAGACTAATTAAAATAGAAAATAGACAAAGAGGAATTACTTGGTTTGCAATCAGAGGATTACTAATCCAAGGCAAAGAAGGCGCACTAATTGATTCTCCTCTGGGCGGAGTAGCCTCTTACAGCGTTGAAAGCACAGAAAGAAATAACACAAATGAAAGCACTGGATTACAAGTAGTTGTTCTTAATTGATCATTGCTTCTGGACCAAGGCTATATTTATAGTCTTGGTCCGGGCGCCTGGGGGGGATAAATTTTATCCCCCAACGGTCGGATCGAGTCAAAACTCGATCTTGTTGAAAAGTCGATTCCGGGCGCCCGGAATGGTTCCGGGCGCCCGGAGCCCTAAGGTCAACATAGGTTGACTTTTTGACTCCGGTTCAGCTCGTCTCGATCGAGCTCATCTCGGTCCGGGTCTGTTCGCTCCGGCTCCGTTTGCTTGGGTGATCTCGGCCTTCCGGAATAGGGCTCACCCGAACCCATGTTCCGGACTTCTCCTCGAGCAGCCTTCCTTCCCAGTTTCTCATCCCTCGAACGCCGCGCACGTTCTTCTCGTCCGCCGGTGTACTCTTCCGCGGTCACCTCGTCCCTCGGACGCACCGAGCCCGTCGGCTCTCTCCCCGTGCCGTCCTTCTCGTTAGCCGCGTCTTCCGCTCGACTTCCTGTGTTCCTAAGCTCCTGCACACTTAGACACAAGTGTTGAACAACGCAGGACCTAGCTTAACTTGTTTGATCACATCAAAACACCTCGGGGTTCCAACAACATCTAAGTCCATCAAGAAGTTTTTGAGTCATACAGCTTCTTTAGCTGCCTCACCTCTTGCTTGGATAGTCATAGACCCACACAAATCAGAATGAATCAATTCCAACACTTCTTTAGCTCTATACCCCTTTGCCTTAAAAGGTCTCTTGGTCATTTTTCCTTCTAAGCAAGACTCGCAAGTTGAAAGTTTTCCACCACCAATGAACCCAAAGGTCCATCAAGTATTAACCTTTGAATCCTACTCAAGTTAATATGACTCAATCATAGATGCCAAAGATATGTTTGGTTCATTTCCGAAGGTTGCTTTATCTTATTAGAATTAGAAGATGTGTTATTAATTTTCATTTGTTGCATCGTGAGAGTTATTGGATTAAGAGTATACAAATTACCAACCAACGCACCAGAATAGATGACCATCCTATTTTTCTTGACAGCCACTTTGTCATCAAAATAAACAGAATATTCATCCATAAATAATTTAGAAACTGAAATCAAGTTCTTTTAAAACATGTTACGTAAAGATAATTTTTTAAAATCAAAGTTTTATTTCTATCAAAAGATAAATAAACATTTCCCACTGCAACAGCCGCCACTCTGGTAGCATTGGCAATGTAGACGGTGATCTCTCCTTCATGTAGTTGTCTGTGTTGGAGTGTATACTGAAAGCCTAAGCTTTGTAAACATTCATTATGAATAAAGAATCACATTTAGTCAAATTGTCTACATTTAGTTGTAGTTGTTCAATTAATTTATACTGTAGATAACATAGTATGTGGTGCCACATGCAGAAGATGATGTTATCAGTACCTTATAAATTATAAACAGTAGCTCACGACCAAAATGAAAAGGAACAAACCATTAGAAGGTCGTAGTGTAATTAGGTATCAGTTTATCTTGACTGTATAATTACACTAGTACACTTAGAGTGTATTGAGTAGGACCATTTGAGGTCGTTTCTTTTATACTGATTTTATAAAGAAACAAAGACCTCGGTTATTATGGAAGTGTGTGCTCTTAATCCTGATATAATAACAAGCACATATATTTGATATTTATTTCTTTAATTTATCAATGGGTGAGATTTAGTTCGATGAATCAATAAGCCCGATAAGTTGGGAAATGGTATCACTTATAGTGTGTATTGTTGATTATAGAAGGAAACTGTGTCCTAGAGATACTAGGTTGATAATGTCCCCAAGAGGAGCTCATAAGGATTGTCATGTTAAACCCTGCGGTGGACTTAGTCCTAGTGGACGATAAGGTTGAGTGGTACTACTCTTGGACTAAGATATTAATTAAATGAGTTGTCAGTAACTCACTTAATTAGTGGACATTCGATATCTTAAACACAGGGAGACTAACACACTCATAATAAGAAGGAGCCCAAAAATATAATTTGGGATTGGTGCGGTAGTTCAATAATAGTTCTCTAGTGGAATGAATTATTATTGATAAAATTAAGTTGTGTGTTCAGGGCGAACACGGGATGCTTAATTTTATCGGGAGACCAAAATCAATTCCTCCTCTCGGTCCCTATCGTAGCCTCTTATTTATAGATTACTATACCCACCTATACCCACCTTCTATACCACCCAGGGGGCCAAGCTAGCTTGGGAACCAAGCTAGGGCCTACCTAGGTATAAAGGTGGTCGGCCTAGCTTGAACCCAAGCTAGTGGGGGCCGGCCAAATTAATTTAAAAAGGGATTTTAATTTTAATTTTTATTATGTGGGAGATATAATTTATTAAAGAGAATTAAAATTAAAATATCTCTCTTGTAAAAGATCTACAAAAGATTAAAAAAAGAGATTAGATCTCTTTCCTTATTTGTAGATTGGTGAGATATTTTATTTTCTCTTTAAAAATTATTCACATGTTGTAAAATTAAAATTATAGAAATTTCCTTTTATCAACCATGAAGAGATTTTGAAGAGAAATTTTATTTTTTTTAAATTTCCGGAAACAAATTAGGAAGTTTTAATTGTTGATTGAAACTTGTCCAATTTGATTTCATTGATGTGGCCGGCCATAAGATTTCAATTGGAGAAATTTTATTTTATTTTTCTCAATTAAATCATGTCAAGGAAATTGAGGAAATTTTATTGTAATTAAATTTCCTAATTTGCCTAGGCCAAGGAATATAAAAAAAGGGGTGAGGGTGTCTTCATGTGACAACCTCTATTATTTCTCTCCCTCTTTTGTTCCTTGGTGTGGCCGGCCATCCTTTCCCTCTCTTCCTCTTGTGGTGGCCGAACCTTTCTCTTCCCTTGGAGCTTTTGTGGTGGCCGGATACTACTTGGAGAAGAAGGAGAGGAAGCTAGCGTCTCTTGGAGCTTGGTTAGTGTTTTGATTTTCTTCCTTGGTGAAGTTTCTTTCTTTGTGGCCGAACCTAGCTAGGAGGAGAAGAAGGTGGTTGGTGGTTTCTCATCTCGGAAGATCGTTGCCCACACAACGTCCGAGGTTAGAAGAGGAATACGATAAAAGATCAAGAGGTCTTTCTAGAAGGTATAACTAGTAGTTTTTCCTTTTCCGCATCATACTAGTTATTTATGGAAATAATACCAAATACAAGAGGCTTACGTTCTAGTACTTCGAATATGTTTTTCGATGTTGTGTTCTTTTGTTTTATTTATTCTTGTGATTTGATTGTTCTTTTCGGTTAACCTAAAGTTATTTTAGGAAATTAAATATTAGCTTTCTATAAAAGGTTTTGTCTAGTCGATGGTGGTTGCTCCCATATCCAAGAAGGCCATGTGCCTCGCCACGTCAGTACTGGGAACCAATTATGGAAATTAATATTTAATGAAATTAATAACCTAAGGTGATTTGGGTCGAACGTGTTAAGTTCCGCAGGAGACCCAAGTCAAAACCTAAAAGAACGAATAGATTAAGTTTTGGATCAAACGTGTTAAGTTCTGCAGGCGATCCAAAATTTAATTTAAATGAACACATGGTAGCTAGGAAAAGGTTCAGACCTTTGTACAAAATTTTTATACAGTGGAACCTCTAGGTTTTCCGAGTAGCAACCAACAATTGGTATCAGAGCTAGGGTTTTGCCTCTGTGTATTTGGTATTAGTTTAATTATGCACATGTCATACATAATTTAGGCAGGATAATAGTAGGATGTGCTAACTTTGTGGATGCAGGATCCAACTATTATGGCTTATAGTAATTATGTGTGTGATTGGACCCTTGGACATGTCAAGGGCATTTATTGTGTGTGCATGATTGTATTATAAAATACAGCAGGAGCTGTATTTAGTTTTATTAGGATTTTATTTTTGATCTAGTTTACATGTATATTCCTTCGAGGAATATAGGATCAAAAATGTAAAATTCTATTTATGTCGCGGATCGAATCTTGCAAAGCGTGGAACCTTCAAAGGACCAGAGGCGCAGCGGAACTAGGAGCAAGATGGATGCGACAGCTAGACCCGGTGGCGGTGGCCAAATATGGCAGCAGCTTGGGATGACAACACACGGAGGACAACTAGAGATAGAAGCCATAATAGTTGAAAATTAGATTTTCTATTTATTGCTTTTATATTGTGCTGTATGTGCATGTTGGTTTACATATTTAGTAGGCTAGCATAGTTAAAATTCCTCATTTATAAATAACTAAGTGGGAGAGAGATTTTTAAGTAAATCACATGGTCTCCATTACTGGTTTGTAAGTGATGCAAACAAGCTTGCGCGTTGGCTCTGAGTGCCTTCCTCCATAACGGATGAGCTTGTTTGTGGATCGCTAGAACAGACTTCCAATTTTGGATGACTATAGGAAGTTAATTAAGAGCGTGTGATCTTCCCTAACGGAAGGGGCATAATCTTATTAATGGACTTAGTGTCAAGTAATGGTATACACTTAGACACATTTAATAGTATCCTCCCCAACGGAGTCACTACTATCACTTGTGTGACCAAAGGGGAACCAACTATTGATTTGTCATAAAACTAGATTGGCAATATAATAAAATTAATAAACCCCTCTTACAAATGTTTGAATTTGTATACGTCCACACTAACGTGGCATACAAGATTCATGGTGTTTGAGGTAATTTTATTTGTCAAAAGTTATATTGACAAGATAGTCAATGGGTAAAACCCTCCTCTTACAAATGATGAATTTGTATACGTCCACACTAACGTGGCATGCAAAATTCACGGTGTTTGAGGTGTTGGTGAATTTAAATAATATTGTTTGAGGAATCAATGTTATTTTAAATTCAAAGTTTTGACCAAATATTTGATCAAAGAATCAACTATTAATTTTATTCGTCATAAAGTAAAGTTGACGAGATAATAAAATTAATGAATAAAATCTCCTCTTCGATTTTGTATACACAAAATTCATGGAGATTTTAAGGAGTTGATCTTGACCAAATATTTTTGTGATTCTTAGGATGTTTGTCAATCCCTGGTAGTCATACTATAGAAAAAGACTTAGTAGTTCCAATTGTAATGATTGGAAATAGGACTTGGACATTAAGGTAGACTGTCTTCTTAGAACTAAGAACAATTTAGGTGTATTTAATTCATTAGTTGAAACATGTCTAGTGGTGTTATCTACCAGAACCTGGAGTGTAGATACAAGATGCCATTAATCATGTCTGTAATTCATTGCAGGGTTCCAGGAAACCCGACAACTAAATGAAAGGTAAATCACCGTCCACATGGGCACTACTGTAAAAGTGGTAGCTGTTGCAGTGGGAGATGTTTATCTTTTGATAAGAATAAAATATGGATTTTAAGTAATTGTCTTTACGTACCAAGTTTAGAAAGAACCTGATTTCAGTTTCTAAACTATTATAGATATTGTGTCTATTTTGATAACAAAGTTGTTATCAAGGAAAATAGGGAAGTTATCTATTCTGGTATGATGGTTGACAATTTATAATCCAATAACTCCCACGATGCAACAATGGAAATTAGTAACACATCTTCTAATTTTAAGAGAAAGCAACCTTTAGAAGTGAACCAATTATATCTTTGGCATCTAAAGCTAGGTTATACTTGAGTAGGATTCATTGGTAGCTGATGAACTTTTGGGTTCATTAGTAGTGGAAATCTTTCCAACCTGCGAGTCTTACTTGGAAGAAAAATAACCAAGAAGCTTTTAAGTCTAAGGGGTAAGGAATCAAAGATATATTGGAATTGGTTCATTCTGATTTGTGTGATCCTATGAGCATCCATGCAAGAGGTTGTTTCAAATATTTCATCTATTTTATAGACAACTATTTGAGATACGGATATATTTACTTGATGTGCCACAAGTCTAAGTGCTTTGATTAGTTCAAAGAATACGAGGCTGATGTGGAGAAACGACAAAGTAAAAGTATCAAGACACTACGGTAAGATCGTAGTGGTAAGTACCTCTTGGGAGAATTTAGGAGTCATTTATCAGAAGTAGGGATTCAATCCCAACTAACTGCACCTGATACACCCCAACAGAATGGTGTAGAAAAAGGAAGGTATAGGACTCTTATGGAAATAAGTAGATTGATGAGTTATTAAGAATATTATCAAAATCATTTTAAGGATATACTCTGGAAACAGGAGTGAATATAGTACCTTCTAAAGTCAGAACTCTCTACTCATATAGAATTGCTGAATAGGCGTAAGCCTATTTCGAAGCATATTCGGATTCGGGAAATCCAGCACATATGTTATAGAGAGACAATGATAAGTTGGATAGGAGTTCACTTGTTTGTAAGTTATCCTAGATAAACAAAAGTAGGTTTATAGTCTTAAAAATCAGAAGGTCATTGTTAGCATCAATGACTGATTTTTAGAAAAGGACTATATAATGAACCACGTGCTCATAAGTAAATTTGTTCTTAAGGAAATAATAAAGGACATGTCTAACCTAGTACCAACTGTACAGGATGAGATACCACAAGAAAACTGTAACACGTATCACAAATGATACACAATTACAGAAAGTGCCTTGTCGTAGTGGGAGGGTTGTTATGCAACCTAAAAAGATTCATGTTTTGGGAGAGTTTTTGGACTCGATCCCTGGAGGACATGAACCTGATCTCCGGACATATGACGAAGCACTCCAAGATAAAGATGCAATATCTTGGCAAAGAGTAATGAATAACAGAATTAGAATATATGTATTCTAATAAAATCTGGAAGCTTGTAGAACCACCAAATGGTGTAAAAGCCTTTGGGTATAAAAAGGTCTATAATAGGAAAAGAGGGATAGACAGGAAGGTAGAAACTTTCAAAGCAAGGCTAGATGAAAAAGGAAACTTTTTCACTGGTAGCCATGCTTAAGTCTATCCGGATTCTTATATCTATTTGGTAAGTGGATGTCAAGACAGCATTCCTTAATGGAAGTCTTGAAGAAAGCATCCATATAAAGCAACCAGAAGGGTTCATTGCAAAGGGCTAAGAGCATCTTATGTGCAAGCTCAAACAGTCTATGGACTGATACAAAGCTTCAAGGTCTTGGAACATCCAGTTTATCAAAGTAATCCAGACCTTTGGATTTATTTAGTAACTGGATAAGTCTTGTGTATACAAAAGGTGTGATGGAAGCGTGGTGGTATTTCTTGTACTATACGTAGATAACATTTTTGGTAGTTGGAAACAATATCAAAATGTTGTCAGAAGTAAGGGTATGGTTGTCCAAACAATTCGATATAAAGGACTTGGGAGAATGTATATATTCTTGAGATCAAAGTAATAAGGGATCGCAAGAAAAGAATATTTTACTTATTCCAAGCTTCATACATCGGAAAAATCCTTGCTCGTTTTAAGCATACAAAACTCCAAGAAAGGTTTCTTACTTTTTTTAGGATGGAGTAACTTTATCTAAAGATATGTCTCTGTAGACATCAAAGGAGACAAAGGAAATAAAGGCAGTTCTTTATGCTTCGGCTATCGGAAGCCTAATATATGCTACGCAGAGGATCAGAAATCTGTTTTGCGAAGGGCATAGTTAGCAGATATCAAAGTAACCCTGGACAAGGACAGTGGACTGCAGTAAAGCATATATTGAAGTACCTTAGAGGCACTAGAGATTATATGCTAGCTTACAAGGTAGTTAATTTGGTCCTAGTAGGTTGCATGGATTTTGGCTTCCAATCGGATAGGGATAATAATAAGTCAACCTCGGGGTTTTGTATTTACTTTAGGAGGAAAAGTCATAACTATGGAAGAGTGATAAGCATAGGTGTTTTTCTGGACTCCACCATAGAAGCTTAGTATATGGCAAGCCTCTGAGGTAGCCATAATAGCTGAATGACTCAATAAACTCAAGATAGACTTAGATATGATTTCTGGTTTGTCCAAAGATTGTTATAATTTATTGTAATAATGTTGGTGCAGTAGCAAACTTGAAGAAACCATAAGTCTATAAGGCAAGTAAACACAATAGAGCGCAAGTACCACCCAATACGAGAAATCGTATAAACGAGGAGAAGTTATTACTGCCTAGATTGCATCAAGTGATGACCTATAGATCCTTTCACTAAGGTCCTTAAGGCAAGAGCTTTTGATGGGCATGTTGAAGGGTTGGGAATCAGATGTATGGCAGCAGATATGACAGCTTAGTCTTTTAGTATAAGTGGGAGATTGTTGGAGTGTATACTGAAAGCCTAAGCTTTGTAAACATTCATTATGAATAAAGAATCACATTTGGTCAAATTGTCTACATTTAGTTGTAGTTGTTCAATTAATTTATACTGTAGATAACATAGTATGTGGTGCCACATGTAGAAGATGATGTTATTAGTATCTTATAAATTATAAACAGTAGCTCACGACCAAAATGAAAAGGAACAAACCATTAGAAGGTCGTAGTGTAATTAGGTATCAGTTTATCTTGACTGTATAATTACACTAGTACACTTAGAGTGTATTGAGTAGGACCATTTGAGGTCGTTTCTTTTATACTGATTTTATAAAGAAACAAAGACCTCGGTTATTATGGAAGTGTGTGCTCTTAATCCTGATATAATAACAAGTACATATATTTGATATTTATTTCTTTAATTTATCAATGGGTGAGATTTAGTTCGATGAATCAATAAGCCCGATAAGTTGGGAAATGGTATCACTTATAGTGTGTATTGTTGATTATAGAAGGAAACTGTGTCCTAGAGATACTAGGTTGATAATGTCCCCAAGAGGAGCTCATAAGGATTGTCATGTTAAACCCTGCAGGTGGACTTAGTCCGACATGACGATAAGGTTGAGTGGTACTACTCTTGGACTAAGATATTAATTAAATGAGTTGTCAGTAACTCACTTAATTAGTGGACATTCGATATCTTAAACACAGGGAGACTAACACACTCATAATAAGAAGGAGCCCAAAAATGTAATTTGGGATTGGTGCGGTAGTTCAATAATAGTTCTCTAGTGGAATGAATTATTATTGATAAAATTAAGTTGTGTGTTCGGGGCGAACACGGGATGCTTAATTTTATCGGGAGACCAAAACCAATTCCTCCTCTCGGTCCCTATCGTAGCCTCTTATTTATAGAGTACTATACCCACCTATACCCACCTTCTATACCCACCAATAGGGGGCCGGCCAAGCTAGCTTGGGAACCAAGCTAGGGCCGGCCTAGGTATAAAATTGGGTGGTCGGCCCTAGCTTGAACCCAAGCTAGTGGGGGCCGGCCAAATTAATTTAAAAAGGGATTTTAATTTTAATTTTTATTATGTGGGAGATATAATTTATTAAAGAGAATTAAAATTAAAATATCTCTCTTGTAAAAGATCTACAAAAGATTAAAGAAAGAGATTAGATCTCTTTCCTTATTTGTAGATTGGTGAGATATTTTATTTTCTCTTTAAAAATTATTCACATGTTGTAAAATTAAAATTATAGAAATTTCCTTTTATCAACCATGAAGAGATTTTGAAGAGAAATTTTATTTTTTTTAAATTTCCGGAAACAAATTAGGAAGTTTTAATTGTTGATTGAAACTTGTCCAATTTGATTTCATTGATGTGGCCGGCCATAAGATTTCAATTGGGGAAATTTTATTTTATTTTTCTCAATTAAATCATGTCAAGGAAATTGAGGAAATTTTATTGTAATTAAATTTCCTAATTTGCCTAGGCCAAGGAATATAAAAGAAGGGGTGAGGGTGCCTTCATGTGACAACCTCTATTATTTCTCTCCCTCTTTTGTTCCTTGGTGTGGCCGGCCATCCTTTCCCTCTCTTCCTCTTGTGGTGGCCGAACCTTTCTCTTCCCTTGGAGCTTTTGTGGTGGCCGGATACTACTTGGAGAAGAAGGAGAGGAAGCTAGCGTCTCTTGGAGCTTGGTTAGTGTTTTGATTTTCTTCCTTGGTGAAGCTTCTTTCTTTGTGGCCGAACCTAGCTAGGAGGAGAAGAAGGTGGTTGGTGGTTTCTCATCTCGGAAGATCGTTGCCCACACAACGTCCGAGGTTAGAAGAGGAATACGATAAAAGATCAAGAGGTCTTTCTAGAAGGTATAACTAGTAGTTTTTCCTTTTCCGCATCATACTAGTTATTTATGGAAATAATACCAAATACAAGAGGCTTACGTTCTAGTATTTCGAATATGTTTTTCGATGTTGTGTTCTTTTGTTTTATTTATCCTTGTGATTTGATTGTTCTTTTCGGTTAACCTAAAGTTATTTTAGGAAATTAAATATTAGCTTTCTATAAAAGGTTTTGTCTAGTCGGTGGTGGTTGCTCCCATATCCAAGAAGGCCATGTGCCTCGCCACGTCAGTACTGGGAACCAATTATGGAAATTAATATTTAATGGAATTAATAACCTAAGGTGATTTGGGTCGAACGTGTTAAGTTCCGCAGGAGACCCAAGTCAAAACCTAAAAGAACGAATAGATTAAGTTTTGGATCAAACGTGTTAAGTTCCGCAGGCGATCCAAAATTTAATTTAAAAGAACACATGGTAGCTAGGAAAAGGTTCAGACCTTTGTACAAAATTTTTATACAGTGGAACCTCTAGGTTTTCCGAGTAGCAACCAACAGTCTGGTTTCCTGGAACTCATGCAATGAATTGCAGACATGATTAGTGGCTCCCGTATCTATACACCAGGTACCGATAGATAACACCGCTAAACATGTTTCAACAACTAATGAATAAGATATACCTTTATTGTTCTCCTTTCTTCGAGGACAATCCACTTTCCAATGTCCAGACTGCTTGCATGTGAAGCACTTGCCCTTCGGCTTCTTCACACTTGCCTGCGGACGAGTCCCTTGAGGTTAAATCACTTTCTTTGTCAAACCAACTTGTTTCTTCTTCTTCTTTCCGCCTTTCGGTTTAGAGCCAGAAACGCTTTCAGCAATATGAACTTGAGAACTTTGATGAAACAACCCTTCTGCTGCTTGGAGTTCTGTCAGAAGTTCCACCAACAAATAAACCCTTTTGTTCATGTTGTAGTGTAGACAGAACTGCTCAAAACTCTTGGGTAGCGTTTGTAGAATGATATCGACCTGGGTTTCCCCATCGATTTCAACTTCAAAGACTTCCATCTCATTTAAATGAACCATCATCTTGAGGATATGATCCCTCACGGGTGTCCCCTAAGTCATGGTGGTCGCCATTAAGTTTCTCATGGCCTCCTGCCTAGCAGCCCAATTCTGGTGTCAGAAGAGTTTCTTGAGATTGAGTATCATGTTATAGGCAGTAGGTATGACCTGATACTGATGTTGCAGCACATTTGACATAGAAGACAAAATGTAACACCGTGCCATCTTATCTGTCTTGACTCATCTCCTATGTCTCTCTATCTCCTCTTCACTAGAATCATTGTCAGGCACGCTAGGACAGACCTCAAAAAGTACAAACTTGTATTCTTCAGCAGTTAAGACAATATCCAAGTTCCATTTCCAATCAATATAATTTGGACCAGTAAGTTTATTTTCTTTTAAAATAAAAGCAAGAGGATTGAAAGCCATTTTGAAATCCTGAGAATCACAAAATAAAATATTTGGTCAAAACTTTAGAATTTAAAATAATATTGATTCCTCAAACAATATAATTTAAATTCACCAACACCTCAAAACACCGTGAATTTCACATGCCACGATAGTGTGAACATATACTAATTCAAACGTTTGTAAGAGGATGTTTTACACATTAATTTTATTATCTTGTCAACCTAACTTTTTGACAAATAAAATTAATAGTTGGTTCATCTTCGGTCATACAAATAATAGCAGTGCCTCCGATGGAGAGGATACTATTAAATGCGCCTAAGTGTATACCATTACTTGATACTTAGTTCATTAATTAGGATTGTGCCCCTTTAGATGAAGAAGATCACAGATACCTAAATAATTTTCTATAATCATCCATAAAGGAAGTTTGATCTAGTGATCCGCAAACAAACTCATCCGATATGGAGGAAGGCACTTAAAACCAACGTGCAAGTTTGAATGCATCACTTACAAACCAGTAATGGAGACCGTAGAATTTATTTAAATAATCTCTCTCCCACTTATTATTTAAATTGAGGAATTTTAACATGCACACACATCACAACACATAAAAATAGCATATAAAGGCAATAAATATGAAAATAAAATTTCCAACTATTATAACCTCATCCATCGTTATCCTCAAATATGTTGCCAATGGATCATGTCGTCGCGTCTATCTTGCTTCCTTCTTCGTCGCACCTCCAGTCCTCAAAATAGCACCACGTATAGCAAGGATACAAACCGCGACAAAAAGAAATAAAATTTATATTTATCGATCATATATTCCACAAAAGAATTTACATGTAATCTAGATCGAACATAATGTAAAATAAAACTAATACAACAACCGGTTGTATTTAATTATTACAATCATGCACAACACAAAATAACCTCAACATCCACGAGGGTTCAAATCATACATAAACACAAAAGACCATAATAGTTGGAACTAGAACGCCTGCAACCACAGAATTAATCTTTTTTTGCACATCCTACTATTATCCTGCCTAAATTCATATATGAACAGTGGATAATTTAACCTAAAACCAATCACACTGAGCCAGAAAACCTTGCTCTGATACCACTTGAAGGCGCTGGAATTCCGTTCTGTTTAAATTTCCCTTGTACAAAAACTGTACAAGTACAGAATTTTTCCTAGCAACCCACATGTTCAATCAGACATATGTTTGATCAATCAAGTTCTTGACGGATCAAAGCACACCTTAATCGAAGTACAAGATCGCTGGCCTCTTATGTTGGTATTCAGGATCCATACAAAGAAAACTAAACTAATTAGCAGCGGAATTAAAGAACTAGTTGTACTTTTCCTTTGTAGCCAAAGACCTCTTGATCTTCTGCTGTATTCCTCTCCTCTTCTTAGACGTCGTGTGGGCAACGATCTACCAAGACAAAACCACCCTTCTTCTCTTCTTTGTTTCCAAACCGTTGGCCGCCAAAAGGAGGCTCTAGGATGGGTGCCTTCTCCTCTTCTTCCTCTCTTCCAAGTCGTCGCCTCCTCCTCTCCCTCACTTCCACCGGCCCTAGCAATGGGTGAAAGAATCCTAAGGTGGGTTGTTTGGGCGCCACCTACTCCTCTCCTTTCTCTCTTCCGTCGGCCACAACAAGGATTAGAAGAGAATTGTGTAAAAGTTAGGTTTAGGGGCTGCCACCTACTCCCTTTTATAACCCTTGCCGCCGGCTACAATGAAAGAAAGAATTAACAAAATTCTGTTTAAAAAAAATCTCCTCTTTTTTTAAACCAAATTCTGTTGGGGTGGATGCGAGACTTTATATAGAGGCTACAACAGGGACCTAGAGGAGGAATTGGTTTAGGCCTCCTGATGGGCTTGAGTTTTCTGTGTTCGGCTTGAACATCCAATTCAAGTCCATCAATAATAACTCATACCACTAAAGAGTTATTATTGAACTACTGCACCAATCTCATATTACAATATGAGCTCCTTTTTATCATGAGTGCGTTGATTCCCTGTGTTTAAGATATCATATGTCTGTTAATTAAATGAGTTACTGACAACTCAATTAATTAACATCTAATTCCAAGAGTAGTACCACTCAACTTTATTATCATACCGGACTAAGTCCACCTGCAGGGTTTACATGATAATCCTTATGAGCTCCTCAAGGGGACATCATCAGCCTAAATAATTAGGGCACAGATTCCTTCTATAATCAATAACACACCATATAAATAGTACCATCTCCCAACTCATCGGACCTATTGATTTAACGAATAAATCTCACCCATTGATAAGTTAAAGAAATAAATACTAAGTATACGTGCTTGTTATTATATAGGGATTAAGAGGACACACATCCATAATAACAGAGATTCTATTCTTTTATGTAGTCAGTATAAATCAAACAACCTCAAACGGTCCTGCTCAATACACATATAGTGTACTAGTGTAATTTTATAGTCAAGATGGACTAATACCAAATTACACTACAATCGTTCTAATGGTTTATCCCAATCCATCTTAGTTGTGAGCTACTATTTATAATTTATAAGGAACCGATAACATGATCTTTTGTGTGGCACCACACACCATGTTATCTATAATATAAATTAAATGGACAACTACAATAACATATATAAATATAAAATGCAAACATTTGACCAAAGTGATTCTTATTTCAAAATAAATATTCACACAAAAGCTAGGCTTATAGTATACATCCCAACAATACCACCTCTCATAACCTCCATGATCATGAGGTGGCTCAAGTTGTCGAAGTTTGTTAGGTAATGGAAAATGTACAACCTGGACAATACGAAATAATTATACAAGAAATCTTTCATCTACTCATTGATGTATCTCTTTTGTCGCTTATACTCCACGTCATTATTGAGGTAGTTAAAAAAATATGCTATCGTGATTAGCTGGTTTATGAGAGACATAATAACCTTCGAAGAAGGTTTCAAAGGAATATTCCTCGACAGGTTCTGGTAAGTTGTTATAATGTTGTCAGAAGTTGTCTGCTGAGTATATCTCGGTCGGTTTCTAAGGCTCGCCTTATTTATTAACTTTACCAACAATGGTATACGTGCATTATCTATTACTCAACTAGTAGTGGTGAGGGTTGGCATGGTTAGTGACATTCCTTGAGACTGTAACCCCTGATCTCTAGAAGGGGGTGATGGGCTTGAACTTTGGCTTCCAACTCCGCATCATTCAACACTCCAAAAAAATTCACATTCTTGGAGCTAGATTCAAGCCCCATCGACTCCACATGTTGTTTACGTGGTCGACTCAGAGCACGACTGCAAAAAGTGATTCACTCACTACGTGTCATTACCCACTATAAGCAACTAAGTGAATCTGTAACCAAAGGATATATAATATCAATTATAATATCTTACTTTCTATAGCTCGAAGATGTCTCACTGTTATTATGTCCCAAAACTCACAAAATCATAGTTGAGTAAATAAACTATGATGTTTGAAATATGAAAGAAAACCATAAGTGGACTTCACAATCTAACTCTAATACCAAGAAAATTGTCATGCCTAGGAGGTATACTTATCCGTCAAATCGGACGATATCCCCTTATGATAATATAATACACAACATAATACTGGCCCAAATAGATGTTGGCTAACACAAACCACAAACCATGATAAGACAAAACTAATAAGTATAATGGAAAATGTGTGTAACGGTATAACTTCAACATAACAAGCCAAACACAATCCATGGCAAAATAACAAAGCAAAAAATTGATACTGCAAGTTAAGAGTTATAAAACACAAATCTGAACCAAGTGTGAAATCAAAGAAATATAGACTGAAAGCTCTTGGTGTGAGATGGGACCGACAAACAGGACATTTGAGCGTTATACTATATCCTCTACCTGTTATTTGACGAAAGAAAATTAGTAAATGGGATAGTGAGTACAAGTACTCAGTGGACATAGGAAAGATAGTGCATGAACTAAGTGTAAGGGGATCCACGAAAATACAGTTTCAAAGGTAATATCATAAATAATAGTAAAAACATAATAAATGCATATATCAATTAATCAACTATAGAAAAAGGTGATTACGCGCATTCAGACGTCCCTCACAACCCACCCTTGGTAATGTGAAGGGAGAATTAATCCACTAAATATAATATAATGAACAGAAATAAATGAGGATATGCGATAGTGCTGCTCGTAGCCACATGACAACATATAATAGCATGTAACATGCATGACAATGTCAAACACATGCAACATCCATATCTCAAGTATATGCAACATATCACAGGCATACACAACATACATCACATGCACATGCATGGTCACTTCTGCTACCACGATATTTGTGTAGTCGAGTGGGTAAAATATGACAACTATATGACGCTCTAATTATCACTACTCTCGAGTGACTGAGTGAGCGGTATGAAAAATAGTTATCTAGCTATATACCAAGGAGGCTCCCTACCTGTACACAACTCCAACTACTACTTGTTGGTCTGGGTAGACCAGCTGTAGAGGGTTGAGTTACCTGAAATACTAAACCAGTATCTTCTCGATCTTTCAACTTAGGTTAGTAGCAATAGCAAATAAAATTAAACAATAAAAGAAATAAAAAAAGAGACACCAAAATTTACTTGGTTACAATCGGGGTGGTTGTTAATCCAAGACAGATGAATGCACTAAGAATCTCCTTCGGTGAAGGCGGAGAAGCCTCTTACACTCGTTAACAGCTCAAACTATTGCTATGAAATGAATACACAAGTTGTTGTTAATTTCCTAAGTCTAGGGTGTTAGGGTGTATACTAAAAGCCTAGCTTTTGGTATAAACATCAATCTAGTAATAAGAATCACATTGGTCAAATGTCTACATTTATGATAAATGTAGTTGTTCAATTAATTTACATTGTAGATAACATGGTGTGTGGTGTCACACACAGAGGATCATGTTATCAGTACCTTATAAATTATAAACAGTAGCTCACGACCAAAATGGAAAGGAACAAACCATTAGAAGGTCGTAGTGTAATTAGGTATCAGTTTATCTTGACTGTATAATTATAATAGTACACTTAGAGTGTATTGAGTAGGACCATTTGAGGTCGTTTCTTTTATACTGATTTTATAAAGAAACAAAGACCTCGGTTATTATGGAAGTGTGTGCTCTTAATCCTAATATAATAACAAGCACATATATTTGATATTTATTTCTTTAATTTATCAATGGGTGAGATTTAGTTCGATGAATCAATAAGCCCGATAAATTGGGAAATGGTATCACTTATAGTGTGTGTTGTTGATTATAGAAGGAAACTGTGTCCTAGAGATACTAGGTTGATAATGTCCTCAAGAGGAGCTCATAAGGATTGTCATGTTAAAACCCTGCAGGTGGACCTATTCCGACATGATGATAAGGTTGAGTGGTACTACTCTTGGACTAAGATATTAATTAAATGAGTTGTCAGTAACTCACTTAATTAGTGGACATTCGATATCTTAAACACAGGGAGACTAACACACTCATGATAAGAAGGAGCCCAAAATGTAATTTGGGATTGGTGCGGTAGTTCAATAATAGTTCTCTAGTGGAATGAATTATTGTTGATAAAATTAAGTTGTGTGTTCGGGGCGAGCACGGGATGCTTAATTTTATCGGGAGACCAAAACCAATTCCTCCTCTCGGTCTCTATCGTAGCCTCTTGTATATAGAGATTTATACCCACCACATACCCACCTTCTTACCCAACCAATAGGGGCCGTACAAGCTAAGCTTGAAGCTCAAGCTTAGGGCCGGCCAAGCCTAAAGGTTGGCCTTAAGGTGGCCGGCCAATAGCTTGAAGCCCAAGCTTAGGTGGCCGACCACATCATATTAAAAAGGATTTTTTGTTAAAATTATTTCTTATGTGGATATCATAGTTTTAAAAGAGAGTTTAAAAATTAAATCTTTCCTTTTAAAAGCTTTCTACAAAAGATTAAGAAAAGATTTGAAATCTTTCCTTATTTGTAGATTGAAAGGAGATTTTATTTTTAAGAAAAACTTTCCTTTTTAACCATGATAATAATTTAAAAGAGAAGTTTAAAAATTAAATATTCTTTTTTATTAGTTTCTACAAAAGATTAAGAAAAGATTTGATATCTTTCCTTATTTGTAGATTGAAAAGAGATTTTAATTTTTAGAGATAACTTTCCTTTTGGAAATTATCCACATGTTTAAAAGAAGAATTTTAATTTATTAAATTTCCTTTTTATTAACCAATCATGAAGGGATAAAATTATTGGAGAAATTTTTATAAATTTCTAGAAACAAATTAGGAAGTTTTAATTTTTGTTTTAATTAAAACTTTCCTTGATTTGTGGATTGTAGGTGGCCGGCCAAATAAGTTGGAAAAAGGAAATTAATTTTTAATTAATTTTTCTTTTTCATGGCAAAAGAATTAAGGAAGGTTTTATTAATTTTTCCATATTTGCCAAGACCAAGAATTATAAAAGAGGGGGTAGAGGAGGCTTCATGGTGAACAACTCTATTCTTTTTATTCCTCTCTTTTCTTCTTTGGTGTGGCCCGAAACTTATCTCTTGGTGGAGCTTTTGTTAGTGGCCGGATCAAGGAAGGAGAAGAAGGAGAGAAAGCAAGCCTCGTTTCTAGCATCCCTTGGAGCATGGTGGTGGTGGCCGAACATCTTCATCCTAGAAGATGTTTTGATGGCCGAAACTTGCAAGGAAGAAGAAGGTGCTTGGTGGTTCTCATCTCGGAAGATCGTTGCCCACACAACGTCCGAGGTTAGAAGAGGAATACGGTAGAAGATCAAGAGGTCTTTCTAAAAGGTATAACTAGTAATTTTTCTTTCCGCATCATGCTAGTTATTTATGGAAATAATACGAAATACAAGAGGCTTACGATTCTAGTATTTCGAATATATTTTTCGAAGTTATGTTCTTTTGTTTTATTTTTCCTTGTGTTTTGATTGTTCTTTTCGGTTAACCTAAAGTTATTTTAGGAAATTAAATATTAGATTTCTATAAAAGGTTTTGTCTAGTCGGTGGTGGTTGCTCCCATATCCAAGAAGGTCATGTGCCTCGCCACATGATCTGGGAACCAATTATGGAAATTAATATTTAATGGAATTAATAACTAAGGTGATTTGGGTCGAACGTGTTAAGTTCCGCGAGAGATCCAAGTCAAAACCTAAAGAACAAATAGATTAAGTTTTGGATCAAACGTGTTAAGTTCTGAGCGATCCAAAATTTAATTTAAAGAACACATGGTAGCTAGGAAAGGTTCAGACCTTTGTACAAAATTTTTTGCACATTGGAACCTCTAGGTTTTCGAGTAGCAACCAACAATTGGTATCAGAGCTAGGGTTTTGCCTCTGTGTATTTAGTATTAGTTTAATTATGCACATGTCATACATAATTTAGGCAGGATAATAGTAGGATGTGCTAACTTTGTGGATGCAGGATCCAACTATTATGGCTTATAGTTTTATGTGTGTGATTGGACCCTTGGACATGTCAAGGGCATTTATATGTGTGTGCATGATTGTATTATAAAATACAGCAGGAGCTGTATTTAGTTTTATTAGGATTTTATTTTTGATCTAGATACATGTACATTCCTTTTATGGAATATAGGATCAAAATTGTAAAATTCTATTTATGTCGTGGATCGAATCTTGCAAAGCGTGGAACCTTTTAAAGACCAGAGGCGATCGAACAGCAAGATGGATGCGAAAGCTAGACCCGGTAGCGGTGGCCAAATATGGCAGTGACTTGGGATGACAACACACGGAGGACAACTAGAGATAAAAGCCATAATAGTTGAAAATTAGATTTTCTATTTATTGCTTTTATATTGTCTTTGTGTGCATGTTAGTTTACAAGTTTAGTAGGCTAGCATAGTTAAAATTCCTCATTAATAAATAACTAAGTGGGAGAGGGGTTTTAAGTAAATCCCATGGTCTCCATTCTTGGTTTGTAAGTGATGCAAACAAGCTTGCGCGTTGGCTATGAGTGCCTTCCTCCATAACGGATGAGCTAGTTTGCGGATCACTAACAGACTTCCATTTTTGGATAACTATAGGAAGTTAATTAAGAGCGTGTGATCTTCCCAACGGAAGGGGCATAATCTTATTAATGGACTTAGTGTCAAGTAATGGTATACACTTAGACACATCTAATAGTATCCTCCCCATCGAGTCACTTTTTTGTGTGACCAAATGAAACCAACTATTAATTTGTCATAAAACTAGGTTGACAAGATAATAAAATTAAAGGGTTAAAACCCCTCTTACAAATGATTGATTTTGTATACGTCCACACTAACGTGGCATACAAAATTAACGGTATTTGAGATAATTTTATTTGTCATAAAGTTACGTTGACAAGATAGTTAATGGGTAAAACCCTCCTCTTACAAATGTTGATTTTGTATACGTTCACACTAACGTGGCATGCAACATTCACGGTGTTTTGAGGTGTTGGTAAATTTAAATAGTATTGTTAGAGGAATCAATATTATTTTAAATTTAGAGTCTTGACCAAATATTTAATTAAAGATAGACCAACTATTAATTTTATTCGTCATAAAGTAAGGTTGACGAGATAATAAAATTAAATGATAAAATTTCCTCTTTGAATTTGTATACGTGGCATACAAAATTCATGGGGATTTTTAAGGAGTTGGTCTTAACCAAATATTTTTGTGATTCTTAGGATGATGGTCAATCCCTAGCTGATATACTTTAGGATAGACTTAGTGGTCCCAATAATAATTGATTGGAAATAGGATTTGGACATTAAGGTAGACTGTCCTCTTAGAACTAAGAACAATTTAGGTGTATTTAATTCATTAGTTGAAACATGTCTAGTGGTGTTATCTACCAGAACCTGGAGTGTAGATACAGATGTCATTAATCATGTCTGCAATTCATTGCAGGGTTCCAGGAAACCCGACAACTAAATGAAAATAAAAACACCATCCACATGGGCATTACTGCAAAAATAGCAGCTGTTGCAGTGGGAGAGGTTTATTCTCTAAAAGGAATAAAATATGGATTATTAGAAATTGTCTTTACATACTAAGTTTAGAAAGAACCTGATTTCAGTTTCTAAACTATTATAGAATAGATATTGTGTCTATTTTTGATAACAAAGTTGTTATCAAGAAAAATAGGGAAGTTATCTATTCTAGTATGTTGGTTGAAAATTTAAAATCCAATAACTCTCACGATGCAACAAATGGAAATTAGTAACACATCTTCTAACTTTAAGAGAAAGTAACCTTCGGAAATGAACCAATTATATCTTTGGCATCTAAGGCTAGGTTATATTAACTTGAGTATGATTCATTGGTAGCTGATGAACTTTTGGGTTCATTAGTAGTGGAAATCTTTCCAACCTGCGAGTCTTACTTGGAAGGAAAAATAACCAAGAAGCTTTCAAGTCTAAGGAGTATGGAGTCAAAGATATGTTGAAATTGGTTCATTCTGATTTGTGTGATCCTATGACTATCCAAGCAAGAGGTTGTTTCAAATATTTTATCTATTTTATAGACAACTATTTGATATACGGATACATTTACTTGATGTGCCACAAGTCTAAGTGCTTTGATTAGTTCAAAGAGTATGAGGCTGATGTGGAGAAATGTCAAGGTAAAAGTATCAAGACACTACGGTGAGATCGTAGTGGCAAGTACCTCTTGGGAGAATTTAGGAGTCACTTATCAGAAGTAGGGATTCAATCCCAACTAACTACACCTAGGTATATCCCAACAGAATGGTGTAGAAAAAGGAAGGTATAGGACTCTTATGGAAATAAGTAGATTGATGATGAGTTATTTAGAAAATTACCAAATTCATTTTAAGGATATACTCTGGAAACGGAAGTGAACATAGTACCTTCCAAAGTCAGAACTCTCTACTCATATAGAATTGCTGAATAGGTGTAAGCCTATTTTGAAGCATATTCGGATTCAGGTAGTCCAGCACATATGCTGAAGAGAGACAATGATAAGTTGGACAGGAATTCACTTGTTTGTGGGTTATCCTAGAGAAATGAAAGTAGGTTTATAGTCTTAAAAATCAGAAGGTTATTGTTAGCATCAATGACCGATTTTTAGAAAAGGACTATGTAATAAACCTCATGCCCATAAGTAAATTTGTTCTTAAGGAAATAATAAAGGACATGTCTAATCTAGTACCAACTGTACAAGATGAAATATCACAAGAAACTGCAACACGTATCACAAATGATACACAATTGCAGAAAGTGCCTCATCGTAGTCGGAGGGCTGCTAGGCAACCTAAAAGATTTATGTTTTGGGAGAGTTTTTGGACTCGATCCCTGGAAGACATGAACCCGATCTCCGGACATATGACGAAGCACTCCAAGATAAAGATGCAATATCTTGGCAAAGAATAAATAATTAGAATATATGTATTCTAATAAAATCTGAAGCTTATAGAACCACCAAATGGTATAAAAGTCTTTGGGTGTAAAATGGTCTATATTAGGAAAAGAGGGATAGACAGGAAGGTAGAAACTTTCAAAGCAAGGCTAGATGAAAAAGGAAACTTTTTCACTGGTAGCCATGCTTAAGTCTATCCGGATTCTTTTATCTATTTGGCAAGTGGATGTCAAGACAGCATTCCTTAATGGAAGTCTTGAAGAAAACATCCATATAAAGCAACCAGAAGGGTTCATTGCAAAGGGCTAAGAGCATCTTGTGTGTAAGCTCAATCAGTCTATGGACTGAGGCAAAGCTTCAAGGTCTTGGAACATCCGGTTTATCAAAGTAATCCAGATCTATGGATTTAGTAACCGGATAAGTCTTGTGTATACAAAAGATGTGATGGAAACGTGGTGGTATTTCTTGTACTATACTTAGATAACATTTTTGGTAGTTGGAAACAATATCAAAATGTTGTCAGAAGTAAGGGTATGGTTGTCCAAACAATTCGATATAAAGGACTTGGGAGAATGTATATATTCTTGAGATCAAAGTAATAAGGGATCGCAAGAAAAGAATATTTTACTTATCCCAAGCTTCATACATCGGAAAAATCCTTGCTCGTTTTAAAGCATGCAAAACTCCAAGAAAGGTTTCTTACCTTTTCAGGATGGAGTAACTTTATCTAAAGATATGTCTCTGTAGACATCAAAGGAGATAAAGGAAATAAAGGTAGTTCTTTATGCTACGACTGTTGGAAGCCTAATGTATGCTATGCACGAGATTAGAAATCTGTTTTGCCAAGGGCATAGTTAGCAGATATCAAAGTAAGCCTGGACAAGGACAGTGGACTGCAGTAAAGCATATATTGTAGTACCTTAGAGGCACTAGAGATTATATGCTAGCTTACAAGGCAGTTAATTTAGTCCTTGTGGGTTGCATGGATTTTGACTTCCAATCGGATAGGGACAATAATAAGTCAACCTCGGGGTTTTGTGTTTACTTTAGGAGGTAAAGTCATAACTATGGAAGAGTGATAAGCATAGGACTCCACCATAGAAGCTTAGTATATGGCAAGCCTCTGAGGTAGCTATAAAAGCTGAATGACTCAATAATCTCAAGATAGACTTAGATATGATTTCTGGTTTGTCCAAAGATTATTACAATTTATTGTAATAATATTGGTGCAGTAGCAAACTCGAAGAAACCATAAGTCTATAAAGGCAAGTAAACACAATAGAGCGCAAGTACCACCAATCACAGAAATCGATAAACGAGGGAAGTTGTTCGCTTAGATTGCATCAGGTGATGACCTATAGATCCTTCCACCGAGGTCCTTAAGGCAAGAGCTTTTGATGTACATGTTGAAGGGTTAGGAATCAGATGTATGGCAGCAGATATGGCAGCTTAGTCTTTTAGTATAAGTGGGAGATTGTTAGGGTGTATACTAAAAGCCTAGCTTTTGGTATAAACATCAATCTAGTAATAAGAATCACATTGGTCAAATGTCTACATTTATGATAAATGTAGTTGTTCAATTAATTTATATTGTAGATAACATGGTGTGTGGTGTCATACACAGAGGATCATGTTATCAGTACCTTATAAATTATAAACAGTAGCTCACGACCAAAATGGAAAGGAACAAACCATTAGAAGGTCGTAGTGTAATTAGGTATCAGTTTATCTTGACTGTATAATTATACTAGTACACTTAGAGTGTATTGAGTAGGACCATTTGAGGTCGTTTCTTTTATACTGATTTTATAAAGAAACAAAGACCTCGGTTATTATGGAAGTGTGTGCTCTTAATCCTAATATAATAACAAGCACATATATTTGATATTTATTTCTTTAATTTATCAATGGGTGAGATTTAGTTCGATGAATCAATAAGCCCGATAAATTGGGAAATGGTATCACTTATAGTGTGTGTTGTTGATTATAGAAGGAAACTGTGTCTTAGAGATACTAGGTTGATAATGTCCTCAAGAGGAGCTCATAAGGATTGTCATGTTAAAACCCTGCAGGTGGACCTATTCCGACATGATGATAAGGTTGAGTGGTACTACTCTTGGACTAAGATATTAATTAAATGAGTTGTCAGTAACTCACTTAATTAGTGGACATTCGATATCTTAAACACAGGGAGACTAACACACTCATGATAAGAAGGAGCCCAAAATGTAATTTGGGATTGGTGCGGTAGTTCAATAATAGTTCTCTAGTGGAATGAATTATTGTTGATAAAATTAAGTTGTGTGTTCGGGGCGAACACGGGATACTTAATTTCATCGGGAGACCAAAACCAATTCCTCCTCTCGGTCCCTATCGTAGCCTCTTGTATATAGAAATTTATACCCACCACATACCCACCTTCTTACCCAACCAATAGGGGCCGACCAAGCCAAGCTTGAAGCTCAAGCTTAGGGTCGGCCAAGCCTAAAGGTTGAGCCTTAAGGTGGCCGACCAATAGCTTGGAGCCCAAGCTTAGGTGGCCGGCCACATCATATTAAAAAGGGATTTTTGTTAAAATTATTTCTTATGTGGATATCATGGTTTTAAAAGAGAGTTTAAAATTTAAATCTTTCCTTTTATAGCTTTCTACAAAAGATTAAGAAAAGATTTGAAATCTTTCCTTATTTGTAGATTGAAAGGAGATTTTATTTTTAAGAAAAACTTTCCTTTTTAACCATGATAATAATTTAAAAGAGAAGTTTAAAAATTAAATATTCTTTTTTATTAGTTTCTACAAAAGATTAAGAAAAGATTTGATATCTTTCCTTATTTGTAGATTGAAAAGAGATTTTAATTTTTAGAGATAACTTTCCTTTTGGAAATTATCCACATGTTTAAAAGAAGAATTTTAATTTATTAAATTTCCTTTTTATTAACCAATCATGAAGGGATAAAATTATTGGAGAAATTTTTATAAATTTCTAGAAACAAATTAGGAAGTTTTAATTTTTGTTTTAATTAAAACTTTCCTTGATTTGTGGATTGTAGGTGGCCGGCCAAATAAGTTGGAAAAAGGAAATTAATTTTTAATTAATTTTTTTTTTCATGGCAAAAGAATTAAGGAAGGTTTTATTAATTTTTCCTTATTTGCCAAGACCAAGGATTATAAAAGAGGGGGTAGAGGTGGCTTCATGGTGAACAACTCTATTCTTTTTATTCCTCTCTTTTCTTCTTTGGTGTGGCCCGAAACTTATCTCTTGGTGGAGCTTTTGTTAGTGGCCGGATCAAGGAAGGAGAAGAAGGAGAGAAAGCAAGCCTCGTTTCTAGCATCCCTTGGAGCATGGTGGTGGTGGCCGAACCTCTTCATCCTAGAAGATGTTTTGATGGCTGAAACTTGCAAGGAAGAAGAAGGTGCTTGGTGGTTCTCATCTCGGAAGATCGTTGCCCACACAACGTCCGAGGTTAGAAGAGGAATACGGTAGAAGATCAAGAGGTCTTTCTAAAAGGTATAACTAGTAATTTTTCTTTCCGCATCATGCTAGTTATTTATGGAAATAATACGAAATACAAGAGGCTTACGATTCTAGTATTTCGAATATATTTTTCGAAGTTATGTTCTTTTGTTTTATTTTTCCTTGTGTTTTGATTGTTCTTTTCGGTTAACCTAAAGTTATTTTAGGAAATTAAATATTAGATTTCTATAAAAGGTTTTGTCTAGTCGGTGGTGGTTGCTCCTATATCCAAGAAGGCTATGTGCCTCGCCACGTCAGTACTGGGAACCAATTATGGAAATTAATATTTAATGGAATTAATAACTTAAGGTGATTTGGGTCGAACGTGTTAAGTTCCGCAGGAGATCCAAGTCAAAACCTAAAAGAACAAATAGATTAAGTTTTGTCAAATGTAAGTTCCGCAGACGATCCAAAATTTAATTTAAAAGAACACATGGTAGCTAGGAAAAGGTTCAGACCTTTGTACAAAATTTTTGTACAGTGGAACCTCTAGGTTTTCCGAGTAGCAACCAACATAGGGGTCTTTTTATAGTCTCTGGAAAATCTTATCCGCAGGCTGAAGGTGCCTTCCCTCCAGCGAGGTTAAGGATAAAACTTTATCTTCTTCCGCAATGGCCAGATTGCCTGGTCAAAGGCACCTTCCATGGCTGGTTGAAGGCGCCTTCAGCCATTGAAGGCGCCTTCTGCCTGAAGGTCGCAGAGGCGCCTTCAACTCATGTTGAAGGCGCCTCTAGCAGCTCCATAGCTCCACTTTAGCTCTTCTGCTGCTCCAATTGCCTGGGTGATTTCGGACAACTGAAATAGGGCTCACTCGAACCCAATTTCTAACCTTCTTCTCAAGTAGGCTTCCGCTCCAGCTTCTCATTCCTCGAACGTCGTGCACGTTCTTCTCGTCCATCGGTGTACTCTTCTGCGACACCTCATCCCTCAGACGCACCGAGCCCATCTGCTCTCTCCCGTGCCGTCCTTCTCGCTAGCCGCGTCTTCCGCTCGATTTCTTGTGCTTCTAAGCTCCTGCACACTTAGACACAGGGATTAAACCAAAATAGGACCTAACCTAACTTAGTTGATCATACCAAAAATAATCTTGGGTTCCAACAATCTCCCCTTTTTTTGATGTGAGCAACCCAAGTTAAGTTAGGGTAAACTAATCATAAAGTAAAGATAATAAAATTACAGTACCAAGTAAAAAATAATAAAATTGCAATACCAATAAAATTGTAATAAAGTGCAAACATAATAGATTTTCAAATTTAATTTTAAAATTGGATTTGAACTACTACCTCCCCCTAGACTTAATCTTTCCTTCTCCCCCTTTGATCACATAACAAAATTAGGGAAAAAATAAGGGTAACTTTTTCAGAGAAAAAAAAAATCAGATTTTTCAAAAAATTTGAAAAAACTTATCAAGTTTTTGATAAAATTTTGAAAATAATTTTGAAGTTCTTAACAAACTTTAAAAAATTGCAACGTCAATATTTTTAGAAACTTTTAAGTTTTGAAAAAAAAAATCTAAGTTATGAAATTGACAAAGATTGAAAGTGTTATTTTAATTAACTATTATTACATGTTTATCAGTTTATCAATTAAATATTCAATTCAGTAATTGACTTCCAGACTGTAGCGAGACACTAGGCCTTCTTGGTTATTGGATCATTAACCACTTCTAGACAAAGCCTCTTAAAGAATTTAAACATTTAATTTTACTTTCTGAAAGCCTAACGAAACTTTCAATTCAAATAATCTTTAAGAACCCAATATAGATTTCTTCTTACTGTGTTAGTTAGAAATTTGGGGGATACATAACTTTTTGAAACTTTTCTAATTTGACCACTGTGAAATCTAAGATACCAGCTTAGTCTTTTAAAATTCTGGGTTTGAACAGTTGAACATGTATGGTTTTTCAAGTTTTCTACATGTATCTTTAATTTATCATTTTTAATTTTTCAAAATATTCTAACAAGCAAGATTTGACTAAAATTATTTTTAATTTTTAATTTTCTTTTTCAAGTTTATAACAATCTTTAGTTAATAATTTGACAAATTTAAACAACTTGTCAGGTAGAAGAGATCGTACCTAACTTACCTTCTCGATCTTGTCATCTGTAGCTCCCCCTGAACAGTGCTTCTTCTGATATAACTCCCATTCATCGATGCTCTCGATGCTCATTTTGGATGAGCTTGTTTCGTGTTCAACTTCTTGATGACTTGCCATCAACGCAAGTCCGGAGAAAGCTTCGACCTCTGATTTGGATGATATTTCGTCCCACGTCGCCTTTAGGGTCTTGTATTTGTTCTTTTGGACGGGCTTCTTGTTCTTGCCTTTATCCTTATTCGGATCTACACATCTCATTTTGTGGACTTCAAAAGTAGAAAATAATTCTTCTAAAGTAGTTGAATCTAAATCATTAGATATATAATAAGCATCTACTAGTGATGTCCATTCAGTATTTCTAGCAAATGTGTTAAACGTGTACCTTAGTGAATCTTGGTTACTTATCTTTTCTCTAAGATTCGTGAGTCCAGTGATGAGCTCCTTAATTCTTGAATGAATATGTACAACAGTTTCACCTTGTTCTAGTTTGATGTTGCTCATATGGTTTCTGAGCAGGTCCCGTCTCGCGAGTTTTGCCTCCGAGGTTCCTTCATATAACTCTAAGAATTTCTCCCATAGCTCTTTCGCATATTCATAGGCTCCGATCCGATTGACTTCTTGTGGCAGTAAAACGCTTAGCAGATGGAACTCTGCTTTACCATTTGCCACGAAATCAGCCTACTCTTTTTTAGTCCAGTGATATTTTTCTTTACCTTCAAGTGCTACAAAAGCAAACTCCATTATTAAAAGTAAATTGAAATTAGTTTTGAAAAATACCTCTATCTTCTTTTTCAGTTGGTGAAATCCCTCTCGAACTTTGGTGGGTGAATGTTTGATCCGACCATCTCTGGTGCTTCATTCGACGGTTAGTCCTCCTGAAGTTGTTAGGCTTTGATACCACTTGTTGGTCCAAGTAGGTCGGTTGTAGAGGATTGAGTTGCCTGAAACACTAAAACAGTACTTTCTCGATCTTTCAACTCAGGTTAGCAGCAATAGCAAATAAAATTAAACAATAAAAAAACTAAAAAAAGAGGCACCAAAATTTACTTGGTTACAACCGGGGTGGTTGTTAATCCAAGATAGATGATTGTACTAAGAATCTGTTGGAGTGTATACTGAAAGCCTAAGCTTTGTAAACATTCATTATGAATAAAGAATCACATTTGGTCAAATTGTCTACATTTAGTTGTAGTTGTTCAATTAATTTATATTGTAGATAACATAGTATATGGTGTCACATGCAAAAGATAATGTTATCAGTACCTTATAAATTATAAACAGTAGCTCACGACCAAAATGGAAAGGAACAAACCATTGGAAGGTCGTAGTGTAATTAGGAATTAATTTATCTTGACTATATAATTACACTAGTACACTTAGAGTGTATTGAGTAAGACCATTTGAGGTCGTTTCTTTTATACTGACTTTATAAAGAAACAAAGACCTCGGTTATTATGGAAGTGTGTGCTCTTAATCCTAATATAATAACAAGCACATATATTTGATATTTATTTCTTTAATTTATCAATAGGTGAGATTTAGTTCGATGAATCAATAAGCCCGATAAGTTGGGAAATGGTATCACTTATAGTGTGTGTTGTTGATTATAGAAGGAAACTGTGTCCTAGAGATACTAGGTTGATAATGTCCTCAAGAGGAGCTCATAAGGATTGTCATGTTAAACTCTGCAGGTGGACTTAGTCCGACATGATGATAAGGTTGAGTGGTACTACTCTTGGACTAAGATATTAATTAAATGAGTTGTCAGTAACTCACTTAATTAGTGGACATTCGATATCTTAAACATAGGGAGACTAACACACTCATAATAAGAAGGAGCCCAAAAATGTAATTTGAGATTGGTGCGGTAGTTCAATAATAGTTCTCTAGTGGAATGAATTATTATTGATAAAATTAAGTTGTGTGTTCGGGGCGAACACGAGATGCTTAATTTTATCGGGAGACCAAAACCAATTCCTCCTCTCGGTCCCTATCGTAGTATTTTATTTATAGAGTACTATACCCACCTATACCCACCTTCTATACCCACCAATAGGGGGCCGGCCAAGCTAGCTTGGGAACCAAGCTAGGGCCGGCCTAGGTATAAATTGGGGTGGCCGGCCCTAGCTTAAACCCAAGCTAGAGGGGCCGACCATATTAATTTAAAAAGGGATTTTAATTTTAATTTTTATTATGTGGGAGATATAATTTATTAAAGAGAATTAAAATTAAAATATCTCTCTTGTAAAAGATCTACAAAAGATTAAAGAAAGAGATTAGATCTCTTTCCTTATTTGTAGATTAGTGAGATATTTTATTTTCTCTTTAAAAATTATTCACATGTTGTAAAATTAAAATTATAGAAATTTCCTTTTATCAACCATGAAGAGATTTTTAAAGAGAAATTTTAATTTTAAAAATTTCCGGAAACAAATTAGGAAGTTTTAATTGTTGATTAAAACTTGTCTAATTTATCTCTTTTAATGTGGTCGGCCATTAGAGATTAAATTGAGAAATTTTATTTTATTTTTCTCAATTAAATAATGTCAAGGAAATTAAGGAAATTTTATTGTAATTAAATTTCTTAATTTGCCTAGGCCAAGGAATATAAACGAAGGGGTGAGGGTGCCTTCACAAGACACAACCTCTATTATTTCTCTCCTTCTTTTATTCCTTGGAGTGGCCGGCCATCCTCTTCCTCTCTTCCTCTTTGTGGTGGCCGAAACTCTCAAAGGCTTGGAGCTCTTGTGGCGGCCGGATACTACTTGGAGAAGAAGAAGAAGAAGAAGGAGAGAAAGCTAGCATCTCTTGGAGCTTGGTTGGTGTTTTGTTCTTCATCCTTGGTTAACTTTTTATGGCCGAACCTAGCTAGGAGGAAAAGAAGGTGGTTGGTGGTTTCTCATCTCGGAAGATCGTTGCCCACACAACGTCCGAGGTTAGAAGAGGAATACAGTAGAAGATCAAGAGGTCTTTCTAAAAGGTATAACTAGTAATTTCTCGTTCCGCATCATACTAGTTATTTTTGGAAATAATACCAAATACAAGAGGCTTACGATTCTAGAATTTCGAATATGTTTTTCGATGTTGTGTTCTTTTATTTTTTTTCCTTGTGATTTGATTGTTCTTTTCGGTTAACCTAAAGTTATTTTAGGAAATTAAATATTAGCTTTCTATAAAAGGTTTTGTCTAGTCGGTGGTGGTTGCTCCCATATCCAAGAAGATCATGTGCCTCGCCACGTCAGTACTGGGAACCGATTATAGAAATTAATATTTAATGGAATTAATAACTTAAGGTGATTTGGGTCGAACGTGTTAAGTTTCGCAGGAGATCCAAGTCAAAACCTAAAAGAACAAATAGATTAAGTTTTGGATCAAACGTGTTAAGTTCCGCAGGCGATCCAAAATTTAATTTAAAAGAACACATGGTAGCTAGGAAAAGGTTCAGACCTTTGTACAAAATTTTTGTACAGTGAAACCTCTAGGCTTTCCGAGTAGCAACCAACAATTGGTATCATAGCTAGGGTTTTGCCTCTGTGTATTTGGTATTAGTTTAATTATGCACATGTCATACATAATTTAGACAGGTTAATAGTAGGATGTGCTAACTTTGTGGATGCAGGATCCAACTATTATGGCTTTTAGTTATTATGTGTGTGATTGGACCCTTGGACATGTCAAGGGCATTTATATGTGTGTGCATGATTGTATTAAAATACAGCAGGAGCTGTATTTAGTTTTATTAGGATTTTATTTTTGATCTAGATACATGTACATTCCTTTTATGGAATATAGGATCAAAAATGTAAAATTCTATTTATGTCATGGATCAAATCTTGCAAAGCGTGGAACCTTCTAAGGACCAGAGGCGCAGTGGAACTAGGAGCAAGATGGATGCGACAGCTAGACCCGGTGGCGGTGGCCAAATATGGCACAGATTGGGATGACAACACACGGAGGACAACTAGAGATAAAAGCCATAATAGTTGAAATTAGATTTTCCATTTATTGCTTTTATATTGTGTGTGCATGTTAGTTTACAAGTTTAGTAGGCTAGCATAGTTAAAATTCCTCATTTATAAATAACTAAGTGGGAGAGGGATTTTTAAGTAAATCCCATGGTCTCCATTACTGGTTTGTAAGTGATGCAAACAAGTTTGCGCGTTGGCTCTGAGTGCCTTCCTCCATAACGGATGAGCTTGTTTGTGGATCACTAGAACAGACTTCCATTTTTGGATGACTATAGGAAGTTAATTAAGAGCGTGTGATCTTCCCCAACGGAAGGGGCATAATCTTATTAATGGACTTAGTGTCAAGTAATGGTATACACTTAGACACATCTAATAGTATCCTCCCCATCGGAGTCACTGCTATTTTTTGTGTGACCAAATGATACCAACTATTAATTTTATTTGTCAAAAAGTTAGGTTGACAAGATAATAAAATTAATGGGTTAAAACCCTCCTTTTACAAATGTTGAATTTGTATACGTCCACACTAACGTGGCATACAAAATTCACGGTGTTATGAGGTGTTGGTTAATTTAAAATAGTATTGTTTGAGGAATCAATATTATTCTAAATTTAGAGTTCTGACCAAAAGTTATTTATTCTTAGGATGATTTTCAACCCACTGTCCATCATACTTCAACAGAATAGACTTACTGGACCTAATTACATAGATTGGAAAAGAAACCTGGACATTGTTCTTACTGCTGAAAGCTATAAATTTGTACTGACTGAGCAGTGCCCTGAAGCATCTACTGGTGAATCTACCCAAGAGGAGATTGAATATCATAGGAAATGGGTAAAAGCAGATGAGATGGCGCGGTGTTACATTTTGGCTTCAATGTCAAATGTATTGCAACATCAGCATCAAGATTTACCAACAGCCTATGATATTATGAACAATCTCAAGGAACTCTTTGGTCATCAGGATAGGGCTTCTAGGCAAGAAGCCATGAGAAAGATAATGACAGTCACCATGCAAGAGGGTACTCCTGTAAGGGATCATATCCTAAAGATGATGGCTTATCTGAACGAGATACAGATCCTTGGAGGAGAAATTGATGGGGAAACCCAGATCGATATGATCCTCCAAACACTTCCTAGAAGTTTTAAGCAATTTCGCCTGAATTATAATATGAATAAAAGGGTATATTCATTGGCGGAACTACTGACAGAACTTCAGGCAGCAGAAGGATTATTTCGTCACAATGCTCAAATTCACTATGCTGAAAATGGTTCTACTTCTAAGCCGAGAGGAAAGAAGAAGAAGAAACAAGTCGGTTCAACAAAGAAAGTGAATAAGTCTCAGAGTACGGGATTTAAAGCTGGAGTGAAGAAGCCGAAGGGAAAGTGCTTCATCTGCAAGCAGCCAGGACATTGGAAGGCGGACTGTCCTCGTAGGAACCAAAACAAAGGTATATCTCATGCTCTAGTTGTTGAAACATGTTTAGCGGTGTTATCTACCAGCACCTGGTGTGTAGATACAGGAGCCACTGATCATGTCTGCAATTCCTTGCAGGGGTTCCAGGAAACCCGACGACTATCTGAAGGAGAAATTACCGTCTACATGGGCAATGCTACTAAGGTGGCAGCTGTTGCAGTGGGAGACGTCTACTTATCTTTTAGTAGAAATAGGAATTTGGTTTTAAGAAATTGTCTTTATGTACCCAGTTTTAGAAAGAATTTAATTTCAGTTTCTAAACTGTTTTTAGATGGATATTCAGTTTCTTTCAGTAACGATGTAGTTATTAAGAGAAATAAAGTGATTATCTGTTCTGGTACATTAGTTGGCAATTTGTATACTTTAAATCCAATTTCTTCCACAAAGCAAAACATGAAAATTTATAACTCATCTTCTAACTCAAATAAAAGAAAAGAACCTTCGGAAATGAACCAAGCATATCTTTGGCATCTAAGGCTTGGTCATATTAACTTAAGTAGGATTCAGAGGCTTATAGCCGATGGACTTTTGGGTTCTTTAGAGTTGGAAAATTTTCCAACTTGTGAATCCTGCTTGGAAGGTAAAATGACCAAGAGGTCGTTCAAGGCCAAGGGGTATAGAGCCAAAGAAGTGTTAGAGTTGGTTCACTCTGATTTGTGTGGTCCTATGTCTGTCCAGGCAAGAGGAGGTTTTGAATATTTTGTCTCTTTCATAGACGATTATTCAAGATATGGATACATTTACCTAATGCGCCGCAAGTCTGAGTGCTTTGATAAGTTCAAAGAATACAAGGCTGATGTGGAGAAACGACTAGGTAAAAGTATCAAGACACTACGGTCAGATCGTGGTGGCGAATACCTCTTAGGAGAGTTTAGGAATTACTTATCAGAGGCTGGGATTCAATCCCAACTGTCCGCACCTGGTACACCCCAACAGAATGGTGTGGCAGAACGAAGGATTAGGACTCTTATGGAGATGGTTAGATCGATGATGAGTTATTCAGAATTGCCAAATTCGTTTTGGGGATATGCCCTGGAAACAGCAGTGTATGTTCTGAACTTAGTACCTTCTAAATCAGTTTCTTCTACTCCCATAGAATTGTGGAATGGGCGAAAACACAGTCTAAGACATATTCGGATTTGGGGTAGTCCAGCACATGTTCTGAAACCAGATGCTGATAAGTTAGAATCCCGTACAGAAGTTCGCGTGTTTGTAGGATATCCCAAAGGAACGAAAGGTGGTTTATTTTATGGTCCTAAAGACCAGAAGGTCATTGTTAGCACCAATGCCCAGTTTTTAGAAGAAGACTATATAATTGATCACAAGCCCAGTAGCAAAGTTGTTTTAGAAGAACTTAGAGAGGACACGTCTACTTCAGTACCAACAGTACAAGATGAAGTACCACAAGAGACTGCAACACGTGTCACACATGATACACAACCACAGACAGTGCCTTGTCGTAGTGGAAGGGTTGTAAGACCTGGAAGATTCATGTTTTGGGAGAGTCTTGGACTTGATCCCTAAACATGAACCTGATCCACGAACATATGACTAAGCACTCCAAGATATAGATGCAAGATCTTGGCAAAAGGCAATGAATTCAAATAGAGTCTATGTACTCTAATAAGGTCCGGAGCTTGTAGAACCACCGATGGTGTAAAAGCCGCTGGATGCAAGTGGATCTACAAAAGGAAAAGAGGGATGACGGAAGGTAGAAACCTTCAAAGCTAGGCTTGTTGCGAAAGGGTACACTCAGAAAGAAGGAATCGATTATGAGGAAACCTTTTCACCGGTAGTCATGCTTAAGTCTATCCGGATACTCTTATCCATTGCTGCTCATATGGATTATGAGATTTAGCAAATGGATGTCAAGACAGCTTTCCTTAATGGAAGTCTTGAAGAGAACATCCATATGAAGCAACCAGAATGGTTCATTGAAAAAGGCAAAGAGCATCTAGTGTGCAAGCTCAATCGATCCATTTATGGACTGAAGCAAGCTTCAAGGTCTTGGAACATCCGGTTTAATAAAGTAATCCAGTAGTATGGATTTATTCAGTGTCCGGATGAGTCTTGTGTATATAAGAAGTGTAACGGAAACGTGGTGGTATTTCTTGTACTATACGTAGATGATATTTTGTTAATTGACAACAATGTCAAGGTATTATCAGACGTAAGGGTATGATTGTCCAAACAATTTGATATGAAGGACTTAGGAGAGTGTGCACACATTCTTGGGATCAAAGTGATAAAGGATCGCAAGAAAAGAATGTTGTGTCTGTCCCAAGCTTCATATATAGATACAATCCTTGCTCGTTTTAGTATGCAGGATTCCAAGAAAGGTTTCTTACCTTTTAGGCATGGAATAGCTCTATCTAAATAGATGTCTCCAAGACATCAAAGGAGATAGAAGACATGAAAGCAGCTCCTTCGGTTGTAGGAAGCCTTATATATGCAATGCTATATACGAGACCCGATATTTGTTTTGTCGTGGGCATGGTCACAGATATCGAGTAACTAAGAGACATTGGATCAGTAAAGTATATATTAAAGTACCCGAGAAGGACTAGAGATTATATGCTAATTTACCAAGACGATTTGCTCCCGTGGGTTACACGATTCGATTTCCAATCGATAGGGACAATAGTAAGTCTACATCGGGCTATGTGTTTACTTTAGAGGTGGAGCCATTTCATGGAGGAGTGTTAAGGCGAATGCGTATCGGACTCAACCATGGAAGCTGAGTATGTAGCAACCTCTGAGGCAGCTAAAGAAGCAGTATGGCTCAGGAACTTTCTAATGGACTTAGATGTGATTCCTGGTTTGCCCAAAATTATCACAATTTATTGTGATAATAGCGGTGCAGTTGCAAACTTGAAGGAACCACGAGCTCATAAGGCAAGTAAACATATAGAGCGCAAGTACCACCTGATACGAGATATCGTGAAGCGAGGAGAAGTTGTCATCGCCAAGATTGCATCAGCGGATAACCTGGCAGATCCTTTCACTAAGGCCCTTCCGGCGAAAGCTTTTGATCGGTATGTGGAGGGAATGGGAATCAGATGTATGGTAGAAGATATGGCAGCTTAGTCATTAGTATAAGTGGGAGATTGTTGGAGGAGTGTATACTGAAAGCCTAAGCTTTGTAAACATTCATTATGAACAAAGAATCACATTTGGTCAAATTGTCTACATTTAGTTGTAGTTGTTCAATTAATTTATATTGTAGATAACATAGTATGTGGTGTCACATGCAGAAGATAATGTTATCAGTACCTTATAAATTATAATGTGAGATCTCGAAAAAATTTAATTAATAGGGTTATTTGGAAATAGCCTTATTAAATTTTTCTGGAATTTTTAGAAATTTTCTGGGAATTTTTCGGAGCTCGTACGGAGGGTTTTGAGGGGATAAATTTTGGGTTCGGATAAAGCCTGTTTGGGACACCCGTTTAAGTGAGGAAATGTTTAATATATATATCCATTTCCTTTATTTAATTCTTTTCCCAACCCTAAAACGCCGATTCTCCTTCCCTGATCTTCCCTCTGCTCACGCGCTCTCTCTCCCTGTCGCGGACAGATCTGCGGCGATTGTCATCTTCGCCGGAGGAGCTCGTCGCCGGAGCCTCGCCAGAGGTCGAACAAGGAGGCGAACCCTCCTGATATCCTGTCATCAGGTCTGCCGCGAACTTTCTTTCCGATTCGGTTGGCTCTTCCTTCTCCGATCGACCCGAGATCCATTTGATCGCCGGCGTGACGAGTTAATTAGGGTTTCAAGGGTATGTATCTGAACCTTACTCTTCTATTTCTCGGTATTGTGCCTAGCGTTGGGTTTCTTCCTCGATTCTGGTCTCTCTAATGGTCGGCAATCCTAGGTCCGATCTTGGATCCAACCTTCGTTCGTGTTGATTTGGGGATAGAAGAATCCTTGGTACGTTGTTTCACGGATCGGATTGGGCGACGTTTTCTGGAGACAACCGATTGAAGGTAAGGTGTCTTCGGATTTCGATTGATTGAGTTATGTTTTGTGTTGAATTGTGATTTCCTCATCTTGACCCGATATAGGGAGGGGAGGTTCTGTGAAGGTGATCTTGGATTCCCTCTGTGTCGCTGCTGATTGAGGTCTCGGGTGAATTGGGAAAGAACTCCAGCAGAGGTTGCTGTGGGTTTTCTGATCCAGCAAGGTGAAGATTTGTTTTGGTTCTTGCTGTGGTGTCTTTGGCTTCGGCAGACACCTCACCCAGCCAGCTCAGTTTGGTTCGGCAGTCATCCATACCTCAGAGTACTTTGGTACAGCACCTTGTTCAGCTGGGAATTAAGGTATGTGTAAGGAGTTTGATACATGTAGTGTGTTGATTTAGGGTTAGGTTTGAAATGAATTTTGGTTGGAACATGTTATAGATTATGTGTAGATTTGAATTAGGAGTATTTGGATTACTAGTTGTTGATTATGATTAGATTTATTTACGTAGATTTAATCTAATGGAATAATTAGGGTTAAGCAATTAACCCTAGTTAACTATTGGATCTAATCTAGGTTGGATATCTAATCAAATTGGTGATTAGGGATTAGGTAACTAACCCTAATCGACCATTAGTTTTAGTTAGGTAAGTTGTGGTTATGTTGATTAGGGTTTTGCCCTAATTTGATTTTAGGGATTTTATTTGGCTATTCTTGGGATTTAGCTAAATAAAATATATATATGTTGTTTGACGCAGGACTTTGATTCGAGACAGGCGTCTCGACGTTGACTTCGGATTTGGGATTTTACCTTCTATTTGAGGCGGGTACCCTCTAACTTATCTTTTGATAATGTCTTATGATATGTGTAGCTTATATATATTTACTAGTGGTAGATAGTAGATCATTTCTTCCCTGGTTTTAGCTAGTTGATACCTATCACATGCTTCATCTGCTAGTTGCTTTACTTCAGGATTGGATATTATATCTCTTGCCATGTGTATATATGATCATAGAGATGCATATCTATAGTGCTCTACTCTACTGGATTAGTTGCTTTACATGTGTGATACATGCTCTTGGATTCATGATACTTACATCATTGTTATATGTGATGTCTTTGGATTTATGCTGTTTATTATCATCGTTATATATGTGTTTGTCTGTTTGGCATCTACACATATGGAGGATATGTTCAGGTATGATATATTGTAGCCGCATGCACCATATCGCATGATTGCATGCTGGGCGATTGACGACTCCATTATTGTTGAGCTCGTCGGCCGGCTACATTGACCTGCACACCACGTGACCATTGCATGGGTAGTGGCACAGCACACAGGGTGTGTAGGTTGCTCGGTGGTGCTCCGCTGGAGGCTCCACTCATGGGTAGTGTGATAGGCAGCGTGGTAGCACACCGGGGTCCCTCCCCGTCATTGTGTACTGGGAGATGAGAGCATGGCGCTCCCTCCTATAGTGAGGTTGGAGGATAGGTGTACTCCGGTGCATCCCGTCCACTCGGTCACTCTTCAGGGGTAGTGACGGCAGAGTGCACGGTGTCACAGCCCTACCCACGCGGTCTCACCATTGTGTGTGAGATTCTGACTGGCGTCAGGGGTGACCATGTCATTTGCATCATATGCACAGATTGCATTAATTATGATTGATGCATTTTGGTGATTGCATATGATTGACATGCATACAGGTTATATGCTTTTGCTCTGACTATCTTTATCTGTGTATGTTTACAGTCAGTTGCACAAGCCTCGCAGGTGAGTACAGTTTATTTCAGTTATGCATTTTCTTATTATTCTTGCTATAGACTGTACCTTATGCCTATTGCTGGTTACTACAGTTTATTTCGGCTATGCATATCTGTTATTCTGTTAGGAGACTATACCGTAGGTTGTATGGTTAGAGAACTGTACTCTTGATCCCATGGTTTAGGAGACTGTACCTTAGGCTATTACTGGTGGTTATATGTTGCTGTACATATCTATTGGATTACCTGCTGAGTTCTTTGAACTCACCCCGTTGTTACTATTTTTTCAGGTTGAGGCCGTCGGGAGATATTCCAGTCGCTAGCCCCATTAGCGCGAGGATTTTCGTTGTCGGATTTATTCTGCTTTTGCATCTTATATACTTGTATTGTGGGTTGTATTGTGGACATTGAACATTCGGGTTTACTACTATTGTTTTCCGCTGCAGATAATTTCATTACTTCGTGGATTTCATTTCTTCGTTGTAGTGGAGTAGGATGTGTACGTATATCTTCGTTGATTTCTATATCATCTTTTCGTTAAATATAACTGCGTGGATTGTTTACTATTTGTGTGTATTGTTCCGGTCGAGTGTGGCCGAGGTATGAATATATGTATACTGAGATTCATATTGTCCGCCGTACAGGGGAGATGCTGCCGAAATTTCTTCGGACAGGGACTACCTGGGGCGTGACAATATTTTTGGTATCAGAGCGGAGCTCACGATACTTGCTCTTCGTTTTGGATTTTTTACGAATTTTCGTTGACTTACTCGTTTCGGTATTCCGAGGTATTTTGACGAGGATCTGTTAGTTCTATTTAGGGGCTAAGCAGCGACAGGACATCTCCAGACGGCAATAGGTAAATCAGGTAATTTTATTTTATACCTGTAGTGGTATCTGGGTAGCATTTTGTTTACATATATGACACATATACGTGTTCTAGTACTTAGACGTGGTTGCACATGTATGAGGGTGATCGATTCTCCAGAGACAGAGTCTCAAGAGAGTTCTGTTAGGGTTGAGCCTGTCCATCAGGGACAGACTCCTTAGGTTATTGTGAGCACGTCGGACTGTCAGATCCCGATGGTTCCGACTTCAGAGGTACCTACCTCGCCTGTACCGCCAGTAGTACCTACAGTGTACTCGGCACCTTCTCTAGCCATGCCTACTGCGTACTCGGTACCACCACAGACATCTGTGCTGGTTACTACATACTCGGTACCTGCACCAGCAGTACCGGTTACATCTTACCCGGTACCGCCATCGTACCTTTAGTCGTCCCTACTTATGCCTACTCTGTAGTTCCACTAGTGGTTCCTACCCTGTTTATGTGGCAGCACCAGTGGTACCTCTTCCAACCTATCCATCAGTACCACCCATAAGATCAACTCCAGTGATTCTGTCCAGTACTGCAGCGATATCTACGGATATGGTTGTGGCACGAGCATGGATCCTAGCCTTGGCGGAGTTGGTGAAAAGCCAATTCACGCCATTTCGCGGGGAGACTGATCCGAGCGTGGCTCAATCTTGGATAGAGTCTATGGAGCGGACATTCTTTTACATGGCCTGCTCCGAGTGGGAGAAGGCTGAGCTGGCTGCTTACCACTTACGAGACGGGGCAGAGATCTGGTAGGACACATAGCGCTCGATTATAGGCGAGCAACATATCACCTGGACTAGATTTATGAAGGCATTCGAGAGTCAGTATTTTCCCCGGGCGTATCAGATGACACGTCGGCAGGATTTTCTGAGTCTTCGGTAGAATAACCGCTCAGTGATGGAGTATAATGCCGAATTTAATCGGTTGGTTAGATTCTGCCCTGAGTGGGTTGTCGAGGGAAGATCTCGTATGCTTCAGTTTGTCCAGGAACTGGACGGACATCTGCAGGTGAAGATTGCCGGTCTTGGTATATCATCATACACCGAGACACTGGATAGAGCTCTTATGATTGAGTCTGCTCATCAGAGAGTGAACGCAGACAAGAAGAGGAAACAGACTGTTCGCTGAAGGCTCAGCATGTCGCGTTCGGAGTTTTTGTTCCGAGAGGACAGTTTAGTCAGTCTAGGAGATCCGCAGTTTCTTGGGCTTGGCTGGACATTACAGACGATTCGTGGAGGGTTTCTCCAGTATAGCTATGCCATTGACACGTTTGACCAGAAAATGCGTGAAGTTCACGTGGTCAGAGACTTGTGAGACCAGCTTCCAGGAGCTGAAGCGGAGATTAGTATCAGCATCAATCTTGGTTTTACCTTCTGGTGATGACGGATTCGTACTTTACACAGACGCATCTCTTCAGGGATTGGGCGCTGTCTTGATGCAGCACGGTAGGGTAGTCTCTTATGCTTCTCGTCAGTTGAAGGAGCATGAGCAGAACTACCCAGTACATGATTTAGAGCTAGCCGCCATTATCTTTGCTTTGAAGATTTGGCGACATCATCTTTATGGTATTACTTTTGAGATTCTTACTGATCATAAGAGTCTCAAATATATTTTCACACAGAAGGAACTCAATCTCCGACAAAGGAGATGGATGGAGTTCCTGAAGGATTATGATTGTACTATTAGCTACCATCCGGGTAAAGCTAATGTGGTTGCTGATGCACTTAGCAGGAAGTCCAGAGGGACTTTAGCTGGTCACCGAGTTTTAGTCACGGACTTGATTCAGGGATTCTCCGAGTTGGGCCTTGAGGAGCAGGGACGGACAGAGCAGGGTATTCTTGTTACCATGGTTGCTCAGTCGTCGATCAGGATGAGGATTCGAGAGGCCCATGCCGGAGATCAGCATTTACAGTTCATTAGCAGCCAGATAGCTTCCGGACAGCAGATCGAGTTTACACTAGATGATGAGGGGATTGTTTATTTCCGAGGTAGATTATGTGTACCTCAGTCTCACCCGGTCAGGGAGGAGTTACTTCAGGAGGCTCATCGATCTAGATTTGCTATCCACCCAGGTGGGACCCGTATGTATCGTGATTTGAGGCGTTCCTATTGGTGGAACGGTATGAAGAAAGACATCGTGGAGTTTGTTGCTAGATGTCTGGTCTGTCAGCAGGTGAAGGCCGAGCACCAGAGACCTGCTGGATTACTTCAGAGGATCCCTATTCCCGAGTGGAAGTGGGAGCACATTACTATGGATTTCGTGGTCGGTTTGCCTAGGACTCGTCGAGGCCATGATGCGATTTGGGTAATCGTTGACCGATTAACCAAATCCACACACTTTTTAGCGATCCGGAAGACTGATTCTCTGGATCGATTAGCTGAGTTATACTGTCGAGAGATTATCAGATTGCATGGAGTTCCGTTGAGCATTATATCTGATAGAGACCCACGGTTCACGTCCCGATTCTGGCAGAGTCTGCAGCAGGCCTTGGGCACACAGCTTCGTTTCAGTACGGCGTTCCATCCGCAGACAGATGGGCAGTCAGAGCGGACTATTCAGACATTGGAGGACTTGCTGAGGTCTTGTGTCATGGACTTCGGAGGCAGTTGGGAGGACCACCTGCCATTAGTGGAGTTCGCCTACAACAACAGCTATCATTCGGCTATCCAGATGGCACCGTTTGAGGCGTTGTATGGTAGGCCTTGTCGGACACCCATCCTCTGGGAAGAGGTTGGGGAGGCTTAGTTGGTAGGACTTCAGAGAGCTCAGCAGGATGCAGAGTTAGTTCGCACTATCAGACGGAGGATGTCAGAGGCTCAGGACCGTCAGAAGAGTTATGCTGATCAGAGACGGAGATCCCTGGAGTTCTCCGTTGGTGATCATGTATTTCTTAGAGTTTCACCCACGAAAGGGGTGAAGAGATTTGGTCTCCGAGGTAAGCTAGCTCCCCGATATATTGGAGCAGTAGCTTATCGTCTGGCGCTACCACCATCTCTAGCTAGCATTCACGATGTACTCCATGTATCTATGCTGAGGAGATACGTATCCGATCCGGCACATGTTCTGTCAGATATATCTGTTCCTATTCAGCCTGATGTTACTTACGGGGAGGTTCCGGTGCGGATTCTGGACCATAGAGAGCGTCAGCTGCGGAACAAGACTGTCCGACTGGTTAAAGTAGGATGACAGCATCATTCTGACGAGAAGGCTACTTGGGAGCTGGAGGATACGATCCGAGCTCGATACCCTCATCTTTTTACCTGAGGTATGTGGGTTAGAGTTCCTTTCAGCATTTATACTGTCTGGTTATATTTTAGTGTTTGCTGTTAGTTATAGCGAAATTTGGGGACCAAATTTTTATTAGTAGGGGAGGATGTGAGATCTCGAAAAAATTTAATTAATAGGGTTATTTGGAAATAGCCTTATTAAATTTTTCTGGAATTTTTAGAAATTTTCTGGGAATTTTTCGGAGCTCGTACGGAGGGTTTTGAGGGGATAAATTTTGGGTTCGGATAAAGCCTGTTTGGGACACCCGTTTAAGTGAGGAAATGTTTAATATATATATCCATTTCCTTTATTTAATTCTTTTCCCAACCCTAAAACGCCGATTCTCCTTCCCTGATCTTCCCTCTGCTCACGCGCTCTCTCTCCCTGTCGCGGACAGATCTGCGGCGATTGTCATCTTCGCCGGAGGAGCTCGTCGCCGGAGCCTCGCCAGAGGTCGAACAAGGAGGCGAACCCTCCTGATATCCTCTCATCAGGTCTGCCGCGAACTTTCTTTCCGATTCGGTTGGCTCTTCCTTCTCCGATCGACCCGAGATCCATTTGATCGCCGGCGTGACGAGTTAATTAGGGTTTCAAGGGTATGTATCCGAACCTTACTCTTCTATTTCTCGGTATTGTGCCTAGCGTTGGGTTTCTTCCTCGATTCTGGTCTCTCTAATGGTCGGCAATCCTAGGTCCGATCTTGGATCCAACCTTCGTTCGTGTTGATTTGGGGATAGAAGAATCCTTGGTACGTTGTTTCACGGATCGGATTGGGCGACGTTTTCTGGAGACAACCGATTGAAGGTAAGGTGTCTTCGGATTTCGATTGATTGAGTTATGTTTTGTGTTGAATTGTGATTTCCTCATCTTGACCCGATATAGGGAGGGGAGGTTCTGTGAAGGTGATCTTGGATTCCCTCTGTGTCGCTGCTGATTGAGGTCTCGGGTGAATTGGGAAAGAACTCCAGCAGAGGTTGCTGTGGGTTTTCTGATCCAGCAAGGTGAAGATTTGTTTTGGTTCTTGCTGTGGTGTCTTTGGCTTCGGCAGACACCTCACCCAGCCAGCTCAGTTTGGTTCGGCAGTCATCCATACCTCAGAGTACTTTGGTACAGCACCTTGTTCAGCTGGGAATTGAGGTATGTGTAGGGAGTTTGATACATGTAATGTGTTGATTTAGGGTTAGGTTTGAAATGAATTTTGGTTGGAACATGTTATAGATTATGTGTAGATTTGAATTAGGAGTATTTGGATTACTAGCTGTTGATTATGATTAGATTTATTTACGTAGATTTAATCTAATGGAATAATTAGGGTTAAGCAATTAACCCTAGTTAACTATTGGATCTAATCTAGGTTGGATATCTAATCAAATTGGTGATTAGGGATTAGGTAACTAACCCTAATCGACCATTAGTTTTAGTTAGGTAAGTTGTGGTTATGTTGATTAGGGTTTTGCCCTAATTTGATTTTAGGGATTTTATTTGGCTATTCTTGGGATTTAGCTAAATAAAATATATATATGTTGTTTGACGCAGGACTTTGATTCGAGACAGGCGTCTCGACGTTGACTTCGGATTTGGGATTTTACCTTCTATTTGAGGCGGGTACCCTCTGACTTATCTTTTGATAATGTCTTATGATATGTGTAGCTTATATATATTTACTAGTGGTAGATAGTAGATCATTTCTTCCCTGGTTTTAGCTAGTTGATACCTATCACATGCTTCATCTGCTAGTTGCTTTACTTCAGGATTGGATATTATATCTCTTGCCATGTGTATATATGATCATAGAGATGCATATCTATAGTGCTCTACTCTACTGGATTAGTTGCTTTACATGTGTGATACATGCTCTTGGATTCATGATACTTACATCATTGTTATATGTGATGTCTTTGGATTTATGCTGTTTATTATCATCGTTATATATGTGTTTGTCTGTTTGGCATCTACACATATGGAGGATATGTTCAGGTATGATATATTGTAGCCGCATGCACCATATCGCATGATTGCATGCTGGGCGATTGACGACTCCATTATTGTTGAGCTCGTCGGCCGGCTACATTGACCTGCGCACCACGTGACCACTGCATGGGTAGTGGCACAGCACACAGG